>NW_028126227.1:0-675372 GCF_965194825.1 Balaenoptera physalus
TCTAATCCTAGTGTCTAAACTCTTCTCCATGGCTGGACCCCCAAATAATATTCCTTTATGTGCTAAGGGGTATCTAGAGAGTGGGATAGGTTTAATCACTACCCTAACCCTAACTTGTACCATAACCCTAACCCCTACCCTAACCCTAACACGTACCCTAATCCTAACCTGTACCCTAAACCGAGCCCTAACCCTAACCCTAACCCATACCCTACGCCGTACCCGAAGCCCTCCCCGAACCCGTACCCTAAGCCGTACCCTAAGCCTAACCCTAAGCCTAACCCTAACCCTAGGCTACCCTTGACTGCTTCTGCCTCCAATAGATTTCCTAAGCACTAGTGTTTTAAGGAACAGCTTAAAAAGAGAATCCTAATGTGATTTCTTTATAATGTGTGTGTTCCTTATATTATCTTAGTGTCTAAACTCTTCTCCATGGCTGGACACCCAAATAATATTCCTTTACGTGCTAAGGGGTATCTAGAGAGAGGGATAGGTTTAATAACTACCCTAACCCTAACGCGTACCCTAACCCTAACCCCTACCCTAACCCTAACACGTACCCTAATCCTAACCCGTACCCTAAACCGAACCCTAACCCTAACACCAACCCTAACCCTAACCCTAACCCATACCCTACGCCGTACCCGAAGCCCTCCCCGAACCCGTACCCTAAGCCGTACCCTAAGCCTAACCCTAAGCCTAACCCTAACCCTAGGCTACCCTTGACTGCTTCTGCCTCCAATAGATTTCCTAAGCACTAGAGTTTTAAGGAACAGCTTAAAAAGAGAATCCTAATGTGATTTCTTTATAATGGGTGTGTTCCTTATCTTATCCTAGTGTCTAAACTCTTCTCCATGGCTGGACCCCCAAATAATATTCCTTTACGTGCTAAGGGGTATCTAGAGAGTGGGATAGGTTTAATAACTACCCTAACCCTAACGCGTACCCTAACGCTAACCGCTACCCTAACCCTAACAGGTACCCTAATCCTAACCCGTACCCTAAACCGAGCCCTAACCCTAACACTAACCCTAACACTAACCCTAACCCATACCCTACGCCGTACCCGAAGCCCTCCCCGAAACCGTACCCTAAGCCGTACCCTAAGCCTAAACCTAAGCCTAACCCTAACCCTAGGCTACCCTTGACTGCTTCTGCCTCCAATAGATTTCCTAAGCACTAGTGTTTTAAGGAACAGTTTAAAAAGAGAATCCTAATGTGATTTCTTTATAATGGGTGTGTTCCTTATCTAATCCTAGTGTTTAAACTCTTCTCCATGGCTGGACCCCCAAATAATATTCCTTTATGTGCTAAGGGGTATCTAGAGAGTGGGATAGGTTTAATCACTACCCTAACCCTAACGCGTACCATAACCCTAACCCCTACCCTAACCCTAACACGTACCCTAATCCTAACCCGTACCCTAAACCGAGTCCTAACCCTAACACTAACCCTAACCCTAACCCTAACCCATACCCTACGCCGTACCCGAAGCCCTCCCCGAACCCGTACCCTAAGCCGTACCCTAAGCCTAACCCTAAGCCTAACCCTAACCCTAGGCTACCCTTGACTGCTTCTGCCTCCAATAGATTTCCTAAGCACTAGTGTTTTAAGGAACACCTTAAAAAGAGAATCCTAATGTGATTTCTTTATAATGGGTGTGTTCCTTATATTATCTTAGTGTCTAAAGTCTTCTCCATGGCTGGACCCCCAAATAATATTCCTTTACGTGCTAAGGGGTATCTAGAGAGTGGGATAGGTTTAATAACTACCCTAACCCTAACGCGTACCCTAACCCTAACCCCTAACCTAACCCTAACACGTACCCTAATCCTAACCCGTACCCTAAACCGAGCCCTAACCCTAACACTAACCCTAACCCTAACCCTAACCCATACCCTACGCCGTACCCGAAGCCCTCCCCGAAAACGTACCCTAAGCCGTACCCTAAGCCTAACCCTAAGCCTAACCCTAACCCTAGGCTACCCTTGACTGCTTCTGCCTCCAATAGATTTCCTAAGCACTAGTGTTTTAAGGAAAAGCTTAAAAAGAGAATCCTAATGTGATTTCTTTATAATGGGTGTGTTCCTTATCTTATCCTAGTGTCTAAACACTTCTCCATGGCTGGACCCCCACATAATATTCCTTTACGTGCTAAGGGGTAACTAGAGAGTGGGATAGGTTTAATAACTACCCTAACCCTAACGCGTACCCTAACGCTAACCCCTACCCTAACCCTAACATGTACCCTAATCCTAACCCGTAACCTAAACCGAGCCCTAACCCTAACACTAACCCTAACCCTAACCCTAACCCATACCCTACGCCGTACCCGAAGCCCTCCCCGAACCCGTACCCTAAGCCGTACCCTAAGCCTAACCCTAAGCCTAACCCTAACCCTAGGCTACCCTTGACTGCTTCTGCCTCCAACTGATTTCCTAAGCACTAGTGTTTTAAGGAACAGCTTAAAAAGAGAATCCTAATGTGATTTCTTTATAATGGGTGTGTTCCTTATCTTATCCTAGTGTCTAAACTCTTCTCCATGGCTGGACCCCCAAATAATATTCCTTTACGTGCTAAGGGGTATCTAGAGAGTGGGATAGGTTTAATAACTACCCTAACCCTAAAGCGTACCCTAACCCTAACCCCTACCCTAACCCTAGCACGTACCCTAATCCTAACCCGTACCCTAAACCGAGCCCTAACCCTAACACTAACCCTAACCCTAACCCTAACCCATACCCTACGCCGTACCCGAACCCCTCCCCGAACCCGTACCCTAAGCCGTACCCTAAGCCTAACCCTAAGCCTAACCCTAACCCTAGGCTACCCTTGACTGCTTCTGCCTCCAATATATTTCCTAAGCACTAGAGTTTTAAGGAACAGCTTAAAAAGAGATTCCTAATGTGATTTCTTTATAATGGGTGTGTTCCTTATCTGATCCTAGTGTCTAAACTCTTCTCCATGGCTGGACCCCCAAATAATATTCCTTTACGTGCTAAGGGGTATCTAGAGAGTGGGATATGTTTAATAACTACCCTAACCCTAACGCGTACCCTAACGCTAACCGCTACCCTAACCCTAACAGGTACACTAATCCTAACCCGTACCCTAAACCGAGCCCTAACCCTAACACTAACCCTAACACTAACCCTAACCCATACCCTACGCCGTACCCGAAGCCCTCCCCGAAACCATACCCTAAGCCGTACCCTAAGCCTAAACCTAAGCCTAACCCTAACCCTAGGCTACCCTTGACTGCTTCTGCCTCCAATAGATTTCCTAAGCACTAGTGTTTTAAGGAACAGCTTAAAAAGAGAATCCTAATGTGATTTCTTTATAATGGGTGTGTTCCTTATCTAATCCTAGTGTCTAAACTCTTCTCCATGGCTGGACCCCCAAATAATATTCCTTTATGTGCTAAGGGGTATCTAGAGAGTGGGATAGGTTTAATCACTACCCTAACCCTAACGCGTACCATAACCCTAACCCCTACCCTAACCCTAACACGTACCCTAATCCTAACCCGTACCCTAAACCGAGCCCTAACCCTAACACTAACCCTAACCCTAACCCTAACCCATACCCTACGCCGTACCCGAAGCCCTCCCCGAACCCGTACCCTAAGCCGTACCCTAAGCCTAACCCTAAGCCTAACCCTAACCCTAGGCTACCCTTGACTGCTTCTGCCTCCAATAGATTTCCTAAGCACTAGTGTTTTAAGGAACAGCTTAAAAAGAGATTCCTAATGTGATTTCTTTATAATGTGTGTGTTCCTTATATTATCTTAGTGTCTAAACTCTTCTCCATGGCTGGACACCCAAATAATATTCCTTTACGTGCTAAGGGGTATCTAGAGAGAGGGATAGGTTTAATAACTACCCTAACCCTAACGCGTACCCTAACCCTAACCCCTAACCTAACCCTAACACGTACCCTAATCCTAACCCGTACCCTAAACCGAGCCCTAACCCTAACACAAACCCTAACCCTAACCCTAACCCATACCCTACGCCGTACCCGAAGCCCTCCCCGAACCCGTACCCTAAGCCGTACCCTAAGCCTAACCCTAAGCCTAACCCTAACCCTAGGCTACCCTTGACTGCTTCTGCCTCCAATAGATTTCCTAAGCACTAGTGTTTTAAGGAACAGCTTAAAAAGAGAATCCTAATGTGATTTCTTTATAATGGGTGTGTTCCTTATCTTATCCTAGTGTCTAAACACTTCTCCATGGCTGGACCCCCAAATAATATTCCTTTACGTGCTAAGGGGTAACTAGAGAGTGGGATAGGTTTAATAACTACCCTAACGCTAACGCGTACCCTAACGCTAACCCCTACCCTAACCCTAACACGTACCCTAATCCTAACCCGTAACCTAAACCGAGCCCTAACCCTAACACTAACCCTAACCCTAACCCTAAACCATACCCTACGCCGTACCCGAAGCCTTCCCCGAACCCGTACCCTAAGCCGTACCCTAAGCCTAACCCTAAGCCTAACCCTAACCCTAGGCTACCCTTGACTGCTTCTGCCTCCAATAGATTTCCTAAGCACTAGAGTTTTAAGGAACAGCTTAAAAAGAGAATCCTAATGTGATTTCTTTATAATGGGTGTGTTCCTTATCTGATCCTAGTGTCTAAACTTTTCTCCATGGCTGGACCCCCAAATAATATTCCTTTACGTGCTAAGGGGTAACTAGAGAGTGGGATAGGTTTAATAACTACCCTAACCCTAATGCGTACCCTAACGCTAACCGCTACCCTAACCCTAACAGGTACCCTAATCCTAACCCGTACCCTAAACCGAGCCCTAACCCTAACACTAACCCTAACCCTAACCCTAACCCATACCCTACGCCGTACCCGAAGCCCTCCCCGAAACCGTACCCTAAGCCGTACCCTAAGCCTAACCCTAAGCCTAACCCTAACCCTAGGCTACCCTTGACTGCTTCTGCCTCCAATAGATTTCCTAAGCACTGGTGTTTTAAGGAACAGCTTAAAAAGAGAATCCTAATGTGATTTCTTTATAATGGGTGTGTTCCTTATCTAATCCTAGTGTCTAAACTCTTCTCCATGGCTGGACCCCCAAATAATATTCCTTTATGTGCTAAGGGGTATCTAGAGAGTGGGATAGGTTTAATCACTACCCTAACCCTAACGCGTACCCTAACCCTAACCCCTACCCTAACCCTAACACGTACCCTAATCCTAACCCGTACCCTAAACCGAGCCCTAACCGTAACACTAACCCTAACCCTAACCCTAACCCATACCCTACGCCGTACCCGAAGCCCTCCCCGAAAACGTACCCTAAGCCGTACCCTAAGCCTAACCCTAAGCCTAACCCTAACCCTAGGCTACCCTTGAGTGCTTCTGCCTCCAATAGATTTCCTAAGCACTAGTGTTTTAAGGAAAAGCTTAAAAAGAGAATCCTAATGTGATTTCTTTATAATGGGTGTGTTCCTTATCTTATCCTAGTGTCTAAACACTTCTCCATGGCTGGACCCCCACATAATATTCCTTTACGTGCTAAGGGGTAACTAGAGAGTGGGATAGGTTTAATAACTACCCTAACCCTAACGCGTACCCTAACGCTAACCCCTACCCTAACCCTAACATGTAACCTAATCCTAACCCGTAACCTAAACCGAGCCCTAACCCTAACACAAACCCTAACCCTAACCCTAACCCATACCCTACGCCGTACCCGAAGCCCTCCCCGAACCCGTACCCTAAGCCGTACCCTAAGCCTAACCCTAAGCCTAACCCTAACCCTAGGCTACCCTTGACGGCTTCTGCCTCCAACAGATTTCCTAAGCACTAGTGTTTTAAGGAACAGCTTAAAAAGAGAATCCTAATGTGATTTCTTTATAATGGGTGTGTTCCTTATCTTATCCTAGTGTCTAAACTCTTCTCCATGGCTGGACCCCCAAATAATATTCCTTTACGTGCTAAGGGGTATCTAGAGAGTGGGATAGGTTTAATAACTAACCTAACCCTAAAGCGTACCCTAACCCTAACCCCTACCCTAACCCTAGCACGTACCCTAATCCTAACCCGTACCCTAAACCGAGCCCTAACCCTAACACTAACCCTAACCCTAACCCTAACCCATACCCTACGCCGTACCCGAAGCCCTCCCCGAACCCATACCCTAAGCCGTACCCTAAGCCTAACCCTAAGCCTAACCCTAACCCTAGGCTACCCTTGACTTCTTCTGCCTCCAATAGATTTCCTAAGCACTAGTGTTTTAAGGAACAGCTTAAAAAGAGAATCCTAATGTGATTTCTTTATAATGTGTGTGTTCCTTATATTATCTTAGTGTCTAAACTCTTCTCCATGGCTGGACCCCCAAATAATATTCCTTTACGTGCTAATGTTTATCTAGAGAGTATGATAGGTTTAGTAACTACCCTAACCCTAACACGTACCCTAACCCTAACCCCTACCCTAACACTAACGCGTACCCTAACCCTAACCCCTACCCTAACCCTAACACGTACCCTAATCCTAACCCGTACCCTAAACCGAGCCCTAACCCTAACACTAACCCAAACCCTAACCCTAACCCATACCTTACGCCGTACACGAACCCCTCCCCGAACCCGTACCCTAAGCCGTACCCTAAGCCTAACCCTATGCCTAACACTAACACTAGGCTACCCTTGACTGCTTCTGCCTCCAATAGATTTCCTAAGCACTGGTGTTTTAAGGAACAGCTTAAAAAGAGAATCCTAATGTGATTTCTTTATAATGGGTGTGTTCCTTATCTAATCCTAGTGTCTAAACTCTTCTCCATGGCTGGACCCCCAAATAATATTCCTTTATGTGCTAAGGGGTATCTAGAGAGTGGGATAGGTTTAATCACTACCCTAACCCTAACGCGTACCCTAACCCTAACCCCTACCCTAACCCTAACACGTACCCTAATCCTAACCCGTACCCTAAACCGAGCCCTAACCCTAACACTAACCCTAACCCTAACCCTAACCCATACCCTACGCCGTACCCGAAGCCCTCCCCGAACCCGTACCCTAATCCGTACCCTAAGCCTAACCCTAAGCCTAACCCTAACCCTAGGCTACCCTTCACTGCTTCTGCCTCCAATAGATTTCCTAAGCACTAGTGTTTTAAGGAACAGCTTAAAAAGATAATCCTAATGTGATTTCTTTATAATGTGTGTGTTCCTTATATTATCTTAGTGTCTAAACTCTTCTCCATGGCTGGACCCCCAAATAATATTCCTTTACGTGCTAAGGGGTATCTAGAAAGTGGGATAGGTTTAATAACTACCCTAACCCTAACGCGTACCCTAACCCTAACCCCTACCATAACCCTCACACGTACCCTAATCCTAACCCGTACCCTAAACGGAGCCCTAACCCTAACACTAACCCTAACCCTAACCCTAACCCATACCCTACGCCGTACCCGAACCCCTCCCCGAACCCGTACCCTAAGCCGTACCCTAAGCCTAACCCTAAGCCTAACCCTAACCCTAGGGTACCCTTGACTGCTTCTGCCTCCAATATATTTCCTAAGCACTAGAGTTTTAAGGAACAGCTTAAAAAGAGATTCCTAATGTGATTTCTTTATAATGGGTGTGTTCCTTATCTGATCCTAGTGTCTAAACTCTTCTCCATGGCTGGACCCCCAAATAATATTCCTTTACGTGCTAAGGGGTATCTAGAGAGTGGGATATGTTTAATAACTACCCTAACCCTAACGCGTACCCTAACGCTAACCGCTACCCTAACCCTAACAGGTACCCTAATCCTAACCCGTACCCTAAACCGAGCCCTAACCCTAACACTAACCCTAACACTAACCCTAACCCATACCCTACGCCGTACCCGAAGCCCTCCCCGAAACCGTACCCTAAGCCGTACCCTAAGCCTAAACCTAAGCCTAACCCTAACCCTAGGCTACCCTTGACTGCTTCTGCCTCCAATAGATTTCCTAAGCACTAGTGTTTTAAGGAACAGCTTAAAAAGAGAATCCTAATGTGATTTCTTTATAATGGGTGTGTTCCTTATCTAATCCTAGTGTCAAAACTCTTCTCCATGGCTGGACCCCCAAATAATATTCCTTTATGTGCTAAGGGGTATCTAGAGAGTGGGATAGGTTTAATCACTACCCTAACCCTAACGCGTACCATAACCCTAACCCCTACTCTAACCCTAACACGTACCCTAATCCTAACCCGTACCCTAAACCGAGCCCTAACCCTAACACTAACCCTAACCCTAACCCTAACCCATACCCTACGCCGTACCCGAAGCCCTCCCCGAACCCGTACCCTAAGCCGTACCCTAAGCCTAACCCTAAGCCTAACCCTAACCCTAGGCTACCCTTGACTGCTTCTGCCTCCAATAGATTTCCTAAGCACTAGTGTTTTAAGGAACAGCTTAAAAAGAGAATCCTAATGTGATTTCTTTATAATGTGTGTGTTCCTTATATTATCTTAGTGTCTAAACTCTTCTCCATGGCTGGACACCCAAATAATATTCCTTTACGTGCTAAGGGGTATCTAGAGAGAGGGATAGGTTTAATAACTACCCTAACCCTAACGCGTACCCTAACCCTAACCCCTAACCTAACCCTAACACGTACCCTAATCCTAACCCGTACCCTAAACCGAGCCCTAACCCTAACACAAACCCTAACCCTAACCCTAACCCATACCCTACGCCGTACCCGAAGCCCTCCCCTAACCCGTACCCTAAGCCGTACCCTAAGCCTAACCCTAAGCCTAACCCTAACCCTAGGCTACCCTTGACTGCTTCTGCCTCCAATAGATTTCCTAAGCACTAGTGTTTTAAGGAACAGCTTAAAAGAGAATCCTAATGTGATTTCTTTATAATGGGTGTGTTCCTTATCTTATCCTAGTGTCTAAACACTTCTCCATGGCTGGACCCCCAAATAATATTCCTTTACGTGCTAAGGGGTAACTAGAGAGTGGGATAGGTTTAATAACTACCCTAACGCTAACGCGTACCCTAACGCTAACCCCTACCCTAACCCTAACACGTACCCTAATCCTAACCCGTAACCTAAACCGAGCCCTAACCCTAACACTAACCCTAACCCTAACCCTAAACCATACCCTACGCCGTACCCGAAGCCTTCCCCGAACCCGTACCCTAAGCCGTACCCTAAGCCTAACCCTAAGCCTAACCCTAACCCTAGGCTACCCTTGACTGCTTCTGCCTCCAATAGATTTCCTAAGCACTAGAGTTTTAAGGAACAGCTTAAAAAGAGAATCCTAATGTGATTTCTTTATAATGGGTGTGTTCCTTATCTGATCCTAGTGTCTAAACTCTTCTCCATGGCTGGACCCCCAAATAATATTCCTTTACGTGCTAAGGGGTATCTAGAGAGTGGGATATGTTTAATAACTACCCTAACCCTAACGCGTACACTAACCATAACCCCTACCCTAACCCTAACACGTACCCTAATCCTAACCCGTACCCTAAACCGAGCCCTAACACTAACACTAACCCTAACCCTAACCCTAACCCATACCCTACGCCGTACCCGAAGCCCTCCCCGAACCCGTACCCTAAGCCGTACCCTAAGCCTAACCCTAAGCCTAACCCTAACCCTAGGCTACCCTTGACTGCTTCTGCCTCCAACAGATTTCCTAAGCACTAGTGTTTTAAGGAACAGCTTAAAATGAGAATCCTTATGTGATTTCTTTATAATGGGTGTTTTCCTTATCTTATCCTAGTGTCTAAAGTCTTCTCCATGGCTGGACCCCCAAATAATATTCCTTTACGTGCTAAGGGGTATTTAGAGAGTGGGATATGTTTAATAACTACCCTAACCCTAACGCGTACCCTAACCCTAACCCCTACCCTAACCCTAACACGTACCCTAATCCTAACCCGTATCCTAAACCGAGCCCTAACCCTAACACTAACCCTAACCCTAACCCTAACCCATACCCTACGCCGTACCCGAAGCCCTCCCCGAACCCGTACCCTAAGCCGTACCCTAAGCCTAACCCTAAGCCTAACACTAACCGTAGGCTACCCTTGACTGCTTTTGCCTCCAATAGATTTCCTAAGCACTAGTGTTTTAAGGAACAGCTTAAAAAGAGAATCCTAATGTGATTTCTTTATAATGGGTGTGTTCCTTATCTTATCCTAGTGTCTAAACTCTTCTCCATGGCTGGACCCCCAAATAATATTCCTTTACGTGCTAAGGGGTAACTAGAGAGTGGGATAGGTTTAATAACTACCCTAACCCTAATGCGTACCCTAACGCTAACCGCTACCCTAACCCTAACAGGTACCCTAATCCTAACCCGTACCCTAAACCGAGCCCTAACCCTAACACTAACCCTAACCCTAACCCTAACCCATACCCTACGCCGTACCCGAAGCCCTCCCCGAAACCGTACCCTAAGCCGTACCCTAAGCCTAACCCTAAGCCTAACCCTAACCCTAGGCTACCCTTGACTGCTTCTGCCTCCAATAGATTTCCTAAGCACTGGTGTTTTAAGGAACAGCTTAAAAAGAGAATCCTAATGTGATTTCTTTATAATGGGTGTGTTCCTTATCTAATCCTAGTGTCTAAACTCTTCTCCATGGCTGGACCCCCAAATAATATTCCTTTATGTGCTAAGGGGTATCTAGAGAGTGGGATAGGTTTAATCACTAGCCTAACCCTAACGCGTACCCTAACCCTAACCCCTACCCTAACCCTAACACGTACCCTAATCCTAACCCGTACCCTAAACCGAGCCCTAACCCTAACACTAACCCTAACCCTAACGCTAACCCATACCCTACGCCGTACCCGAAGCCCTCCCCGAACCCGTACCCTAATCCGTACCCTAAGCCTAACCCTAAGCCTAACCCTAACCCTAGGCTACCCTTCACTGCTTCTGCCTCCAATAGATTTCCTAAGCACTAGTGTTTTAAGGAACAGCTTATAAAGATAATCCTAATGTGATTTCTTTATATTGTGTGTGTTCCTTATATTATCTTAGTGTCTAAACTCTTCTCCATGGCTGGACCCCCAAATAATATTCCTTTACGTGCTAAGGGGTATCTAGAAAGTGGGATAGGTTTAATAACTACCCTAACCCTAACGCGTACCCTAACCCTAACCCCTACCATAACCCTCACACGTACCCTAATCCTAACCCGTACCCTAAACCGAGCCCTAACCCTAACACTAACCCTAACCCTAACCCTAACCCATACCCTACGCCGTACCCGAACCCCTCCCCGAACCCGTACCCTAAGCCGTACCCTAAGCTTAACCCTAAGCCTAACCCTAACCCTAGGCTACCCTTGACTGCTTCTGCCTCCAATATATTTCCTAAGCACTAGAGTTTTAAGGAACAGCTTAAAAAGAGATTCCTAATGTGATTTCTTTATAATGGGTGTGTTCCTTATCTGATCCTAGTGTCTAAACTCTTCTCCATGGCTGGACCCCCAAATAATATTCCTTTACGTGCTAAGGGGTATCTAGAGAGTGGGATATGTTTAATAACTACCCTAACCCTAACGCGTACCCTAACGCTAACCGCTACCCTAACCCTAACAGGTACCCTAATCCTAACCCGTACCCTAAACCGAGCCCTAACCCTAACACTAACCCTAACACTAACCCTAACCCATACCCTACGCCGTACCCGAAGCCCTCCCCGAAACCGTACCCTAAGCCGTACCCTAAGCCTAAACCTAAGGCTAACCCTAACCCTAGGCTACCCTTGACTGCTTCTGCCTCCAATAGATTTCCTAAGCACTAGTGTTTTAAGGAACAGCTTAAAAAGAGAATCCTAATGTGATTTCTTTATAATGGGTGTGTTCCTTATCTAATCCTAGTGTCTAAACTCTTCTCCATGGCTGGACCCCCAAATAATATTCCTTTATGTGCTAAGGGGTATCTAGAGAGTGGGATAGGTTTAATCACTACCCTAACCCTAACGCGTACCATAACCCTAACCCCTACCCTAACCCTAACACGTACCCTAATCCTAACCCGTACCCTAAACCGAGTCCTAACCCTAACACTAACCCTAACCCTAACCCTAACCCATACCCTACGCCGTACCCGAAGCCCTCCCCGAACCCGTACCCTAAGCCGTACCCTAAGCCTAACCCTAAGCCTAACCCTAACCCTAGGCTACCCTTGACTGCTTCTGCCTCCAATAGATTTCCTAAGCACTAGTGTTTTAAGGAACAGCTTAAAAAGAGAATCCTAATGTGATTTCTTTATAATGTGTGTGTTCCTTATATTATCTTAGTGTCTAAACTCTTCTCCATGGCTGGACACCCAAATAATATTCCTTTACGTGCTAAGGGGTATCTAGAGAGAGGGATAGGTTTAATAACTACCCTAACCCTAACGCGTACCCTAACCCTAACCCCTACCCTAACCCTAACACGTACCCTAATCCTAACCCGTACCCTAAACCGAACCCTAACCCTAACACCAACCCTAACCCTAACCCTAACCCATACCCTACGCCGTACCCGAAGCCCTCCCCGAACCCGTACCCTAAGCCGTACCCTAAGCCTAACCCTAAGCCTAACCCTAACCCTAGGCTACCCTTGACTGCTTCTGCCTCCAATAGATTTCCTAAGCACTAGAGTTTTAAGGAACAGCTTAAAAAGAGAATCCTAATGTGATTTCTTTATAATGGGTGTGTTCCTTATCTTATCCTAGTGTCTAAACTCTTCTCCATGGCTGGACCCCCAAATAATATTCCTTTACGTGCTAAGGGGTATCTAGAGAGTGGGATAGGTTTAATAACTACCCTAACCCTAACGCGTACCCTAACGCTAACCGCTACCCTAACCCTAACAGGTACCCTAATCCTAACCCGTACCCTAAACCGAGCCCTAACCCTAACACTAACCCTAACACTAACCCTAACCCATACCCTACGCCGTACCCGAAGCCCTCCCCGAAACCGTACCCTAAGCCGTACCCTAAGCCTAAACCTAAGCCTAACCCTAACCCTAGGCTACCCTTGACTGCTTCTGCCTCCAATAGATTTCCTAAGCACTAGTGTTTTAAGGAACAGCTTAAAAAGAGAATCCTAATGTGATTTCTTTATAATGGGTGTGTTCCTTATCTAATCCTAGTGTTTAAACTCTTCTCCATGGCTGGACCCCCAAATAATATTCCTTTATGTGCTAAGGGGTATCTAGAGAGTGGGATAGGTTTAATCACTACCCTAACCCTAACGCGTACCATAACCCTAACCCCTACCCTAACCCTAACACGTACCCTAATCCTAACCCGTACCCTAAACCGAGTCCTAACCCTAACACTAACCCTAACCCTAACCCTAACCCATACCCTACGCCGTACCCGAAGCCCTCCCCGAACCCGTACCCTAAGCCGTACCCTAAGCCTAACCCTAAGCCTAACCCTAACCCTAGGCTACCCTTGACTGCTTCTGCCTCCAATAGATTTCCTAAGCACTAGTGTTTTAAGGAACAGCTTAAAAAGAGAATCCTAATGTGATTTCTTTATAATGGGTGTGTTCCTTATATTATCTTAGTGTCTAAAGTCTTCTCCATGGCTGGACCCCCAAATAATATTCCTTTACGTGCTAAGGGGTATCTAGAGAGTGGGATAGGTTTAATAACTACCCTAACCCTAACGCGTACCCTAACCCTAACCCCTAACCTAACCCTAACACGTACCCTAATCCTAACCCGTACCCTAAACCGAGCCCTAACCCTAACACTAACCCTAACCCTAACCCTAACCCATACCCTACGCCGTACCCGAAGCCCTCCCCCAAAACGTACCCTAAGCCGTACCCTAAGCCTAACCCTAAGCCTAACCCTAACCCTAGGCTACCCTTGACTGCTTCTGCCTCCAATAGATTTCCTAAGCACTAGTGTTTTAAGGAAAAGCTTAAAAAGAGAATCCTAATGTGATTTCTTTATAATGGGTGTGTTCCTTATCTTATCCTAGTGTCTAAACACTTCTCCATGGCTGGACCCCCACATAATATTCCTTTACGTGCTAAGGGGTAACTAGAGAGTGGGATAGGTTTAGTAACTACCCTAACCCTAACACGTACCCTAACCCTAACCCCTACCCTAACACTAACGCGTACCCTAACCCTAACCCCTACCCTAACCCTAACACGTACCCTAATCCTAACCCGTACCCTAAACCGAGCCCTAACCCTAACACTAAACCAAACCCTAACCCTAACCCATACCTTACGCCGTACACGAACCCCTCCCCGAACCCGTACCCTAAGCCGTACCCTAAGCCTAACCCTATGCCTAACACTAACCCTAGGCTACCCTTGACTGCTTCTGCCTCCAATAGATTTCCTAAGCACTGGTGTTTTAAGGAACAGCTTAAAAAGAGAATCCTAATGTGATTTCTTTATAATGTGTGTGTTTCTTATCTAATCCTAGTGTCTAAACTCTTCTCCATGGCTGGACCCCCAAATAATATTCCTTTATGTGCTAAGGGGTATCTAGAGAGTGGGATAGGTTTAATCACTACCCTAACCCTAACTTGTACCATAACCCTAACCCCTACCCTAACCCTAACACGTACCCTAATCCTAACCTGTACCCTAAACCGAGCCCTAACCCTAACCCTAACCCATACCCTACGCCGTACCCGAAGCCCTCCCCGAACCCGTACCCTAAGCCGTACCCTAAGCCTAACCCTAAGCCTAACCCTATCCCTAGGCTACCCTTGACTGCTTCTGCCTCCAATAGATTTCCTAAGCACTAGTGTTTTAAGGAACAGCTTAAAAAGAGAATCCTAATGTGATTTCTTTATAATGTGTGTGTTCCTTATATTATCTTAGTGTCTAAACTCTTCTCCATGGCTGGACACCCAAATAATATTCCTTTACGTGCTAAGGGGTATCTAGAGAGAGGGATAGGTTTAATAACTACCCTAACCCTAACGCGTACCCTAACCCTAACCCCTACCCTAACCCTAACACGTACCCTAATCCTAACCCGTACCCTAAACCGAACCCTAACCCTAACACCAACCCTAACCCTAACCCTAACCCATACCCTACGCCGTACCCGAAGCCCTCCCCGAACCCGTACCCTAAGCCGTACCCTAAGCCTAAACCTAAGCCTAACCCTAACCCTAGGCTACCCTTGACTGCTTCTGCCTCCAATAGATTTCCTAAGCACTAGTGTTTTAAGGAACAGTTTAAAAAGAGAATCCTAATGTGATTTCTTTATAATGGGTGTGTTCCTTATCTAATCCTAGTGTTTAAACTCTTCTCCATGGCTGGACCCCCAAATAATATTCCTTTATGTGCTAAGGGGTATCTAGAGAGTGGGATAGGTTTAATCACTACCCTAACCCTAACGCGTACCATAACCCTAACCCCTACCCTAACCCTAACACGTACCCTAATCCTAACCCGTACCCTAAACCGAGTCCTAACCCTAACACTAACCCTAACCCTAACCCTAACCCATACCCTACGCCGTACCCGAAGCCCTCCCCGAACCCGTACCCTAAGCCGTACCCTAAGCCTAACCCTAAGCCTAACCCTAACCCTAGGCTACCCTTGACTGCTTCTGCCTCCAATAGATTTCCTAAGCACTAGTGTTTTAAGGAACACCTTAAAAAGAGAATCCTAATGTGATTTCTTTATAATGGGTGTGTTCCTTATATTATCTTAGTGTCTAAAGTCTTCTCCATGGCTGGACCCCCAAATAATATTCCTTTACGTGCTAAGGGGTATCTAGAGAGTGGGATAGGTTTAATAACTACCCTAACCCTAACGCGTACCCTAACCCTAACCCCTAACCTAACCCTAACACGTACCCTAATCCTAACCCGTACCCTAAACCGAGCCCTAACCCTAACACTAACCCTAACCCTAACCCTAACCCATACCCTACGCCGTACCCGAAGCCCTCCCCGAAAACGTACCCTAAGCCGTACCCTAAGCCTAACCCTAAGCCTAACCCTAACCCTAGGCTACCCTTGACTGCTTCTGCCTCCAATAGATTTCCTAAGCACTAGTGTTTTAAGGAAAAGCTTAAAAAGAGAATCCTAATGTGATTTCTTTATAATGGGTGTGTTCCTTATCTTATCCTAGTGTCTAAACACTTCTCCATGGCTGGACCCCCACATAATATTCCTTTACGTGCTAAGGGGTAACTAGAGAGTGGGATAGGTTTAATAACTACCCTAACCCTAACGCGTACCCTAACGCTAACCCCTACCCTAACCCTAACATGTACCCTAATCCTAACCCGTAACCTAAACCGAGTCCTAACCCTAACACTAACCCTAACCCTAACCCTAACCCATACCCTACGCCGTACCCGAAGCCCTCCCCGAACCCGTACCCTAAGCCGTACCCTAAGCCTAACCCTAAGCCTAACCCTAACCCTAGGCTACCCTTGACTGCTTCTGCCTCCAACTGATTTCCTAAGCACTAGTGTTTTAAGGAACAGCTTAAAAAGAGAATCCTAATGTGATTTCTTTATAATGGGTGTGTTCCTTATCTTATCCTAGTGTCTAAACTCTTCTCCATGGCTGGACCTTCAAATAATATTCCTTTACGTGCTAAGGGTTATCTAGAGAGTGGGATAGGTTTAATAACTACCCTAACCCTAAAGCGTACCCTAACCCTAACCCCTACCCTAACCCTAGCACGTACCCTAATCCTAACCCGTACCCTAAACCGAGCCCTAACCCTAACACTAACCCTAACCCTAACCCTAACCCATACCCTACGCCGTACCCGAAGCCCTCCCCTAACCCATACCCTAAGCCGTACCCTAAGCCTAACCCTAAGCCTAACCCTAACCCTGGGCTACCCTTGATTTCTTCTGCCTCCAATAGATTTCCTAAGCACTAGTGTTTTAAGGAACAGCTTAAAAAGAGAATCCTAATGTGATTTCTTTATAATGTGTGTGTTCCTTATATTATCTTAGTGTCTAAACTCTTCTCCATGGCTGTACCCCCAAATAATATTCCTTTACGTGCTAATGTTTATCTAGAGAGTATGATAGGTTTAATAACTACCCTAACCCTAACACGTACCCTAACCCTAACCCCTACCCTAACACTAACGCGTACCCTAACCCTAACCCCTACCCTAACCCTAACACGTACCCTAATCCTAACCCGTACCCTAAACCGAGCCCTAACCCTAACACTAACCCAAACCCTAACCCTAACCCATACGTTACGCCGTACCCGAACCCCTCCCCGAACCCGTACCCTAAGCCGTACCCTAAGCCTAACCCTATGCCTAACAGTAACCCTAGGCTACCCTTGACTGCTTCTGCCTCCAATAGATTTCCTAAGCACTGGTGTTTTAAGGAACAGCTTAAAAAGAGAATCCTAATGTGATTTCTTTATAATGGGTGTGTTCCTTATCTAATCCTAGTGTCTAAACTCTTCTCCATGGCTGGACCCCCAAATAATATTCCTTTATGTGCTAAGGGGTATCTAGAGAGTGGGATAGGTTTAATCACTACCCTAACCCTAACGCGTACCCTAACCCTAACCCCTACCCTAACCCTAACACGTACCCTAATCCTAACCCGTACCCTAAACCGAGCCCTAACCCTAACACTAACCCTAACCCTAACCCTAACCCATACCCTACGCCGTACCCGAAGCCCTCCCCGAACCCGTACCCTAATCCGTACCCTAAGCCTAACCCTAAGCCTAACCCTAACCCTAGGCTACCCTTCACTGCTTCTGCCTCCAATAGATTTCCTAAGCACTAGTGTTTTAAGGAACAGCTTAAAAAGATAATCCTAATGTGATTTCTTTATAATGTGTGTGTTCCTTATATTATCTTAGTGTCTAAACTCTTCTCCATGGCTGGACCCCCAAATAATATTCCTTTACGTGCTAAGGGGTATCTAGAGAGTGGGATAGGTTTAATAACTACCCTAACCCTAACGCGTACCCTAACCCTAACCCCTAACCTAACCCTAACACGTACCCTAATCCTAACCCGTACCCTAAACCGAGCCCTAACCCTAACACTAACCCTAACCCTAACCCTAACCCATACCCTACGCCGTACCCGAAGCCCTCCCCCAAAACGTACCCTAAGCCGTACCCTAAGCCTAACCCTAAGCCTAACCCTAACCCTAGGCTACCCTTGACTGCTTCTGCCTCCAATAGATTTCCTAAGCACTAGTGTTTTAAGGAAAAGCTTAAAAAGAGAATCCTAATGTGATTTCTTTATAATGGGTGTGTTCCTTATCTTATCCTAGTGTCTAAACACTTCTCCATGGCTGGACCCCCACATAATATTCCTTTACGTGCTAAGGGGTAACTAGAGAGTGGGATAGGTTTAGTAACTACCCTAACCCTAACACGTACCCTAACCCTAACCCCTACCCTAACACTAACGCGTACCCTAACCCTAACCCCTACCCTAACCCTAACACGTACCCTAATCCTAACCCGTACCCTAAACCGAGCCCTAACCCTAACACTAACCCAAACCCTAACCCTAACCCATACCTTACGCCGTACACGAACCCCTCCCCGAACCCGTACCCTAAGCCGTACCCTAAGCCTAACCCTATGCCTAACACTAACCCTAGGCTACCCTTGACTGCTTCTGCCTCCAATAGATTTCCTAAGCACTGGTGTTTTAAGGAACAGCTTAAAAAGAGAATCCTAATGTGATTTCTTTATAATGTGTGTGTTTCTTATCTAATCCTAGTGTCTAAACTCTTCTCCATGGCTGGACCCCCAAATAATATTCCTTTATGTGCTAAGGGGTATCTAGAGAGTGGGATAGGTTTAATCACTACCCTAACCCTAACTTGTACCATAACCCTAACCCCTACCCTAACCCTAACACGTACCCTAATCCTAACCTGTACCCTAAACCGAGCCCTAACCCTAACCCTAACCCATACCCTACGCCGTACCCGAAGCCCTCCCCGAACCCGTACCCTAAGCCGTACCCTAAGCCTAACCCTAAGCCTAACCCTATCCCTAGGCTACCCTTGACTGCTTCTGCCTCCAATAGATTTCCTAAGCACTAGTGTTTTAAGGAACAGCTTAAAAAGAGAATCCTAATGTGATTTCTTTATAATGTGTGTGTTCCTTATATTATCTTAGTGTCTAAACTCTTCTCCATGGCTGGACACCCAAATAATATTCCTTTACGTGCTAAGGGGTATCTAGAGAGAGGGATAGGTTTAATAACTACCCTAACCCTAACGCGTACCCTAACCCTAACCCCTACCCTAACCCTAACACGTACCCTAATCCTAACCCGTACCCTAAACCGAACCCTAACCCTAACACCAACCCTAACCCTAACCCTAACCCATACCCTACGCCGTACCCGAAGCCCTCCCCGAACCCGTACCCTAAGCCGTACCCTAAGCCTAAACCTAAGCCTAACCCTAACCCTAGGCTACCCTTGACTGCTTCTGCCTCCAATAGATTTCCTAAGCACTAGTGTTTTAAGGAACAGTTTAAAAAGAGAATCCTAATGTGATTTCTTTATAATGGGTGTGTTCCTTATCTAATCCTAGTGTTTAAACTCTTCTCCATGGCTGGACCCCCAAATAATATTCCTTTATGTGCTAAGGGGTATCTAGAGAGTGGGATAGGTTTAATCACTACCCTAACCCTAACGCGTACCATAACCCTAACCCCTACCCTAACCCTAACACGTACCCTAATCCTAACCCGTACCCTAAACCGAGTCCTAACCCTAACACTAACCCTAACCCTAACCCTAACCCATACCCTACGCCGTACCCGAAGCCCTCCCCGAACCCGTACCCTAAGCCGTACCCTAAGCCTAACCCTAAGCCTAACCCTAACCCTAGGCTACCCTTGACTGCTTCTGCCTCCAATAGATTTCCTAAGCACTAGTGTTTTAAGGAACACCTTAAAAAGAGAATCCTAATGTGATTTCTTTATAATGGGTGTGTTCCTTATATTATCTTAGTGTCTAAAGTCTTCTCCATGGCTGGACCCCCAAATAATATTCCTTTACGTGCTAAGGGGTATCTAGAGAGTGGGATAGGTTTAATAACTACCCTAACCCTAACGCGTACCCTAACCCTAACCCCTAACCTAACCCTAACACGTACCCTAATCCTAACCCGTACCCTAAACCGAGCCCTAACCCTAACACTAACCCTAACCCTAACCCTAACCCATACCCTACGCCGTACCCGAAGCCCTCCCCGAAAACGTACCCTAAGCCGTACCCTAAGCCTAACCCTAAGCCTAACCCTAACCCTAGGCTACCCTTGACTGCTTCTGCCTCCAATAGATTTCCTAAGCACTAGTGTTTTAAGGAAAAGCTTAAAAAGAGAATCCTAATGTGATTTCTTTATAATGGGTGTGTTCCTTATCTTATCCTAGTGTCTAAACACTTCTCCATGGCTGGACCCCCACATAATATTCCTTTACGTGCTAAGGGGTAACTAGAGAGTGGGATAGGTTTAATAACTACCCTAACCCTAACGCGTACCCTAACGCTAACCCCTACCCTAACCCTAACATGTACCCTAATCCTAACCCGTAACCTAAACCGAGTCCTAACCCTAACACTAACCCTAACCCTAACCCTAACCCATACCCTACGCCGTACCCGAAGCCCTCCCCGAACCCGTACCCTAAGCCGTACCCTAAGCCTAACCCTAAGCCTAACCCTAACCCTAGGCTACCCTTGACTGCTTCTGCCTCCAACTGATTTCCTAAGCACTAGTGTTTTAAGGAACAGCTTAAAAAGAGAATCCTAATGTGATTTCTTTATAATGGGTGTGTTCCTTATCTTATCCTAGTGTCTAAACTCTTCTCCATGGCTGGACCCCCAAATAATATTCCTTTACGTGCTAAGGGTTATCTAGAGAGTGGGATAGGTTTAATAACTACCCTAACCCTAAAGCGTACCCTAACCCTAACCCCTACCCTAACCCTAGCACGTACCCTAATCCTAACCCGTACCCTAAACCGAGCCCTAACCCTAACACTAACCCTAACCCTAACCCTAACCCATACCCTACGCCGTACCCGAAGCCCTCCCCTAACCCATACCCTAAGCCGTACCCTAAGCCTAACCCTAAGCCTAACCCTAACCCTAGGCTACCCTTGATTTCTTCTGCCTCCAATAGATTTCCTAAGCACTAGTGTTTTAAGGAACAGCTTAAAAAGAGAATCCTAATGTGATTTCTTTATAATGTGTGTGTTCCTTATATTATCTTAGTGTCTAAACTCTTCTCCATGGCTGTACCCCCAAATAATATTCCTTTACGTGCTAATGTTTATCTAGAGAGTATGATAGGTTTAATAACTACCCTAACCCTAACACGTACCCTAACCCTAACCCCTACCCTAACACTAACGCGTACCCTAACCCTAACCCCTACCCTAACCCTAACACGTACCCTAATCCTAACCCGTACCCTAAACCGAGCCCTAACCCTAACACTAACCCAAACCCTAACCCTAACCCATACCTTACGCCGTACCCGAACCCCTCCCCGAACCCGTACCCTAAGCCGTACCCTAAGCCTAACCCTATGCCTAACAGTAACCCTAGGCTACCCTTGACTGCTTCTGCCTCCAATAGATTTCCTAAGCACTGGTGTTTTAAGGAACAGCTTAAAAAGAGAATCCTAATGTGATTTCTTTATAATGGGTGTGTTCCTTATCTAATCCTAGTGTCTAAACTCTTCTCCATGGCTGGACCCCCAAATAATATTCCTTTATGTGCTAAGGGGTATCTAGAGAGTGGGATAGGTTTAATCACTACCCTAACCCTAACGCGTACCCTAACCCTAACCCCTACCCTAACCCTAACACGTACCCTAATCCTAACCCGTACCCTAAACCGAGCCCTAACCCTAACACTAACCCTAACCCTAACCCTAACCCATACCCTACGCCGTACCCGAAGCCCTCCCCGAACCCGTACCCTAATCCGTACCCTAAGCCTAACCCTAAGCCTAACCCTAACCCTAGGCTACCCTTCACTGCTTCTGCCTCCAATAGATTTCCTAAGCACTAGTGTTTTAAGGAACAGCTTAAAAAGATAATCCTAATGTGATTTCTTTATAATGTGTGTGTTCCTTATATTATCTTAGTGTCTAAACTCTTCTCCATGGCTGGACCCCCAAATAATATTCCTTTACGTGCTAAGGGGTATCTAGAGAGTGGGATAGGTTTAATAACTACCCTAACCCTAACGCGTACCCTAACGCTAACCGCTACCCTAACCCTAACAGGTACCCTAATCCTAACCCGTACCCTAAACCGAGCCCTAACCCTAACACTAACCCTAACACTAACCCTAACCCATACCCTACGCCGTACCCGAAGCCCTCCCCGAAACCGTACCCTAAGCCGTACCCTAAGCCTAAACCTAAGCCTAACCCTAACCCTAGGCTACCCTTGACTGCTTCTGCCTCCAATAGATTTCCTAAGCACTAGTGTTTTAAGGAACAGCTTAAAAAGAGAATCCTAATGTGATTTCTTTATAATGGGTGTGTTCCTTATATTATCTTAGTGTCTAAAGTCTTCTCCATGGCTGGACCCCCAAATAATATTCCTTTACGTGCTAAGGGGTATCTAGAGAGTGGGATAGGTTTAATAACTACCCTAACCCTAACGCGTACCCTAACCCTAACCCCTAACCTAACCCTAACACGTACCCTAATCCTAACCCGTACCCTAAACCGAGCCCTAACCCTAACACTAACCCTAACCCTAACCCTAACCCATACCCTACGCCGTACCCGAAGCCCTCCCCCAAAACGTACCCTAAGCCGTACCCTAAGCCTAACCCTAAGCCTAACCCTAACCCTAGGCTACCCTTGACTGCTTCTGCCTCCAATAGATTTCCTAAGCACTAGTGTTTTAAGGAACAGCTTAAAAAGAGAATCCTAATGTGATTTCTTTATAATGTGTGTGTTCCTTATATTATCTTAGTGTCTAAACTCTTCTCCATGGCTGGACACCCAAATAATATTCCTTTACGTGCTAAGGGGTATCTAGAGAGAGGGATAGGTTTAATAACTACCCTAACCCTAACGCGTACCCTAACCCTAACCCCTACCCTAACCCTAACACGTACCCTAATCCTAACCCGTACCCTAAACCGAACCCTAACCCTAACACCAACCCTAACCCTAACCCTAACCCATACCCTACGCCGTACCCGAAGCCCTCCCCGAACCCGTACCCTAAGCCGTACCCTAAGCCTAACCCTAAGCCTAACCCTAACCCTAGGCTACCCTTGACTGCTTCTGCCTCCAATAGATTTCCTAAGCACTAGAGTTTTAAGGAACAGCTTAAAAAGAGAATCCTAATGTGATTTCTTTATAATGGGTGTGTTCCTTATCTTATCCTAGTGTCTAAACTCTTCTCCATGGCTGGACCCCCAAATAATATTCCTTTACGTGCTAAGGGGTATCTAGAGAGTGGGATAGGTTTAATAACTACCCTAACCCTAACGCGTACCCTAAGGCTAACCGCTACCCTAACCCTAACAGGTACCCTAATCCTAACCCGTACCCTAAACCGAGCCCTAACCCTAACACTAACCCTAACACTAACCCTAACCCATACCCTACGCCGTACCCGAAGCCCTCCCCGAAACCGTACCCTAAGCCGTACCCTAAGCCTAAACCTAAGCCTAACCCTAACCCTAGGCTACCCTTGACTGCTTCTGCCTCCAATAGATTTCCTAAGCACTAGTGTTTTAAGGAACAGTTTAAAAAGAGAATCCTAATGTGATTTCTTTATAATGGGTGTGTTCCTTATCTAATCCTAGTGTTTAAACTCTTCTCCATGGCTGGACCCCCAAATAATATTCCTTTATGTGCTAAGGGGTATCTAGAGAGTGGGATAGGTTTAATCACTACCCTAACCCTAACGCGTACCATAACCCTAACCCCTACCCTAACCCTAACACGTACCCTAATCCTAACCCGTACCCTAAACCGAGTCCTAACCCTAACACTAACCCTAACCCATACCCTACGCCGTACCCGAAGCCCTCCCCGAACCCGTACCCTAAGCCGTACCCTAAGCCTAACCCTAAGCCTAACCCTAACCCTAGGCTACCCTTGACTGCTTCTGCCTCCAATAGATTTCCTAAGCACTAGTGTTTTAAGGAACACCTTAAAAAGAGAATCCTAATGTGATTTCTTTATAATGGGTGTGTTCCTTATATTATCTTAGTGTCTAAAGTCTTCTCCATGGCTGGACCCCCAAATAATATTCCTTTACGTGCTAAGGGGTATCTAGAGAGTGGGATAGGTTTAATAACTACCCTAACCCTAACGCGTACCCTAACCCTAACCCCTAACCTAACCCTAACACGTACCCTAATCCTAACCCGTACCCTAAACCGAGCCCTAACCCTAACACTAACCCTAACCCTAACCCTAACCCATACCCTACGCCGTACCCGAAGCCCTCCCCGAAAACGTACCCTAAGCCGTACCCTAAGCCTAACCCTAAGCCTAACCCTAACCCTAGGCTACCCTTGACTGCTTCTGCCTCCAATAGATTTCCTAAGCACTAGTGTTTTAAGGAAAAGCTTAAAAAGAGAATCCTAATGTGATTTCTTTATAATGGGTGTGTTCCTTATCTTATCCTAGTGTCTAAACACTTCTCCATGGCTGGACCCCCACATAATATTCCTTTACGTGCTAAGGGGTAACTAGAGAGTGGGATAGGTTTAATAACTACCCTAACCCTAACGCGTACCCTAACGCTAACCCCTACCCTAACCCTAACATGTACCCTAATCCTAACCCGTAACCTAAACCGAGCCCTAACCCTAACACTAACCCTAACCCTAACCCTAACCCATACCCTACGCCGTACCCGAAGCCCTCCCCGAAACCGTACCCTAAGCCGTACCCTAAGCCTAACCCTAAGCCTAACCCTAACCCTAGGCTACCCTTGACTTCTTAAGCCTCCAATAGATTTCCTAAGCACTAGTGTTTTAAGGAACAGCTTAAAAAGAGAATCCTAATGTGATTTCTTTATAATGTGTGTGTTCCTTATATTATCTTAGTGTCTAAACTATTCTCCATGGCTGGACCCCCAAATAATATTCCTTTACGTGCTAAGGGGTATCTAGAAAGTGGGATAGGTTTAATAACTACCCTAACCCTAACGCGTACCCTAACCCTAACCCGTACCATAACCCTCACACGTACCCTAATCCTAACCCGTACCCTAAACGGAGCCCTAACCCTAACACTAACCCTAACCCTAACCCTAACCCATACCCTACGCCGTACCCGAACCCCTCCCCGAACCCGTACCCTAAGCCGTACCCTAAGCCTAACCCTAAGCCTAACCCTAACCCTAGGCTACCCTTGACTGCTTCTGCCTCCAATATATTTCCTAAGCACTAGAGTTTTAAGGAACAGCTTAAAAAGAGATTCCTAATGTGATTTCTTTATAATGGGTGTGTTCCTTATCTGATCCTAGTGTCTAAACTCTTCTCCATGGCTGGACCCCCAAATAATATTCCTTTACGTGCTAAGGGGTATCTAGAGAGTGGGATATGTTTAATAACTACCCTAACCCTAACGCGTACCCTAACGCTAACCGCTACCCTAACCCTAACAGGTACCCTAATCCTAACCCGTACCCTAAACCGAGCCCTAACCCTAACACTAACCCTAACACTAACCCTAACCCATACCCTACGCCGTACCCGAAGCCCTCCCCGAAACCATACCCTAAGCCGTACCCTAAGCCTAAACCTAAGCCTAACCCTAACCCTAGGCTACCCTTGACTGCTTCTGCCTCCAATAGATTTCCTAAGCACTAGTGTTTTAAGGAACAGCTTA
Source organism: Balaenoptera physalus (assembly GCF_965194825.1). Lineage (NCBI taxonomy): Eukaryota > Metazoa > Chordata > Mammalia > Artiodactyla > Balaenopteridae > Balaenoptera > Balaenoptera physalus. The sequence goes on from NW_028126227.1 coordinate 25,810, forward strand.
AAAAGAGAATCCTAATGTGATTTCTTTATAATGGGTGTGTTCCTTATCTAATCCTAGTGTCTAAACTCTTCTCCATGGCTGGACCCCCAAATAATATTCTTTTATGTGCTAAGGGGTATCTAGAGAGTGGGATAGGTTTAATCACTACCCTAACCCTAACGCGTACCATAACCCTAACCCCTACCCTAACCCTAACACGTACCCTAATCCTAACCCGTACCCTAAACCGAGCCCTAACCCTAACACTAACCCTAACCCTAACCCTAACCCATACCCTACGCCGTACCCGAAGCCCTCCCCGAACCCGTACCCTAAGCCGTACCCTAAGCCTAACCCTAAGCCTAACCCTAACCCTAGGCTACCCTTGACTGCTTCTGCCTCCAATAGATTTCCTAAGCACTAGTGTTTTAAGGAACAGCTTAAAAAGAGAATCCTAATGTGATTTCTTTATAATGTGTGTGTTCCTTATATTATCTTAGTGTCTAAACTCTTCTCCATGGCTGGACACCCAAATAATATTCCTTTACGTGCTAAGGGGTATCTAGAGAGAGGGATAGGTTTAATAACTACCCTAACCCTAACGCGTACCCTAACCCTAACCCCTAACCTAACCCTAACACGTACCCTAATCCTAACCCGTACCCTAAACCGAGCCCTAACCCTAACACAAACCCTAACCCTAACCCTAACCCATACCCTACGCCGTACCCGAAGCCCTCCCCTAACCCGTACCCTAAGCCGTACCCTAAGCCTAACCCTAAGCCTAACCCTAACCCTAGGCTACCCTTGACTGCTTCTGCCTCCAATAGATTTCCTAAGCACTAGTGTTTTAAGGAACAGCTTAAAAGAGAATCCTAATGTGATTTCTTTATAATGGGTGTGTTCCTTATCTTATCCTAGTGTCTAAACACTTCTCCATGGCTGGACCCCCAAATAATATTCCTTTACGTGCTAAGGGGTATCTAGAGAGAGGGATAGGTTTAATAACTACCCTAACCCTAACGCGTACCCTAACCCTAACCCCTAACCTAACCCTAACACGTACCCTAATCCTAACCCGTACCCTAAACCGAGCCCTAACCCTAACACAAACCCTAACCCTAACCCTAACCCATACCCTACGCCGTACCCGAAGCCCTCCCCTAACCCGTACCCTAAGCCGTACCCTAAGCCTAACCCTAAGCCTAACCCTAACCCTAGGCTACCCTTGACTGCTTCTGCCTCCAATAGATTTCCTAAGCACTAGTGTTTTAAGGAACAGCTTAAAAGAGAATCCTAATGTGATTTCTTTATAATGGGTGTGTTCCTTATCTTATCCTAGTGTCTAAACACTTCTCCATGGCTGGACCCCCAAATAATATTCCTTTACGTGCTAAGGGGTAACTAGAGAGTGGGATAGGTTTAATAACTACCCTAACGCTAACGCGTACCCTAACGCTAACCCCTACCCTAACCCTAACACGTACCCTAATCCTAACCCGTAACCTAAACCGAGCCCTAACCCTAACACTAACCCTAACCCTAACCCTAAACCATACCCTACGCCGTACCCGAAGCCTTCCCCGAACCCGTACCCTAAGCCGTACCCTAAGCCTAACCCTAAGCCTAACCCTAACCCTAGGCTACCCTTGACTGCTTCTGCCTCCAATAGATTTCCTAAGCACTGGTGTTTTAAGGAACAGCTTAAAAAGAGAATCCTAATGTGATTTCTTTATAATGGGTGTGTTCCTTATCTAATCCTAGTGTCTAAACTCTTCTCCATGGCTGGACCCCCAAATAATATTCCTTTATGTGCTAAGGGGTATCTAGAGAGTGGGATAGGTTTAATCACTAGCCTAACCCTAACGCGTACCCTAACCCTAACCCCTACCCTAACCCTAACACGTACCCTAATCCTAACCCGTACCCTAAACCGAGCCCTAACCCTAACACTAACCCTAACCCTAACACTAACCCATACCCTACGCCGTACCCGAAGCCCTCCCCGAACCCGTACCCTAATCCGTACCCTAAGCCTAACCCTAAGCCTAACCCTAACCCTAGGCTACCCTTCACTGCTTCTGCCTCCAATAGATTTCCTAAGCACTAGTGTTTTAAGGAACAGCTTATAAAGATAATCCTAATGTGATTTCTTTATATTGTGTGTGTTCCTTATATTATCTTAGTGTCTAAACTCTTCTCCATGGCTGGACCCCCAAATAATATTCCTTTACGTGCTAAGGGGTATCTAGAAAGTGGGATAGGTTTAATAACTACCCTAACCCTAACGCGTACCCTAACCCTAACCCCTACCATAACCCTCACACGTACCCTAATCCTAACCCGTACCCTAAACCGAGCCCTAACCCTAACACTAACCCTAACCCTAACCCTAACCCATACCCTACGCCGTACCCGAACCCCTCCCCGAACCCGTACCCTAAGCCGTACCCTAAGCTTAACCCTAAGCCTAACCCTAACCCTAGGCTACCCTTGACTGCTTCTGCCTCCAATATATTTCCTAAGCACTAGAGTTTTAAGGAACAGCTTAAAAAGAGATTCCTAATGTGATTTCTTTATAATGGGTGTGTTCCTTATCTGATCCTAGTGTCTAAACTCTTCTCCATGGCTGGACCCCCAAATAATATTCCTTTACGTGCTAAGGGGTATCTAGAGAGTGGGATATGTTTAATAACTACCCTAACCCTAACGCGTACCCTAACGCTAACCGCTACCCTAACCCTAACAGGTACCCTAATCCTAACCCGTACCCTAAACCGAGCCCTAACCCTAACACTAACCCTAACACTAACCCTAACCCATACCCTACGCCGTACCCGAAGCCCTCCCCGAAACCGTACCCTAAGCCGTACCCTAAGCCTAAACCTAAGCCTAACCCTAACCCTAGGCTACCCTTGACTGCTTCTGCCTCCAATAGATTTCCTAAGCACTAGTGTTTTAAGGAACAGCTTAAAAAGAGAATCCTAATGTGATTTCTTTATAATGGGTGTGTTCCTTATCTAATCCTAGTGTCAAAACTCTTCTCCATGGCTGGACCCCCAAATAATATTCCTTTATGTGCTAAGGGGTATCTAGAGAGTGGGATAGGTTTAATCACTACCCTAACCCTAACGCGTACCATAACCCTAACCCCTACCCTAACCCTAACACGTACCCTAATCCTAACCCGTACCCTAAACCGAGCCCTAACCCTAACACTAACCCTAACCCTAACCCTAACCCATACCCTACGCCGTACCCGAAGCCCTCCCCGAACCCGTACCCTAAGCCGTACCCTAAGCCTAACCCTAAGCCTAACCCTAACCCTAGGCTACCCTTGACTGCTTCTGCCTCCAATAGATTTCCTAAGCACTAGTGTTTTAAGGAACAGCTTAAAAAGAGAATCCTAATGTGATTTCTTTATAATGTGTGTGTTCCTTATATTATCTTAGTGTCTAAACTCTTCTCCATGGCTGGACACCCAAATAATATTCCTTTACATGCTAAGGGGTATCTAGAGAGAGGGATAGGTTTAATAACTACCCTAACCCTAACGCGTACCCTAACCCTAACCCCTAACCTAACCCTAACACGTACCCTAATCCTAACCCGTACCCTAAACCGAGCCCTAACCCTAACACAAACCCTAACCCTAACCCTAACCCATACCCTACGCCGTACCCGAAGCCCTCCCCTAACCCGTACCCTAAGCCGTACCCTAAGCCTAACCCTAAGCCTAACCCTAACCCTAGGCTACCCTTGACTGCTTCTGCCTCCAATAGATTTCCTAAGCACTGGTGTTTTAAGGAACAGCTTAAAAAGAGAATCCTAATGTGATTTCTTTATAATGGGTGTGTTCCTTATCTAATCCTAGTGTCTAAACTCTTCTCCATGGCTGGACCCCCAAATAATATTCCTTTATGTGCTAAGGGGTATCTAGAGAGTGGGATAGGTTTAATCACTAGCCTAACCCTAACGCGTACCCTAACCCTAACCCCTACCCTAACCCTAACACGTACCCTAATCCTAACCCGTACCCTAAACCGAGCCCTAACCCTAACACTAACCCTAACCCTAACACTAACCCATACCCTACGCCGTACCCGAAGCCCTCCCCGAACCCGTACCCTAATCCGTACCCTAAGCCTAACCCTAAGCCTAACCCTAACCCTAGGCTACCCTTCACTGCTTCTGCCTCCAATAGATTTCCTAAGCACTAGTGTTTTAAGGAACAGCTTATAAAGATAATCCTAATGTGATTTCTTTATATTGTGTGTGTTCCTTATATTATCTTAGTGTCTAAACTCTTCTCCATGGCTGGACCCCCAAATAATATTCCTTTACGTGCTAAGGGGTATCTAGAAAGTGGGATAGGTTTAATAACTACCCTAACCCTAACGCGTACCCTAACCCTAACCCCTACCATAACCCTCACACGTACCCTAATCCTAACCCGTACCCTAAACCGAGCCCTAACCCTAACACTAACCCTAACCCTAACCCTAACCCATACCCTACGCCGTACCCGAACCCCTCCCCGAACCCGTACCCTAAGCCGTACCCTAAGCTTAACCCTAAGCCTAACCCTAACCCTAGGCTACCCTTGACTGCTTCTGCCTCCAATATATTTCCTAAGCACTAGAGTTTTAAGGAACAGCTTAAAAAGAGATTCCTAATGTGATTTCTTTATAATGGGTGTGTTCCTTATCTGATCCTAGTGTCTAAACTCTTCTCCATGGCTGGACCCCCAAATAATATTCCTTTACGTGCTAAGGGGTATCTAGAGAGTGGGATATGTTTAATAACTACCCTAACCCTAACGCGTACCCTAACGCTAACCGCTACCCTAACCCTAACAGGTACCCTAATCCTAACCCGTACCCTAAACCGAGCCCTAACCCTAACACTAACCCTAACACTAACCCTAACCCATACCCTACGCCGTACCCGAAGCCCTCCCCGAAACCGTACCCTAAGCCGTACCCTAAGCCTAAACCTAAGCCTAACCCTAACCCTAGGCTACCCTTGACTGCTTCTGCCTCCAATAGATTTCCTAAGCACTAGTGTTTTAAGGAACAGCTTAAAAAGAGAATCCTAATGTGATTTCTTTATAATGGGTGTGTTCCTTATCTAATCCTAGTGTCAAAACTCTTCTCCATGGCTGGACCCCCAAATAATATTCCTTTATGTGCTAAGGGGTATCTAGAGAGTGGGATAGGTTTAATCACTACCCTAACCCTAACGCGTACCATAACCCTAACCCCTACCCTAACCCTAACACGTACCCTAATCCTAACCCGTACCCTAAACCGAGCCCTAACCCTAACACTAACCCTAACCCTAACCCTAACCCATACCCTACGCCGTACCCGAAGCCCTCCCCGAACCCGTACCCTAAGCCGTACCCTAAGCCTAACCCTAAGCCTAACCCTAACCCTAGGCTACCCTTGACTGCTTCTGCCTCCAATAGATTTCCTAAGCACTAGTGTTTTAAGGAACAGCTTAAAAAGAGAATCCTAATGTGATTTCTTTATAATGTGTGTGTTCCTTATATTATCTTAGTGTCTAAACTCTTCTCCATGGCTGGACACCCAAATAATATTCCTTTACGTGCTAAGGGGTATCTAGAGAGAGGGATAGGTTTAATAACTACCCTAACCCTAACGCGTACCCTAACCCTAACCCCTAACCTAACCCTAACACGTACCCTAATCCTAACCCGTACCCTAAACCGAGCCCTAACCCTAACACAAACCCTAACCCTAACCCTAACCCATACCCTACGCCGTACCCGAAGCCCTCCCCTAACCCGTACCCTAAGCCGTACCCTAAGCCTAACCCTAAGCCTAACCCTAACCCTAGGCTACCCTTGACTGCTTCTGCCTCCAATAGATTTCCTAAGCACTAGTGTTTTAAGGAACAGCTTAAAAGAGAATCCTAATGTGATTTCTTTATAATGGGTGTGTTCCTTATCTTATCCTAGTGTCTAAACACTTCTCCATGGCTGGACCCCCAAATAATATTCCTTTACGTGCTAAGGGGTATCTAGAGAGAGGGATAGGTTTAATAACTACCCTAACCCTAACGCGTACCCTAACCCTAACCCCTAACCTAACCCTAACACGTACCCTAATCCTAACCCGTACCCTAAACCGAGCCCTAACCCTAACACAAACCCTAACCCTAACCCTAACCCATACCCTACGCCGTACCCGAAGCCCTCCCCTAACCCGTACCCTAAGCCGTACCCTAAGCCTAACCCTAAGCCTAACCCTAACCCTAGGCTACCCTTGACTGCTTCTGCCTCCAATAGATTTCCTAAGCACTAGTGTTTTAAGGAACAGCTTAAAAGAGAATCCTAATGTGACTTCTTTATAATGGGTGTGTTCCTTATCTTATCCTAGTGTCTAAACACTTCTCCATGGCTGGACCCCCAAATAATATTCCTTTACGTGCTAAGGGGTAACTAGAGAGTGGGATAGGTTTAATAACTACCCTAACGCTAACGCGTACCCTAACGCTAACCCCTACCCTAACCCTAACACGTACCCTAATCCTAACCCGTAACCTAAACCGAGCCCTAACCCTAACACTAACCCTAACCCTAACCCTAAACCATACCCTACGCCGTACCCGAAGCCTTCCCCGAACCCGTACCCTAAGCCGTACCCTAAGCCTAACCCTAAGCCTAACCCTAAACCTAGGCTACCCTTGACTGCTTCTGCCTCCAATAGATTTCCTAAGCACTGGTGTTTTAAGGAACAGCTTAAAAAGAGAATCCTAATGTGATTTCTTTATAATGGGTGTGTTCCTTATCTAATCCTAGTGTCTAAACTCTTCTCCATGGCTGGACCCCCAAATAATATTCCTTTATGTGCTAAGGGGTATCTAGAGAGTGGGATAGGTTTAATCACTAGCCTAACCCTAACGCGTACCCTAACCCTAACCCCTACCCTAACCCTAACACGTACCCTAATCCTAACCCGTACCCTAAACCGAGCCCTAACCCTAACACTAACCCTAACCCTAACACTAACCCATACCCTACGCCGTACCCGAAGCCCTCCCCGAACCCGTACCCTAATCCGTACCCTAAGCCTAACCCTAAGCCTAACCCTAACCCTAGGCTACCCTTCACTGCTTCTGCCTCCAATAGATTTCCTAAGCACTAGTGTTTTAAGGAACAGCTTATAAAGATAATCCTAATGTGATTTCTTTATATTGTGTGTGTTCCTTATATTATCTTAGTGTCTAAACTCTTCTCCATGGCTGGACCCCCAAATAATATTCCTTTACGTGCTAAGGGGCATCTAGAAAGTGGGATAGGTTTAATAACTACCCTAACCCTAACGCGTACCCTAACCCTAACCCCTACCATAACCCTCACACGTACCCTAATCCTAACCCGTACCCTAAACCGAGCCCTAACCCTAACACTAACCCTAACCCTAACCCTAACCCATACCCTACGCCGTACCCGAACCCCTCCCCGAACCCGTACCCTAAGCCGTACCCTAAGCTTAACCCTAAGCCTAACCCTAACCCTAGGCTACCCTTGACTGCTTCTGCCTCCAATATATTTCCTAAGCACTAGAGTTTTAAGGAACAGCTTAAAAAGAGATTCCTAATGTGATTTCTTTATAATGGGTGTGTTCCTTATCTGATCCTAGTGTCTAAACTCTTCTCCATGGCTGGACCCCCAAATAATATTCCTTTACGTGCTAAGGGGTATCTAGAGAGTGGGATATGTTTAATAACTACCCTAACCCTAACGCGTACCCTAACGCTAACCGCTACCCTAACCCTAACAGGTACCCTAATCCTAACCCGTACCCTAAACCGAGCCCTAACCCTAACACTAACCCTAACACTAACCCTAACCCATACCCTACGCCGTACCCGAAGCCCTCCCCGAAACCGTACCCTAAGCCGTACCCTAAGCCTAAACCTAAGCCTAACCCTAACCCTAGGCTACCCTTGACTGCTTCTGCCTCCAATAGATTTCCTAAGCACTAGTGTTTTAAGGAACAGCTTAAAAAGAGAATCCTAATGTGATTTCTTTATAATGGGTGTGTTCCTTATCTAATCCTAGTGTCAAAACTCTTCTCCATGGCTGGACCCCCAAATAATATTCCTTTATGTGCTAAGGGGTATCTAGAGAGTGGGATAGGTTTAATCACTACCCTAACCCTAACGCGTACCATAACCCTAACCCCTACCCTAACCCTAACACGTACCCTAATCCTAACCCGTACCCTAAACCGAGCCCTAACCCTAACACTAACCCTAACCCTAACCCTAACCCATACCCTACGCCGTACCCGAAGCCCTCCCCGAACCCGTACCCTAAGCCGTACCCTAAGCCTAACCCTAAGCCTAACCCTAACCCTAGGCTACCCTTGACTGCTTCTGCCTCCAATAGATTTCCTAAGCACTATTGTTTTAAGGAACAGCTTAAAAAGAGAATCCTAATGTGATTTCTTTATAATGTGTGTGTTCCTTATATTATCTTAGTGTCTAAACTCTTCTCCATGGCTGGACACCCAAATAATATTCCTTTACGTGCTAAGGGGTATCTAGAGAGAGGGATAGGTTTAATAACTACCCTAACCCTAACGCGTACCCTAACCCTAACCCCTAACCTAACCCTAACACGTACCCTAATCCTAACCCGTACCCTAAACCGAGCCCTAACCCTAACACAAACCCTAACCCTAACCCTAACCCATACCCTACGCCGTACCCGAAGCCCTCCCCTAACCCGTACCCTAAGCCGTACCCTAAGCCTAACCCTAAGCCTAACCCTAACCCTAGGCTACCCTTGACTGCTTCTGCCTCCAATAGATTTCCTAAGCACTAGTGTTTTAAGGAACAGCTTAAAAGAGAATCCTAATGTGACTTCTTTATAATGGGTGTGTTCCTTATCTTATCCTAGTGTCTAAACACTTCTCCATGGCTGGACCCCCAAATAATATTCCTTTACGTGCTAAGGGGTAACTAGAGAGTGGGATAGGTTTAATAACTACCCTAACGCTAACGCGTACCCTAACGCTAACCCCTACCCTAACCCTAACACGTACCCTAATCCTAACCCGTAACCTAAACCGAGCCCTAACCCTAACACTAACCCTAACCCTAACCCTAAACCATACCCTACGCCGTACCCGAAGCCTTCCCCGAACCCGTACCCTAAGCCGTACCCTAAGCCTAACCCTAAGCCTAACCCTAAACCTAGGCTACCCTTGACTGCTTCTGCCTCCAATAGATTTCCTAAGCACTGGTGTTTTAAGGAACAGCTTAAAAAGAGAATCCTAATGTGATTTCTTTATAATGGGTGTGTTCCTTATCTAATCCTAGTGTCTAAACTCTTCTCCATGGCTGGACCCCCAAATAATATTCCTTTATGTGCTAAGGGGTATCTAGAGAGTGGGATAGGTTTAATCACTAGCCTAACCCTAACGCGTACCCTAACCCTAACCCCTACCCTAACCCTAACACGTACCCTAATCCTAACCCGTACCCTAAACCGAGCCCTAACCCTAACACTAACCCTAACCCTAACACTAACCCATACCCTACGCCGTACCCGAAGCCCTCCCCGAACCCGTACCCTAATCCGTACCCTAAGCCTAACCCTAAGCCTAACCCTAACCCTAGGCTACCCTTCACTGCTTCTGCCTCCAATAGATTTCCTAAGCACTAGTGTTTTAAGGAACAGCTTATAAAGATAATCCTAATGTGATTTCTTTATATTGTGTGTGTTCCTTATATTATCTTAGTGTCTAAACTCTTCTCCATGGCTGGACCCCCAAATAATATTCCTTTACGTGCTAAGGGGTATCTAGAAAGTGGGATAGGTTTAATAACTACCCTAACCCTAACGCGTACCCTAACCCTAACCCCTACCATAACCCTCACACGTACCCTAATCCTAACCCGTACCCTAAACCGAGCCCTAACCCTAACACTAACCCTAACCCTAACCCTAACCCATACCCTACGCCGTACCCGAACCCCTCCCCGAACCCGTACCCTAAGCCGTACCCTAAGCTTAACCCTAAGCCTAACCCTAACCCTAGGCTACCCTTGACTGCTTCTGCCTCCAATATATTTCCTAAGCACTAGAGTTTTAAGGAACAGCTTAAAAAGAGATTCCTAATGTGATTTCTTTATAATGGGTGTGTTCCTTATCTGATCCTAGTGTCTAAACTCTTCTCCATGGCTGGACCCCCAAATAATATTCCTTTACGTGCTAAGGGGTATCTAGAGAGTGGGATATGTTTAATAACTACCCTAACCCTAACGCGTACCCTAACGCTAACCGCTACCCTAACCCTAACAGGTACCCTAATCCTAACCCGTACCCTAAACCGAGCCCTAACCCTAACACTAACCCTAACACTAACCCTAACCCATACCCTACGCCGTACCCGAAGCCCTCCCCGAAACCGTACCCTAAGCCGTACCCTAAGCCTAAACCTAAGCCTAACCCTAACCCTAGGCTACCCTTGACTGCTTCTGCCTCCAATAGATTTCCTAAGCACTAGTGTTTTAAGGAACAGCTTAAAAAGAGAATCCTAATGTGATTTCTTTATAATGGGTGTGTTCCTTATCTAATCCTAGTGTCAAAACTCTTCTCCATGGCTGGACCCCCAAATAATATTCCTTTATGTGCTAAGGGGTATCTAGAGAGTGGGATAGGTTTAATCACTACCCTAACCCTAACGCGTACCATAACCCTAACCCCTACCCTAACCCTAACACGTACCCTAATCCTAACCCGTACCCTAAACCGAGCCCTAACCCTAACACTAACCCTAACCCTAACCCTAACCCATACCCTACGCCGTACCCGAAGCCCTCCCCGAACCCGTACCCTAAGCCGTACCCTAAGCCTAACCCTAAGCCTAACCCTAACCCTAGGCTACCCTTGACTGCTTCTGCCTCCAATAGATTTCCTAAGCACTAGTGTTTTAAGGAACAGCTTAAAAAGAGAATCCTAATGTGATTTCTTTATAATGTGTGTGTTCCTTATATTATCTTAGTGTCTAAACTCTTCTCCATGGCTGGACACCCAAATAATATTCCTTTACGTGCTAAGGGGTATCTAGAGAGAGGGATAGGTTTAATAACTACCCTAACCCTAACGCGTACCCTAACCCTAACCCCTAACCTAACCCTAACACGTACCCTAATCCTAACCCGTACCCTAAACCGAGCCCTAACCCTAACACAAACCCTAACCCTAACCCTAACCCATACCCTACGCCGTACCCGAAGCCCTCCCCTAACCCGTACCCTAAGCCGTACCCTAAGCCTAACCCTAAGCCTAACCCTAACCCTAGGCTACCCTTGACTGCTTCTGCCTCCAATAGATTTCCTAAGCACTAGTGTTTTAAGGAACAGCTTAAAAGAGAATCCTAATGTGATTTCTTTATAATGGGTGTGTTCCTTATCTTATCCTAGTGTCTAAACACTTCTCCATGGCTGGACCCCCAAATAATATTCCTTTACGTGCTAAGGGGTATCTAGAGAGAGGGATAGGTTTAATAACTACCCTAACCCTAACGCGTACCCTAACCCTAACCCCTAACCTAACCCTAACACGTACCCTAATCCTAACCCGTACCCTAAACCGAGCCCTAACCCTAACACAAACCCTAACCCTAACCCTAACCCATACCCTACGCCGTACCCGAAGCCCTCCCCTAACCCGTACCCTAAGCCGTACCCTAAGCCTAACCCTAAGCCTAACCCTAACCCTAGGCTACCCTTGACTGCTTCTGCCTCCAATAGATTTCCTAAGCACTAGTGTTTTAAGGAACAGCTTAAAAGAGAATCCTAATGTGACTTCTTTATAATGGGTGTGTTCCTTATCTTATCCTAGTGTCTAAACACTTCTCCATGGCTGGACCCCCAAATAATATTCCTTTACGTGCTAAGGGGTAACTAGAGAGTGGGATAGGTTTAATAACTACCCTAACGCTAACGCGTACCCTAACGCTAACCCCTACCCTAACCCTAACACGTACCCTAATCCTAACCCGTAACCTAAACCGAGCCCTAACCCTAACACTAACCCTAACCCTAACCCTAAACCATACCCTACGCCGTACCCGAAGCCTTCCCCGAACCCGTACCCTAAGCCGTACCCTAAGCCTAACCCTAAGCCTAACCCTAACCCTAGGCTACCCTTGACTGCTTCTGCCTCCAATAGATTTCCTAAGCACTGGTGTTTTAAGGAACAGCTTAAAAAGAGAATCCTAATGTGATTTCTTTATAATGGGTGTGTTCCTTATCTAATCCTAGTGTCTAAACTCTTCTCCATGGCTGGACCCCCAAATAATATTCCTTTATGTGCTAAGGGGTATCTAGAGAGTGGGATAGGTTTAATCACTAGCCTAACCCTAACGCGTACCCTAACCCTAACCCCTACCCTAACCCTAACACGTACCCTAATCCTAACCCGTACCCTAAACCGAGCCCTAACCCTAACACTAACCCTAACCCTAACACTAACCCATACCCTACGCCGTACCCGAAGCCCTCCCCGAACCCGTACCCTAATCCGTACCCTAAGCCTAACCCTAAGCCTAACCCTAACCCTAGGCTACCCTTCACTGCTTCTGCCTCCAATAGATTTCCTAAGCACTAGTGTTTTAAGGAACAGCTTATAAAGATAATCCTAATGTGATTTCTTTATATTGTGTGTGTTCCTTATATTATCTTAGTGTCTAAACTCTTCTCCATGGCTGGACCCCCAAATAATATTCCTTTACGTGCTAAGGGGTATCTAGAAAGTGGGATAGGTTTAATAACTACCCTAACCCTAACGCGTACCCTAACCCTAACCCCTACCATAACCCTCACACGTACCCTAATCCTAACCCGTACCCTAAACCGAGCCCTAACCCTAACACTAACCCTAACCCTAACCCTAACCCATACCCTACGCCGTACCCGAACCCCTCCCCGAACCCGTACCCTAAGCCGTACCCTAAGCTTAACCCTAAGCCTAACCCTAACCCTAGGCTACCCTTGACTGCTTCTGCCTCCAATATATTTCCTAAGCACTAGAGTTTTAAGGAACAGCTTAAAAAGAGATTCCTAATGTGATTTCTTTATAATGGGTGTGTTCCTTATCTGATCCTAGTGTCTAAACTCTTCTCCATGGCTGGACCCCCAAATAATATTCCTTTACGTGCTAAGGGGTATCTAGAGAGTGGGATATGTTTAATAACTACCCTAACCCTAACGCGTACCCTAACGCTAACCGCTACCCTAACCCTAACAGGTACCCTAATCCTAACCCGTACCCTAAACCGAGCCCTAACCCTAACACTAACCCTAACACTAACCCTAACCCATACCCTACGCCGTACCCGAAGCCCTCCCCGAAACCGTACCCTAAGCCGTACCCTAAGCCTAAACCTAAGCCTAACCCTAACCCTAGGCTACCCTTGACTGCTTCTGCCTCCAATAGATTTCCTAAGCACTAGTGTTTTAAGGAACAGCTTAAAAAGAGAATCCTAATGTGATTTCTTTATAATGGGTGTGTTCCTTATCTAATCCTAGTGTCAAAACTCTTCTCCATGGCTGGACCCCCAAATAATATTCCTTTATGTGCTAAGGGGTATCTAGAGAGTGGGATAGGTTTAATCACTACCCTAACCCTAACGCGTACCATAACCCTAACCCCTACCCTAACCCTAACACGTACCCTAATCCTAACCCGTACCCTAAACCGAGCCCTAACCCTAACACTAACCCTAACCCTAACCCTAACCCATACCCTACGCCGTACCCGAAGCCCTCCCCGAACCCGTACCCTAAGCCGTACCCTAAGCCTAACCCTAAGCCTAACCCTAACCCTAGGCTACCCTTGACTGCTTCTGCCTCCAATAGATTTCCTAAGCACTAGTGTTTTAAGGAACAGCTTAAAAAGAGAATCCTAATGTGATTTCTTTATAATGTGTGTGTTCCTTATATTATCTTAGTGTCTAAACTCTTCTCCATGGCTGGACACCCAAATAATATTCCTTTACGTGCTAAGGGGTATCTAGAGAGAGGGATAGGTTTAATAACTACCCTAACCCTAACGCGTACCCTAACCCTAACCCCTAACCTAACCCTAACACGTACCCTAATCCTAACCCGTATCCTAAACCGAGCCCTAACCCTAACACAAACCCTAACCCTAACCCTAACCCATACCCTACGCCGTACCCGAAGCCCTCCCCTAACCCGTACCCTAAGCCGTACCCTAAGCCTAACCCTAAGCCTAACCCTAACCCTAGGCTACCCTTGACTGCTTCTGCCTCCAATAGATTTCCTAAGCACTAGTGTTTTAAGGAACAGCTTAAAAGAGAATCCTAATGTGATTTCTTTATAATGGGTGTGTTCCTTATCTTATCCTAGTGTCTAAACACTTCTCCATGGCTGGACCCCCAAATAATATTCCTTTACGTGCTAAGGGGTATCTAGAGAGAGGGATAGGTTTAATAACTACCCTAACCCTAACGCGTACCCTAACCCTAACCCCTAACCTAACCCTAACACGTACCCTAATCCTAACCCGTACCCTAAACCGAGCCCTAACCCTAACACAAACCCTAACCCTAACCCTAACCCATACCCTACGCCGTACCCGAAGCCCTCCCCTAACCCGTACCCTAAGCCGTACCCTAAGCCTAACCCTAAGCCTAACCCTAACCCTAGGCTACCCTTGACTGCTTCTGCCTCCAATAGATTTCCTAAGCACTAGTGTTTTAAGGAACAGCTTAAAAGAGAATCCTAATGTGATTTCTTTATAATGGGTGTGTTCCTTATCTTATCCTAGTGTCTAAACACTTCTCCATGGCTGGACCCCCAAATAATATTCCTTTACGTGCTAAGGGGTAACTAGAGAGTGGGATAGGTTTAATAACTACCCTAACGCTAACGCGTACCCTAACGCTAACCCCTACCCTAACCCTAACACGTACCCTAATCCTAACCCGTAACCTAAACCGAGCCCTAACCCTAACACTAACCCTAACCCTAACCCTAAACCATACCCTACGCCGTACCCGAAGCCTTCCCCGAACCCGTACCCTAAGCCGTACCCTAAGCCTAACCCTAAGCCTAACCCTAACCCTAGGCTACCCTTGACTGCTTCTGCCTCCAATAGATTTCCTAAGCACTGGTGTTTTAAGGAACAGCTTAAAAAGAGAATCCTAATGTGATTTCTTTATAATGGGTGTGTTCCTTATCTAATCCTAGTGTCTAAACTCTTCTCCATGGCTGGACCCCCAAATAATATTCCTTTATGTGCTAAGGGGTATCTAGAGAGTGGGATAGGTTTAATCACTAGCCTAACCCTAACGCGTACCCTAACCCTAACCCCTACCCTAACCCTAACACGTACCCTAATCCTAACCCGTACCCTAAACCGAGCCCTAACCCTAACACTAACCCTAACCCTAACACTAACCCATACCCTACGCCGTACCCGAAGCCCTCCCCGAACCCGTACCCTAATCCGTACCCTAAGCCTAACCCTAAGCCTAACCCTAACCCTAGGCTACCCTTCACTGCTTCTGCCTCCAATAGATTTCCTAAGCACTAGTGTTTTAAGGAACAGCTTATAAAGATAATCCTAATGTGATTTCTTTATATTGTGTGTGTTCCTTATATTATCTTAGTGTCTAAACTCTTCTCCATGGCTGGACCCCCAAATAATATTCCTTTACGTGCTAAGGGGTATCTAGAAAGTGGGATAGGTTTAATAACTACCCTAACCCTAACGCGTACCCTAACCCTAACCCCTACCATAACCCTCACACGTACCCTAATCCTAACCCGTACCCTAAACCGAGCCCTAACCCTAACACTAACCCTAACCCTAACCCTAACCCATACCCTACGCCGTACCCGAACCCCTCCCCGAACCCGTACCCTAAGCCGTACCCTAAGCTTAACCCTAAGCCTAACCCTAGCCCTAGGCTACCCTTGACTGCTTCTGCCTCCAATATATTTCCTAAGCACTAGAGTTTTAAGGAACAGCTTAAAAAGAGATTCCTAATGTGATTTCTTTATAATGGGTGTGTTCCTTATCTGATCCTAGTGTCTAAACTCTTCTCCATGGCTGGACCCCCAAATAATATTCCTTTACGTGCTAAGGGGTATCTAGAGAGTGGGATATGTTTAATAACTACCCTAACCCTAACGCGTACCCTAACGCTAACCGCTACCCTAACCCTAACAGGTACCCTAATCCTAACCCGTACCCTAAACCGAGCCCTAACCCTAACACTAACCCTAACACTAACCCTAACCCATACCCTACGCCGTACCCGAAGCCCTCCCCGAAACCGTACCCTAAGCCGTACCCTAAGCCTAAACCTAAGCCTAACCCTAACCCTAGGCTACCCTTGACTGCTTCTGCCTCCAATAGATTTCCTAAGCACTAGTGTTTTAAGGAACAGCTTAAAAAGAGAATCCTAATGTGATTTCTTTATAATGGGTGTGTTCCTTATCTAATCCTAGTGTCAAAACTCTTCTCCATGGCTGGACCCCCAAATAATATTCCTTTATGTGCTAAGGGGTATCTAGAGAGTGGGATAGGTTTAATCACTACCCTAACCCTAACGCGTACCATAACCCTAACCCCTACCCTAACCCTAACACGTACCCTAATCCTAACCCGTACCCTAAACCGAGCCCTAACCCTAACACTAACCCTAACCCTAACCCTAACCCATACCCTACGCCGTACCCGAAGCCCTCCCCGAACCCGTACCCTAAGCCGTACCCTAAGCCTAACCCTAAGCCTAACCCTAACCCTAGGCTACCCTTGACTGCTTCTGCCTCCAATAGATTTCCTAAGCACTAGTGTTTTAAGGAACAGCTTAAAAAGAGAATCCTAATGTGATTTCTTTATAATGTGTGTGTTCCTTATATTATCTTAGTGTCTAAATTCTTCTCCATGGCTGGACACCCAAATAATATTCCTTTACGTGCTAAGGGGTATCTAGAGAGAGCGATAGGTTTAATAACTACCCTAACCCTAACGCGTACCCTAACCCTAACCCCTAACCTAACCCTAACACGTACCCTAATCCTAACCCGTACCCTAAACCGAGCCCTAACCCTAACACAAACCCTAACCCTAACCCTAACCCATACCCTACGCCGTACCCGAAGCCCTCCCCTAACCCGTACCCTAAGCCGTACCCTAAGCCTAACCCTAAGCCTAACCCTAACCCTAGGCTACCCTTGACTGCTTCTGCCTCCAATAGATTTCCTAAGCACTAGTGTTTTAAGGAACAGCTTAAAAGAGAATCCTAATGTGATTTCTTTATAATGGGTGTGTTCCTTATCTTATCCTAGTGTCTAAACACTTCTCCATGGCTGGACCCCCAAATAATATTCCTTTACGTGCTAAGGGGTAACTAGAGAGTGGGATAGGTTTAATAACTACCCTAACGCTAACGCGTACCCTAACGCTAACCCCTACCCTAACCCTAACACGTACCCTAATCCTAACCCGTAACCTAAACCGAGCCCTAACCCTAACACTAACCCTAACCCTAACCCTAAACCATACCCTACGCCGTACCCGAAGCCTTCCCCGAACCCGTACCCTAAGCCGTACCCTAAGCCTAACCCTAAGCCTAACCCTAACCCTAGGCTACCCTTGACTGCTTCTGCCTCCAATAGATTTCCTAAGCACTGGTGTTTTAAGGAACAGCTTAAAAAGAGAATCCTAATGTGATTTCTTTATAATGGGTGTGTTCCTTATCTAATCCTAGTGTCTAAACTCTTCTCCATGGCTGGACCCCCAAATAATATTCCTTTATGTGCTAAGGGGTATCTAGAGAGTGGGATAGGTTTAATCACTAGCCTAACCCTAACGCGTACCCTAACCCTAACCCCTACCCTAACCCTAACACGTACCCTAATCCTAACCCGTACCCTAAACCGAGCCCTAACCCTAACACTAACCCTAACCCTAACACTAACCCATACCCTACGCCGTACCCGAAGCCCTCCCCGAACCCGTACCCTAATCCGTACCCTAAGCCTAACCCTAAGCCTAACCCTAACCCTAGGCTACCCTTCACTGCTTCTGCCTCCAATAGATTTCCTAAGCACTAGTGTTTTAAGGAACAGCTTATAAAGATAATCCTAATGTGATTTCTTTATATTGTGTGTGTTCCTTATATTATCTTAGTGTCTAAACTCTTCTCCATGGCTGGACCCCCAAATAATATTCCTTTACGTGCTAAGGGGTATCTAGAAAGTGGGATAGGTTTAATAACTACCCTAACCCTAACGCGTACCCTAACCCTAACCCCTACCATAACCCTCACACGTACCCTAATCCTAACCCGTACCCTAAACCGAGCCCTAACCCTAACACTAACCCTAACCCTAACCCTAACCCATACCCTACGCCGTACCCGAACCCCTCCCCGAACCCGTACCCTAAGCCGTACCCTAAGCTTAACCCTAAGCCTAACCCTAACCCTAGGCTACCCTTGACTGCTTCTGCCTCCAATATATTTCCTAAGCACTAGAGTTTTAAGGAACAGCTTAAAAAGAGATTCCTAATGTGATTTCTTTATAATGGGTGTGTTCCTTATCTGATCCTAGTGTCTAAACTCTTCTCCATGGCTGGACCCCCAAATAATATTCCTTTACGTGCTAAGGGGTATCTAGAGAGTGGGATATGTTTAATAACTACCCTAACCCTAACGCGTACCCTAACGCTAACCGCTACCCTAACCCTAACAGGTACCCTAATCCTAACCCGTACCCTAAACCGAGCCCTAACCCTAACACTAACCCTAACACTAACCCTAACCCATACCCTACGCCGTACCCGAAGCCCTCCCCGAAACCGTACCCTAAGCCGTACCCTAAGCCTAAACCTAAGCCTAACCCTAACCCTAGGCTACCCTTGACTGCTTCTGCCTCCAATAGATTTCCTAAGCACTAGTGTTTTAAGGAACAGCTTAAAAAGAGAATCCTAATGTGATTTCTTTATAATGGGTGTGTTCCTTATCTAATCCTAGTGTCAAAACTCTTCTCCATGGCTGGACCCCCAAATAATATTCCTTTATGTGCTAAGGGGTATCTAGAGAGTGGGATAGGTTTAATCACTACCCTAACCCTAACGCGTACCATAACCCTAACCCCTACCCTAACCCTAACACGTACCCTAATCCTAACCCGTACCCTAAACCGAGCCCTAACCCTAACACTAACCCTAACCCTAACCCTAACCCATACCCTACGCCGTACCCGAAGCCCTCCCCGAACCCGTACCCTAAGCCGTACCCTAAGCCTAACCCTAAGCCTAACCCTAACCCTAGGCTACCCTTGACTGCTTCTGCCTCCAATAGATTTCCTAAGCACTAGTGTTTTAAGGAACAGCTTAAAAAGAGAATCCTAATGTGATTTCTTTATAATGTGTGTGTTCCTTATATTATCTTAGTGTCTAAACTCTTCTCCATGGCTGGACACCCAAATAATATTCCTTTACGTGCTAAGGGGTATCTAGAGAGAGGGATAGGTTTAATAACTACCCTAACCCTAACGCGTACCCTAACCCTAACCCCTAACCTAACCCTAACACGTACCCTAATCCTAACCCGTACCCTAAACCGAGCCCTAACCCTAACACAAACCCTAACCCTAACCCTAACCCATACCCTACGCCGTACCCGAAGCCCTCCCCTAACCCGTACCCTAAGCCGTACCCTAAGCCTAACCCTAAGCCTAACCCTAACCCTAGGCTACCCTTGACTGCTTCTGCCTCCAATAGATTTCCTAAGCACTAGTGTTTTAAGGAACAGCTTAAAAGAGAATCCTAATGTGATTTCTTTATAATGGGTGTGTTCCTTATCTTATCCTAGTGTCTAAACACTTCTCCATGGCTGGACCCCCAAATAATATTCCTTTACGTGCTAAGGGGTATCTAGAGAGAGGGATAGGTTTAATAACTACCCTAACCCTAACGCGTACCCTAACCCTAACCCCTAACCTAACCCTAACACGTACCCTAATCCTAACCCGTACCCTAAACCGAGCCCTAACCCTAACACAAACCCTAACCCTAACCCTAACCCATACCCTACGCCGTACCCGAAGCCCTCCCCTAACCCGTACCCTAAGCCGTACCCTAAGCCTAACCCTAAGCCTAACCCTAACCCTAGGCTACCCTTGACTGCTTCTGCCTCCAATAGATTTCCTAAGCACTAGTGTTTTAAGGAACAGCTTAAAAGAGAATCCTAATGTGATTTCTTTATAATGGGTGTGTTCCTTATCTTATCCTAGTGTCTAAACACTTCTCCATGGCTGGACCCCCAAATAATATTCCTTTACGTGCTAAGGGGTAACTAGAGAGTGGGATAGGTTTAATAACTACCCTAACGCTAACGCGTACCCTAACGCTAACCCCTACCCTAACCCTAACACGTACCCTAATCCTAACCCGTAACCTAAACCGAGCCCTAACCCTAACACTAACCCTAACCCTAACCCTAAACCATACCCTACGCCGTACCCGAAGCCTTCCCCGAACCCGTACCCTAAGCCGTACCCTAAGCCTAACCCTAAGCCTAACCCTAACCCTAGGCTACCCTTGACTGCTTCTGCCTCCAATAGATTTCCTAAGCACTGGTGTTTTAAGGAACAGCTTAAAAAGAGAATCCTAATGTGATTTCTTTATAATGGGTGTGTTCCTTATCTAATCCTAGTGTCTAAACTCTTCTCCATGGCTGGACCCCCAAATAATATTCCTTTATGTGCTAAGGGGTATCTAGAGAGTGGGATAGGTTTAATCACTAGCCTAACCCTAACGCGTACCCTAACCCTAACCCCTACCCTAACCCTAACACGTACCCTAATCCTAACCCGTACCCTAAACCGAGCCCTAACCCTAACACTAACCCTAACCCTAACACTAACCCATACCCTACGCCGTACCCGAAGCCCTCCCCGAACCCGTACCCTAATCCGTACCCTAAGCCTAACCCTAAGCCTAACCCTAACCCTAGGCTACCCTTCACTGCTTCTGCCTCCAATAGATTTCCTAAGCACTAGTGTTTTAAGGAACAGCTTATAAAGATAATCCTAATGTGATTTCTTTATATTGTGTGTGTTCCTTATATTATCTTAGTGTCTAAACTCTTCTCCATGGCTGGACCCCCAAATAATATTCCTTTACGTGCTAAGGGGTATCTAGAAAGTGGGATAGGTTTAATAACTACCCTAACCCTAACGCGTACCCTAACCCTAACCCCTACCATAACCCTCACACGTACCCTAATCCTAACCCGTACCCTAAACCGAGCCCTAACCCTAACACTAACCCTAACCCTAACCCTAACCCATACCCTACGCCGTACCCGAACCCCTCCCCGAACCCGTACCCTAAGCCGTACCCTAAGCTTAACCCTAAGCCTAACCCTAACCCTAGGCTACCCTTGACTGCTTCTGCCTCCAATATATTTCCTAAGCACTAGAGTTTTAAGGAACAGCTTAAAAAGAGATTCCTAATGTGATTTCTTTATAATGGGTGTGTTCCTTATCTGATCCTAGTGTCTAAACTCTTCTCCATGGCTGGACCCCCAAATAATATTCCTTTACGTGCTAAGGGGTATCTAGAGAGTGGGATATGTTTAATAACTACCCTAACCCTAACGCGTACCCTAACGCTAACCGCTACCCTAACCCTAACAGGTACCCTAATCCTAACCCGTACCCTAAACCGAGCCCTAACCCTAACACTAACCCTAACACTAACCCTAACCCATACCCTACGCCGTACCCGAAGCCCTCCCCGAAACCGTACCCTAAGCCGTACCCTAAGCCTAAACCTAAGCCTAACCCTAACCCTAGGCTACCCTTGACTGCTTCTGCCTCCAATAGATTTCCTAAGCACTAGTGTTTTAAGGAACAGCTTAAAAAGAGAATCCTAATGTGATTTCTTTATAATGGGTGTGTTCCTTATCTAATCCTAGTGTCAAAACTCTTCTCCATGGCTGGACCCCCAAATAATATTCCTTTATGTGCTAAGGGGTATCTAGAGAGTGGGATAGGTTTAATCACTACCCTAACCCTAACGCGTACCATAACCCTAACCCCTACCCTAACCCTAACACGTACCCTAATCCTAACCCGTACCCTAAACCGAGCCCTAACCCTAACACTAACCCTAACCCTAACCCTAACCCATACCCTACGCCGTACCCGAAGCCCTCCCCGAACCCGTACCCTAAGCCGTACCCTAAGCCTAACCCTAAGCCTAACCCTAACCCTAGGCTACCCTTGACTGCTTCTGCCTCCAATAGATTTCCTAAGCACTAGTGTTTTAAGGAACAGCTTAAAAAGAGAATCCTAATGTGATTTCTTTATAATGTGTGTCTTCCTTATATTATCTTAGTGTCTAAACTCTTCTCCATGGCTGGACACCCAAATAATATTCCTTTACGTGCTAAGGGGTATCTAGAGAGAGGGATAGGTTTAATAACTACCCTAACCCTAACGCGTACCCTAACCCTAACCCCTAACCTAACCCTAACACGTACCCTAATCCTAACCCGTACCCTAAACCGAGCCCTAACCCTAACACAAACCCTAACCCTAACCCTAACCCATACCCTACGCCGTACCCGAAGCCCTCCCCTAACCCGTACCCTAAGCCGTACCCTAAGCCTAACCCTAAGCCTAACCCTAACCCTAGGCTACCCTTGACTGCTTCTGCCTCCAATAGATTTCCTAAGCACTAGTGTTTTAAGGAACAGCTTAAAAGAGAATCCTAATGTGATTTCTTTATAATGGGTGTGTTCCTTATCTTATCCTAGTGTCTAAACACTTCTCCATGGCTGGACCCCCAAATAATATTCCTTTACGTGCTAAGGGGTAACTAGAGAGTGGGATAGGTTTAATAACTACCCTAACGCTAACGCGTACCCTAACGCTAACCCCTACCCTAACCCTAACACGTACCCTAATCCTAACCCGTAACCTAAACCGAGCCCTAACCCTAACACTAACCCTAACCCTAACCCTAAACCATACCCTACGCCGTACCCGAAGCCTTCCCCGAACCCGTACCCTAAGCCGTACCCTAAGCCTAACCCTAAGCCTAACCCTAGCCCTAGGCTACCCTTGACTGCTTCTGCCTCCAATATATTTCCTAAGCACTAGAGTTTTAAGGAACAGCTTAAAAAGAGATTCCTAATGTGATTTCTTTATAATGGGTGTGTTCCTTATCTGATCCTAGTGTCTAAACTCTTCTCCATGGCTGGACCCCCAAATAATATTCCTTTACGTGCTAAGGGGTATCTAGAGAGTGGGATATGTTTAATAACTACCCTAACCCTAACGCGTACCCTAACGCTAACCGCTACCCTAACCCTAACAGGTACCCTAATCCTAACCCGTACCCTAAACCGAGCCCTAACCCTAACACTAACCCTAACACTAACCCTAACCCATACCCTACGCCGTACCCGAAGCCCTCCCCGAAACCGTACCCTAAGCCGTACCCTAAGCCTAAACCTAAGCCTAACCCTAACCCTAGGCTACCCTTGACTGCTTCTGCCTCCAATAGATTTCCTAAGCACTAGTGTTTTAAGGAACAGCTTAAAAAGAGAATCCTAATGTGATTTCTTTATAATGGGTGTGTTCCTTATCTAATCCTAGTGTCAAAACTCTTCTCCATGGCTGGACCCCCAAATAATATTCCTTTATGTGCTAAGGGGTATCTAGAGAGTGGGATAGGTTTAATCACTACCCTAACCCTAACGCGTACCATAACCCTAACCCCTACCCTAACCCTAACACGTACCCTAATCCTAACCCGTACCCTAAACCGAGCCCTAACCCTAACACTAACCCTAACCCTAACCCTAACCCATACCCTACGCCGTACCCGAAGCCCTCCCCGAACCCGTACCCTAAGCCGTACCCTAAGCCTAACCCTAAGCCTAACCCTAACCCTAGGCTACCCTTGACTGCTTCTGCCTCCAATAGATTTCCTAAGCACTAGTGTTTTAAGGAACAGCTTAAAAAGAGAATCCTAATGTGATTTCTTTATAATGTGTGTGTTCCTTATATTATCTTAGTGTCTAAATTCTTCTCCATGGCTGGACACCCAAATAATATTCCTTTACGTGCTAAGGGGTATCTAGAGAGAGGGATAGGTTTAATAACTACCCTAACCCTAACGCGTACCCTAACCCTAACCCCTAACCTAACCCTAACACGTACCCTAATCCTAACCCGTACCCTAAACCGAGCCCTAACCCTAACACAAACCCTAACCCTAACCCTAACCCATACCCTACGCCGTACCCGAAGCCCTCCCCTAACCCGTACCCTAAGCCGTACCCTAAGCCTAACCCTAAGCCTAACCCTAACCCTAGGCTACCCTTGACTGCTTCTGCCTCCAATAGATTTCCTAAGCACTAGTGTTTTAAGGAACAGCTTAAAAGAGAATCCTAATGTGATTTCTTTATAATGGGTGTGTTCCTTATCTTATCCTAGTGTCTAAACACTTCTCCATGGCTGGACCCCCAAATAATATTCCTTTACGTGCTAAGGGGTAACTAGAGAGTGGGATAGGTTTAATAACTACCCTAACGCTAACGCGTACCCTAACGCTAACCCCTACCCTAACCCTAACACGTACCCTAATCCTAACCCGTAACCTAAACCGAGCCCTAACCCTAACACTAACCCTAACCCTAACCCTAAACCATACCCTACGCCGTACCCGAAGCCTTCCCCGAACCCGTACCCTAAGCCGTACCCTAAGCCTAACCCTAAGCCTAACCCTAACCCTAGGCTACCCTTGACTGCTTCTGCCTCCAATAGATTTCCTAAGCACTGGTGTTTTAAGGAACAGCTTAAAAAGAGAATCCTAATGTGATTTCTTTATAATGGGTGTGTTCCTTATCTAATCCTAGTGTCTAAACTCTTCTCCATGGCTGGACCCCCAAATAATATTCCTTTATGTGCTAAGGGGTATCTAGAGAGTGGGATAGGTTTAATCACTAGCCTAACCCTAACGCGTACCCTAACCCTAACCCCTACCCTAACCCTAACACGTACCCTAATCCTAACCCGTACCCTAAACCGAGCCCTAACCCTAACACTAACCCTAACCCTAACACTAACCCATACCCTACGCCGTACCCGAAGCCCTCCCCGAACCCGTACCCTAATCCGTACCCTAAGCCTAACCCTAAGCCTAACCCTAACCCTAGGCTACCCTTCACTGCTTCTGCCTCCAATAGATTTCCTAAGCACTAGTGTTTTAAGGAACAGCTTATAAAGATAATCCTAATGTGATTTCTTTATATTGTGTGTGTTCCTTATATTATCTTAGTGTCTAAACTCTTCTCCATGGCTGGACCCCCAAATAATATTCCTTTACGTGCTAAGGGGTATCTAGAAAGTGGGATAGGTTTAATAACTACCCTAACCCTAACGCGTACCCTAACCCTAACCCCTACCATAACCCTCACACGTACCCTAATCCTAACCCGTACCCTAAACCGAGCCCTAACCCTAACACTAACCCTAACCCTAACCCTAACCCATACCCTACGCCGTACCCGAACCCCTCCCCGAACCCGTACCCTAAGCCGTACCCTAAGCTTAACCCTAAGCCTAACCCTAACCCTAGGCTACCCTTGACTGCTTCTGCCTCCAATATATTTCCTAAGCACTAGAGTTTTAAGGAACAGCTTAAAAAGAGATTCCTAATGTGATTTCTTTATAATGGGTGTGTTCCTTATCTGATCCTAGTGTCTAAACTCTTCTCCATGGCTGGACCCCCAAATAATATTCCTTTACGTGCTAAGGGGTATCTAGAGAGTGGGATATGTTTAATAACTACCCTAACCCTAACGCGTACCCTAACGCTAACCGCTACCCTAACCCTAACAGGTACCCTAATCCTAACCCGTACCCTAAACCGAGCCCTAACCCTAACACTAACCCTAACACTAACCCTAACCCATACCCTACGCCGTACCCGAAGCCCTCCCCGAAACCGTACCCTAAGCCGTACCCTAAGCCTAAACCTAAGCCTAACCCTAACCCTAGGCTACCCTTGACTGCTTCTGCCTCCAATAGATTTCCTAAGCACTAGTGTTTTAAGGAACAGCTTAAAAAGAGAATCCTAATGTGATTTCTTTATAATGGGTGTGTTCCTTATCTAATCCTAGTGTCAAAACTCTTCTCCATGGCTGGACCCCCAAATAATATTCCTTTATGTGCTAAGGGGTATCTAGAGAGTGGGATAGGTTTAATCACTACCCTAACCCTAACGCGTACCATAACCCTAACCCCTACCCTAACCCTAACACGTACCCTAATCCTAACCCGTACCCTAAACCGAGCCCTAACCCTAACACTAACCCTAACCCTAACCCTAACCCATACCCTACGCCGTACCCGAAGCCCTCCCCGAACCCGTACCCTAAGCCGTACCCTAAGCCTAACCCTAAGCCTAACCCTAACCCTAGGCTACCCTTGACTGCTTCTGCCTCCAATAGATTTCCTAAGCACTAGTGTTTTAAGGAACAGCTTAAAAAGAGAATCCTAATGTGATTTCTTTATAATGTGTGTGTTCCTTATATTATCTTAGTGTCTAAACTCTTCTCCATGGCTGGACACCCAAATAATATTCCTTTACGTGCTAAGGGGTATCTAGAGAGAGGGATAGGTTTAATAACTACCCTAACCCTAACGCGTACCCTAACCCTAACCCCTAACCTAACCCTAACACGTACCCTAATCCTAACCCGTACCCTAAACCGAGCCCTAACCCTAACACAAACCCTAACCCTAACCCTAACCCATACCCTACGCCGTACCCGAAGCCCTCCCCTAACCCGTACCCTAAGCCGTACCCTAAGCCTAACCCTAAGCCTAACCCTAACCCTAGGCTACCCTTGACTGCTTCTGCCTCCAATAGATTTCCTAAGCACTAGTGTTTTAAGGAACAGCTTAAAAGAGAATCCTAATGTGATTTCTTTATAATGGGTGTGTTCCTTATCTTATCCTAGTGTCTAAACACTTCTCCATGGCTGGACCCCCAAATAATATTCCTTTACGTGCTAAGGGGTATCTAGAGAGAGGGATAGGTTTAATAACTACCCTAACCCTAACGCGTACCCTAACCCTAACCCCTAACCTAACCCTAACACGTACCCTAATCCTAACCCGTACCCTAAACCGAGCCCTAACCCTAACACAAACCCTAACCCTAACCCTAACCCATACCCTACGCCGTACCCGAAGCCCTCCCCTAACCCGTACCCTAAGCCGTACCCTAAGCCTAACCCTAAGCCTAACCCTAACCCTAGGCTACCCTTGACTGCTTCTGCCTCCAATAGATTTCCTAAGCACTAGTGTTTTAAGGAACAGCTTAAAAGAGAATCCTAATGTGATTTCTTTATAATGGGTGTGTTCCTTATCTTATCCTAGTGTCTAAACACTTCTCCATGGCTGGACCCCCAAATAATATTCCTTTACGTGCTAAGGGGTAACTAGAGAGTGGGATAGGTTTAATAACTACCCTAACGCTAACGCGTACCCTAACGCTAACCCCTACCCTAACCCTAACACGTACCCTAATCCTAACCCGTAACCTAAACCGAGCCCTAACCCTAACACTAACCCTAACCCTAACCCTAAACCATACCCTACGCCGTACCCGAAGCCTTCCCCGAACCCGTACCCTAAGCCGTACCCTAAGCCTAACCCTAAGCCTAACCCTAACCCTAGGCTACCCTTGACTGCTTCTGCCTCCAATAGATTTCCTAAGCACTGGTGTTTTAAGGAACAGCTTAAAAAGAGAATCCTAATGTGATTTCTTTATAATGGGTGTGTTCCTTATCTAATCCTAGTGTCTAAACTCTTCTCCATGGCTGGACCCCCAAATAATATTCCTTTATGTGCTAAGGGGTATCTAGAGAGTGGGATAGGTTTAATCACTAGCCTAACCCTAACGCGTACCCTAACCCTAACCCCTACCCTAACCCTAACACGTACCCTAATCCTAACCCGTACCCTAAACCGAGCCCTAACCCTAACACTAACCCTAACCCTAACACTAACCCATACCCTACGCCGTACCCGAAGCCCTCCCCGAACCCGTACCCTAATCCGTACCCTAAGCCTAACCCTAAGCCTAACCCTAACCCTAGGCTACCCTTCACTGCTTCTGCCTCCAATAGATTTCCTAAGCACTAGTGTTTTAAGGAACAGCTTATAAAGATAATCCTAATGTGATTTCTTTATATTGTGTGTGTTCCTTATATTATCTTAGTGTCTAAACTCTTCTCCATGGCTGGACCCCCAAATAATATTCCTTTACGTGCTAAGGGGTATCTAGAAAGTGGGATAGGTTTAATAACTACCCTAACCCTAACGCGTACCCTAACCCTAACCCCTACCATAACCCTCACACGTACCCTAATCCTAACCCGTACCCTAAACCGAGCCCTAACCCTAACACTAACCCTAACCCTAACCCTAACCCATACCCTACGCCGTACCCGAACCCCTCCCCGAACCCGTACCCTAAGCCGTACCCTAAGCTTAACCCTAAGCCTAACCCTAACCCTAGGCTACCCTTGACTGCTTCTGCCTCCAATATATTTCCTAAGCACTAGAGTTTTAAGGAACAGCTTAAAAAGAGATTCCTAATGTGATTTCTTTATAATGGGTGTGTTCCTTATCTGATCCTAGTGTCTAAACTCTTCTCCATGGCTGGACCCCCAAATAATATTCCTTTACGTGCTAAGGGGTATCTAGAGAGTGGGATATGTTTAATAACTACCCTAACCCTAACGCGTACCCTAACGCTAACCGCTACCCTAACCCTAACAGGTACCCTAATCCTAACCCGTACCCTAAACCGAGCCCTAACCCTAACACTAACCCTAACACTAACCCTAACCCATACCCTACGCCGTACCCGAAGCCCTCCCCGAAACCGTACCCTAAGCCGTACCCTAAGCCTAAACCTAAGCCTAACCCTAACCCTAGGCTACCCTTGACTGCTTCTGCCTCCAATAGATTTCCTAAGCACTAGTGTTTTAAGGAACAGCTTAAAAAGAGAATCCTAATGTGATTTCTTTATAATGGGTGTGTTCCTTATCTAATCCTAGTGTCAAAACTCTTCTCCATGGCTGGACCCCCAAATAATATTCCTTTATGTGCTAAGGGGTATCTAGAGAGTGGGATAGGTTTAATCACTACCCTAACCCTAACGCGTACCATAACCCTAACCCCTACCCTAACCCTAACACGTACCCTAATCCTAACCCGTACCCTAAACCGAGCCCTAACCCTAACACTAACCCTAACCCTAACCCTAACCCATACCCTACGCCGTACCCGAAGCCCTCCCCGAACCCGTACCCTAAGCCGTACCCTAAGCCTAACCCTAAGCCTAACCCTAACCCTAGGCTACCCTTGACTGCTTCTGCCTCCAATAGATTTCCTAAGCACTAGTGTTTTAAGGAACAGCTTAAAAAGAGAATCCTAATGTGATTTCTTTATAATGTGTGTCTTCCTTATATTATCTTAGTGTCTAAACTCTTCTCCATGGCTGGACACCCAAATAATATTCCTTTACGTGCTAAGGGGTATCTAGAGAGAGGGATAGGTTTAATAACTACCCTAACCCTAACGCGTACCCTAACCCTAACCCCTAACCTAACCCTAACACGTACCCTAATCCTAACCCGTACCCTAAACCGAGCCCTAACCCTAACACAAACCCTAACCCTAACCCTAACCCATACCCTACGCCGTACCCGAAGCCCTCCCCTAACCCGTACCCTAAGCCGTACCCTAAGCCTAACCCTAAGCCTAACCCTAACCCTAGGCTACCCTTGACTGCTTCTGCCTCCAATAGATTTCCTAAGCACTAGTGTTTTAAGGAACAGCTTAAAAGAGAATCCTAATGTGATTTCTTTATAATGGGTGTGTTCCTTATCTTATCCTAGTGTCTAAACACTTCTCCATGGCTGGACCCCCAAATAATATTCCTTTACGTGCTAAGGGGTAACTAGAGAGTGGGATAGGTTTAATAACTACCCTAACGCTAACGCGTACCCTAACGCTAACCCCTACCCTAACCCTAACACGTACCCTAATCCTAACCCGTAACCTAAACCGAGCCCTAACCCTAACACTAACCCTAACCCTAACCCTAAACCATACCCTACGCCGTACCCGAAGCCTTCCCCGAACCCGTACCCTAAGCCGTACCCTAAGCCTAACCCTAAGCCTAACCCTAACCCTAGGCTACCCTTGACTGCTTCTGCCTCCAATAGATTTCCTAAGCACTGGTGTTTTAAGGAACAGCTTAAAAAGAGAATCCTAATGTGATTTCTTTATAATGGGTGTGTTCCTTATCTAATCCTAGTGTCTAAACTCTTCTCCATGGCTGGACCCCCAAATAATATTCCTTTATGTGCTAAGGGGTATCTAGAGAGTGGGATAGGTTTAATCACTAGCCTAACCCTAACGCGTACCCTAACCCTAACCCCTACCCTAACCCTAACACGTACCCTAATCCTAACCCGTACCCTAAACCGAGCCCTAACCCTAACACTAACCCTAACCCTAACACTAACCCATACCCTACGCCGTACCCGAAGCCCTCCCCGAACCCGTACCCTAATCCGTACCCTAAGCCTAACCCTAAGCCTAACCCTAACCCTAGGCTACCCTTCACTGCTTCTGCCTCCAATAGATTTCCTAAGCACTAGTGTTTTAAGGAACAGCTTATAAAGATAATCCTAATGTGATTTCTTTATATTGTGTGTGTTCCTTATATTATCTTAGTGTCTAAACTCTTCTCCATGGCTGGACCCCCAAATAATATTCCTTTACGTGCTAAGGGGTATCTAGAAAGTGGGATAGGTTTAATAACTACCCTAACCCTAACGCGTACCCTAACCCTAACCCCTACCATAACCCTCACACGTACCCTAATCCTAACCCGTACCCTAAACCGAGCCCTAACCCTAACACTAACCCTAACCCTAACCCTAACCCATACCCTACGCCGTACCCGAACCCCTCCCCGAACCCGTACCCTAAGCCGTACCCTAAGCTTAACCCTAAGCCTAACCCTAACCCTAGGCTACCCTTGACTGCTTCTGCCTCCAATATATTTCCTAAGCACTAGAGTTTTAAGGAACAGCTTAAAAAGAGATTCCTAATGTGATTTCTTTATAATGGGTGTGTTCCTTATCTGATCCTAGTGTCTAAACTCTTCTCCATGGCTGGACCCCCAAATAATATTCCTTTACGTGCTAAGGGGTAACTAGAGAGTGGGATAGGTTTAATAACTACCCTAACCCTAATGCGTACCCTAACGCTAACCGCTACCCTAACCCTAACAGGTACCCTAATCCTAACCCGTACCCTAAACCGAGCCCTAACCCTAACACTAACCCTAACCCTAACCCTAACCCATACCCTACGCCGTACCCGAAGCCCTCCCCGAAACCGTACCCTAAGCCGTACCCTAAGCCTAACCCTAAGCCTAACCCTAACCCTAGGCTACCCTTGACTGCTTCTGCCTCCAATAGATTTCCTAAGCACTGGTGTTTTAAGGAACAGCTTAAAAAGAGAATCCTAATGTGATTTCTTTATAATGGGTGTGTTCCTTATCTAATCCTAGTGTCTAAACTCTTCTCCATGGCTGGACCCCCAAATAATATTCCTTTATGTGCTAAGGGGTATCTAGAGAGTGGGATAGGTTTAATCACTACCCTAACCCTAACGCGTACCCTAACCCTAACCCCTACCCTAACCCTAACACGTACCCTAATCCTAACCCGTACCCTAAACCGAGCCCTAACTCTAACACTAACCCTAACCCTAACCCTAACCCATACCCTACGCCGTACCCGAAGCCCTCCCCGAACCCGTACCCTAATCCGTACCCTAAGCCTAACCCTAAGCCTAACCCTAACCCTAGGCTACCCTTCACTGCTTCTGCCTCCAATAGATTTCCTAAGCACTAGTGTTTTAAGGAACAGCTTAAAAAGATAATCCTAATGTGATTTCTTTATAATGGGTGTGTTCCTTATATTATCTTAGTGTCTAAAGTCTTCTCCATGGCTGGACCCCCAAATAATATTCCTTTACGTGCTAAGGGGTATCTAGAGAGTGGGATAGGTTTAATAACTACCCTAACCCTAACGCGTACCCTAACCCTAACCCCTAACCTAACCCTAACACGTACCCTAATCCTAACCCGTACCCTAAACCGAGCCCTAACCCTAACACTAACCCTAACCCTAACCCTAACCCATACCCTACGCCGTACCCGAAGCCCTCCCCGAAAACGTACCCTAAGCCGTACCCTAAGCCTAACCCTAAGCCTAACCCTAACCCTAGGCTACCCTTGACTGCTTCTGCCTCCAATAGATTTCCTAAGCACTAGTGTTTTAAGGAAAAGCTTAAAAAGAGAATCCTAATGTGATTTCTTTATAATGGGTGTGTTCCTTATCTTATCCTAGTGTCTAAACACTTCTCCATGGCTGGACCCCCACATAATATTCCTTTACGTGCTAAGGGGTAACTAGAGAGTGGGATAGGTTTAATAACTACCCTAACCCTAACGCGTACCCTAACGCTAACCCCTACCCTAACCCTAACATGTACCCTAATCCTAACCCGTAACCTAAACCGAGCCCTAACCCTAACACTAACCCTAACCCTAACCCTAACCCATACCCTACGCCGTACCCGAAGCCCTCCCCGAACCCGTACCCTAAGCAGTACCCTAAGCCTAACCCTAAGCCTAACACTAACCCTAGGCTACCCTTGACGGCTTCTGCCTCCAACAGATTTCCTAAGCACTAGTGTTTTAAGGAACAGCTTAAAAAGAGAATCCTAATGTGATTTCTTTATAATGGGTGTGTTCCTTATCTTATCCTAGTGTCTAAACTCTTCTCCATGGCTGGACCCCCAAATAATATTCCTTTACGTGCTAAGGGGTATCTAGAGAGTGGGATAGGTTTAATAACTAACCTAACCCTAAAGCGTACCCTAACCCTAACCCCTACCCTAACCCTAGCACGTACCCTAATCCTAACCCGTACCCTAAACCGAGCCCTAACCCTAACACTAACCCTAACCCTAACCCTAACCCATACCCTACGCCGTACCCGAAGCCCTCCCCGAACCCATACCCTAAGCCGTACCCTAAGCCTAACCCTAAGCCTAACCCTAACCCTAGGCTACCCTTGACTTCTTCTGCCTCCAATAGATTTCCTAAGCACTAGTGTTTTAAGGAACAGCTTAAAAAGAGAATCCTAATGTGATTTCTTTATAATGTGTGTGTTCCTTATATTATCTTAGTGTCTAAACTCTTCTCCATGGCTGGACCCCCAAATAATATTCCTTTACGTGCTAATGTTTATCTAGAGAGTATGATAGGTTTAGTAACTACCCTAACCCTAACACGTACCCTAACCCTAACCCCTACCCTAACACTAACGCGTACCCTAACCCTAACCCCTACCCTAACCCTAACACGTACCCTAATCCTAACCCGTACCCTAAACCGAGCCCTAACCCTAACACTAACCCAAACCCTAACCCTAACCCATACCTTACGCCGTACACGAACCCCTCCCCGAACCCGTACCCTAAGCCGTACCCTAAGCCTAACCCTATGCCTAACACTAACCCTAGGCTACCCTTGACTGCTTCTGCCTCCAATAGATTTCCTAAGCACTGGTGTTTTAAGGAACAGCTTAAAAAGAGAATCCTAATGTGATTTCTTTATAATGGGTGTGTTCCTTATCTAATCCTAGTGTCTAAACTCTTCTCCATGGCTGGACCCCCAAATAATATTCCTTTATGTGCTAAGGGGTATCTAGAGAGTGGGATAGGTTTAATCACTACCCTAACCCTAACGCGTACCCTAACCCTAACCCCTACCCTAACCCTAACACGTACCCTAATCCTAACCCGAACCCTAAACCGAGCCCTAACCCTAACACTAACCCTAACCCTAACCCTAACCCATACCCTACGCCGTACCCGAAGCCCTCCCCGAACCCGTACCCTAATCCGTACCCTAAGCCTAACCCTAAGCCTAACCCTAACCCTAGGCTACCCTTCACTGCTTCTGCCTCCAATAGATTTCCTAAGCACTAGTGTTTTAAGGAACAGCTTAAAAAGATAATCCTAATGTGATTTCTTTATAATGTGTGTGTTCCTTATATTATCTTAGTGTCTAAACTCTTCTCCATGGCTGGACCCCCAAATAATATTCCTTTACGTGCTAAGGGGTATCTAGAAAGTGGGATAGGTTTAATAACTACCCTAACCCTAACGCGTACCCTAACCCTAACCCCTACCATAACCCTCACACGTACCCTAATCCTAACCCGTACCCTAAACGGAGCCCTAACCCTAACACTAACCCTAACCCTAACCCTAACCCATACCCTACGCCGTACCCGAACCCCTCCCCGAACCCGTACCCTAAGCCGTACCCTAAGCCTAACCCTAAGCCTAACCCTAACCCTAGGGTACCCTTGACTGCTTCTGCCTCCAATATATTTCCTAAGCACTAGAGTTTTAAGGAACAGCTTAAAAAGAGATTCCTAATGTGATTTCTTTATAATGGGTGTGTTCCTTATCTGATCCTAGTGTCTAAACTCTTCTCCATGGCTGGACCCCCAAATAATATTCCTTTACGTGCTAAGGGGTATCTAGAGAGTGGGATATGTTTAATAACTACCCTAACCCTAACGCGTACCCTAACGCTAACCGCTACCCTAACCCTAACAGGTACCCTAATCCTAACCCGTACCCTAAACCGAGCCCTAACCCTAACACTAACCCTAACACTAACCCTAACCCATACCCTACGCCGTACCCGAAGCCCTCCCCGAAACCGTACCCTAAGCCGTACCCTAAGCCTAAACCTAAGCCTAACCCTAACCCTAGGCTACCCTTGACTGCTTCTGCCTCCAATAGATTTCCTAAGCACTAGTGTTTTAAGGAACAGCTTAAAAAGAGAATCCTAATGTGATTTCTTTATAATGGGTGTGTTCCTTATCTAATCCTAGTGTCTAAACTCTCCTCCATGGCTGGACCCCCAAATAATATTCCTTTATGTGCTAAGGGGTATCTAGAGAGTGGGATAGGTTTAATCACTACCCTAACCCTAACGCGTACCATAACCCTAACCCCTACCCTAACCCTAACACGTACCCTAATCCTAACCCGTACCCTAAACCGAGCCCTAACCCTAACACTAACCCTAACCCTAACCCTAACCCATACCCTACGCCGTACCCGAAGCCCTCCCCGAACCCGTACCCTAAGCCGTACCCTAAGCCTAACCCTAAGCCTAACCCTAACCCTAGGCTACCCTTGACTGCTTCTGCCTCCAACAGATTTCCTAAGCACTAGTGTTTTAAGGAACAGCTTAAAAAGAGAATCCTAATGTGATTTCTTTATAATGGGTGTGTTCCTTATCTTATCCTAGTGTCTAAACTCTTCTCCATGGCTGGACCCCCAAATAATATTCCTTTACGTGCTAAGGGGTATCTAGAAAGTGGGATAGGTTTAATAACTACCCTAACCCTAACGCGTACCCTAACCCTAACCCCTACCATAACCCTCACACGTACCCTAATCCTAACCCGTACCCTAAACCGAGCCCTAACCCTAACACTAACCCTAACCCTAACCCTAACCCATACCCTACGCCGTACCCGAACCCCTCCCCGAACCCGTACCCTAAGCCGTACCCTAAGCTTAACCCTAAGCCTAACCCTAACCCTAGGCTACCCTTGACTGCTTCTGCCTCCAATATATTTCCTAAGCACTAGAGTTTTAAGGAACAGCTTAAAAAGAGATTCCTAATGTGATTTCTTTATAATGGGTGTGTTCCTTATCTGATCCTAGTGTCTAAACTCTTCTCCATGGCTGGACCCCCAAATAATATTCCTTTACGTGCTAAGGGGTATCTAGAGAGTGGGATATGTTTAATAACTACCCTAACCCTAACGCGTACCCTAACGCTAACCGCTACCCTAACCCTAACAGGTACCCTAATCCTAACCCGTACCCTAAACCGAGCCCTAACCCTAACACTAACCCTAACACTAACCCTAACCCATACCATACGCCGTACCCGAAGCCCTCCCCGAAACCGTACCCTAAGCCGTACCCTAAGCCTAAACCTAAGGCTAACCCTAACCCTAGGCTACCCTTGACTGCTTCTGCCTCCAATAGATTTCCTAAGCACTAGTGTTTTAAGGAACAGCTTAAAAAGAGAATCCTAATGTGATTTCTTTATAATGGGTGTGTTCCTTATCTAATTCTAGTGTCTAAACTCTTCTCCATGGCTGGACCCCCAAATAATATTCCTTTATGTGCTAAGGGGTATCTAGAGAGTGGGATAGGTTTAATCACTACCCTAACCCTAACGCGTACCATAACCCTAACCCCTACCCTAACCCTAACACGTACCCTAATCCTAACCCGTACCCTAAACCGAGCCCTAACCCTAACACTAACCCTAACCCTAACCCTAACCCATACCCTACGCCGTACCCGAAGCCCTCCCCGAACCCGTACCCTAAGCCGTACCCTAAGCCTAACCCTAAGCCTAACCCTAACCCTAGGCTACCCTTGACTGCTTCTGCCTCCAATAGATTTCCTAAGCACTAGTGTTTTAAGGAACAGCTTAAAAAGAGAATCCTAATGTGATTTCTTTATAATGTGTGTGTTCCTTATATTATCTTAGTGTCTAAACTCTTCTCCATGGCTGGACACCCAAATAATATTCCTTTACGTGCTAAGGGGTATCTAGAGAGAGGGATAGGTTTAATAACTACCCTAACCCTAACGCGTACCCTAACCCTAACCCCTAACCTAACCCTAACACGTACCCTAATCCTAACCCGTACCCTAAACCGCGCCCTAACCCTAACACAAACCCTAACCCTAACCCTAACCCATACCCTACGCCGTACCCGAAGCCCTCCCCGAACCCGTACCCTAAGCCGTACCCTAAGCCTAACCCTAAGCCTAACCCTAACCCTAGGCTACCCTTGACTGCTTCTGCCTCCAACAGATTTCCTAAGCACTAGTGTTTTAAGGAACAGCTTAAAAAGAGAATCCTTATGTGATTTCTTTATAATGGGTGTGTTCCTTATCTTATCCTAGTGTCTAAAGTCTTCTCCATGGCTGGACCCCCAAATAATATTCCTTTACGTGCTAAGGGGTATTTAGAGAGTGGGATATGTTTAATAACTACCCTAACCCTAACGCGTACCCTAACCCTAACCCCTACCCTAACCCTAACACGTACCCTAATCCTAACCCGTATCCTAAACCGAGCCCTAACCCTAACACTAACCCTAACCCTAACCCTAACCCATACCCTACGCCGTACCCGAAGCCCTCCCCGAACCCGTACCCTAAGCCGTACCCTAAGCCTAACCCTAAGCCTAACCCTAACCGTAGGCTACCCTTGACTGCTTTTGCCTCCAATAGATTTCCTAAGCACTAGTGTTTTAAGGAACAGCTTAAAAAGAGAATCCTAATGTGATTTCTTTATAATGGGTGTGTTCCTTATCTTATCCTAGTGTCTAAACTCTTCTCCATGGCTGGACCCCCAAATAATATTCCTTTACGTGCTAAGGGGTAACTAGAGAGTGGGATAGGTTTAATAACTACCCTAACCCTAATGCGTACCCTAACGCTAACCGCTACCCTAACCCTAACAGGTACCCTAATCCTAACCCGTACCCTAAACCGAGCCCTAACCCTAACACTAACCCTAACCCTAACCCTAACCCATACCCTACGCCGTACCCGAAGCCCTCCCCGAAACCGTACCCTAAGCCGTACCCTAAGCCTAACCCTAAGCCTAACCCTAACCCTAGGCTACCCTTGACTGATTCTGCCTCCAATAGATTTCCTAAGCACTAGTGTTTTAAGGAACAGCTTAAAAAGAGAATCCTAATGTGATTTCTTTATAATGGGTGTGTTCCTTATCTAATCCTAGTGTCTAAACTCTTCTCCATGGCTGGACCCCCAAATAATATTCCTTTATGTGCTAAGGGGTATCTAGAGAGTGGGATAGGTTTAATCACTACCCTAACCCTAACGCGTAACATAACCCTAACCCCTACCCTAACCCTAACACGTACCCTAATCCTAACCCGTACCCTAAACCGAGCCCTAACCCAAACACTAACCCTAACCCTAACCCTAACCCACACCCTACGCCGTACCCGAAGCCCTCCCCGAACCCGTACCCTAAGCCGTACCCTAAGCCTAACCCTAACCCTAGGCTACCCTTGACTGCTTCTGCCTCCAATAGATTTCCTAAGCACTAGTGTTTTAAGGAACAGCTTAAAAAGAGAATCCTAATGTGATTTCTTTATAATGTGTGTGTTCCTTATATTATCTTAGTGTCTAAACTCTTCTCCATGGCTGGACCCCCAAATAATATTCCTTTACGTGCTAAGGGGTATCTACAGAGAGGGATAGGTTTAATAACTACCCTAACCCTAAAGCGTACCCTAACCCTAACCACTAACCTAACCCTAACACGTACCCTAATCCTAACCCGTACCCTAAACCGAGCCCTAACCCTAACACTAACCCTAACCCTAACCCTAACCCATACCCTACGCCGTACCCGAAGCCCTCCCCGAACCCGTACCCTAAGCCGTACCCTAAGCCTACCCCTAAGCCTAACCCTAACCCTAGGCTACCCTTGACTGCTTCTGCCTCCAATAGATTTCCTAAGCACTAGTGTTTTAAGGAACAGCTTAAAAAGAGAATCCTAATGTGATTTCTTTATAATGTGTGTGTTCCTTATATTATCTTAGTGTCTAAACTCTTCTCCATGGCTGGACCCCCAAATAATATTCCTTTACGTGCCAAGGGGTATCTAGAGAGTGGGATAGGTTTAATAACTACCCTAACCCTAACGCGTACCCTAACCCTAACCCCTACCATAACCCTAACACGTACCCTAATCCTAACCCGTACCCTAAACCGAGCCCTAATCCTAACACTAACCCTAACCCTAACCCTAACCCATACCCTACGCCGTACCAGAAACCCTCCCCGAACCCGTACCCTAAGCCGTACCCTAAGCCTAAC
This sequence comes from Balaenoptera physalus, assembly GCF_965194825.1. Lineage (NCBI taxonomy): Eukaryota > Metazoa > Chordata > Mammalia > Artiodactyla > Balaenopteridae > Balaenoptera > Balaenoptera physalus. The sequence goes on from NW_028126227.1 coordinate 64,975, forward strand.
CCTAAGCCTAACCCTAACCCTAGGCTACCCTTGACTGCTTCTGCCTCCAATATATTTCCTAAGCACTAGAGTTTTAAGGAACAGCTTAAAAAGAGAATCCTAATGTGATTTCTTTATAATGGGTGTGTTCCTTATCTGATCCTAGTGTCTAAACTCTTCTCCATGGCTGGACCCCCAAATAATATTCCTTTACGTGCTAAGGGGTATCTAGAGAGTGGGATATGTTTAATAACTACCCTAACCCTAACGCGTACCCTAACCCTAACCCCTACCCTAACCCTAACACGTACCCTAATCCTAACCCGTACCCTAAACCGAGCCCTAACCCTAACACTAACCCTAACCCTAACCCTAACCCATACCCTACGCCGTACCCGAAGCCCTCCCCGAACCCGTACCCTAAGCCGTACCCTAAGCCTAACCCTAAGCCTAACCCTAACCCTAGGCTACCCTTGACTGCTTCTGCCTCCAACAGATTTCCTAAGCACTAGTGTTTTAAGGAACAGCTTAAAAAGAGAATCCTAATGTGATTTCTTTATAATGGGTGTGTTCCTTATCTTATCCTAGTGTCTAAACTCTTCTCCATGGCTGGACCACCAAATAATATTCCTTTACGTGCTAAGGGGTAACTAGAGAGTGGGATAGGTTTAATAACTACCCTAACCCTAACGCGTACCCTAACGCTAACCGCTACCCTAAACCTAACACGTACACTAATCCTAACCCGTACCCTAAACCGAGCCCTAACCCTAACACTAACCCTAACCCTAACCCTAACCCGTACCCTAGGCCGTACCTGAAGCCCTCCCCGAACCCGTACCCTAAGCCATACCCTAAGCCTAACCCTAAGCCTAACCCTAACCCTAGGCTACCCTTGACTGCTTCTGCCTCCAACAGATTTCCTAAGCACTAGTGTTTTAAGGAACAGCTTAAAAAGAGAATCAAATGTGATTTCTTTATAATGGGTGTGTTCCTTATCTTATCCTAGTGTCTAAACTCTTCTTCATGGCTGGACCCCCAAATAATATTCCTTTACGTGCTAAACGGTATCTAGAGAGTGGGATATGTTTAATAACTACCCTAACCCTAACGCGTACCCTAACCCTAACCCCTACCCTAACCCTAACACTTACCCTAATCCTAACCCGTATCCTAAACCGAGCCCTAACCCTAACACTAACCCTAACCCTAACCCTAACCCATACCCTACGCCGTACCCGAAGCCCTCCCCGAACCCGTACCCTAAGCCGTACCCTAAGCCTAACCCTAAGCCTAACCCTAACCGTAGGCTACCCTTGACTGCTTTTGCCTCCAATAGATTTCCTAAGCACTAGTGTTTTAAGGAACAGCTTAAAAAGAGAATCCTAATGTGATTTCTTTATAATGGGTGTGTTCCTTATCTTATCCTAGTGTCTAAACTCTTCTCCATGTCTGGACCCCCAAATAATATTCCTTTACGTGCTAAGGGGTAACTAGAGAGTGGGATAGGTTTAATAACTACCCTAACCCTAATGCGTACCCTAACGCTAACCGCTACCCTAACCCTCACAGGTACCCTAATCCTAACCCGTAACCTAAACCGAGCCCTAACCCTAACACTAACCCTAACCCTAACCCTAACCCATACCCTACGCCGTACCCGAAGCCCTCCCCGAAACCGTACCCTAAGCCGTACCCTAAGCCTAACCCTAAGCCTAACCCTAACCCTAGGCTACCCTTGACTGCTTCTGCCTCCAATAGATTTCCTAAGCACTAGTGTTTTAAGGAACAGCTTAAAAAGAGAATCCTAATGTGATTTCTTTATAATGGGTGTGTTCCTTATCTAATCCTAGTGTCTAAACTCTTCTCCATGGCTGGACCCCCAAATAATATTCCTTTATGTGCTAAGGGGTATGTAGAGAGTGGGATAGGTTTAATCACTACCCTAACCCTAACGCGTAACATAACCCTAACCCCTACCCTAACCCTAACACGTACCCTAATCCTAACCCGTACCCTAAACCGAGCCCTAACCCTAACACTAACCCTAACCCTAACCCTAACCCATACCCTACGCCGTACCCGAAGCCCTCCCCGAACCCGTACCCTAAGCCGTACCCTAAGCCTAACCCTAACCCTAGGCTACCCTTGACTGCTTCTGCCTCCAATAGATTTCCTAAGCACTAGTGTTTTAAGGAACAGCTTAAAAAGAGAATCCTAATGTGATTTCTTTATAATGTGTGTGTTCCTTATATTATCTTAGTGTCTAAACTTTTCTCCATGGCTGGACCCCCAAATAATATTCCTTTACGTGCTAAGGGGTATCTACAGAGAGGGATAGGTTTAATAACTACCCTAACCCTAAAGCGTACCCTAACCCTAACCACTAACCTAACCCTAACACGTACCCTAATCCTAACCCGTACCCTAAACCGAGCCCTAACCCTAACACTAACCCTAACCCTAACCCTAACCCATACCCTACGCCGTACCCGAAGCCCTCCCCGAACCCGTACCCTAAGCCGTACCCTAAGCCTACCCCTAAGCCGAACCCTAACCCTAGGCTACCCTTGACTGCTTCTGCCTCCAATAGATTTCCTAAGCACTAGTGTTTTAAGGAACAGCTTAAAAAGAGAATCCTAATGTGATTTCTTTATAATGTGTGTGTTCCTTATATTATCTTAGTGTCTAAACTCTTCTCCATGGCTGGACCCCCAAATAATATTCCTTTACTTGCCAAGGGGTATCTAGAGAGTGGGATAGGTTTAATAACTACCCTAACCCTAACGCGTACCCTAACCCTAACCCCTACCATAACCCTAACACGTACCCTAATCCTAACCCGTACCCTAAACCGAGCCCTAATCCTAACACTAACCCTAACCCTAACCCTAACCCATACCCTACGCCGTACCAGAAACCCTCCCCGAACCCGTACCCTAAGCCGTACCCTAAGCCTAACCCTAAGCCTAACCCTAACCCTAGGCTACCCTTGACTGCTTCTGCCTCCAATATATTTCCTAAGCACTAGAGTTTTAAGGAACAGGTTAAAAAGAGAATCCTAATGTGATTTCTTTATAATGGGTGTGTTCCTTATCTGATCCTAGTGTCTAAACTCTTCTCCATGGCTGGACCCCCAAATAATATTCCTTTACGTGCTAAGGGGTATCTAGAGAGTGGGATATGTTTAATAACTACCCTAACCCTAACGCGTACCCTAACCCTAACCCCTACCCTAACCCTAACACGTACCCTAATCCTAACCCGTACCCTAAACCGAGCCCTAACCCTAACACTAACCCTAACCCTAACCCTAACCCATACCCTACGCCGTACCCGAAGCCCTCCCCGAACCCGTACCCTAAGCCGTACCCTAAGCCTAACCCTAAGCCTAACCCTAACCCTAGGCTACCCTTGACTGCTTCTGCCTCCAACAGATTTCCTAAGCACTAGTGTTTTAAGGAACAGCTTAAAAAGAGAATCCTAATGTGATTTCTTTATAATGGGTGTGTTCCTTATCTTATCCTAGTGTCTAAACTCTTCTCCATGGCTGGACCACCAAATAATATTCCTTTACGTGCTAAGGGGTAACTAGAGAGTGGGATAGGTTTAATAACTACCCTAACCCTAACGCGTACCCTAACGCTAACCGCTACCCTAAACCTAACACGTACACTAATCCTAACCCGTACCCTAAACCGAGCCCTAACCCTAACACTAACCCTAACCCTAACCCTAACCCGTACCCTAGGCCGTACCCGAAGCCCTCCCCGAACCCGTACCCTAAGCCATACCCTAAGCCTAACCCTAAGCCTAACCCTAACCCTAGGCTACCCTTGACTGCTTCTGCCTCCAACAGATTTCCTAAGCACTAGTGTTTTAAGGAACAGCTTAAAAAGAGAATCAAATGTGATTTCTTTATAATGGGTGTGTTCCTTATCTTATCCTAGTGTCTAAACTCTTCTCCATGGCTGGACCCCCAAATAATATTCCTTTACGTGCTAAACGGTATCTAGAGAGTGGGATATGTTTAATAACTACCCTAACCCTAACGCGTACCCTAACCCTAACCCCTACCCTAACCCTAACACTTACCCTAATCCTAACCCGTATCCTAAACCGAGCCCTAACCCTAACACTAACCCTAACCCTAACCCTAACCCATACCCTACGCCGTACCTGAAGCCCTCCCCGAACCCGTACCCTAAGCCGTACCCTAAGCCTAACCCTAAGCCTAACCCTATCCGTAGGCTACCCTTGACTGCTTTTGCCTCCAATAGATTTCCTAAGCACTAGTGTTTTAAGGAACAGCTTAAAAAGAGAATCCTAATGTGATTTCTTTATAATGGGTGTGTTCCTTATCTTATCCTAGTGTCTAAACTCTTCTCCATGGCTGGACCCCCAAATAATATTCCTTTACGTGCTAAGGGGTAACTAGAGAGTGGGATAGGTTTAATAACTACCCTAACCCTAACGCGTACCCTAACGCTAACCGCTACCCTAACCCTAACAGGTACCCTAATCCTAACCCGTACCCTAAACCGAGCCCTAACCCTAACACTAACCCTAACACTAACCCTAACCCATACCCTACGCCGTACCCGAAGCCCTCCCCGAAACCGTACCCTAAGCCGTACCCTAAGCCTAAACCTAAGCCTAACCCTAACCCTAGGCTACCCTTGACTGCTTCTGCCTCCAATAGATTTCCTAAGCACTAGTGTTTTAAGGAACAGCTTAAAAAGAGAATCCTAATGTGATTTCTTTATAATGGGTGTGTTCCTTATCTAATCCTACTGTCTAAACTCTTCTCCATGGCTGGACCCCCAAATAATATTCCTTTATGTGCTAAGGGGTATCTAGAGAGTGGGATAGGTTTAATCACTACCCTAACCCTAAAGCGTACCCTAACCCTAACCCCTACCCTAACCCTAACACGTACCCTAATCCTAACCCGTACCCTAAACCGAGTCCTAACTCTAACACTAACCCTAACCCTAACCCTTACCCATACCCTACGCCGTACCCGAAGCCCTCCCCGAACCCGTACCCTAAGCCGTACCCTAAGCCTAACCCTAAGCCTAACCCTAACCCTAGGCTACCCTTGACTGCTTCTGCCTCCAATAGATTTCCTAAGCACTAGTGTTTTAAGGAACAGCTTAAAAAGAGAATCCTAATGTGATTTCTTTATAATGTGTGTGTTCCTTATATTATCTTAGTGTCTAAACTCTTCTCCATGGCTGGACACCCAAATAATATTCCTTTACGTGCTAAGGGGTATCTAGAGAGAGGGATAGGTTTAATAACTACCCTAACCCTAATGCGTACCCTAACCCTAACCCCTAAACTAACCCTAACACGTACCCTAATCCTAACCCGTACCCTAAACCGAGTCCTAACCCTAACACTAACCCTAACCCTAACCCTAACCCATACCCTACGCCGTACCCGAAGCCCTCCCCGAACCCGTACCCTAAGCCGTACCCTAAGCCTACCCCTAAGCCTAACCCTAACCCTAGGCTACCCTTGACTGCTTCTGCCTCCAATAGATTTCCTAAGCACTAGTGTTTTAAGGAACAGCTTAAAAAGAGAATCGTAATGTGATTTCTTTATAATGGGTGTGTTCCTTATATTATCTTAGTGTCTAAACTCTTCTCCATGGCTGGACCCCCAAATAATATTCCTTTACGTGCTAAGGGGTATCTAGAGAGTGGGATAGGTTTAATAACTACCCTAACCCTAACGCGTACCCTAACCCTAACCCCTAACCTAACCCTAACACGTACCCTAATCCTAACCCGTACCCTAAACCGAGCCCTAACACTAACACTAACCCTAACCCTAACCCTAACCCATACCCTACGCCGTAACCGAAGCCCTCCCCGAACCCGTACCCTAAGCCGTACCCTAAGCCTAACCCTAAGCCTAACCCTAACCCTAGGCTACCCTTGACTGCTTCTGCCTCCAACAGATTTCCTAAGCACTAGTGTTTTAAGGAACAGCTTAAAAAGAGAATCCTTATGTGATTTCTTTATAATGGGTGTGTTCCTTATCTTATCCTAGTGTCTAAAGTCTTCTCCATGGCTGGACCCCCAAATAATATTCCTTTACGTGCTAAGGGGTATTTAGAGAGTGGGATATGTTTAATAACTACCCTAACCCTAACGCGTACCCTAACCCTAACCCCTACCCTAACCCTAACACGTACCCTAATCCTAACCCGTATCCTAAACCGAGCCCTAACCCTAACACTAACCCTAACCCTAACCCTAACCCATACCCTACGCCGTACCTGAAGCCCTCCCCGAACCCGTACCCTAAGCCGTACCCTAAGCCTAACCCTAAGCCTAACCCTAACCGTAGGCTACCCTTGACTGCTTTTGCCTCCAATAGATTTCCTAAGCACTAGTGTTTTAAGGAACAGCTTAAAAAGAGAATCCTAATGTGATTTCTTTATAATGGGTGTGTTCCTTATCTTATCCTAGTGTCTAAACTCTTCTCCATGGCTGGACCCCCAAATAATATTCCTTTACGTGCTAAGGGGTAACTAGAGAGTGGGATAGGTTTAATAACTACCCTAACCCTAATGCGTACCCTAACGCTAACCGCTACCCTAACCCTAACAGGTACCCTAATCCTAACCCGTACCCTAAACCGAGCCCTAACCCTAACACTAACCCTAACCCTAACCCTAACCCATACCCTACGCCGTACCCGAAGCCCTCCCCGAAACCGTACCCTAAGCCGTACCCTAAGCCTAACCCTAAGCCTAACCCTAACCCTAGGCTACCCTTGACTGCTTCTGCCTCCAATAGATTTCCTAAGCACTAGTGTTTTAAGGAACAGCTTAAAAAGAGAATCCTAATGTGATTTCTTTATAATGGGTGTGTTCCTTATCTAATCCTAGTGTCTAAACTCTTCTCCATGGCTGGACCCCCAAATAATATTCCTTTATGTGCTAAGGGGTATCTAGAGAGTGGGATAGGTTTAATCACTACCCTAACCCTAACGCGTAACATAACCCTAACCCCTACCCTAACCCTAACACGTACCCTAATCCTAACCCGTACCCTAAACCGAGCCCTAACCCAAACACTAACCCTAACCCTAACCCTAACCCATACCCTACGCCGTACCCGAAGCCCTCCCCGAACCCGTACCCTAAGCCGTACCCTAAGCCTAACCCTAACCCTAGGCTACCCTTGACTGCTTCTGCCTCCAATAGATTTCCTAAGCACTAGTGTTTTAAGGAACAGCTTAAAAAGAGAATCCTAATGTGATTTCTTTATAATGTGTGTGTTCCTTATATTATCTTAGTGTCTAAACTCTTCTCCATGGCTGGACCCCCAAATAATATTCCTTTACGTGCTAAGGGGTATCTACAGAGAGGGATAGGTTTAATAACTACCCTAACCCTAAAGCGTACCCTAACCCTAACCACTAACCTAACCCTAACACGTACCCTAATCCTAACCCGTACCCTAAACCGAGCCCTAACCCTAACACTAACCCTAACCCTAACCCTAACCCATACCCTACGCCGTACCCGAAGCCCTCCCCGAACCCGTACCCTAAGCCGTACCCTAAGCCTACCCCTAAGCCTAACCCTAACCCTAGGCTACCCTTGACTGCTTCTGCCTCCAATAGATTTCCTAAGCACTAGTGTTTTAAGGAACAGCTTAAAAAGAGAATCCTAATGTGATTTCTTTATAATGTGTGTGTTCCTTATATTATCTTAGTGTCTAAACTCTTCTCCATGGCTGGACCCCCAAATAATATTCCTTTACGTGCCAAGGGGTATCTAGAGAGTGGGATAGGTTTAATAACTACCCTAACCCTAACGCGTACCCTAACCCTAACCCCTACCATAACCCTAACACGTACCCTAATCCTAACCCGTACCCTAAACCGAGCCCTAATCCTAACACTAACCCTAACCCTAACCCTAACCCATACCCTACGCCGTACCAGAAACCCTCCCCGAACCCGTACCCTAAGCCGTACCCTAAGCCTAACCCTAAGCCTAACCCTAACCCTAGGCTACCCTTGACTGCTTCTGCCTCCAATATATTTCCTAAGCACTAGAGTTTTAAGGAACAGCTTAAAAAGAGAATCCTAATGTGATTTCTTTATAATGGGTGTGTTCCTTATCTGATCCTAGTGTCTAAACTCTTCTCCATGGCTGGACCCCCAAATAATATTCCTTTACGTGCTAAGGGGTATCTAGAGAGTGGGATATGTTTAATAACTACCCTAACCCTAACGCGTACCCTAACCCTAACCCCTACCCTAACCCTAACACGTACCCTAATCCTAACCCGTACCCTAAACCGAGCCCTAACCCTAACACTAACCCTAACCCTAACCCTAACCCATACCCTACGCCGTACCCGAAGCCCTCCCCGAACCCGTACCCTAAGCCGTACCCTAAGCCTAACCCTAAGCCTAACCCTAACCCTAGGCTACCCTTGACTGCTTCTGCCTCCAACAGATTTCCTAAGCACTAGTGTTTTAAGGAACAGCTTAAAAAGAGAATCCTAATGTGATTTCTTTATAATGGGTGTGTTCCTTATCTTATCCTAGTGTCTAAACTCTTCTCCATGGCTGGACCACCAAATAATATTCCTTTACGTGCTAAGGGGTAACTAGAGAGTGGGATAGGTTTAATAACTACCCTAACCCTAACGCGTACCCTAACGCTAACCGCTACCCTAAACCTAACACGTACACTAATCCTAACCCGTACCCTAAACCGAGCCCTAACCCTAACACTAACCCTAACCCTAACCCTAACCCGTACCCTAGGCCGTACCTGAAGCCCTCCCCGAACCCGTACCCTAAGCCATACCCTAAGCCTAACCCTAAGCCTAACCCTAACCCTAGGCTACCCTTGACTGCTTCTGCCTCCAACAGATTTCCTAAGCACTAGTGTTTTAAGGAACAGCTTAAAAAGAGAATCAAATGTGATTTCTTTATAATGGGTGTGTTCCTTATCTTATCCTAGTGTCTAAACTCTTCTTCATGGCTGGACCCCCAAATAATATTCCTTTACGTGCTAAACGGTATCTAGAGAGTGGGATATGTTTAATAACTACCCTAACCCTAACGCGTACCCTAACCCTAACCCCTACCCTAACCCTAACACTTACCCTAATCCTAACCCGTATCCTAAACCGAGCCCTAACCCTAACACTAACCCTAACCCTAACCCTAACCCATACCCTACGCCGTACCCGAAGCCCTCCCCGAACCCGTACCCTAAGCCGTACCCTAAGCCTAACCCTAAGCCTAACCCTAACCGTAGGCTACCCTTGACTGCTTTTGCCTCCAATAGATTTCCTAAGCACTAGTGTTTTAAGGAACAGCTTAAAAAGAGAATCCTAATGTGATTTCTTTATAATGGGTGTGTTCCTTATCTTATCCTAGTGTCTAAACTCTTCTCCATGTCTGGACCCCCAAATAATATTCCTTTACGTGCTAAGGGGTAACTAGAGAGTGGGATAGGTTTAATAACTACCCTAACCCTAATGCGTACCCTAACGCTAACCGCTACCCTAACCCTAACAGGTACCCTAATCCTAACCCGTAACCTAAACCGAGCCCTAACCCTAACACTAACCCTAACCCTAACCCTAACCCATACCCTACGCCGTACCCGAAGCCCTCCCCGAAACCGTACCCTAAGCCGTACCCTAAGCCTAACCCTAAGCCTAACCCTAACCCTAGGCTACCCTTGACTGCTTCTGCCTCCAATAGATTTCCTAAGCACTAGTGTTTTAAGGAACAGCTTAAAAAGAGAATCCTAATGTGATTTCTTTATAATGGGTGTGTTCCTTATCTAATCCTAGTGTCTAAACTCTTCTCCATGGCTGGACCCCCAAATAATATTCCTTTATGTGCTAAGGGGTATCTAGAGAGTGGGATAGGTTTAATCACTACCCTAACCCTAACGCGTAACATAACCCTAACCCCTACCCTAACCCTAACACGTACCCTAATCCTAACCCGTACCCTAAACCGAGCCCTAACCCTAACACTAACCCTAACCCTAACCCTAACCCATACCCTACGCCGTACCCGAAGCCCTCCCCGAACCCGTACCCTAAGCCGTACCCTAAGCCTAACCCTAAGCCTAACCCTAACCCTAGGCTACCCTTGACTGCTTCTGCCTCCAACAGATTTCCTAAGCACTAGTGTTTTAAGGAACAGCTTAAAAAGAGAATCCTAATGTGATTTCTTTATAATGGGTGTGTTCCTTATCTTATCCTAGTGTCTAAACTCTTCTCCATGGCTGGACCCCCAAATAATATTCCTTTACGTGCTAAGGGGTAACTAGAGAGTGGGATAGGTTTAATAACTACCCTAACCCTAACGCGTACCCTAACGCTAACCGCTACCCTAAACCTAACACGTACACTAATCCTAACCCGTACCCTAAACCGAGCCCTAACCCTAACACTAACCCTAACCCTAACCCTAACCCGTACCCTAGGCCGTACCTGAAGCCCTCCCCGAACCCGTACCCTAAGCCATACCCTAAGCCTAACCCTAAGCCTAACCCTAACCCTAGGCTACCCTTGACTGCTTCTGCCTCCAACAGATTTCCTAAGCACTAGTGTTTTAAGGAACAGCTTAAAAAGAGAATCAAATGTGATTTCTTTATAATGGGTGTGTTCCTTATCTTATCCTAGTGTCTAAACTCTTCTTCATGGCTGGACCCCCAAATAATATTCCTTTACGTGCTAAGGGGTATCTACAGAGAGGGATAGGTTTAATAACTACCCTAACCCTAAAGCGTACCCTAACCCTAACCACTAACCTAACCCTAACACGTACCCTAATCCTAACCCGTACCCTAAACCGAGCCCTAACCCTAACACTAACCCTAACCCTAACCCTAACCCATACCCTACGCCGTACCCGAAGCCCTCCCCGAACCCGTACCCTAAGCCGTACCCTAAGCCTACCCCTAAGCCTAACCCTAACCCTAGGCTACCCTTGACTGCTTCTGCCTCCAATAGATTTCCTAAGCACTAGTGTTTTAAGGAACAGCTTAAAAAGAGAATCCTAATGTGATTTCTTTATAATGTGTGTGTTCCTTATATTATCTTAGTGTCTAAACTCTTCTCCATGGCTGGACCCCCAAATAATATTCCTTTACGTGCTAAACGGTATCTAGAGAGTGGGATATGTTTAATAACTACCCTAACCCTAACGCGTACCCTAACCCTAACCCCTACCCTAACCCTAACACTTACCCTAATCCTAACCCGTATCCTAAACCGAGCCCTAACCCTAACACTAACCCTAACCCTAACCCTAACCCATACCCTACGCCGTACCCGAAGCCCTCCCCGAACCCGTACCCTAAGCCGTACCCTAAGCCTAACCCTAAGCCTAACCCTAACCGTAGGCTACCCTTGACTGCTTTTGCCTCCAATAGATTTCCTAAGCACTAGTGTTTTAAGGAACAGCTTAAAAAGAGAATCCTAATGTGATTTCTTTATAATGGGTGTGTTCCTTATCTTATCCTAGTGTCTAAACTCTTCTCCATGTCTGGACCCCCAAATAATATTCCTTTACGTGCTAAGGGGTAACTAGAGAGTGGGATAGGTTTAATAACTACCCTAACCCTAATGCGTACCCTAACGCTAACCGCTACCCTAACCCTAACAGGTACCCTAATCCTAACCCGTAACCTAAACCGAGCCCTAACCCTAACACTAACCCTAACCCTAACCCTAACCCATACCCTACGCCGTACCCGAAGCCCTCCCCGAAACCGTACCCTAAGCCGTACCCTAAGCCTAACCCTAAGCCTAACCCTAACCCTAGGCTACCCTTGACTGCTTCTGCCTCCAATAGATTTCCTAAGCACTAGTGTTTTAAGGAACAGCTTAAAAAGAGAATCCTAATGTGATTTCTTTATAATGGGTGTGTTCCTTATCTAATCCTAGTGTCTAAACTCTTCTCCATGGCTGGACCCCCAAATAATATTCCTTTATGTGCTAAGGGGTATCTAGAGAGTGGGATAGGTTTAATCACTACCCTAACCCTAACGCGTAACATAACCCTAACCCCTACCCTAACCCTAACACGTACCCTAATCCTAACCCGTACCCTAAACCGAGCCCTAACCCTAACACTAACCCTAACCCTAACCCTAACCCATACCCTACGCCGTACCCGAAGCCCTCCCCGAACCCGTACCCTAAGCCGTACCCTAAGCCTACCCCTAAGCCGAACCCTAACCCTAGGCTACCCTTGACTGCTTCTGCCTCCAATAGATTTCCTAAGCACTAGTGTTTTAAGGAACAGCTTAAAAAGAGAATCCTAATGTGATTTCTTTATAATGTGTGTGTACCTTATATTATCTTAGTGTCTAAACTCTTCTCCATGGCTGGACCCCCAAATAATATTCCTTTACTTGCCAAGGGGTATCTAGAGAGTGGGATAGGTTTAATAACTACCCTAACCCTAACGCGTACCCTAACCCTAACCCCTACCTTAACCCTAACACGTACCCTAATCCTAACCCGTACCCTAAACCGAGCCCTAATCCTAACACTAACCCTAACCCTAACCCTAACCCATACCCTACGCCGTACCAGAAACCCTCCCCGAACCCGTACCCTAAGCCGTACCCTAAGCCTAACCCTAAGCCTAACCCTAACCCTAGGCTACCCTTGACTGCTTCTGCCTCCAATATATTTCCTAAGCACTAGAGTTTTAAGGAACAGGTTAAAAAGAGAATCCTAATGTGATTTCTTTATAATGGGTGTGTTCCTTATCTGATCCTAGTGTCTAAACTCTTCTCCATGGCTGGACCCCCAAATAATATTCCTTTACGTGCTAAGGGGTATCTAGAGAGTGGGATATGTTTAATAACTACCCTAACCCTAACGCGTACCCTAACCCTAACCCCTACCCTAACCCTAACACGTACCCTAATCCTAACCCGTACCCTAAACCGAGCCCTAACCCTAACACTAACCCTAACCCTAACCCTAACCCATACCCTACGCCGTACCCGAAGCCCTCCCCGAACCCGTACCCTAAGCCGTACCCTAAGCCTAACCCTAAGCCTAACCCTAACCCTAGGCTACCCTTGACTGCTTCTGCCTCCAACAGATTTCCTAAGCACTAGTGTTTTAAGGAACAGCTTAAAAAGAGAATCCTAATGTGATTTCTTTATAATGGGTGTGTTCCTTATCTTATCCTAGTGTCTAAACTCTTCTCCATGGCTGGACCACCAAATAATATTCCTTTACGTGCTAAGGGGTAACTAGAGAGTGGGATAGGTTTAATAACTACCCTAACCCTAACGCGTACCCTAACGCTAACCGCTACCCTAAACCTAACACGTACACTAATCCTAACCCGTACCCTAAACCGAGCCCTAACCCTAACACTAACCCTAACCCTAACCCTAACCCGTACCCTAGGCCGTACCCGAAGCCCTCCCCGAACCCGTACCCTAAGCCATACCCTAAGCCTAACCCTAAGCCTAACCCTAACCCTAGGCTACCCTTGACTGCTTCTGCCTCCAACAGATTTCCTAAGCACTAGTGTTTTAAGGAACAGCTTAAAAAGAGAATCAAATGTGATTTCTTTATAATGGGTGTGTTCCTTATCTTATCCTAGTGTCTAAACTCTTCTCCATGGCTGGACCCCCAAATAATATTCCTTTACGTGCTAAACGGTATCTAGAGAGTGGGATATGTTTAATAACTACCCTAACCCTAACGCGTACCCTAACCCTAACCCCTACCCTAACCCTAACACTTACCCTAATCCTAACCCGTATCCTAAACCGAGCCCTAACCCTAACACTAACCCTAACCCTAACCCTAACCCATACCCTACGCCGTACCCGAAGCCCTCCCCGAACCTGTACCCTAAGCCGTACCCTAAGCCTAACCCTAAGCCTAACCCTATCCGTAGGCTACCCTTGACTGCTTTTGCCTCCAATAGATTTCCTAAGCACTAGTGTTTTAAGGAACAGCTTAAAAAGAGAATCCTAATGTGATTTCTTTATAATGGGTGTGTTCCTTATCTTATCCTAGTGTCTAAACTCTTCTCCATGGCTGGACCCCCAAATAATATTCCTTTACGTGCTAAGGGGTAACTAGAGAGTGGGATAGGTTTAATAACTACCCTAACCCTAACGCGTACCCTAACGCTAACCGCTACCCTAACCCTAACAGGTACCCTAATCCTAACCCGTACCCTAAACCGAGCCCTAACCCTAACACTAACCCTAACACTAACCCTAACCCATACCCTACGCCGTACCCGAAGCCCTCCCCGAAACCGTACCCTAAGCCGTACCCTAAGCCTAAACCTAAGCCTAACCCTAACCCTAGGCTACCCTTGACTGCTTCTGCCTCCAATAGATTTCCTAAGCACTAGTGTTTTAAGGAACAGCTTAAAAAGAGAATCCTAATGTGATTTCTTTATAATGGGTGTGTTCCTTATCTAATCCTACTGTCTAAACTCTTCTCCATGGCTGGACCCCCAAATAATATTCCTTTATGTGCTAAGGGGTATCTAGAGAGTGGGATAGGTTTAATCACTACCCTAACCCTAACGCGTACCCTAACCCTAACCCCTACCCTAACCCTAACACGTACCCTAATCCTAACCCGTACCCTAAACCGAGTCCTAACCCTAACACTAACCCTAACCCTAACCCTAACCCATACCCTACGCCGTACCCGAAGCCCTCCCCGAACCCGTACCCTAAGCCGTACCCTAAGCCTAACCCTAAGCCTAACCCTAACCCTAGGCTACCCTTGACTGCTTCTGCCTCCAATAGATTTCCTAAGCACTAGTGTTTTAAGGAACAGCTTAAAAAGAGAATCCTAATGTGATTTCTTTATAATGTGTGTGTTCCTTATATTATCTTAGTGTCTAAACTCTTCTCCATGGCTGGACACCCAAATAATATTCCTTTACGTGCTAAGGGGTATCTAGAGAGAGGGATAGGTTTAATAACTACCCTAACCCTAATGCGTACCCTAACCCTAACCCCTAAACTAACCCTAACACGTACCCTAATCCTAACCCGTACCCTAAACCGAGTCCTAACCCTAACACTAACCCTAACCCTAACCCTAACCCATACCCTACGCCGTACCCGAAGCCCTCCCCGAACCCGTACCCTAAGCCGTACCCTAAGCCTACCCCTAAGCCTAACCCTAACCCTAGGCTACCCTTGACTGCTTCTGCCTCCAATAGATTTCCTAAGCACTAGTGTTTTAAGGAACAGCTTAAAAAGAGAATCGTAATGTGATTTCTTTATAATGGGTGTGTTCCTTATATTATCTTAGTGTCTAAACTCTTCTCCATGGCTGGACCCCCAAATAATATTCCTTTACGTGCTAAGGGGTATCTAGAGAGTGGGATAGGTTTAATAACTACCCTAACCCTAACGCGTACCCTAACCCTAACCCCTAACCTAACCCTAACACGTACCCTAATCCTAACCCGTACCCTAAAGCGAGCCCTAACCCTAACACTAACCCTAACCCTAACCCTAACCCATACCCTACGCCGTACCCGAAGCCCTCCCCGAAACCGTACCCTAAGCCGTACCCTAAGCCTAACCCTAAGCCTAACCCTAACCCTAGGCTACCCTTGACTGCTTCTGCCTCCAATAGATTTCCTAAGCACTAGTGTTTTAAGGAACAGCTTAAAAAGAGAATCCTAATGTGATTTCTTTATAATGGGTGTGTTCCTTATCTTATCCTAGTGTCTAAACACTTCTCCATGGCTGGACCCCCACATAATATTCCTTTACGTGCTAAGGGGTATCTAGAGAGTGGGATAGGTTTAATAACTACCCTAACCGTAACGTGTACCCTAACCCTAACCCCTACCCTAAACCTAACATGTACCCTAATCCTAAAGCTTACCCTAAACCGAGTCCTAACCCTAACACTAAGCCTAACCTTAACCCAAACCCTACGCCGTACCCGAAGCCCTCCCCGAACACGTACCCTAAGCCGTACCCTAAGCATAACCGTAAGCCTAACCCTAACCCTAGGCTACCCTTGACTGCTTCTGCCTCCAATAGATTTCCTAAGCACTAGTGTTTTAAGGAACAGCTTAAAAAGAGAATCCTAATGTGATTTCTTTATAATGTGTGTGTTTCTTATATTATCTTAGTGTCTAAATTCTTCTCCGTGGCTGGACCCCCTAATAATATTCCTTTACGTGCTAAGGGGTATCTAGAGAGTGGGATAGGTTTAATCACTACCCTAACCCTAACGCGTACCCTAACCCTAACCTCTACCCTAACCCTAACACGTACCCTAATCCTAACCCGTACCCTAAACCGAGCCCTAACCCTAACACTACCCTAACCATAAACCTAACCCATACCCTACGCCGTACCCGAAGCCCTCCCCGAACCCGTACCCTAAGCCGTACCCTAAGCCTAACCCTAAGCCTAACCCTAACCCTAGGCTACCCTTGACTGCTTCTGCCTCCAATAGATTTCCTAAGCACTAGTGTTTTAAGGAACAGCTTAAAAAGGGAATCCTAATGTGATTTCTTTATAATGGGTGTGTTCCTTATCTTATCCTAGTGTCTAAACACTTCTCCATGGCTGGACCCCCAAATAATATTCCTTTACGTGATAAGGGGTAACTAGAGAGTGGGATAGGTTTAATAACTACCCTAACCCTAACGCGTACCCTAACGCTAACCCCTACCCTAACCCTAACACGTACCCTAATCCTAACCCGTAACCTAAACCGAGCCCTAACCCTAACATTAACCCTAACCCTAACCCTAACCCATACTCTACGCCGTACCCGAAGCCCTCCCCGAACCCGTACCCTAAGCCGTACCTTAAGCCTAACCCTAAGCCTAACCCTAACCCTAGGCTACCCTTGACTGCTTCTGCCTCCAATAGATTTCCTAAGCACTAGTGTTTTAAGGAACAGCTTAAAAAGAGAATCCTAATGTGATTTCTTTATAATGTGTGTGTTCCTTATATTATCTTAGTGTCTAAACTCTTCTCCATGGCTGGACCCCCTAATAATATTCCTTTACGTGCTAAGGGGTATCTAGAGAGTGGGATAGGTTTAATAACTACCCTAACCCTAACGCGTACCCTAACCCTAACCCCTACCTTAACCCTAACACGTACCCTAATCCTAACCCGTACCCTAAACCGAGCCCTAACCCTAACACTAAACCTAACCCTAACCCTAACCCATACCCTACGCCGTACCAGAAACCCTCCCCGAACCCGTACCCTAAGCCGTACCCTAAGCCTAACCCTAAGCCTAACCCTAACCCTAGGCTACCCTTGACTGCTTCTGCCTCCAACAGATTTCCTAAGCACTAGTGTTTTAAGGAACAGCTTAAAAAGAGAATCCTTATGTGATTTCTTTATATTGGGTGTGTTCCTTATCTTATCCTAGTGTCTAAACTCTTCTCCATGGCTGGACCCCCAAATAATATTCCTTTACGTGCTAAGGGGTAACTAGAGAGTGGGATAGGTTTAATAACTACCCTAACCCTAACGCGTACTCTAACCCTAACCCCTACCCTAACCCTAACACGTACCCTAATCCTAACCCGTACCCTAAACCCAGCCCTAACCCTAACACTAACCCTAACCCTAACCCTAACCCATACCCTACGCCGTACCCGAAGCCCTCCCCGAACCCGTACCCTAAGCCGTACCCTAAGCCTAACCCTAAGCCTAACCCTAACCCTAGGCTACCCTTGACTGCTTCTGCCTCCAATAGATTTCCTAAGCACTAGTGTTTTAAGGAACAGCTTAAAAAGAGAATCCTAATGTGATTTCTTTATAATGTGTGTGTTCCTTATATTATCTTAGTGTCTAAACTCTTCTCCATGGCTGGACCCCCAAATAATATTCCTTTACGTGCTAAGGGGTATCTAGAGAGTGGGATAGGTTTAATAACTACCCTAACCCTAACGCGTACCCTAACCCTAACCCCTACCCTAACCCTAACACGTACCCTAATCCTAACCCGTACCCTAAACCGAGCCCTAACCCTAACACTAACCCTAACCCTAACCCTAACCCATACCCTACGCCGTACCCGAAGCCCTCCCCGAACCCGTACCCTAAGCCGTACCCTAAGCCTAACCCTAAGCCTAACCCTAACCCTAGGCTACCCTTGACTGCTTCTGCCTCCAATAGATTTCCTAAGCACTAGTGTTTTAAGGAACAGCTTAAAAAGAGAATCCTAATGTGATTTCTTTATAATGGGTGTGTTCCTTATCTTATCCTAGTGTCTAAACACTTCTCCATGGCTGGACCCCCAAATAATATTCCTTTACGTGCTAAGGGGTAACTAGAGAGTGGGATAGGTTTAATAACTACCCTAACCCTAACGCGTACCCTAACGCTAACCCCTACCCTAACCCTAACACGTACCCTAATCCTAACCCGTAACCTAAACCGAGCCCTAACCCTAACACTAACCCTAACCCTAACCCTAAACCATACCCTACGCCGTACCCGAAGCCCTCCCCGAACCCGTACCCTAAGCCGTACCCTAAGCCTAACCCTAAGCCTAACCCTAACCCTAGGCTACCCTTGACTGCTTCTGCCTCCAATAGATTTCCTAAGCACTAGAGTTTTAAGGAACAGCTTAAAAAGAGAATCCTAATGTGATTTCTTTATAATGGGTGTGTTCCTTATCTGATCCTAGTGTCTAAACTCTTCTCCATGGCTGGACCCCCAAATAATATTCCTTTACGTGCTAAGGGGTATCTAGAGAGTGGGATATGTTTAATAACTACCCTAACCCTAACGCGTACACTAACCATAACCCCTACCCTAACCCTAACACGTACCCTAATCCTAACCCGTACCCTAAACCGAGCCCTAACACTAACACTAACCCTAACCCTAACCCTAACCCATACCCTACGCCGTACCCGAAGCCCTCCCCGAACCCGTACCCTAAGCCGTACCCTAAGCCTAACCCTAAGCCTAACCCTAACCCTAGGCTACCCTTGACTGCTTCTGCCTCCAACAGATTTCCTAAGCACTAGTGTTTTAAGGAACAGCTTAAAAAGAGAATCCTAATGTGATTTCTTTATAATGGGTGTGTTCCTTATCTTATCCTAGTGTCTAAAGTCTTCTCCATGGCTGGACCCCCAAATAATATTCCTTTACGTGCTAAGGGGTATTTAGAGAGTGGGATATGTTTAATAACTACCCTAACCCTAACGCGTACCCTAACCCTAACCCCTACCCTAACCCTAACACGTACCCTAATCCTAACCCGTATCCTAAACCGAGCCCTAACCCTAACACTAACCCTAACCCTAACCCTAACCCATACCCTACGCCGTACCCGAAGCCCTCCCCGAACCCGTACCCTAAGCCGTACCCTAAGCCTAACCCTAAGCCTAACCCTAACCGTAGGCTACCCTTGACTGCTTTTGCCTCCAATAGATTTCCTAAGCACTAGTGTTTTAAGGAACAGCTTAAAAAGAGAATCCTAATGTGATTTCTTTATAATGGGTGTGTTCCTTATCTTATCCTAGTGTCTAAACTCTTCTCCATGGCTGGACCCCCAAATAATATTCCTTTACGTGCTAAGGGGTAACTAGAGAGTGGGATAGGTTTAATAACTACCCTAACCCTAATGCGTACCCTAACGCTAACCGCTACCCTAACCCTAACAGGTACCCTAATCCTAACCCGTACCCTAAACCGAGCCCTAACCCTAACACTAACCCTAACCCTAACCCTAACCCATACCCTACGCCGTACCCGAAGCCCTCCCCGAAACCGTACCCTAAGCCGTACCCTAAGCCTAACCCTAAGACTAACCCTAACCCTAGGCTACCCTTGACTGCTTCTGCCTCCAATAGATTTCCTAAGCACTAGTGTTTTAAGGAACAGCTTAAAAAGAGAATCCTAATGTGATTTCTTTATAATGGGTGTGTTCCTTATCTAATCCTAGTGTCTAAACTCTTCTCCATGGCTGGACCCCCAAATAATATTCCTTTATGTGCTAAGGGGTATCTAGAGAGTGGGATAGGTTTAATCACTACCCTAACCCTAACGCGTAACATAACCCTAAACCCTACCCTAACCCTAACACGTACCCTAATCCTAACCCGTACCCTAAACCGAGCCCTAACCCTAACACTAACCCTAACCCTAACCCTAACCCATACCCTACGCCGTACCCGAAGCCCTCCCCGAACCCGTACCCTAAGCCGTACCCTAAGCCTAACCCTAACCCTAGGCTACCCTTGACTGCTTCTGCCTCCAATATATTTCCTAAGCACTAGAGTTTTAAGGAACAGCTTAAAAAGAGAATCCTAATGTGATTTCTTTATAATGGGTGTGTTCCTTATCTGATCCTAGTGTCTAAACTCTTCTCCATGGCTGGACCCCCAAATAATATTCCTTTACGTGCTAAGGGGTATCTAGAGAGTGGGATATGTTTAATAACTACCCTAACCCTAACGCGTACCCTAACCCTAACCCCTACCCTAACCCTAACACGTACCCTAATCCTAACCCGTACCCTAAACCGAGCCCTAACCCTACACTAACCCTAACCCTAACCCTAACCCATACCCTACGCCGTACCCGAAGCCCTCCCCGAACCCGTACCCTAAGCCGTACCCTAAGCCTAACCCTAAGCCTAACCCTAACCCTAGGCTACCCTTGACTGCTTCTGCCTCCAACAGATTTCCTAAGCACTAGTGTTTTAAGGAACAGCTTAAAAAGAGAATCCTAATGTGATTTCTTTATAATGGGTGTGTTCCTTATCTTATCCTAGTGTCTAAACTCTTCTCCATGGCTGGACCACCAAATAATATTCCTTTTCGTGCTAAGGGGTAACTAGAGAGTGGGATAGGTTTAATAACTACCCTAACCCTAACGCGTACCCTAACGCTAACCGCTACCCTAAACCTAACACGTACACTAATCCTAACCCGTACCCTAAACCGAGCCCTAACCCTAACACTAACCCTAACCCTAACCCTAACCCGTACCCTAGGCCGTACCCGAAGCCCTCCCCGAACCCGTACCCTAAGCCATACCCTAAGCCTAACCCTAAGCCTAACCCTAACCGTAGGCTACCCTTGACTGCTTTTGCCTCCAATAGATTTCCTAAGCACTAGTGTTTTAAGGAAAAGCTTAAAAAGAGAATCCTAATGTGATTTCTTTATAATGTGTGTGTTCCTTATCTTATCCTAGTGTCTAAACTCTTCTCCATGGCTGGACACACAAATAATATTCCTTTACGTGCTAAGGGGTATCTAGAGAGAGGGATAGGTTTAATAACTACCCTAACCCTAATGCGTACCCTAACCCTAACCCCTAACCTAACCCTAACACGTACCATAATCCTAACCCGTACCCTAATCCTAACCCGTACCCTAAACCGAGCCCTAACCCTAACACTAACCCTAACCCTATCCCTAACCCATACCCTACGCCGTACCCGAAGCCCTCCCCGAACCCGTACCCTAAGCCGTACCCTAAGCCTACCCCTAAGCCTAACCCTAACCCTAGGCTACCCTTGACTGCTTCTGCCTCCAATAGATTTCCTAAGCACTAGTGTTTTAAGGAACAGCTTAAAAAGAGAATCCTAATGTGATTTCTTTATAATGGGTGTGTTCCTTATATTATCTTAGTGTCTAAACTCTTCTCCATGGCTGGACCCCCAAATAATATTCCTTTACGTGCTAAGGGGTATCTAGAGAGTGGGATAGGTTTAATAACTACCCTAACCCTAACGCGTACCCTAACCCTAACCCCTAACCTAACCCTAACACGTACCCTAATCCTAACCCGTACCCTAAAGCGAGCCCTAACCCTAACACTAACCCTAACCCTAACCCTAACCCATACCCTACGCCGTACCCGAAGCCCTCCCCGAAACCGTACCCTAAGCCGTACCCTAAGCCTAACCCTAAGCCTAACCCTAACCCTAGGCTACCCTTGACTGCTTCTGCCTCCAATAGATTTCCTAAGCACTAGTGTTTTAAGGAACAGCTTAAAAAGAGAATCCTAATGTGATTTCTTTATAATGGGTGTGTTCCTTATCTTATCCTAGTGTCTAAACACTTCTCCATGGCTGGACCCCCACATAATATTCCTTTACGTGCTAAGGGGTATCTAGAGAGTGGGATAGGTTTAATAACTACCCTAACCGTAACGTGTACCCTAACCCTAACCCCTACCCTAAACCTAACATGTACCCTAATCCTAAAGCTTACCCTAAACCGAGTCCTAACCCTAACACTAAGCCTAACCTTAACCCAAACCCTACGCCGTACCCGAAGCCCTCCCCGAACACGTACCCTAAGCCGTACCCTAAGCCTAACCCTAAGCCTAACCCTAACCCTAGGCTACCCTTGACTGCTTCTGCCTCCAATAGATTTCCTAAGCACTAGTGTTTTAAGGAACAGCTTAAAAAGAGAATCCTAATGTGATTTCTTTATAATGTGTGTGTTCCTTATATTATCTTAGTGTCTAAACTCTTCTCCATGGCTGGACCCCCAAATAATATTCCTTTACATGCTAAGGGGTATCTAGAGAGTGGGATAGGTTTAATAACTACCCTAACCCTAACGCGTACCCTAACCCTAACCCTTACCCTAACCCTAACACGTACCCTAATCCTAACCCGTAACCTAAACCGAGCCCTAACCCTAACACTAACCCTAACCCTAACCCTAACCCATACCCTACGCCGTACCCGAAGCCCTCCCCGAACCCGTACCCTAAGCCGTACCCTAAGCCTAACCCTAAGCCTAACCCTAACCCTAGGCTACCCTTGACTGCTTCTGCCTCCAATAGATTTCCTAAGCACTAGTGTTTTAAGGAACAGCTTAAAAAGAGAATCCTAATGTGATTTCTTTATAATGGGTGTGTTCCTTATCTTATCCTAGTGTCTAAACACTTCTCCATGGCTGGACCCCCAAATAATATTCCTTTACGTGCTAAGGGGTAACTAGAGAGTGGGATAGGTTTAATAACTACCCTAACCCTAACGCGTACCCTAACGCTAACCCCTACCCTAACCCTAACACGTACCCTAATCCTAACCCGTAACCTAAACCGAGACCTAACCCTAACACTAACCCTAACCCTAACCCTAAACCATACCCTACGCCGTACCCGAAGCCCTCCCCGAACCCGTACCCTAAGCCGTACCCTAAGCCTAACCCTAAGCCTAACCCTAACCCTAGGCTACCCTTGACTGCTTCTGCCTCCAATAGATTTCCTAAGCACTAGAGTTTTAAGGAACAGCTTAAAAAGAGAATCCTAATGTGATTTCTTTATAATGGGTGTGTTCCTTATCTGATCCTAGTGTCTAAACTCTTCTCCATGGCTGGACCCCCAAATAATATTCCTTTACGTGCTAAGGGGTATCTAGAGAGTGGGATATGTTTAATAACTACCCTAACCCTAACGCGTACACTAACCATAACCCCTACCCTAACCCTAACACGTACCCTAATCCTAACCCGTACCCTAAACCGAGCCCTAACACTAACACTAACCCTAACCCTAACCCTAACCCATACCCTACGGCGTACCAGAAACCCTCCCCGAACCCGTACCCTAAGCCGTACCCTAAGCCTAACCCTAAGCCTAACCCTAACCCTAGGCTACCCTTGACTGCTTCTGCCTCCAATAGATTTCCTAAGCACTAGAGTTTTAAGGAACAGCTTAAAAAGAGAATCCTAATGTGATTTCTTTATAATGGGTGTGTTCCTTATCTGATCCTAGTGTCTAAACTCTTCTCCATGGCTGGACCCCCAAATAATATTCCTTTACGTGCTAAGGGGTATCTAGAGAGTGGGATATGTTTAATAACTACCCTAACCGTAACGTGTACCCTAACCCTAACCCCTACCCTAAACCTAACATGTACCCTAATCCTAAACCTTACCCTAAACCGAGTCCTAACCCTAACACTAAGCCTAACCCTAACCCATACCCTACGCCGTACCCGAAGCCCTCCCCGAACACGTACCCTAAGCCGTACCCTAAGCCTAACCGTAAGCCTAACCCTAACCCTAGGCTACCCTTGACTGCTTCTGCCTCCAATAGATTTCCTAAGCACTAGTGTTTTAAGGAACAGCTTAAAAAGAGAATCCTAATGTGATTTCTTTATAATGTGTGTGTTTCTTCTATTATCTTAGTGTCTAAATTCTTCTCCGTGGCTGGACCCCCTAATAATATTCCTTTACGTAATAAGGGGTATCTAGAGAGTGGGATAGGTTTAATAACTACCCTAACCCTAACGCGTACTCTAACCCTAACCCCTACCCTAACCCTAACACGTACCCTAATCCTAACCCGTACCCTAAACCGAGCCCTAACACTAACACTAACCCTAACCCTAACCCTAACCCATACCCTACGCCGTACCCGAAACCCTCCCCGAACCCGTACCCTAAGCCGTACCCTAAGCCTAACCCTAAGCCTAACCCTAACCCTAGGCTACCCTTGACTGCTTCTGCCTCCAATAGATTTCCTAAGCACTAGTGTTTTAAGGAACAGCTTAAAAAGAGAATCCTAATGTGATTTCTTTATAATGGGTGTGTTCCTTATCTTATCCTAGTGTCTAAACTCTTCTCCATGGCTGGACCCACAAATAATATTCCTTTACGTGCTAAGGGGAAACTAGAGAGTGGGATATGCTTAATAACTACCCTAACCGTAACGTGTACCCTAACCCTAACCCCTACCCTAAACCTAACATGTACCCTAATCCTAAACCTTACCCTAAACCGAGTCCTAACCCTAACACTAAGCCTAACCCTAACCCATACCCTACGCCGTACCCGAAGCCCTCCCCGAACACGTACCCTAAGCCGTACCCTAAGCCTAACCGTAAGCCTAACCCTAACCCTAGGCTACCCTTGACTGCTTCTGCCTCCAATAGATTTCCTAAGCACTAGTGTTTTAAGGAACAGCTTAAAAAGAGAATCCTAATGTGATTTCTTTATAATGTGTGTGTTTCTTATATTATCTTAGTGTCTAAATTCTTCTCCGTGGATGGACCCCCTAATAATATTCCTTTACGTGCTAAGGGGTATCTAGAGAGTGGGATAGGTTTAATAACTACCCTAACCCTAACGCGTACTCTAACCCTAACCCCTACCCTAACCCTAACACGTACCCTAATCCTAACCCGTACCCTAAACCGAGCCCTAACACTAACACTAACCCTAACCCTAACCCTAACCCATACCCTACGCCGTACCCGAAACCCTCCCCGAACCCGTACCCTAAGCCGTAGCCTAAGCCGTACCCTAAGCCTAACCCTAACCCTAGGCTACCCTTGACGGCTTCTGCCTCCAATAGATTTCCTAAGCACTAGTGTTTTAAGGAACAGCTTAAAAAGAGAATCCTAATATGATTTCTTTATAATGGGTGTGTTCCTTATCTTATCCTAGTGTCTAAACTCTTCTCCATGGCTGGACCCCCAAATAATATTCCTTTACGTGCTAAGGGGTAACTAGAGAGTGGGATAGGTTTAATAACTACCCTAACCCTAACGCGTACCCTAACGCTAACCCCTACCCTAACCCTAACACGTACCCTAATCCTAACCCGTACCCTAAACCGAGCCCTAACCCTAACACTAACCCTAACCCTAACCCTAACCCATACCCTACGCCGTACCCGAAGCCCTCCCCGAATCCGTACCCTAAGCCGTACCCTAAGCCTAACCCTAAGCCTAACCCTAACCCTAGGCTACCCTTGACTGCTTCTGCCTCTAATAGATTTCCTAAGCACTAGTGTTTTAAGGAACAGCTTAAAAAGAGAATCCTAATGTGATTTCTTTATAATGTGTGTGTTCCTTATATTATCTTAGTGTCTAAACTCTTCTCCATGGCTGGACCCCCAAATAATATTCCTTTACGTGCTAAGGGGTATCTAGAGAGTGGGATATGTTTAATAACTACCCTAACCCTAACGCGTACACTAACCATAACCCCTACCCTAACCCTAACACGTACCCTAATCCTAACCCGTACCCTAAACCGAGCCCTAACACTAACACTAACCCTAACCCTAACCCTAACCCATACCCTACGGCGTACCAGAAACCCTCCCCGAACCCGTACCCTAAGCCGTACCCTAAGCCTAACCCTAAGCCTAACCCTAACCCTAGGCTACCCTTGACTGCTTCTGCCTCCAATATATTTCCTAAGCACTAGAGTTTTAAGGAACAGCTTAAAAAGAGAATCCTAATGTGATTTCTTTATAATGGGTGTGTTCCTTATCTGATCCTAGTGTCTAAACTCTTCTCCATGGCTGGACCCCCAAATAATATTCCTTTACGTGCTAAGGGGTATCTAGAGAGTGGGATATGTTTAATAACTACCCTAACCCTAACGCGTACCCTAACCCTAACCCCTACCCTAACCCTAACATGTACCCTAATCCTAACCCGTACCCTAAACCGAGCCCTAACCCTAACCCTAACCCTAACCCTAACCCGTACCCTAGGCCGTACCCGAAGCCCTCCCCGAACCCGTACCCTAAGCCGTACCCTAAGCCTAACCCTAAGCCTAACCCTAACCCTAGGCTACCCTTGACTGCTTCTGCCTCCAATAGATTTCCTAAGCACTAGTGTTTTAAGGAACAGCTTAAAAAGAGAATCCTAATGTGATTTCTTTATAATGGGTGTGTTCCTTATCTAATCCTAGTGTCTAAACTCTTCTCCATGGCTGGACCCCCAAATAATATTCCTTTACGTGCTAAGGGGTATCTAGAGAGTGGGATATGTTTAATAACTACCCTAACCGTAACGTGTACCCTAACCCTAACCCCTACCCTAAACCTAACATGTACCCTAATCCTAAACCTTACCCTAAACCGAGTCCTAACCCTAACACTAAGCCTAACCCTAACCCATACCCTACGCCGTACCCGAAGCCCTCCCCGAACACGTACCCTAAGCCGTACCCTAAGCCTAACCGTAAGCCTAACCCTAACCCTAGGCTACCCTTGACTGCTTCTGCCTCCAATAGATTTCCTAAGCACTAGTGTTTTAAGGAACAGCTTAAAAAGAGAATCCTAATGTGATTTCTTTATAATGTGTGTGTTTCTTATATTATCTTAGTGTCTAAATTCTTCTCCGTGGCTGGACCCCCTAATAATATTCCTTTACGTAATAAGGGGTATCTAGAGAGTGGGATAGGTTTAATAACTACCCTAACCCTAACGCGTACTCTAACCCTAACCCCTACCCTAACCCTAACACGTACCCTAATCCTAACCCGTACCCTAAACCGAGCCCTAACACTAACACTAACCCTAACCCTAACCCTAACCCATACCCTACGCCGTACCCGAAACCCTCCCCGAACCCGTACCCTAAGCCGTACCCTAAGCCTAACCCTAAGCCTAACCCTAACCCTAGGCTACCCTTGACTGCTTCTGCCTCCAATAGATTTCCTAAGCACTAGTGTTTTAAGGAACAGCTTAAAAAGAGAATCCTAATGTGATTTCTTTATAATGGGTGTGTTCCTTATCTTATCCTAGTGTCTAAACACTTCTCCATGGCTGGACCCCCAAATAATATTCCTTTACATGCTAAGGGGTAACTAGAGAGTGGGATATGTTTAATAACTACCCTAACCGTAACGTGGACCCTAACCCTAACCCCTACCCTAAACCTAACATGTACCCTAATCCTAAACCTTACCCTAAACCGAGTCCTAACCCTAACACTAAGCCTAACCCTAACCCATACCCTACGCCGTACGCGAAGCCCTCCCCGAACACGTACCCTAAGCCGTACCCTAAGCCTAACCGTAAGCCTAACCCTAACCCTAGGCTACCCTTGACTGCTTCTGCCTCCAATAGATTTCCTAAGCACTAGTGTTTTAAGGAACAGCTTAAAAAGAGAATCCTAATGTGATTTCTTTATAATGTGTGTGTTTCTTATATTATCTTAGTGTCTAAATTCTTCTCCGTGGCTGGACCCCCTAATAATATTCCTTTACGTGCTAAGGGGTATCTAGAGAGTGGGATAGGTTTAATAACTACCCTAACCCTAACGCGTACTCTAACCCTAACCCCTACCCTAACCCTAACACGTACCCTAATCCTAACCCGTACCCTAAACCGAGCCCTAACACTAACACTAACCCTAACCCTAACCCTAACCCATACCCTACGCCGTACCCGAAACCCTCCCCGAACCCGTACCCTAAGCCGTAGCCTAAGCCGTACCCTAAGCCTAACCCTAACCCTAGGCTACCCTTGACGGCTTCTGCCTCCAATAGATTTCCTAAGCACTAGTGTTTTAAGGAACAGCTTAAAAAGAGAATCCTAATGTGATTTCTTTATAATGGGTGTGTTCCTTATCTTATCCTAGTGTCTAAACACTTCTCCATGGCTGGACCCCCAAATAATATTCCTTTACGTGCTAAGGGGTAACTAGAGAGTGGGATAGGTTTAATAACTACCCTAACCCTAACGCGTACCCTAACGCTAACCCCTACCCTAACCCTAACACGTACCCTAATCCTAACCCGTAACCTAAACCGAGCCCTAACCCTAACACTAACCCTAACCCTAACCCTAAACCATACCCTACGCCGTACCCGAAGCCCTCCCCGAACCCGTACCCTAAGCCGTACCCTAAGCCTAACCCTAAGCCTAACCCTAACCCTAGGCTACCCTTGACTGCTTCTGCCTCCAATAGATTTCCTAAGCACTAGAGTTTTAAGGAACAGCTTAAAAAGAGAATCCTAATGTGATTTCTTTATAATGGGTGTGTTCCTTATCTGATCCTAGTGTCTAAACTCTTCTCCATGGCTGGACCCCCAAATAATATTCCTTTACGTGCTAAGGGGTATCTAGAGAGTGGGATATGTTTAATAACTACCCTAACCCTAACGCGTACACTAACCATAACCCCTACCCTAACCCTAACACGTACCCTAATCCTAACCCGTACCCTAAACCGAGCCCTAACACTAACACTAACCCTAACCCTAACCCTAACCCATACCCTACGGCGTACCAGAAACCCTCCCCGAACCCGTACCCTAAGCCGTACCCTAAGCCTAACCCTAAGCCTAACCCTAACCCTAGGCTACCCTTGACTGCTTCTGCCTCCAATAGATTTCCTAAGCACTAGAGTTTTAAGGAACAGCTTAAAAAGAGAATCCTAATGTGATTTCTTTATAATGGGTGTGTTCCTTATCTGATCCTAGTGTCTAAACTCTTCTCCATGGCTGGACCCCCAAATAATATTCCTTTACGTGCTAAGGGGTATCTAGAGAGTGGGATATGTTTAATAACTACCCTAACCGTAACGTGTACCCTAACCCTAACCCCTACCCTAAACCTAACATGTACCCTAATCCTAAACCTTACCCTAAACCGAGTCCTAACCCTAACACTAAGCCTAACCCTAACCCATACCCTACGCCGTACCCGAAGCCCTCCCCGAACACGTACCCTAAGCCGTACCCTAAGCCTAACCGTAAGCCTAACCCTAACCCTAGGCTACCCTTGACTGCTTCTGCCTCCAATAGATTTCCTAAGCACTAGTGTTTTAAGGAACAGCTTAAAAAGAGAATCCTAATGTGATTTCTTTATAATGTGTGTGTTTCTTCTATTATCTTAGTGTCTAAATTCTTCTCCGTGGCTGGACCCCCTAATAATATTCCTTTACGTAATAAGGGGTATCTAGAGAGTGGGATAGGTTTAATAACTACCCTAACCCTAACGCGTACTCTAACCCTAACCCCTACCCTAACCCTAACACGTACCCTAATCCTAACCCGTACCCTAAACCGAGCCCTAACACTAACACTAACCCTAACCCTAACCCTAACCCATACCCTACGCCGTACCCGAAACCCTCCCCGAACCCGTACCCTAAGCCGTACCCTAAGCCTAACCCTAAGCCTAACCCTAACCCTAGGCTACCCTTGACTGCTTCTGCCTCCAATAGATTTCCTAAGCACTAGTGTTTTAAGGAACAGCTTAAAAAGAGAATCCTAATGTGATTTCTTTATAATGGGTGTGTTCCTTATCTTATCCTAGTGTCTAAACTCTTCTCCATGGCTGGACCCACAAATAATATTCCTTTACGTGCTAAGGGGAAACTAGAGAGTGGGATATGCTTAATAACTACCCTAACCGTAACGTGTACCCTAACCCTAACCCCTACCCTAAACCTAACATGTACCCTAATCCTAAACCTTACCCTAAACCGAGTCCTAACCCTAACACTAAGCCTAACCCTAACCCATACCCTACGCCGTACCCGAAGCCCTCCCCGAACACGTACCCTAAGCCGTACCCTAAGCCTAACCGTAAGCCTAACCCTAACCCTAGGCTACCCTTGACTGCTTCTGCCTCCAATAGATTTCCTAAGCACTAGTGTTTTAAGGAACAGCTTAAAAAGAGAATCCTAATGTGATTTCTTTATAATGTGTGTGTTTCTTATATTATCTTAGTGTCTAAATTCTTCTCCGTGGATGGACCCCCTAATAATATTCCTTTACGTGCTAAGGGGTATCTAGAGAGTGGGATAGGTTTAATAACTACCCTAACCCTAACGCGTACTCTAACCCTAACCCCTACCCTAACCCTAACACGTACCCTAATCCTAACCCGTACCCTAAACCGAGCCCTAACACTAACACTAACCCTAACCCTAACCCTAACCCATACCCTACGCCGTACCCGAAACCCTCCCCGAACCCGTACCCTAAGCCGTAGCCTAAGCCGTACCCTAAGCCTAACCCTAACCCTAGGCTACCCTTGACGGCTTCTGCCTCCAATAGATTTCCTAAGCACTAGTGTTTTAAGGAACAGCTTAAAAAGAGAATCCTAATATGATTTCTTTATAATGGGTGTGTTCCTTATCTTATCCTAGTGTCTAAACTCTTCTCCATGGCTGGACCCCCAAATAATATTCCTTTACGTGCTAAGGGGTAACTAGAGAGTGGGATAGGTTTAATAACTACCCTAACCCTAACGCGTACCCTAACGCTAACCCCTACCCTAACCCTAACACGTACCCTAATCCTAACCCGTACCCTAAACCGAGCCCTAACCCTAACACTAACCCTAACCCTAACCCTAACCCATACCCTACGCCGTACCCGAAGCCCTCCCCGAATCCGTACCCTAAGCCGTACCCTAAGCCTAACCCTAAGCCTAACCCTAACCCTAGGCTACCCTTGACTGCTTCTGCCTCTAATAGATTTCCTAAGCACTAGTGTTTTAAGGAACAGCTTAAAAAGAGAATCCTAATGTGATTTCTTTATAATGTGTGTGTTCCTTATATTATCTTAGTGTCTAAACTCTTCTCCATGGCTGGACCCCCAAATAATATTCCTTTACGTGCTAAGGGGTATCTAGAGAGTGGGATATGTTTAATAACTACCCTAACCCTAACGCGTACACTAACCATAACCCCTACCCTAACCCTAACACGTACCCTAATCCTAACCCGTACCCTAAACCGAGCCCTAACACTAACACTAACCCTAACCCTAACCCTAACCCATACCCTACGGCGTACCAGAAACCCTCCCCGAACCCGTACCCTAAGCCGTACCCTAAGCCTAACCCTAAGCCTAACCCTAACCCTAGGCTACCCTTGACTGCTTCTGCCTCCAATATATTTCCTAAGCACTAGAGTTTTAAGGAACAGCTTAAAAAGAGAATCCTAATGTGATTTCTTTATAATGGGTGTGTTCCTTATCTGATCCTAGTGTCTAAACTCTTCTCCATGGCTGGACCCCCAAATAATATTCCTTTACGTGCTAAGGGGTATCTAGAGAGTGGGATATGTTTAATAACTACCCTAACCCTAACGCGTACCCTAACCCTAACCCCTACCCTAACCCTAACATGTACCCTAATCCTAACCCGTACCCTAAACCGAGCCCTAACCCTAACCCTAACCCTAACCCTAACCCGTACCCTAGGCCGTACCCGAAGCCCTCCCCGAACCCGTACCCTAAGCCGTACCCTAAGCCTAACCCTAAGCCTAACCCTAACCCTAGGCTACCCTTGACTGCTTCTGCCTCCAATAGATTTCCTAAGCACTAGTGTTTTAAGGAACAGCTTAAAAAGAGAATCCTAATGTGATTTCTTTATAATGGGTGTGTTCCTTATCTAATCCTAGTGTCTAAACTCTTCTCCATGGCTGGACCCCCAAATAATATTCCTTTACGTGCTAAGGGGTATCTAGAGAGTGGGATATGTTTAATAACTACCCTAACCGTAACGTGTACCCTAACCCTAACCCCTACCCTAAACCTAACATGTACCCTAATCCTAAACCTTACCCTAAACCGAGTCCTAACCCTAACACTAAGCCTAACCCTAACCCATACCCTACGCCGTACCCGAAGCCCTCCCCGAACACGTACCCTAAGCCGTACCCTAAGCCTAACCGTAAGCCTAACCCTAACCCTAGGCTACCCTTGACTGCTTCTGCCTCCAATAGATTTCCTAAGCACTAGTGTTTTAAGGAACAGCTTAAAAAGAGAATCCTAATGTGATTTCTTTATAATGTGTGTGTTTCTTATATTATCTTAGTGTCTAAATTCTTCTCCGTGGCTGGACCCCCTAATAATATTCCTTTACGTAATAAGGGGTATCTAGAGAGTGGGATAGGTTTAATAACTACCCTAACCCTAACGCGTACTCTAACCCTAACCCCTACCCTAACCCTAACACGTACCCTAATCCTAACCCGTACCCTAAACCGAGCCCTAACACTAACACTAACCCTAACCCTAACCCTAACCCATACCCTACGCCGTACCCGAAACCCTCCCCGAACCCGTACCCTAAGCCGTACCCTAAGCCTAACCCTAAGCCTAACCCTAACCCTAGGCTACCCTTGACTGCTTCTGCCTCCAATAGATTTCCTAAGCACTAGTGTTTTAAGGAACAGCTTAAAAAGAGAATCCTAATGTGATTTCTTTATAATGGGTGTGTTCCTTATCTTATCCTAGTGTCTAAACACTTCTCCATGGCTGGACCCCCAAATAATATTCCTTTACATGCTAAGGGGTAACTAGAGAGTGGGATATGTTTAATAACTACCCTAACCGTAACGTGGACCCTAACCCTAACCCCTACCCTAAACCTAACATGTACCCTAATCCTAAACCTTACCCTAAACCGAGTCCTAACCCTAACACTAAGCCTAACCCTAACCCATACCCTACGCCGTACGCGAAGCCCTCCCCGAACACGTACCCTAAGCCGTACCCTAAGCCTAACCGTAAGCCTAACCCTAACCCTAGGCTACCCTTGACTGCTTCTGCCTCCAATAGATTTCCTAAGCACTAGTGTTTTAAGGAACAGCTTAAAAAGAGAATCCTAATGTGATTTCTTTATAATGTGTGTGTTTCTTATATTATCTTAGTGTCTAAATTCTTCTCCGTGGCTGGACCCCCTAATAATATTCCTTTACGTGCTAAGGGGTATCTAGAGAGTGGGATAGGTTTAATAACTACCCTAACCCTAACGCGTACTCTAACCCTAACCCCTACCCTAACCCTAACACGTACCCTAATCCTAACCCGTACCCTAAACCGAGCCCTAACACTAACACTAACCCTAACCCTAACCCTAACCCATACCCTACGCCGTACCCGAAACCCTCCCCGAACCCGTACCCTAAGCCGTAGCCTAAGCCGTACCCTAAGCCTAACCCTAACCCTAGGCTACCCTTGACGGCTTCTGCCTCCAATAGATTTCCTAAGCACTAGTGTTTTAAGGAACAGCTTAAAAAGAGAATCCTAATGTGATTTCTTTATAATGGGTGTGTTCCTTATCTTATCCTAGTGTCTAAACACTTCTCCATGGCTGGACCCCCAAATAATATTCCTTTACGTGCTAAGGGGTAACTAGAGAGTGGGATAGGTTTAATAACTACCCTAACCCTAACGCGTACCCTAACGCTAACCCCTACCCTAACCCTAACACGTACCCTAATCCTAACCCGTAACCTAAACCGAGCCCTAACCCTAACACTAACCCTAACCCTAACCCTAAACCATACCCTACGCCGTACCCGAAGCCCTCCCCGAACCCGTACCCTAAGCCGTACCCTAAGCCTAACCCTAAGCCTAACCCTAACCCTAGGCTACCCTTGACTGCTTCTGCCTCCAATAGATTTCCTAAGCACTAGAGTTTTAAGGAACAGCTTAAAAAGAGAATCCTAATGTGATTTCTTTATAATGGGTGTGTTCCTTATCTGATCCTAGTGTCTAAACTCTTCTCCATGGCTGGACCCCCAAATAATATTCCTTTACGTGCTAAGGGGTATCTAGAGAGTGGGATATGTTTAATAACTACCCTAACCCTAACGCGTACACTAACCATAACCCCTACCCTAACCCTAACACGTACCCTAATCCTAACCCGTACCCTAAACCGAGCCCTAACCCTAACACTAACCCTAACCCTAACCCTAACCCATACCCTACGCCGTACCCGAAGCCCTCCCCGAACCCGTACCCTAAGCCGTACCCTAAGCCTAACCCTAAGCCTAACCCTAACCCTAGGCTACCCTTGACTGCTTCTGCCTCCAACAGATTTCCTAAGCACTAGTGTTTTAAGGAACAGCTTAAAAAGAGAATCCTAATGTGATTTCTTTATAATGGGTGTGTTCCTTATCTTATCCTAGTGTCTAAAGTCTTCTCCATGGCTGGACCCCCAAATAATATTCCTTTACGTGCTAAGGGGTATTTAGAGAGTGGGATATGTTTAATAACTACCCTAACGCTAACGCGTACCCTAACCCTAACCCCTACCCTAACCCTAACACGTACCCTAATCCTAACCCGTATCCTAAACCGAGCCCTAACCCTAACACTAACCCTAACCCTAACCCTAACCCATACCCTACGCCGTACCCGAAGCCCTCCCCGAACCCGTACCCTAAGCCGTACCCTAAGCCTAACCCTAAGCCTAACCCTAACCGTAGGCTACCCTTGACTGCTTTTGCCTCCAATAGATTTCCTAAGCACTAGTGTTTTAAGGAACAGCTTAAAAAGAGAATCCTAATGTGATTTCTTTATAATGGGTGTGTTCCTTATCTTATCCTAGTGTCTAAACTCTTCTCCATGGCTGGACCCCCAAATAATATTCCTTTACGTGCTAAGGGGTAACTAGAGAGTGGGATAGGTTTAATAACTACCCTAACCCTAATGCGTACCCTAACGCTAACCGCTACCCTAACCCTAACAGGTACCCTAATCCTAACCCGTACCCTAAACCGAGCCCTAACCCTAACACTAACCCTAACCCTAACCCTAACCCATACCCTACGCCGTACCCGAAGCCCTCCCCGAAACCGTACCCTAAGCCGTACCCTAAGCCTAACCCTAAGACTAACCCTAACCCTAGGCTACCCTTGACTGCTTCTGCCTCCAATAGATTTCCTAAGCACTAGTGTTTTAAGGAACAGCTTAAAAAGAGAATCCTAATGTGATTTCTTTATAATGGGTGTGTTCCTTATCTAATCCTAGTGTCTAAACTCTTCTCCATGGCTGGACCCCCAAATAATATTCCTTTATGTGCTAAGGGGTATCTAGAGAGTGGGATAGGTTTAATCACTACCCTAACCCTAACGCGTAACATAACCCTAAACCCTACCCTAACCCTAACACGTACCCTAATCCTAACCCGTACCCTAAACCGAGCCCTAACCCTAACACTAACCCTAACCCTAACCCTAACCCATACCCTACGCCGTACCCGAAGCCCTCCCCGAACCCGTACCCTAAGCCGTACCCTAAGCCTAACCCTAACCCTAGGCTACCCTTGACTGCTTCTGCCTGCAATAGATTTCCTAAGCACTAGTGTTTTAAGGAACAGCTTAAAAAGAGAATCCTAATGTGATTTCTTTATAATGTGTGTGTTCCTTATATTATCTTAGTGTCTAAACTCTTCTCCATGGCTGGACCCCCAAATAATATTCCTTTACGTGCTAAGGGGTATCTACAGAGAGGGATAGGTTTAATAACTACCCTAACCCTAAAGCGTACCCTAACCCTAACCCCTAACATAACCCTAACACGTACCCTAATCCTAACCCGTACCCTAAACCGAGCCCTAACCCTAACACTAACCCTAACCCTAACCCTAACCCATACCCTACGCCGTACCCGAAGCCCTCCCCGAACCCGTACCCTAAGCCGTACCCTAAGCCTACCCCTAAGCCTAACCCTAACCCTAGGCTACCCTTGACTGCTTCTGCCTCCAATAGATTTCCTAAGCACTAGTGTTTTAAGGAACAGCTTAAAAAGAGAATCCTAATGTGATTTCTTTATAATGTGTGTGTTCCTTATATTATCTTAGTGTCTAAACTCTTCTCCATGGCTGGACCCCCAAATAATATTCCTTTACGTGCTAAGGGGTATCTAGAGAGTGGGATAGGTTTAATAACTACCCTAACCCTAACGCGTACCCTAACCCTAACCCCTACCATAACCCTAACACGTACCCTAATCCTAACCCGTACCCTAAACCGAGCCCTAACCCTAACATTAACACTAACCCTAACCCTAACCCATACCCTACGCCGTACCAGAAACCCTCCCCGAACCCGTACCCTAAGCCGTACCCTAAGCCTAACCCTAAGCCTAACCCTAACCCTAGGCTACCCTTGACTGCTTCTGCCTCCAATATATTTCCTAAGCACTAGAGTTTTAAGGAACAGCTTAAAAAGAGAATCCTAATGTGATTTCTTTATAATGGGTGTGTTCCTTATCTGATCCTAGTGTCTAAACTCTTCTCCATGGCTGGACCCCCAAATAATATTCCTTTACGTGCTAAGGGGTATCTAGAGAGTGGGATATGTTTAATAACTACCCTAACCCTAACGCGTACCCTAACCCTAACCCCTACCCTAACCCTAACACGTACCCTAATCCTAACCCGTACCCTAAACCGAGCCCTAACCCTAACACTAACCCTAACCCTAACCCTAACCCATACCCTACGCCGTACCCGAAGCCCGCCCCGAACCCGTACCCTAAGCCGTACCCTAAGCCTAACCCTAAGCCTAACCCTAACCCTAGGCTACCCTTGACTGCTTCTGCCTCCAACAGATTTCCTAAGCACTAGTGTTTTAAGGAACAGCTTAAAAAGAGAATCCTAATGTGATTTCTTTATAATGGGTGTGTTCCTTATCTTATCCTAGTGTCTAAACTCTTCTCCATGGCTGGACCACCAAATAATATTCCTTTTCGTGCTAAGGGGTAACTAGAGAGTGGGATAGGTTTAATAACTACCCTAACCCTAACACGTACCCTAACGCTAACCGCTACCCTAAACCTAACACGTACACTAATCCTAACCCGTACCCTAAACCGAGCCCTAACCCTAACACTAACCCTAACCCTAAC
Source organism: Balaenoptera physalus (assembly GCF_965194825.1). Taxonomy (NCBI): domain Eukaryota; kingdom Metazoa; phylum Chordata; class Mammalia; order Artiodactyla; family Balaenopteridae; genus Balaenoptera; species Balaenoptera physalus. The sequence goes on from NW_028126227.1 coordinate 102,352, forward strand.
CCTAACCCGTACCCTAGGCCGTACCCGAAGCCCTCCCCGAACCCGTACCCTAAGCCATACCCTAAGCCTAACCCTAAGCCTAACCCTAACCCTAGGCTACCCTTGACTGCTTCTGCCTCCAACAGATTTCCTAAGCACTAGTGTTTTAAGGAACAGCTTAAAAAGAGAATCAAATGTGATTTCTTTATAATGGGTGTGTTCCTTATCTTATCCTAGTGTCTAAACTCTTCTCCATGGCTGGACCCCCAAATAATATTCCTTTACGTGCTAAACGGTATCTAGAGAGTGGGATATGTTTAATAACTACCCTAACCCTAACGCGTACCCTAACCCTAACCCCTACCCTAACCCTAACACTTACCCTAATCCTAACCCGTATCCTAAACCGAGCCCTAACCCTAACACTAACCCTAACCCTAACACTAACCCATACCCTACGCCGTACCCGAAGCCCTCCCCGAACCCGTACCCTAAGCCGTACCCTAAGCCTAACCCTAAGCCTAACCCTAACCGTAGGCTACCCTTGACTGCTTTTGCCTCCAATAGATTTCCTAAGCACTAGTGTTTTAAGGAAAAGCTTAAAAAGAGAATCCTAATGTGATTTCTTTATAATGTGTGTGTTCCTTATCTTATCCTAGTGTCTAAACTCTTCTCCATGGCTGGACACCCAAATAATATTCCTTTACGTGCTAAGGGGTATCTAGAGAGAGGGATAGGTTTAATAACTACCCTAACCCTAATGCGTACCCTAACCCTAACCCCTAACCTAACCCTAACACGTACCATAATCCTAACCCGTACCCTAATCCTAACCCGTACCCTAAACCGAGCCCTAACCCTAACACTAACCCTAACCCTAACCCTAACCCATACCCTACGCCGTACCCGAAGCCCTCCCCGAACCCGTACCCTAAGCCGTACCCTAAGCCTACCCCTAAGCCTAACCCTAACCCTAGGCTACCCTTGACTGCTTCTGCCTCCAATAGATTTCCTAAGCACTAGTGTTTTAAGGAACAGCTTAAAAAGAGAATCCTAATGTGATTTCTTTATAATGGGTGTGTTCCTTATATTATCTTAGTGTCTAAACTCTTCTCCATGGCTGGACCCCCAAATAATATTCCTTTACGTGCTAAGGGGTATCTAGAGAGTGGGATAGGTTTAATAACTACCCTAACCCTAACGCGTACCCTAACCCTAACCCCTAACCTAACCCTAACACGTACCCTAATCCTAACCCGTACCCTAAAGCGAGCCCTAACCCTAACACTAACCCTAACCCTAACCCTAACCCATACCCTACGCCGTACCCGAAGCCCTCCCCGAAACCGTACCCTAAGCCGTACCCTAAGCCTAACCCTAAGCCTAACCCTAACCCTAGGCTACCCTTGACTGCTTCTGCCTCCAATAGATTTCCTAAGCACTAGTGTTTTAAGGAACAGCTTAAAAAGAGAATCCTAATGTGATTTCTTTATAATGGGTGTGTTCCTTATCTTATCCTAGTGTCTAAACACTTCTCCATGGCTGGATCCCCACATAATATTCCTTTACGTGCTAAGGGGTATCTAGAGAGTGGGATAGGTTTAATAACTACCCTAACCGTAACGTGTACCCTAACCCTAACCCCTACCCTAAACCTAACATGTACCCTAATCCTAAAGCTTACCCTAAACCGAGTCCTAACCCTAACACTAAGCCTAACCTTAACCCAAACCCTACGCCGTACCCGAAGCCCTCCCAGAACACGTACCCTAAGCCGTACCCTAAGCCTAACCCTAAGCCTAACCCTAACCCTAGGCTACCCTTGACTGCTTCTGCCTCCAATAGATTTCCTAAGCACTAGTGTTTTAAGGAACAGCTTAAAAAGAGAATCCTAATGTGATTTCTTTATAATGTGTGTGTTCCTTATATTATCTTATTGTCTAAACTCTTCTCCATGGCTGGACCCCCAAATAATATTCCTTTACATGCTAAGGGGTATCTAGAGAGTGGGATAGGTTTAATAACTACCCTAACCCTAACGCGTACCCTAACCCTAACCCCTACCCTAACCCTAACACGTACCCTAATCCTAATCCGTAACCTAAACCGAGCCCTAACCCTAACACTAACCCTAACCCTAACCCTAACCCATACCCTACGCCGTACCCGAAGCCCTCCCCGAACCCGTACCCTAAGCCGTACCCTAAGCCTAACCCTAAGCCTAACCCTAACCCTAGGCTACCCTTGACTGCTTCTGCCTCCAATAGATTTCCTAAGCACTAGTGTTTTAAGGAACAGCTTAAAAAGAGAATCCTAATGTGATTTCTTTATAATGGGTGTGTTCCTTATCTTATCCTAGTGTCTAAACACTTCTCCATGGCTGGACCCCCAAATAATATTCCTTTACGTGCTAAGGGGTAACTAGAGAGTGGGATAGGTTTAATAACTACCCTAACCCTAACGCGTACCCTAACGCTAACCCCTACCCTAACCCTAACACGTACCCTAATCCTAACCCGTAACCTAAACCGAGACCTAACCCTAACACTAACCCTAACTCTAACCCTAAACCATACCCTACGCCGTACCCGAAGCCCTCCCCGAACCCGTACCCTAAGCCGTACCCTAAGCCTAACCCTAAGCCTAACCCTAACCCTAGGCTACCCTTGACTGCTTCTGCCTCCAATAGATTTCCTAAGCACTAGAGTTTTAAGGAACAGCTTAAAAAGAGAATCCTAATGTGATTTCTTTATAATGGGTGTGTTCCTTATCTGATCCTAGTGTCTAAACTCTTCTCCATGGCTGGACCCCCAAATAATATTCCTTTACGTGCTAAGGGGTATCTAGAGAGTGGGATATGTTTAATAACTACCCTAACCCTAACGCGTACACTAACCATAACCCCTACCCTAACCCTAACACGTACCCTAATCCTAACCCGTACCCTAAACCGAGCCCTAACACTAACACTAACCCTAACCCTAACCCTAACCCATACCCTACGGCGTACCAGAAACCCTCCCCGAACCCGTACCCTAAGCCGTACCCTAAGCCTAACCCTAAGCCTAACCCTAACCCTAGGCTACCCTTGACTGCTTCTGCCTCCAATAGATTTCCTAAGCACTAGAGTTTTAAGGAACAGCTTAAAAAGAGAATCCTAATGTGATTTCTTTATAATGGGTGTGTTCCTTATCTGATCCTAGTGTCTAAACTCTTCTCCATGGCTGGACCCCCAAATAATATTCCTTTACGTGCTAAGGGGTATCTAGAGAGTGGGATATGTTTAATAACTACCCTAACCGTAACGTGTACCCTAACCCTAACCCCTACCCTAAACCTAACATGTACCCTAATCCTAAACCTTACCCTAAACCGAGTCCTAACCCTAACACTAAGCCTAACCCTAACCCATACCCTACGCCGTACCCGAAGCCCTCCCCGAACACGTACCCTAAGCCGTACCCTAAGCCTAACCGTAAGCCTAACCCTAACCCTAGGCTACCCTTGACTGCTTCTGCCTCCAATAGATTTCCTAAGCACTAGTGTTTTAAGGAACAGCTTAAAAAGAGAATCCTAATGTGATTTCTTTATAATGTGTGTGTTTCTTATATTATCTTAGTGTCTAAATTCTTCTCCGTGGCTGGACCCCCTAATAATATTCCTTTACGTAATAAGGGGTATCTAGAGAGTGGGATAGGTTTAATAACTACCCTAACCCTAACGCGTACTCTAACCCTAACCCCTACCCTAACCCTAACACGTACCCTAATCCTAACCCGTACCCTAAACCGAGCCCTAACACTAACACTAACCCTAACCCTAACCCTAACCCATACCCTACGCCGTACCCGAAACCCTCCCCGAACCCGTACCCTAAGCCGTACCCTAAGCCTACCCCTAAGCCTAACCCTAACCCTAGGCTACCCTTGACTGCTTCTGCCTCCAATAGATTTCCTAAGCACTAGTGTTTTAAGGAACAGCTTAAAAAGAGAATCCTAATGTGATTTCTTTATAATGGGTGTGTTCCTTATCTTATCCTAGTGTCTAAACTCTTCTCCATGGCTGGACCCCCAAATAATATTCCTTTACGTGCTAAGGGGTAACTAGAGAGTGGGATATGTTTAATAACTACCCTAACCGTAACGTGTACCCTAACCCTAACCCCTACCCTAAACCTAACATGTACCCTAATCCTAAACCTTACCCTAAACCGAGTCCTAACCCTAACACTAAGCCTAACCCTAACCCATACCCTACGCCGTACCCGAAGCCCTCCCCGAACACGTAGCCTAAGCCGTACCCTAAGCCTAACCGTAAGCCTAACCCTAACCCTAGGCTACCCTTGACTGCTTCTGCCTCCAATAGATTTCCTAAGCACTAGTGTTTTAAGGAACAGCTTAAAAAGAGAATCCTAATGTGATTTCTTTATAATGTGTGTGTTTCTTATATTATCTTAGTGTCTAAATTCTTCTCCGTGGATGGACCCCCTAATAATATTCCTTTACGTGCTAAGGGGTATCTAGAGAGTGGGATAGGTTTAATAACTACCCTAACCCTAACGCGTACTCTAACCCTAACCCCTACCCTAACCCTAACACGTACCCTAATCCTAACCCGTACCCTAAACCGAGCCCTAACACTAACACTAACCCTAACCCTAACCCTAACCCATACCCTACGCCGTACCCGAAACCCTCCCCGAACCCGTACCCTAAGCCGTAGCCTAAGCCGTACCCTAAGCCTAACCCTAACCCTAGGCTACCCTTGACGGCTTCTGCCTCCAATAGATTTCCTAAGCACTAGTATTTTAAGGAACAGCTTAAAAAGAGAATCCTAATATGATTTCTTTATAATGGGTGTGTTCCTTATCTTATCCTAGTGTCTAAACTCTTCTCCATGGCTGGACCCCCAAATAATATTCCTTTACGTGCTAAGGGGTAACTAGAGAGTGGGATAGGTTTAATAACTACCCTAACCCTAACGCGTACCCTAACGCTAACCCCTACCCTAACCCTAACACGTACCCTAATCCTAACCCGTACCCTAAACCGAGCCCTAACCCTAACACTAACCCTAACCCTAACCCTAACCCATACCCTACGCCGTACCCGAAGCCCTCCCCGAATCCGTACCCTAAGCCGTACCCTAAGCCTAACCCTAAGCCTAACCCTAACCCTAGGCTACCCTTGACTGCTTCTGCCTCTAATAGATTTCCTAAGCACTAGTGTTTTAAGGAACAGCTTAAAAAGAGAATCCTAATGTGATTTCTTTATAATGTGTGTGTTCCTTATATTATCTTAGTGTCTAAACTCTTCTCCATGGCTGGACCCCCAAATAATATTCCTTTACGTGCTAAGGGGTATCTAGAGAGTGGGATATGTTTAATAACTACCCTAACCCTAACGCGTACACTAACCATAACCCCTACCATAACCCTAACACGTACCCTAATCCTAACCCGTACCCTAAACCGAGCCCTAACACTAACACTAACCCTAACCCTAACCCTAACCCATACCCTACGGCGTACCAGAAACCCTCCCCGAACCCGTACCCTAAGCCGTACCCTAAGCCTAACCCTAAGCCTAACCCTAACCCTAGGCTACCCTTGACTGCTTCTGCCTCCAATATATTTCCTAAGCACTAGAGTTTTAAGGAACAGCTTAAAAAGAGAATCCTAATGTGATTTCTTTATAATGGGTGTGTTCCTTATCTGATCCTAGTGTCTAAACTCTTCTCCATGGCTGGACCCCCAAATAATATTCCTTTACGTGCTAAGGGGTATCTAGAGAGTGGGATATGTTTAATAACTACCCTAACCCTAACGCGTACCCTAACCCTAACCCCTACCCTAACCCTAACATGTACCCTAATCCTAACCCGTACCCTAAACCGAGCCCTAACCCTAACCCTAACCCTAACACTAACCCGTACCCTAGGCCGTACCCGAAGCCCTCCCCGAACCCATACCCTAAGCCGTACCCTAAGCCTAACCCTAAGCCTAACCCTAACCCTAGGCTACCCTTGACTGCTTCTGCCTCCAATAGATTTCCTAAGCACTAGTGTTTTAAGGAACAGCTTAAAAAGAGAATCCTAATGTGATTTCTTTATAATGGGTGTGTTCCTTATCTAATCCTAGTGTCTAAACTCTTCTCCATGGCTGGACCCCCAAATAATATTCCTTTACGTGCTAAGGGGTATCTAGAGAGTGGGATATGTTTAATAACTACCCTAACCGTAACGTGTACCCTAACCCTAACCCCTACCCTAAACCTAACATGTACCCTAATCCTAAACCTTACCCTAAACCGAGTCCTAACCCTAACACTAAGCCTAACCCTAACCCATACCCTACGCCGTACCCGAAGCCCTCCCCGAACACGTACCCTAAGCCGTACCCTAAGCCTAACCGTAAGCCTAACCCTAACCCTAGGCTACCCTTGACTGCTTCTGCCTCCAATAGATTTCCTAAGCACTAGTGTTTTAAGGAACAGCTTAAAAAGAGAATCCTAATGTGATTTCTTTATAATGTGTGTGTTTCTTATATTATCTTAGTGTCTAAATTCTTCTCCGTGGCTGGACCCCCTAATAATATTCCTTTACGTAATAAGGGGTATCTAGAGAGTGGGATAGGTTTAATAACTACCCTAACCCTAACGCGTACTCTAACCCTAACCCCTACCCTAACCCTAACACGTACCCTAATCCTAACCCGTACCCTAAACCGAGCCCTAACACTAACACTAACCCTAACCCTAACCCTAACCCATACCCTACGCCGTACCCGAAACCCTCCCCGAACCCGTACCCTAAGCCGTACCCTAAGCCTAACCCTAAGCCTAACCCTAACCCTAGGCTACCCTTGACTGCTTCTGCCTCCAATAGATTTCCTAAGCACTAGTGTTTTAAGGAACAGCTTAAAAAGAGAATCCTAATGTGATTTCTTTATAATGGGTGTGTTCCTTATCTTATCCTAGTGTCTAAACTCTTCTCCATGGCTGGACCCCCAAATAATATTCCTTTACGTGCTAAGGGGTAACTAGAGAGTGGGATATGTTTAATAACTACCCTAACCGTAACGTGTACCCTAACCCTAACCCCTACCCTAAACCTAACATGTACCCTAATCCTAAACCTTACCCTAAACCGAGTCCTAACCCTAACACTAAGCCTAACCCTAACCCATACCCTACGCCGTACCCGAAGCCCTCCCCGAACACGTACCCTAAGCCGTACCCTAAGCCTAACCGTAAGCCTAACCCTAACCCTAGGCTACCCTTGACTGCTTCTGCCTCCAATAGATTTCCTAAGCACTAGTGTTTTAAGGAACAGCTTAAAAAGAGAATCCTAATGTGATTTCTTTATAATGTGTGTGTTTCTTATATTATCTTAGTGTCTAAATTCTTCTCCGTGGCTGGACCCCCTAATAATATTCCTTTACGTGCTAAGGGGTATCTAGAGAGTGGGATAGGTTTAATAACTACCCTAACCCTAACGCGTACTCTAACCCTAACCCCTACCCTAACCCTAACACGTACCCTAATCCTAACCCGTACCCTAAACCGAGCCCTAACACTAACACTATCCCTAACCCTAACCCTAACCCATACCCTACGCCGTACCCGAAACCCTCCGCGAACCCGTACCCTAAGCCGTAGCCTAAGCCGTACCCTAAGCCTAACCCTAACCCTAGGCTACCCTTGACGGCTTCTGCCTCCAATAGATTTCCTAAGCACTAGTGTTTTAAGGAACAGCTTAAAAAGAGAATCCTAATATGATTTCTTTATAATGGGTGTGTTCCTTATCTTATCCTAGTGTCTAAACTCTTCTCCATGGCTGGACCCCCAAATAATATTCCTTTACGTGCTAAGGGGTAACTAGAGAGTGGGATAGGTTTAATAACTACCCTAACCCTAACGCGTACCCTAACGCTAACCCCTACCCTAACCCTAACACGTACCCTAATCCTAACCCGTACCCTAAACCGAGCCCTAACCCTAACACTAACCCTAACCCTAACCCTAACCCATACCCTACGCCGTACCCGAAGCCCTCCCCGAATCCGTACCCTAAGCCGTACCCTAAGCCTAACCCTAAGCCTAACCCTAACCCTAGGCTACCCTTGACTGCTTCTGCCTCTAATAGATTTCCTAAGCACTAGTGTTTTAAGGAACAGCTTAAAAAGAGAATCCTAATGTGATTTCTTTATAATGTGTGTGTTCCTTATATTATCTTAGTGTCTAAACTCTTCTCCATGGCTGGACCCCCAAATAATATTACTTTACGTGCTAAGGGGTATCTAGAGAGTGGGATAGGTTTAATAACTACCCTAACCCTAACGCGTACCCTAACGCTAACCCCTACCCTAACCCTAACACGTACCCTAATCCTAACCCGTAACCTAAACCGAGCCCTAACCCTAACACTAACCCTAACCCTAACCCTAACCCATACCCTACGCCGTACCCGAAGCCCTCCCCGAACCCGTACCCTAAGCCGTACCCTAAGCCTAACCCTAAGCCTAACCCTAACCCTAGGCTACCCTTGACTGCTTCTGCCTCCAATATATTTCCTAAGCACTAGAGTTTTAAGGAACAGCTTAAAAAGAGAATCCTAATGTGATTTCTTTATAATGGGTGTGTTCCTTATCTGATCCTAGTGTCTAAACTCTTCTCCATGGCTGGACCCCCAAATAATATTCCTTTACGTGCTAAGGGGTATCTAGAGAGGGGGATAGGTTTAATAACTACCCTAACCCTAACGCGTACCCTAACCCTAACCCCTACCCTAACCCTAACATGTACCCTAATCCTAACCCGTACCCTAAACCGAGCCCTAACCCTAACCGTAACCCTAACCCTAACCCGTACCCTAGGCCGTACCCGAAGCCCTCCCCGAACCCGTACCCTAAGCCGTACCCTAAGCCTAACCCTAAGCCTAACCCTAACCCTAGGCTACCCTTGACTGCTTCTGCCTCCAATAGATTTCCTAAGCACTAGTGTTTTAAGGAACAGCTTAAAAAGAGAATCCTAATGTGATTTCTTTATAATGGGTGTGTTCCTTATCTAATCCTAGTGTCTAAACTCTTCTCCATGGCTGGACCCCCAAATAATATTCCTTTACGTGCTAAGGGGTATCTAGAGAGTGGGATATGTTTAATAACTACCCTAACCGTAACGTGTACCCTAACCCTAACCCCTACCCTAAACCTAACATGTACCCTAAACCTAAACCTTACCCTAAACCGAGTCCTAACCCTAACACTAAGCCTAACCCTAACCCATACCCTACGCCGTACCCGAAGCCCTCCCCGAACACGTACCCTAAGCCGTACCCTAAGCCTAACCGTAAGCCTAACCCTAACCCTAGGCTACCCTTGACTGCTTCTGCCTCCAATAGATTTCCTAAGCACTAGTTTTTTAAGGAACAGCTTAAAAAGAGAATCCTAATGTGATTTCTTTATAATGTGTGTGTTTCTTATATTATCTTAGTGTCTAAATTCTTCTCCGTGGCTGGACCCCCTAATAATATTCCTTTACGTAATAAGGGGTATCTAGAGAGTGGGATAGGTTTAATAACTACCCTAACCCTAACGCGTACTCTAACCCTAACCCCTACCCTAACCCTAACACGTACCCTAATCCTAACCCGTACCCTAAACCGAGCCCTAACACTAACACTAACCCTAACCCTAACCCTAACCCATACCCTACGCCGTACCCGAAACCCTCCCCGAACCCGTACCCTAAGCCGTACCCTAAGCCTAACCCTAAGCCTAACCCTAACCCTAGGCTACCCTTGACTGCTTCTGCCTCCAATAGATTTCCTAAGCACTAGTGTTTTAAGGAACAGCTTAAAAAGAGAATCCTAATGTGATTTCTTTATAATGGGTGTGTTCCTTATCTTATCCTAGTGTCTAAACTCTTCTCCATGGCTGGACCCCCAAATAATATTCCTTTACGTGCTAAGGGGTAACTAGAGAGTGGGATATGTTTAATAACTACCCTAACCGTAACGTGTACCCTAACCCTAACCCCTACCCTAAACCTAACATGTACCCTAATCCTAAACCTTACCCTAAACCGAGTCCTAACCCTAACACTAAGCCTAACCCTAACCCATACCCTACGCCGTACCCGAAGCCCTCCCCGAACACGTACCCTAAGCCGTACCCTAAGCCTAACCGTAAGCCTAACCCTAACCCTAGGCTACCCTTGACTGCTTCTGCCTCCAATAGATTTCCTAAGCACTAGTGTTTTAAGGAACAGCTTAAAAAGAGAATCCTAATGTGATTTCTTTATAATGTGTGTGTTTCTTATATTATCTTAGTGTCTAAATTCTTCTCCGTGGCTGGACCCCCTAATAATATTCCTTTACGTGCTAAGGGGTATCTAGAGAGTGGGATAGGTTTAATAACTACCCTAACCCTAACGCGTACTCTAACCCTAACCCCTACCCTAACCCTAACACGTACCCTAATCCTAACCCGTACCCTAAACCGAGCCCTAACACTAACACTATCCCTAACCCTAACCCTATCCCATACCCTACGCCGTACCCGAAACCCTCCGCGAACCCGTACCCTAAGCCGTAGCCTAAGCCGTACCCTAAGCCTAACCCTAACCCTAGGCTACCCTTGACGGCTTCTGCCTCCAATAGATTTCCTAAGCACTAGTGTTTTAAGGAACAGCTTAAAAAGAGAATCCTAATATGATTTCTTTATAATGGGTGTGTTCCTTATCTTATCCTAGTGTCTAAACTCTTCTCCATGGCTGGACCCCCAAATAATATTCCTTTACGTGCTAAGGGGTAACTAGAGAGTGGGATAGGTTTAATAACTACCCTAACCCTAACGCGTACCCTAACGCTAACCCCTACCCTAACCCTAACACGTACCCTAATCCTAACCCGTACCCTAAACCGAGCCCTAACCCTAACACTAACCCTAACCCTAACCCTAACCCATACCCTACGCCGTACCCGAAGCCCTCCCCGAATCCGTACCCTAAGCCGTACCCTAAGCCTAACCCTAAGCCTAACCCTAACCCTAGGCTACCCTTGACTGCTTCTGCCTCTAATAGATTTCCTAAGCACTAGTGTTTTAAGGAACAGCTTAAAAAGAGAATCCTAATGTGATTTCTTTATAATGTGTGTGTTCCTTATATTATCTTAGTGTCTAAACTCTTCTCCATGGCTGGACCCCCAAATAATATTCCTTTACGTGCTAAGGGGTATCTAGAGAGTGGGATAGGTTTAATAACTACCCTAACCCTAACGCGTACCCTAACCCTAACCCCTACCCTAACCCTAACATGTACCCTAATCCTAACCCGTACCCTAAACCGAGCCCTAACCCTAACCGTAACCCTAACCCTAACCCGTACCCTAGGCCGTACCCGAAGCCCTCCCCGAACCCGTACCCTAAGCCGTACCCTAAGCCTAACCCTAAGCCTAACCCTAACCCTAGGCTACCCTTGACTGCTTCTGCCTCCAATAGATTTCCTAAGCACTAGTGTTTTAAGGAACAGCTTAAAAAGAGAATCCTAATGTGATTTCTTTATAATGGGTGTGTTCCTTATCTAATCCTAGTGTCTAAACTCTTCTCCATGGCTGGACCCCCAAATAATATTCCTTTACGTGCTAAGGGGTATCTAGAGAGTGGGATATGTTTAATAACTACCCTAACCGTAACGTGTACCCTAACCCTAACCCCTACCCTAAACCTAACATGTACCCTAATCCTAAACCTTACCCTAAACCGAGTCCTAACCCTAACACTAAGCCTAACCCTAACCCATACCCTACGCCGTACCCGAAGCCCTCCCCGAACACGTACCCTAAGCCGTACCCTAAGCCTAACCGTAAGCCTAACCCTAACCCTAGGCTACCCTTGACTTCTTCTGCCTCCAATAGATTTCCTAAGCACTAGTGTTTTAAGGAACAGCTTAAAAAGAGAATCCTAATGTGATTTCTTTATAATGTGTGTGTTTCTTATATTATCTTAGTGTCTAAATTCTTCTCCGTGGCTGGACCCCCTAATAATATTCCTTTACGTGCTAAGGGGTATCTAGAGAGTGGGATAGGTTTAATAACTACCCTAACCCTAACGCGTACTCTAACCCTAACCCCTACCCTAACCCTAACACGTACCCTAATCCTAACCCGTACCCTAAACCGAGCCCTAACACTAACACTAACCCTAACCCTAACCCTAACCCATACCCTACGCCGTACCCGAAACCCTCCCCGAACCCGTACCCTAAGCCGTACACTAAGCCTAACCCTAAGCCTAACCCTAACCCTAGGCTACCCTTGACTGCTTCTGCCTCCAATATATTTCCTAAGCACTAGTGTTTTAAGGAACAGCTTAAAAAGAGAATCCTAATGTGATTTCTTTATAATGGGTGTGTTCCTTATCTTATCCTAGTGTCTAAACTCTTCTCCATGGCTGGACCCCCAAATAATATTCCTTTACGTGCTAAGGGGTAACTAGAGAGTGGGATAGCTTTAATAACTACCCTAACCCTAATGCGTACCCTAACGCTAACCGATACCCTAACCCTAACACGTACCCTAATCCTAACCCGTACCCTAAACCGAGCCCTAACCCTAACACTAACCCTAACCCTAACCCTAACCCATACCCTACGCCGTACCCGAAGCCCTTCCCTAACCCGTACCCTAAGCCGTACCTTAAGCCTAACCCTAAGCCTAACCCTAACCCTAGGCTACCCTTGACTGCTTCTGCCTCTAATAGATTTCCTAAGCACCAGTGTTTTAAGGAACAGCTTAAAAAGAGAATCCTAATGTGATTTCTTTATAATGTGTGTGTTCCTTATATTATCTTAGTGTCTAAACTCTTCTCCATGGCTGGACACCCAAATAATATTCCTTTACGTGCTAAGGGGTATCTAGAGTGTGGGATAGGTTTAATAACTACCCTAACCGTAACGCGTACCCTAACCCTAACCCCTACCCTAAACCTAACATGTACCCTAATCCTAAACCGTACCCTAAACCGAGCCCTAACCCTAACACTAAGCCTAACCCTAACCTATACCCTACGCCGTACCCGAAGCCCTCCCCGAACACGTACCCTAAGCCGTACCCTAAGCCTAACCATAAGCCTAACCCAAACCCTAGGCTACCCTTGACTGCTTCTGCCTCCAATAGATTTCCTAAGCACTAGTGTTTTAAGGAACAGCTTAAAAAGAGAATCCTAATGTGATTTCTTTATAATGGGTGTGTTTCTTATATTATCTTAGTGTCTAAATTCTTCTCCATGAATGGACCCCCTAATAATATTCCTTTACGTGCTAAGGGGTATCTAGAGAGTGGGATAGGTTTAATAACTACCCTAACCCTAACGCGTACTCTAACCCTAACCCCTACCCTAACCCTAACACGTACCCTAATCCTAACCCGTACCCTAAACCGAGCCCTAACCCTAACACTAACCCTAAACCTAACCCTAACCCATACCCTACGCCGTACCCGAAGCCCTCCCCGAACCCGTACCCTAAGCCATACCCTAAGCCGTACCCTAAGCCTAACCCTAACCCTAGGCTACCCTTGACGGCTTCTGCCTCCAATAGATTTCCTAAGCACTAGTGTTTTAAGGAACAGCTTAAAAAGAGAATCCTAATATGATTTCTTTATAATGGGTGTGTTCCTTATCTTATCCTAGTGTCTAAACTCTTCTCCATGGCTGGACCCCCAAATAATATTCCTTTACGTGCTAAGGGGTAACTAGAGAGTGGGATAGGTTTAATAACTACCCTAACCCTAACGCGTACCCTAACGCTAACCCCTACCCTAACCCTAACACGTACCCTAATCCTAACCCGTACCCTAAACCGAGCCCTAACCCTAACACTAACCCTAACCCTAACCCTAACCCATACCCTACCCCGTACCCGAAGCCCTCCCCGAATCCGTACCCTAAGCCGTACCCTAAGCCTAACCCTAAGCCTAACCCTAACCCTAGGCTACCCTTGACTGCTTCTGCCTCTAATAGATTTCCTAAGCACTAGTGTTTTAAGGAACAGCTTAAAAAGAGAATCCTAATGTGATTTCTTTATAATGTGTGTGTTCCTTATATTATCTTAGTGTCTAAACTCTTCTCCATGGCTGGACCCCCAAATAATATTACTTTACGTGCTAAGGGGTATCTAGAGAGTGGGATAGGTTTAATAACTACCCTAACCCTAACGCGTACCCTAACCCTAACCCCTAACCTAACCCTAACACGTACCCTAATCCTAAACCGTACCCTAAACAGAGCCCTAACCCTAACACTAACCCTAACCCTAACCCTAACCCATACCCTACGCCGTACCCGAAGCCCTCCCCGAACCCGTACCCTAAGCCGTACCCTAAGCCTAACCCTAAGCCTAACCCTAACCCTAGGCTACCCTTGACTGCTTCTGCCTCCAATAGATTTCCTAAGCACTAGTGTTTTAAGGAACAGCTTAAAAAGGGAATCCTAATGTGATTTCTTTATAATGGGTGTGTTCCTTATCTTATCCTAGTGTCTAAACGCTTCTCCATGGCTGGAACCCCAAATAATATTCCTTTACGTGCTAAGGGGTAACTAGAGAGTGGGATAGGTTTAATAACTACCCTAACCCTAACGCGTACCCTAACGCTAACCCCTACCATAACCCTAACACGTACCCTAATCCTAACCCGTAACCTAAACCGAGCCCTAACCCTAACACTAACCCTAACCCTAACCCTAACCCATACCCTACGCCGTACCCGAAGCCCACCCCGAACCCGTACCCTAAGCCGTACCTTACGCCTAACCCTAAGCCTAACCCTAACCCTAGGCTACCCTTGACTGCTTCTGCCTCCAATAGATTTCCTAAGCACTAGTGTTTTAAGGAACAGCTTAAAAAGAGAATCCTAATGTGATTTCTTTATAATGTGTGTGTTCCTTATATTATCTTAGTGTCTAAACTCTTCTCCATGGCTGGACCCCCAAATAATATTCCTTTACGTGCTAAGGGGTATCTAGAGAGTGGGATAGGTTTAATAACTACCCTAACCCTAACGCGTACCCTAACCCTAACCCCTACCATAACTCTAACACGTACCCTAATCCTAACCCGTACCCTAAACCGAGCCCTAACCCTAACACTAACCCTAACCCTAACCCTAACCCATACCCTACGCCGTACCAGAAACCCTCCCCGAACCCGTACCCTAAGCCGTACCCTAAGCCTAACCCTAAGCCTAACCCTAACCCTAGGCTACCCTTGACTGCTTCTGCCTCCAATATATTTCCTAAGCACTAGAGTTTTAAGGAACAGCTTAAAAAGAGAATCCTAATGTGATTTCTTTATAATGGGTGTGTTCCTTATCTGATCCTAGTGTCTAAACTCTTCTCCATGGCTGGACCCCAAAATAATATTCCTTTACGTGCTAAGGGGTATCTAGAGAGTGGGATATGTTTAATAACTACCCTAACCCTAACGCGTACCCTAACCCTAACCCCTAGCCTAACCCTAACACGTACCCTAATCCTAACCCGTACCCTAAACCGAGCCCTAACCCTAACACTAACCCTAACCCTAACCCTAACCCATACCCTACGCCGTACCCGAAGCCCTCCCCGAACCCGTACCCTAAGCCGTACCCTAAGCCTAACCCTAAGCCTAACCCTAACCCTAGGCTACCCTTGACTGCTTCTGCCTCCAACAGATTTCCTAAGCACTAGTGTTTTAAGGAACAGATTAAAAAGAGACTCCTAATGTGATTTCTTTATATTGGGTGTGTTCCTTACCTTATCCTAGTGTCTAAACTCTTCTCCATGCCTGGACCCCCAAATAATATTCCTTTACGTGCTAAGGGGTAACTAGAGAGTGGGATAGGTTTAATAACTACCCTAACCCTAACGCGTACCCTAACGCTAACCGCTACCCTAAACCTAACACGTACCCGAATCCTAACCCGTACCCTAAACCGAGCCCTAACCCTAACACTAACCCTAACCCATACCCTACGCCGTACCCGAAGCCCTCCCCGAACGCGTACCCTAAGCCGTACCCTAAGCCTAACCCTAAGCCTAACCCTAACCCTAGGCTACCCTTGACTGCTTCTGCCTCCAATAGATTTCCTAAGCACTAGTGTTTTAAGGAACAGCTTAAAAAGAGAATCCTAATGTGATTTCTTTATAATGGGTGTGTTCCTTATCTTATCCTAGTGTCTAAACACTTCTCCATGGCTGGACCCCCAAATAATATTCCTTTACGTGCTAAGGGGTAACTAGAGAGTGGGATAGGTTTAATCACTACCCTAACCCTAACGCGTACCCTAACGCTAACCCCTACCCTAACCATAACACGTACCCTAATCCTAACCCGTAACCTAAACCGAGCCCTAACCCTAACACTAACCCTAACCCTAACCCTAACCCATACCCTACGCCGTACCCGAAGCCCTCCCCGAACCCGTACCCTAAGCCGTACCCTAAGCCTAACCCTAAGCCTAACCATAACCCTAGGCTACCCTTGACTGCTTCTGCCTCCAATAGATTTCCTAAGCACTAGTGTTTTAAGGAACAGCTTAAAAAGAGAATCCTAATGTGATTTCTTTATAATGTGTGTGTTTCTTATATTATCTTAGTGTCTAAATTCTTCTCCATGGCTGGACCCCCTAATAATATTCCTTTACGTGCTAAGGGGTATCTAGAGAGTGGGATAGGTTTAATAACTACCCTAACCCTAACGCGTACTCTAACCCTAACCCCTACCCTAACCCTAACACGTACCCTAATCCTAACCCGTACCCTAAACCTACCCCTAACACTAACACTAACCCTAACCCTAACCCTAACCCATACCCTACGCCGTACCCGAAGCCCTCCCCGAACCCGTACCCTAAGCCGTACCCTAAGCCTAACCCTAAGCCTAACCCTAACCCTAGGCTACCATTGACTGCTTCTGCCTCCAATAGATTTCCTAAGCACTAGTGTTTTAAGGAACAGCTTAAAAAGAGAATCCTAATGTGATTTCTTTATAATGTGTGTGTTCCTTATATTATCTTAGTGTCTAAACTCTTCTCCATGGCTGGACCCCCAAATAATATTCCTTTACGTGCTAAGGGGTATCTAGAGAGTGGGATAGGTTTAATAACTACCCTAAACCTAACGCGTACCCTAACCCTAACCCCTACAATAACCCTAACACGTACCCTAATCCTAACCCGTACCCTAAACCGAGCCCTAACCCTAACACTAACCCTAACCCTAACCCTAACCCATACCCTACGCCGTACTAGAAACCCTCCCCGAACCCGTACCCTAAGCCATACCCTAAGCCTAACCCTAAGCCTAACCCTAACCCTAGGCTACCCTTGACTGCTTCTGCCTCCAATATATTTCCTAAGCACTAGAGTTTTAAGGAACAGCTTAAAAAGAGAATCCTAATGTGATTTCTTTATAATGGGTGTGTTCCTTATCTGATCCTAGTGTCTAAACTCTTCTCCATGGCTGGACCCCCAAATAATATTCCTTTACGTGCTAAGGGGTATCTAGAGAGTGGGATATGTTTAATAACTACCCTAACCCTAACACGTACCCTAACCCTAACCCCTACCCTAACCCTAACACGTACCCTAATCCTAACCCATACCCTAAACCGAGCCCTAACCCTAGCACTAACCTTAACCCTAACCCTAACCCATACCCTACGCCGTACCCGAAGCCCTCCCCGAACCCGTACCCTAAGCCGTACCCTAAGCCTAACCCTAAGCCTAACCCTAACCCTAGGCTACCCTTGACTGCTTCTGCCTCCAACAGATTTCCTAAGCCCTAGTGTTTTAAGGAACAGCTTAAAAAGAGAATCCTAATGTGATTTCTTTATATTGGGTGTGTTCCTTATCTTATCCTAGTGTCTAAACTCTACTCCATGGCTGGACCCCCAAATAATATTCTTTACGTGCTAAGGGGTAACTAGAGAGTGGGATAGGTTTAATAACTACCCTAACCCTAACGCGTACCCTAACGGTAACCGCTACCCTAAACCTAACACGTACCCTAATCCTAACCCGTACCCTAAACCGAGCCCTAACCCTAACACTAACCCTAACCCTAACCCTAACCCATACCCTACGCCGTACCCGAAGCCCTCCCCGAACCCGTACCCTAAGCCGTACCCTAAGCCTAACCCTAAGCCTAACCCTAACCCTAGGCTACCCTTGACTGCTTCTGCCTCCAATAGATTTCCTAAGCACTAGTGTATTAAGGAACAGCTTAAAAAGAGAATCCTAATGTGATTTCTTTATAATGGGTGTGTTCCTTATCTTATCCTAGTGTCTAAACACTTCTCCATGGCTGGACCCCCAAATAATATTTCTTTACGTGCTAAGGGGTAACTAGAGAGTGGGATAGGTTTAATAACTACCCTAACCCTAACGCGTACCCTAACGCTAACCCCTACCCTAACCCTAACACGTACCCTAATCCTAACCCGTAATCTAAACCGAGTCCTAACCCTAACACTAACCCTAACACTAACCCTAACCCATACCCTACGCCGTACCCGAAGCCCTCCCCGAACCCGTACCCTAAGCCGTACCCTAAGCCTAACCCTAAGCCTAACCGTAACCCTAGGCTACCCTTGACTGCTTCTGCCTCCAATAGATTTCCTAAGCACTAGTGTTTTAAGGAACAGCTTAAAAAGAGAATCCTAATGTGATTTCTTTATAATGTGTGTGTTTCTTATATTATCTTAGTGTCTAAATTCTTCTCCATGGCTGGACCCCCTAATAATATTCCTTTACGTGCTAAGGGGTATCTAGAGAGTGGGATAGGTTTAATAACTACCCTAACCCTAACGCGTACTCTAACCCTAACCCCTACCCTAACCCTAACACGTACCCTAATCCTAACCCGTACCCTAAACCGACCCTTAACTCTAACACTAACCCTAACCCTAACCCTAACCCATACCCTACGCCGTACCCGAAGCACTCCCCGAACCCGTACCCTAAGCCGTACCCTAAGCCTAATCCTAAGCCTAACCCTAACCCTAGGCTACCCTTGACTGCTTCTGCCTCCAATAGATTTCCTAAGCACTAGTGTTTTAAGGAACAGCTTAAAAAGAGAATCCTAATGTGATTTCTTTATAATGTGTGTGTTCCTTATATTATCTTAGTGTCTAAACTCTTCTCCATGGCTGGACCCCCAAATAATATTCCTTTAAGTGCTAAGGGGTATCTAGAGAGTGGGATAGGTTTAATCACTACCCTAACCCTAACGCGTATCCTAACCCTAACCCCTACCCTAACCATAACACGTACCCTAATACTAACCCGTACCCTAAACCGAGCCCTAACCCTAACACTAACCCTAACCCTAACCCTAACCCATACCCTACGCCGTACCCGAAGCCCTCCCCGAACCCGTACCCTAAGCCTAACCCTAAGCCTAACCTTAACCCTAGGCTACCCTTGACTGCTTCTGCCTCCAATAGATTTCCTAAGCACTAGTGTTTTAAGGAACAGCTTAAAAAGAGAATCCTAATGTGATTTCTTTATAATGGGTGTGTTCCTTATCTTATCCTAGTGTCTAAACTCTTCTCCGTGGCTGGACCCCCAAATAATATTCCTTTACGGGCTAAGGGGTAACTAGAGAGTGGGATAGGTTTAATAACTACCCTAACCCTAACGCGTACCCTAACGCTAACCGCTACCCTAACCCTAACACGTACCCTAATCCTAACCCGTACCCTAAACCGAGCCCTAACCCTAACACTAACCCTAACCCTAACCCTAACCCATACCCTACGCCGTACCCGAAGCCCTCCCCGAACCCGTACCCTAAGCCGTACCCTAAGCCTAAACCTAAGCCTAACCCTAACCCTAGGCTACCCTTGACTGCTTCTGCCTCCAATAGATTTCCTAAGCACTAGTGTTTTAACGAACAGCTTAAAAAAGGAATCCTAATGTGATTTCTTTATAATGGGTGTGTTCCTTATCTAATCCTAGTGTCTAAACTCTTCTCCATGGCTGGACCCCCAAATAATATTCCTTTATGTGCTAAGGGGTATCTAGAGAGTGGGATAGGTTTAATCACTACCCTAACCCTAACGCGTACCATAACCCTAACCGCTACCCTAACCCTAACACGTACCCTAATCCTAACCCTTACCCTAAACCGAGCCCTAACCCTAACACTAACCCTAACCCTAACCCTAACCCATAACCTACGCCGTACCCGAAGCCCTCCCCGAAACCGTACCCTAAGCCATACCCTAAGCCTACCCCTAAGCCTAACCCTAATCCTAGGCTACCCTTGACTGCTTCTGCCTCCAATAGATTTCCTAAGCACTAGTGTTTTAAGGAACAGCTTAAAAAGAGAATCCTAATGTGATTTCTTTATAATGTGTGTGTTCCTTATATTATCTTAGTGTCTAAACTCTTCTCCATGGCTGGACCCTCAAATAATATTCCTTTACGTGCTAAGTGGTATCTAGAAAGTGGGATAGGTTTAATCACTACCCTAACCCTAACGCGTACCATAACCCTAGCCCCTACCCTACATCGAAAACATGCATGAGAAACCCAGAAGATGGTACACCGTGTGATGGGGAAAGGTTTCTAAAACGCACCTCATTTCTCATCTCCTTGTGTTCGGGTTGGCCATTCCAGCCACTTTACTAGCAATCTCCCTACTTGGAGCATCAGCACCTTTAACCTCCTGTTCCGTACAGGTTGCAATTTGTCCTGAGGATGAACGGGAAGACGGGGAAACAATGAGAGACTAGCTCTTGGTGTTGGGACAGGCACAGGTCACTCTATTTTCCCATCAGGAAGAAGAATTAACCACAGGCTCAGCCTGCCCCCCGGAACCAGAACAGGGCCTGAAGCCATCCTGCGCTTTTGCGGCCAGCTCCCAAAAAAGCGAGTTGTAAAATGGAGCTTCAGGGCACTGCAATTCACAAACCTGCAGCGTTGTAAATGATAACTCTCGTCCACAAATTTACTGAAGGAAGGCAAAGAAGAGGATTTGATATCAAGGCAGAATTGCAGGAAACAGATTTCAGGATGTAGATTCGAATCGCCTTTAAGGCACATGAAAAGCGGCAAAACGTTGACTATGATGCCCTTGGCCAAAAAGGGCGTATGCGTTTTTTCCTGAATATATTCAGGAAAAAACGCATATACCCTTTTTGGCCAACCAAGCAACCTGGAAAGGCAAATCAGCGCTACAAAGAAGTCTCGCTTCCCATCGGTCAAAAGGGCCATGCTGAAAAAAGTGTCAAAACCAGAAATGCAGGACAGGCCCTGGAGAAATGGGAGCCTTGCTACACTGATGGGCGGGATGTAAATTGCCAACAGCCACTCTGGAGAAGGGTACGGTGTGTCCTGAAACATCTAAAAAACACAGCTTAGAGAGCATAGGGCACTTCCACGCATGGGGGTATAAAGTGGGAAAATTGAAAATCAGCAAGACACAGGCACCCCAAAGTTTAGGGCTGCTCTGTTGACAAGGACCTCCACTTCATTCCACCTTAAATATCCCAAGAAAGCGAAAAATGGATAAAGAAGTGGTGGTCCTTATGTACAATGGAATATCACTCAGCCATGAAATCAATGTCATAAGGCTAGTAGCAGCATGATGAGTGGATTTAGGTACGACGATTCTAAGTGAAATAAGTCACACAGAAAAGGACACTTCTCATAAGGTGTCATTATAGAGGGAATGTAAAAACCGTTACACTTGAACTGAATTACAAAACAGAACAGAGTCACACATGCAGAAAACACACTATGGCTGCTTAACGGGAAAGGTGAGGTGGGGTGATACATAAAACAAGAGTTTCAAATTAGCTCAGATACCGTTCCATAAACCCAATATGTAACAGACAAGACCTACTCCTTGCTCAGAGAACTGGACTCAACACGCCCGATTCACCGCACAAGATTATATCTGACTAGTAATAATCTTAAAACCTATGTATTGATATCTCTCTGTTAGGGTGTCAAGTGGGTGTAAAGCGGCATAAACACAGCTGTGAAAAGCAGCTAAACCCCATTATAAAAATAAATTACTTTTAAAAACCCATGAAACAAAGACAGGGAAAGAGAGAGAAATTCTTACACAATTCGTTCAGGGGCTGTGATGCAACCTGGATTGACCATACCTAGACCCACAGGTGGATGAGACATAAGGGTGGACACTCTTGGGGCTGAGAGGTTTGGTGAGGTTGGGTGAGCAAACGCAGACCCTTTAAAGTAATACTGCGTGCTACCCATCGCATGGGTCCCAAATCTCCAGGTTCAAGGGCATCTTCCTACATCGAAAACATGCATGAGAAACCCAGAAGATGGTACACCGTGTGATGGGGAAAGGTTTCTAAAATGCACCTCATTTCTCATCTCCGTGTGCTCGGGTTCGCCATTCCAGCCACTTTACTAGCAATCTCCCTACTTGGAGCATCAGCACCTTTAACCTCCTGTTCCGTACAGGTTGCAATTTGTCCTGAGGATGAGCGGGAAGACGGGGAACCAATGAGAGACTAGCTCTTGGTGTTGGGACAGGCACAGGTCACTCTATTTTCTCATCAGGAAGAAGAATTAACCACAGGCTCAGCCTGCCCCCCGGAACCAGAACAGGGCCTGAAGCCATCCTGCGCTTTTGCGGCCAGCTCCCAAAAAAGCGAGTTGTAAAATGGAGCTTCAGGGCACTGCAATTCACAAACCTGCAGCGTTGTAAATGATAACTCTCGTCCACAAATATATTGAGGGAAGGCAAAGAAGAAGAATTGAAATCAAGGCAGAATTGCAGGAAACAGATTTCAGGACGTAGATTCGACTCGCCTTTAAACCACATGAAAAGCGGCAAAACGTTGACAATGATGCCCTTGGCCAAAAAGGGCGTAAGCGTTTTTTCCTGAATATATTCAGGAAAAAACGCTTACGCCCTTTTTGGCTAACCAAGCAACCTGGAAAGGCAAATCAGCGCTACAAAGAAGTCTCGCTTCCCATCGGTCAAAAGGGCCATGCTGAAAAAAGTGTCAAAACCAGAAATGCAGGACAGGCCCTGGAGAAATAGGAGCCTTGCTACACTGATGGGCGGGATGTAAATTGAAAACAGCCACTCTGGAGAAGGGTAGGATGTGTCCTGAAACATCTAAAAAACACAGCTTAGAGAGCATAGGGCACTTCCACGCATGGGGGTATAAAGTGGGAAAATTGAAAATCAGCAAGACACAGGCACCCCAAAGTTTAGGGCTGCTCTGTTGACAAAGACCTCCACTTCATTCCACCTTAAATATCCCAGGAAAGCGAAAAATGGATAAAAAAGTTGTGGTCCTTATGTACAATGGAATATCACTCAGCCATGAAATCAATGTCATAAGGCTAGTAGCAGCATGATGAGTGGATTTAGGTACGACGATTCTAAGTGAAATAAGTCACACAGAAAAGGACACTTCTCATAAGGTGTCACTTATAGAGGGAATGTAAAAACCGTTACACTTGAAATGAATTACAAAACAGAACAGAGTCACACATGCAGAAAACACACTATGGCTGCTTAACGGGAAAGGTGAGGTGGGGTGATACATAAAACAAGAGTTTCAAATTAGCTCAGATACCGTTCCATAAACCCAATATGTAATAGACAAGACCTACTCCTTGCTCAGAGAACTGGACTCAACACGCCCGATTCACCGCACAAGAATATATCTGACTAGTAATAATCTTAAAACCTATGTATTGATATCTCTCTGTTAGTGTGTCAAGTGGGTGTAAAGCGGCATAAACACAGCCGTGAAAAGCAGCTAAACCCCATTATAAAAATAAATTACTTTTAAAAACCCATGAAACAAAGACAGGGAAAGAGAGAGAAATTCTTACACAATTCGTTCAGGGGCTGTGATGCAACCTGGATTGACCATATCTAGACCCACAGCTGGATGAGACATAAGGGTGGACACTCTTGGGGCTGAGAGGTTTGGTGAGGTTGGGTGAGCAAACGCAGACCCTTTAAAGTAATACTGCGTGCTACCCATCGCATGGGTCCCAAATCTCCAGGTTCAAGGGCATCTTCCTACATCGACAACATGCATGAGAAACCCAGAAGATGGTACACCGTGTGATGGGGAAAGGTTTCTAAAACGCACCTCATTTCTCATCTCCTTGTGCTCGGGTTCGCCATTCCAGCCACTTTACTAGCAATCTCCCTACTTGGAGCATCAGCACCTTTAACCTCCTGTTCCGTACAGGTTGCAATTTGTCCTGAGGATGAGCGGGAAGACGGGGAACCAATGAGAGACTAGCTCTTGGTGTTGGGACAGGCACAGGTCACTCTATTTTCCCATCAGGAAGAAGAATTAACCACAGGTTCAGCCTGCCCCCCAGAACCAGAACAGGGCCTGAAGCCATCCTGCGCTTTTGAGGCCAGCTCCCAAAAAAGCGAGTTGTAAAATGGAGCTTCAGGGCACTGCAATTCACAAACCTGCAGAGGTATAAATGATAACTCTCGTCCACAAATATATTGAGGGAAGGCAAAGAAGAGGATTTGAAATCAAGGCAGAATTGCAGGAAACATATTTCAGGAGGTAGATTCGAATCGCCTTTAAAGCACATGAAAAGCGGCAAAACGTTGACAATGATGCCCTTGGCCAAAAAGGGCGTATGCGTTTTTTCCTGAATATATTCAGGAAAAAACGCTTACGCCCTTTTTGGCCAACCAAGCAACCTGGAAAGGCAAATCAGCGCTACAAAGAAGTCTTGCTTCCCATCGGTCAAAAGGGCCATGCTGAAAAAAGTGTCAAAACCAGAAATGCAGGACAGGCCCTGGAGAAATGGGAGCCTTGCTACACTGATGGGCGGGATGTAAATTGCCAACAGCCACTCTGGAGAAGGGTACGGTGTGTCCTGAAACATCTGAAAAACACAGCTTAGAGAGCATAGGGCACTTCCACGCATGGGGGTATAAAGTGGGAAAATTGATAATCAGCAAGACACAGGCACCCCAAAGTTTAGGGCTGCTCTGTTGACAAGGACCTCCACTTCATTCCACCTTAAATATCCCAAGAAAGCGATAAATGGATAGAGAAGTGGTGGTCCTTATGTACAATGGAATATCACTCAGCCATGAAATCAATGTCATAAGGCTAGTAGCAGCATGATGAGTGGATTTAGGTACGACGATTCTAAGTGAAATAAGTCACACAGAAAAGGACACTTCTCATAAGGTGTCACTTATAGAGGGAATGTAAAAACCGTTACACTTGAAATGAATTACAAAACAGAACAGAGTCACACATGCAGAAAACACACTATGGCTGCTTAACGGGAAAGGTGAGGTGGGGTGATACATAAAACAAGAGTTTCAAATTAGCTCAGATACCGTTCCATAAACCCAATATGTAATAGACAAGACCTACTCCTTGCTCAGAGAACTGGACTCAACACGCCCGATTCACCGCACAAGAATATATCTGACTAGTAATAATCTTAAAACCTATGAATTGATATCTCTCTGTTAGTGTGTCAAGTGGGTGTAAAGCGGCATAAACACAGCCGTGAAAAGCAGCTAAACCCCATTATAAAAATAAATTACTTTTAAAAACCCATGAAACAAAGACAGGGAAAGAGAGAGAAATTCTTACACAATTCGTTCAGGGGCTGTGATGCAACCTGGATTGACCATACCTAGACCCACAGGTGGATGAGACATAAGGGTGGACAGTCTTGGGGCTGAGATGTTTGGTGAGGTTGGGTGAGCAAACGCAGACCCTTTAAAGTAATACTGCGTGCTACGCATCGCATGGGTCCCAAATCTCCAGGTTCAAGGGCATCTTCCTACATCGAAAACATGCATGAGAAACCCAGAAGATGGTACACCGTGTGATGGGGAAAGGTTTCTAAAACGCACCTCATTTCTCATCTCCTTGTGCTCGGGTTCGCCATTCCAGCCACTTTACTAGCAATCTCCCTACTTGGAGCATCAGCACCTTTAACCTCCTGCTCCGTACAGGTTGCAATTTGTCCTGAGGATGAACGGGAAGACGGGGAACCAATGAGAGACTAGCTCTTGGTGTTGGGACAGGCACAGGTCACTCTATTTTCCCATCAGGAAGAAGAATTAACCACAGGCTCAGCCTGCCACCCGGAACAAGAACAGGGCCTGAAGCCATCCTGCGCTTTTGCGGCCAGCTCCCAAAAAAGCGAGTTGTAAAATGGAGCTTCAGGGCACTGCAATTCACAAAACTGCAGCGTTGTAAATGATAACTCTCGTCCACAAATATATTGAGAGAAGGCAAAGAAGAGGATTTGAAATCAAGGCAGAATTGCAGGAAACAGATTTCAGGAGGTAGATTTGAATCGCCTTAAAAGCACATAAAAAGCGGCAAAACGTTGACAATGATGCCCTTGGCCAAAAAGGGCGTAAGCGTTTTTTCCTGAATATATTCAGGAAAAAACGCATACGCCCTTTTTGGCCAACCAAGCAACCTGGAAAGGCAAATCAGCGCTACAAAGAAGTCTCGCTTCCCATCGGTCAAAAGGGCCATGCTGAAAAAAGTGTCAAAACCAGAAATGCAGGACAGGCCCTGGAGAAATGGGAGCCTTGCTACACTGATGGGCGGGATGTAAATTGCCAACAGCCACTCTGGAAAAGGGTAGGGTGTGTCCTGAAACATCTAAAAAACACAGCTTAGAGAGCATAGGGCACTTCCACGCATGGGGTTATAAAGTGGGAAAATTGAAAATCAGCAAGACACAGGCACCCCAAAGTTTAGGGCTGCTCTGTTGACAAGGACCTCCACTTCATTCCACCTTAAATATCCCAAGAAAGCGATAAATGGATAGAGAAGTGGTGGTCCTTATGTACAATGGAATATCACTCAGCCATGAAATCAATGTCATAAGGCTAGTAGCAGCATGATGAGTGGATTTAGGTACGACGATTCTAAGTGAAATAAGTCACACAGAAAAGGACACTTCTCATAAGGTGTCACTTATAGAGGGAATGTAAAAACCGTTACACTTGAAATGAATTACAAAACAGAACAGAGTCACACATGCAGAAAACACACTATGGCTGCTTAACGGGAAAGGTGAGGTGGGGTGATACATAAAACAAGAGTTTCAAATTAGCTCAGATACCATTCCATAAACCCAATATGTAACAGACAAGACCTACTCCTTGCTCGGAGAACTGGACTCAACACGCCCGATTCACTGCACAAGAATATATCTGACTAGTAATAATCTTAAAACCTATGTATTGATATCTCTCTGTTAGTGTGTCAAGTGGGTGTAAAGCGGCATAAACACAGCTGTGAAAAGCAGCTAAACCCCATTATAAAAATAAATTACTTTTAAAAACCCATGAAACAAAGACAGGGAAAGAGAGAGAAATTCTTACACAATTCGTTCAGGGGCTGTGATGCAACCTGGATTGACCATACCTAGACCCACAGGTGGATGAGACATAAGGGTGGACACTCTTGGGGCTGAGAGGTTTGGTGAGGTTGGGTGAGCAAACGCAGACCCTTTAAAGTAATACTGCGTGCTACCCATCGCATGGGTCCCAAATCTCCAGGTTCAAGGGCATCTTCCTACATCGAAAACATGCATGAGAAACCCAGAAGATGGTACACCGTGTGATGGGGAAAGGTTTCTAAAACACACCTCATTTCTCATCTCCTTGTGCTCGGGTTCGCCATTCCAGCCACTTTACTAGCAATCTCCCTACTTGGAGCATCAGCACCTTTAACCTCCTGTTCCGTACAGTTTGCAATTTGTCCTGAGGATGAGCGGGAAGACGGGGAACCAATGAGAGACTAGCTCTTGGTGTTGGGACAGGCACAGGTCACTCTATTTTCCCATCAGGAAGAAGAATTAACCACAGGTTCAGCCTGCCCCCCAGAACCAGAACAGGGCCTAAAGCCATCCTGCGCTTTTGAGGCCAGCTCCCAAAAAAGCGAGTTGTAAAATGGAGCTTCAGGGCACTGCAATTCACAAACCTGCAGAGGTATAAATGATAACTCTCGTCCACAAATATATTGAGGGAAGGCAAAGAAGAGGATTTGAAAGCAAGGCAGAATTGCAGGAAACAGATTTCAGGACGTAGATTCGAATCGCCTTTAAAGCACATGAAAAGTGGCAAAACGTTGACAATGATGCCCTTGGCCAAAAAGGGCGTATGCGTTTTTTCCTGAATATATTCAGGAAAAATCGCATACGCCCTTTTTGGCCAACCAAGCAACCTGGAAAGGCAAATCAGCGCTACAAAGAAGTCTCGCTTCCCATCGGTCAAAAGGAACATGCTGAAAAAAGTGTCAAAACCAGAAATGCAGGACAGGCAATGGAGAAATGGGAGCCTTGCTACACTGATGGGCGTGATGTAAATTGCCAACAGCCACTCTGGAGAAGGGTACGGTGTGTCCTGAAATATCTAAAAAACACAGCTTAGAGAGCATAGGGCACTTCCACGCATGGGGGTATAAAATGGGAAAATTGATAATCAGCAAGACACAGGCACCCTAAAGTTTAGGGCTGCTCTGTTGACAAGGACCTCCACTTCAGTCCACCTTAAATATCCCAAGAAAGCGAAAAATGGATAAAGAAATGGTGGTCCTTATGAACAATGGAATATCACTCAGCCATGAAATCAATGTCATAATGCTAGTAGCAGCATGATGAGTGGATTTAGGTACGACGATTCTAAGTGAAATAAGTCACACAGAAAAGGACACTTCTCATAAGGTGTCAATATAGAGGGAATGTAAAAACCGTTACACTTGAACTGAATTACAAAACAGAACAGAGTCACACATGCAGAAAACACACTATGGCTGCTTAACGGGAAAGGTGAGGTGGGGTGATACATAAAATAAGAGTTTCAAATTAGCTCAGATACCGTTCCATAAACCCAATATGTAACAGACAAGACCTACTCCTTGCTCAGAGAACTGGACTCAACACGCCCGATTCACCGCACAAGAATATATCTGACTAGTAATAATCTTAAAACCTATGAATTGATATCTCTGTGTTAGTGTGTCAAGTGGGTGTAAAGCGGCATAAACACAGCCGTGAAAAGCAGCTAAACCCCATTATAAAAATAAATTACTTTTAAAAACCCATGAAACAAAGACAGGGAAAGAGAGAGAAATTCTTACACAATTCGTTCAGGGGCTGTGATGCAACCTGGATTGACCATACCTAGACCCACAGGTGGATGAGACATAAGGGTGGACACTCTTGGGGCTGAGAGGTTTGGTGAGGTTGGGTGAGCAAACGCAGACCCTTTAAAGTAATACTGCGTGCTACCCATCGCATGGGTCCCAAATCTCCAGGTTCAAGGGCATCTTCCTACATCGAAAACATGCATGAGAAACCCAGAAGATGGTACACCGTGTGATGGGGAAAGGTTTCTAAAACGCACCTCATTTCTCATCTCCTTGTGCTCGGGTTCGCCATTCCAGCCACTTTACTAGCAATCTCCCTACTTGGAGCATCAGCACCTTTAACCTCCTGTTCCGTACAGGTTGCAATTTGTCCTGAGGTTGAGCGGGAAGACGGGGAACCAATGAGAGACTAGCTCTTGGTGTTGGGACAGGCACAGGTCACTCTATTTTCCCATCAGGAAGAAGAATTAACCACAGGTTCAGCCTGCCCCCCGGAACCAGAACAGGGCCTGAAGCCATCCTGCGCTTTTGAGGCCAGCTCCCAAAAAAGCGAGTTGTAAAATGGAGCTTCAGGGCACTGCAATTCACAAACCTGCAGAGGTATAAATGATAACTCTCGTCCACAAATATATTGAGAGAAGGCAAAGAAGAGGATTTGAAATCAAGGCAGAATTGCAGGAAACAGATTTAAGGAGGTAGATTCGAATCGCCTTTAAAGCACATGAAAAGCGGCAAAACGTTGACAATGATGCCCTTGGCCAAAAAGGGCGTATGCGTTTTTTCCTGAATATATTCAGGAAAAAACGCATACGCTCTTTTTGGCCAACCAAGCAACCTGGAAAGGCAAATCAGTGCTACAAAGAAGTCTCGCTTCCCATCGGTCAAAAGGGACATGCTGAAAAAAGTGTCAAAACCAGAAATGCAGGACAGGCCCTGGAGAAATGGGAGCCTTGCTACACTGATGGGCGGGATGTAAATTGCCAACAGCCACTCTGGAGAAGGGTACGGTGTGTCCTGAAACATCTAAAAAACACAGCTTAGAGAGCATAGGGCACTTCCACGCATGGGGGTATAAAGTGGGAAAATTGAAAATCAGCAAGACACAGGCACCCCAAAGTTTAGGGCTGCTTTGTTGACAAGGACCTCCACTTCATTCCACCTTAAATATCCCAAGAAAGCGAAAAATGGATAAAGAAGTGGTGGTCCTTATGAACAATGGAATATCACTCAGCCATGAAATCAATGTCATAATGCTAGTAGCAGCATGATGAGTGGATTTAGGTATGACGATTCTAAGTGAAATAAGTCACACAGAAAAGGACACTTCTCATAAGGTGTCACTTATAGAGGGAATGTAAAAACCGTTACACTTGAACTGAATTACAAAACAGAACAGAGTCACACATGCAGAAAACACACTATGGCTGCTTAACGGGAAAGGTGAGGTGGGGTGATACATAAAACAAGAGTTTCAAATTAGCTCAGATACCATTCCATAAACCCAATATGTAACAGACAAGACCTACTCCTTGCTCGGAGAACTGGACTCAACACGCCCGATTCACTGCACAAGAATATATCTGACTAGTAATAATCTTAAAACCTATGTATTGATATCTCTCTGTTAGTGTGTCAAGTGGGTGTAAAGCGGCATAAACACAGCCGTGAAAAGCAGCTAAACCCCATTATAAAAATAAATTACTTTTAAAAACCCATGAAACAAAGACAGGGAAAGAGAGAGAAATTCTTACACAATTCGTTCAGGGGCTGTGATGCAACCTGGATTGACCATACCTAGACCCACAGGTGGATGAGACATAAGGGTGGACAGTCTTGGGGCTGAGATGTTTGGTGAGGTTGGGTGAGCAAACGCAGACCCTTTAAAGTAATACTGCGTGCTACCCATCGCATGGGTCCCAAATCTCCAGGTTCAAGGGCATCTTCCTACATCGAAAACATGCATGAGAAACCCAGAAGATGGTACACCGTGTGATGGGGAAAGGTTTCTAAAACGCACCTCATTTCTCATCTCCTTGTGCTCGGGTTCGCCATTCCAGCCACTTTACTAGCAATCTCCCTACTTGGAGCATCAGCACCTTTAACCTCCTGCTCCGTACAGGTTGCAATTTGTCCTGAGGATGAACGGGAAGACGGGGAACCAATGAGAGACTAGCTCTTGGTGTTGGGACAGGCACAGGTCACTCTATTTTCCCATCAGGAAGAAGAATTAACCACAGGCTCAGCCTGCCACCCGGAACAAGAACAGGGCCTGAAGCCATCCTGCGCTTTTGCGGCCAGCTCCCAAAAAAGCGAGTTGTAAAATGGAGCTTCAGGGCACTGCAATTCACAAAACTGCAGCGTTGTAAATGATAACTCTCGTCCACAAATATATTGAGAGAAGGCAAAGAAGAGGATTTGAAATCAAGGCAGAATTGCAGGAAACAGATTTCAGGAGGTAGATTTGAATCGCCTTAAAAGCACATAAAAAGCGGCAAAACGTTGACAATGATGCCCTTGGCCAAAAAGGGCGTAAGCGTTTTTTCCTGAATATATTCAGGAAAAAACGCATACGCCCTTTTTGGCCAACCAAGCAACCTGGAAAGGCAAATCAGCGCTACAAAGAAGTCTCGCTTCCCATCGGTCAAAAGGGCCATGCTGAAAAAAGTGTCAAAACCAGAAATGCAGGACAGGCCCTGGAGAAATGGGAGCCTTGCTACACTGATGGGCGGGATGTAAATTGCCAACAGCCACTCTGGAAAAGGGTAGGGTGTGTCCTGAAACATCTAAAAAACACAGCTTAGAGAGCATAGGGCACTTCCACGCATGGGGTTATAAAGTGGGAAAATTGAAAATCAGCAAGACACAGGCACCCCAAAGTTTAGGGCTGCTCTGTTGACAAGGACCTCCACTTCATTCCACCTTAAATATCCCAAGAAAGCGATAAATGGATAGAGAAGTGGTGGTCCTTATGTACAATGGAATATCACTCAGCCATGAAATCAATGTCATAAGGCTAGTAGCAGCATGATGAGTGGATTTAGGTACGACGATTCTAAGTGAAATAAGTCACACAGAAAAGGACACTTCTCATAAGGTGTCACTTATAGAGGGAATGTAAAAACCGTTACACTTGAAATGAATTACAAAACAGAACAGAGTCACACATGCAGAAAACACACTATGGCTGCTTAACGGGAAAGGTGAGGTGGGGTGATACATAAAACAAGAGTTTCAAATTAGCTCAGATACCGTTCCATAAACCCAATATGTAATAGACAAGACCTACTCCTTGCTCAGAGAACTGTACTCAACACGCCCGATTCACCGCACAAGAATATATCTGACTAGTAATAATCTTAAAACCTATGAATTGATATCTCTCCGTTAGTGTGTCAAGTGGGTGTAAAGGGGCATAAACACAGCCGTGAAAAGCAGCTAAACCCCATTATAAAAATAAATTACTTTTAAAAACCCATGAAACAAAGACAGGGAAAGAGAGAGAAATTCTTACACAATTCGTTCAGGGGCTGTGATGCAACCTGGATTGACCATACCTAGACCCACAGGTGGATGAGACATAAGGGTGGACACTCTTGGGGCTGAGAGGTTTGGTGAGGTTGGGTGAGCAAACGCAGACCCTTTAAAGTAATACTGCGTGCTACCCATCGCATGGGTCCCAAATCTCCAGGTTCAAGGGCATCTTCCTACATCGAAAACATGCATGAGAAACCCAGAAGATGGTACACCGTGTGATGGGGAAAGGTTTCTAAAACGCACCTCATTTCTCATCTCCTTGTGCTCGGGTTCGCCATTCCAGCCACTTTACTAGCAATCTCCCTACTTGGAGCATCAGCACCTTTAACCTCCTGTTCCGTACAGGTTGCAATTTGTCCTGAGGTTGAGCGGGAAGACGGGGAACCAATGAGAGACTAGCTCTTGGTGTTGGGACAGGCACAGGTCACTCTATTTTCCCATCAGGAAGAAGAATTAACCACAGTTTCAGCCTGCCCCCCGGAACCAGAACAGGGCCTGAAGCCATCCTGCGCTTTTGAGGCCAGCTCCCAAAAAAGCGAGTTGTAAAATGGAGCTTCAGGGCACTGCAATTCACAAACCTGCAGAGGTATAAATGATAACTCTCGTCCACAAATATATTGAGGGAAGGCAAAGAAGAGGATTTGAAATCAAGGCAGAATTGCAGGAAACAGATTTCAGGAGGTAGATTCGAATCGCCTTTAAAGCACATGAAAAGCGGCAAAACGTTGACAATGATGCCCTTGGCCAAAAAGGGCGTATGCGTTTTTTCCTGAATATATTCAGGAAAAAACGCATACGCCCTTTTTGGCCAACCAAGCAACCTGGAAAGGCAAATCAGTGCTACAAAGAAGTCTCGCTTCCCATCGGTCAAAAGGGACATGCTGAAAAAAGTGTCAAAACCAGAAATGCAGGACAGGCCCTGGAGAAATGGGAGCCTTGCTACACTGATGGGCGGGATGTAAATTGCCAACAGCCACTCTGGAGAAGGGTACGGTGTGTCCTGAAACATCTAAAAAACACAGCTTAGAGAGCATAGGGCACTTCCACGCATGGGGGTATAAAGTGGGAAAATTGAAAATCAGCAAGACACAGGCACCCCAAAGTTTAGGGCTGCTTTGTTGACAAGGACCTCCACTTCATTCCACCTTAAATATCCCAAGAAAGCGAAAAATGGATAAAGAAGTGGTGGTCCTTATGAACAATGGAATATCACTCAGCCATGAAATCAATGTCATAATGCTAGTAGCAGCATGATGAGTGGATTTAGGTATGACGATTCTAAGTGAAATAAGTCACACAGAAAAGGACACTTCTCATAAGGTGTCACTTATAGAGGGAATGTAAAAACCGTTACACTTGAAATGAATTACAAAACAGAACAGAGTCACACATGCAGAAAACACACTATGGCTGCTTAACGGGAAAGGTGAGGTGGGGTGATACATAAAACAAGAGTTTCAAATTAGCTCAGATACCATTCCATAAACCCAATATGTAACAGACAAGACCTACTCCTTGCTCGGAGAACTGGACTCAACACGCCCGATTCACTGCACAAGAATATATCTGACTAGTAATAATCTTAAAACCTATGTATTGATATCTCTCTGTTAGTGTGTCAAGTGGGTGTAAAGCGGCATAAACACAGCTGTGAAAAGCAGCTAAACCCCATTATAAAAATAAATTACTTTTAAAAACCCATGAAACAAAGACAGGGAAAGAGAGAGAAATTCTTACACAATTCGTTCAGGGGCTGTGATGCAACCTGGATTGACCATACCTAGACCCACAGGTGGATGAGACATAAGGGTGGACACTCTTGGGGCTGAGAGGTTTGGTGAGGTTGGGTGAGCAAATGCAGACCCTTTAAAGTAATACTGCGTGCTACCCATCGCATGGGTCCCAAATCTCCAGGTTCAAGGGCATCTTCCTACATCGAAAACATGCATGAGAAACCCAGAAGATGGTACACCGTGTGATGGGGAAAGGTTTCTAAAACGCACCTCATTTCTCATCTCCTTGTGCTCGGGTTCGCCATTCCAGCCACTTTACTAGCAATCTCCCTACTTGGAGCATCAGCACCTTTAACCTCCTGTTCCGTACAGTTTGCAATTTGTCCTGAGGATGAGCGGGAAGACGGGGAACCAATGAGAGACTAGCTCTTGGTGTTGGGACAGGCACAGGTCACTCTATTTTCCCATCAGGAAGAAGAATTAACCACAGGTTCAGCCTGCCCCCCAGAACCAGAAGAGGGCCTAAAGCCATCCTGCGCTTTTGCGGCCACCTCCCAAAAAAGCGAGTTGTAAAATGGAGCTTCAGGGCACTGCAATTCACAAACCTGCAGAGTTATAAATGATAACTCTCGTCCACAAATATATTGAGGGAAGGCAAAGAAGAGGATTTGAAAGCAAGGCAGAGTTGCAGGAAACAGATTTCAGGAGGTAGATTTGAATCGCCTTTAAAGCACATGAAAAGCGGCAAAACGTTGACAATGATGCCCTTGGCCAAAAAGGGCGTAAGCGTTATTTCCTGAATATATTCAGGAAAAAACGCTTACGCCCTTTTTGGCCAACCAAGCAACCTGGAAAGGCAAATCAGCGCTACAAAGAAGTCTCGCTTCCCATCGGTCAAAAGGGACATGCTGAAAAAAGTGTCAAAACCAGAAATGCAGGACAGGCCATGTAGAAATGGGAGCCTTGCTACACTGATGGGCGGGATGTAAATTGCCAACAGCCACTCTGGAGAAGGGAACGGTGTGTACTGAAACATCTAAAAAACACAGCTTAGAGAGCATAGATCACTTCCACGCATGGGGTTATAAAGTGGGAAAATTGAAAATCAGCAAGACACAAGCACCCCAAAGTTTAGGGCTGCTCTGTTGACAAGGACCTCCACTTCCTTCCACCTTAAATATCCCAGGAAAGCAAAAAATGGATAAAAAAGTTGTGGTCCTTATGTACAATGGAATATCACTCAGCGATGAAATCAATGTCATAAGGCTAGTAGCAGCATGATGAGTGGATTTAGGTACGACGATTCTAAGTGAAATAAGTCACACAGAAAAGGACACTTCTCTTAAGGTGTCACTTATAGAGGGAAGGTAAAAACCGTTACACTTGAACTGAATTACAAAACAGAACAGAGTCACACATGCAGAAAACACACTATGGCTGCTTAACGGGAAAGGTGAGGTGGGGTGATACATAAAATAAGAGTTTCAAATTAGCTCAGATACCGTTCCATAAACCCAATATGTAACAGACAAGACCTACTCCTTGCTCAGAGAACTGGACTCAACACGCCCGATTCACCGCACAAGAATATATCTGACTAGTAATAATCTTAAAACCTATGAATTGATATCTCTCTGTTAGTGTGTCAAGTGGGTGTAAAGCGGCATAAACACAGCCGTGAAAAGCAGCTAATCCCCATTATAAAAATAAATTACTTTTAAAAACCCATTAAACAAAGACAGGGAAAGACAGAGAAATTCTTACACAATTCGTTCAGGGGCTGTGATGCAACCTGGATTGACCATATCTAGATCCACAGCTGGATGAGACATAAGGGTAGGCACTCTTGGGGCTGAGAGGTTTGGTGAGGTTGGGTGAGCAAACGCAGACCCTTTAAAGTAATACTGCGTGCTACCCATCGCATGGGTCCCAAATCTCCAGGTTCAAGGGCATCTTCCTACATCGAAAACATGCATGAGAAACCCAGAAGATGGTACACCGTTTGATGGGGAAAGGTTTCTAAAACGCACCTCATTTCTCATCTCCTTGTGCTCGGGTTGGCCATTCCAGCCACTTTACTAGCAATCTCCCTACTTGGAGCATCAGCACCTTTAACCTCCTGTTCCGTACAGGTTGCAATTTGTCCTGAGGATGAACGGGAAGACGGGGAACCAATGAGAGACTAGCTCTTGGTGTTGGGACAGGCACAGGTCACTCTATTTTCCCATCAGGAAGAAGAATTAACCACAGGCTCAGCCTGCCATTCGGAACCAGAACAGGGCCTGAAGCCATCCTGCGCTTTTGCGGCCACCTCCCAAAAAAGCGAGTTGTAAAATGGAGCTACAGGGCACTACAATTCACAAACCTGCAGAGTTATAAATGATAACTCTCGTCCACAAATATATTGAGAGCAGGCAAAGAAGAGGATTTGAAATCAAGGCAGAATTGCAGGAAACCGATTTCAGGAGGTAGATTCGAATCACCTTTAAAGCACATGAAAAGCGGCAAAACGTTGACAATGATGCCCTTGGCCAAAAAGGGCGTAAGCGTTATTTCCTGAATATATTCAGGAAAAAACGCTTACGCCCTTTTTGGCCAACCAAGCAACCTGGAAAGGCAAATCAGCGCTACAAAGAAGTCTCGCTTCCCATCGGTCAAAAGGGCCATGCTGAAAAAAGTTTCAAAACCAGAAATGCAGGACAGGCCATGTAGAAATGGGAGCCTTGCTACACTGATGGGCGGGATGTAAATTGCCAACAGCCACTCTGGAGAAGGGAACGGTGTGTACTGAAACATCTAAAAAACACAGCTTAGAGAGCATAGATCACTTCCACGCATGGGGTTATAAAGTGGGAAAATTGAAAATCAGCAAGACACAAGAACCCCAAAGTTTAGGGCTGCTCTGTTGACAAGGACCTCCACTTCCTTCCACCTTAAATATCCCAGGAAAGCAAAAAATGGATAAAAAAGTTGTGGTCCTTATGTACAATGGAATATCACTCAGCGATGAAATCAATGTCATAAGGCTAGTAGCAGCATGATGAGTGGATTTAGGTACGACGATTCTAAGTGAAATAAGTCACACAGAAAAGGACACTTCTCTTAAGGTGTCACTTATAGAGGGAAGGTAAAAACCGTTACACTTGAACTGAATTACAAAACAGAACAGAGTCACACATGCAGAAAACACACTATGGCTGCTTAACGGGAAAGGTGAGGTGGGGTGATACATAAAATAAGAGTTTCAAATTAGCTCAGATACCGTTCCATAAACCCAATATGTAACAAACAAGACCTACTCCTTGCTCAGAGAACTGGACTCAACACGCCCGATTCACCGCACCAGAATATATCTGACCAGTAATAATCTTAAAACCTATGTATTGATATCTCTCTGTTAGTGTGTCAAGTGGGTGTAAAGCGGCATAAACACAGCTGTGAAAAGCAGCTAAACCCCATTATAAAAATAAATTACTTTTAAAAACCCATGAAACAAAGACAGGGAAAGAGAGAGAAATTCTTACACAATTCGTTCAGGGGCTGTGATGCAACCTGGATTGACCATACCTAGACCCACAGGTGGATGAGACATAAGGGTGGACACTCTTGGGGCTGAGAGGTTTGGTGAGGTTGGGTGAGCAAACGCAGACCCTTTAAATTAATACTGCGTGCTACCCATCGCATGGGTCCCAAATCTCCAGGTTCAAGGGCATCTTCCTACATCGAAAACATGCACGAGAAACCCAGAAGATGGTACACCGTGTGATGGGGAAAGGTTTCTAAAAGGCACCTCATTTCTCATCTCCTTGTGCTCGGGTTCGCCATTCCAGCAACTTTACTAGCAATCTCCCTACTTGGAGCATCAGCACCTTTAACCTCCTGTTCCGTACAGGTTGCAATTTGTCCTGAGGATGAGCGGGAAGACGGGGAACCAATGAGAAACTAGCTCTTGGTGTTGGGACAGGCACAGGTCACTCTATTTTCCCATCAGGAAGAAGAATTAACCACAGGTTCAGCCTGCCCCCCAGAACCAGAACAGGGCCTAAAGCCATCCTGCGCTTTTGAGGCCAGCTCCCAAAAAAGCGAGTTGTAAAATGGAGCTTCAGGGCACTGCAATTCACAAACCTGCAGAGGTATAAATGATAACTCTCGTCCACAAATATATTGAGGGAAGGCAAAGAAGAGGATTTGAAATCAAGGCAGAATTGCAGGAAACCGATTTCAGGAGGTAGATTTGAATCGCCTTTAAAGCACATGAAAAGCGGCAAAACGTTGACAATGATGCCCTTGGCCAAAAAGGGCGTAAGCGTTATTTCCTGAATATATTCAGGAAAAAACGCTTACGCACTTTTTGGCCAACCAAGCAACCTGGAAAGGCAAATCAGCGCTACAAAGAAGTCTCGCTTCCCATCGGTCAAAAGGGCCATGCTGAAAAAAGTGTCAAAACCAGAAATGCAGGACAGGCCATGTAGAAATGGGAGCCTTGCTACACTGATGGGCGGGATGTAAATTGCCAACAGCCACTCTGGAGAAGGGAACGGTGTGTACTGAAACATCTAAAAAACACAGCTTAGAGAGCATAGATCACTTCCACGCATGGGGTTATAAAGTGGGAAAATTGAAAATCAGCAAGACACAAGCACCCCAAAGTTTAGGGCTGCTCTGTTGACAAGGACCTCCACTTCCTTCCACCTTAAATATCCCAGGAAAGCAAAAAATGGATAAAAAAGTTGTGGTCCTTATGTACAATGGAATATCACTCAGCGATGAAATCAATGTCATAAGGCTAGTAGCAGCATGATGAGTGGATTTAGGTACGACGATTCTAAGTGAAATAAGTCACACAGAAAAGGACACTTCTCTTAAGGTGTCACTTATAGAGGGAAGGTAAAAACCGTTACACTTGAACTGAATTACAAAACAGAACAGAGTCACACATGCAGAAAACACACTATGGCTGCTTAACGGGAAAGGTGAGGTGGGGTGATACATAAAATAAGAGTTTCAAATTAGCTCAGATACCGTTCCATAAACCCAATATGTAACAGACAAGACCTACTCCTTGCTCAGAGAACTGGACTCAACACGCCCGATTCACCGCACAAGAATATATCTGACTAGTAATAATCTTAAAACCTATGAATTGATATCTCTCTGTTAGTGTGTCAAGTGGGTGTAAAGCGGCATAAACACAGCCGTGAAAAGCAGCTAATCCCCATTATAAAAATAAATTACTTTTAAAAACCCATGAAACAAAGACAGGGAAAGACAGAGAAATTCTTACACAATTCGTTCAGGGGCTGTGATGCAACCTGGATTGACCATATCTAGATCCACAGCTGGATGAGACATAAGGGTAGGCACTCTTGGGGCTGAGAGGTTTGGTGAGGTTGGGTGAGCAAACGCAGACCCTTTAAAGTAATACTGCGTGCTACCCATCGCATGGGTCCCAAATCTCCAGGTTCAAGGGCATCTTCCTACATCGAAAACATGCATGAGAAACCCAGAAGATGGTACACCGTGTGATGGGGAAAGGTTTCTAAAACGCACCTCATTTCTCATCTCCTTGTGCTCGGGTTCGCCATTCCAGCCACTTTACTAGCAATCTCCCTACTTGGAGCATCAGCACCTTTAAACTCCTGTTCCGTACAGGTTGCAATTTGTCCTGAGGATGAGCGGGAAGACGGGGAACCAATGAGAGACTAGCTCTTGGTGTTGGGACAGGCACAGGTCACTCTATTTTCCCATCAGGAAGAAGAATTAACCACAGGTTCAGCCTGCCCCCCGGAACCAGAACAGGGCCTGAAGCCATCCTGCGCTTTTGAGGCCAGCTCCCAAAAAAGCGAGTTGTAAAATGGAGCTTCAGGGCACTGCAATTCACAAACCTGCAGAGGTATAAATGATAACTCTCGTCCACAAATATATTGAGGGAAGGCAAAGAAGAGGATTTGAAATCAAGGCAGAATTGCAGGAAACAGATTTCAGGAGGTAGATTCGAATCGCCTTTAAAGCACATGAAAAGCGGCAAAACGTTGACAATGATGCCCTTGGCCAAAAAGGGCGTATGCGATTTTTCCTGAATATATTCAGGAAAAAACGCATACGCCCTTTTTGGCCAACCAAGCAACCTGGAAAGGCAAATCAGCGCTACAAAGAAGTCTCGCTTCCCATCGGTCAAAAGGAACATGCTGAAAAAAGTGTCAAAACCAGAAATGCAGGACAGGCAATGGAGAAATGGGAGCCTTGCTACACTGATGGGCGGGATGTAAATTGCCAACAGCCACTCTGGAGAAGGGTACGGTGTGTCCTGAAATATCTAAAAAACACAGCTTAGAGAGCATAGGGCACTTCCACGCATGGGGGTATAAAGTGGGAAAATTGATAATCAGCAAGACACAGGCACCCCAAAGTTTAGGGCTGCTCTGTTGACAAGGACCTCCACTTCATTCCACCTTAAATATCCCAGGAAAGCAAAAAATGGATAAAAAAGTTGTGGTCCTTATGTACAATGGAATATCACTCAGCGATGAAATCAATGTCATAAGGCTAGTAGCAGCATGATGAGTGGATTTAGGTACGACGATTCTAAGTGAAATAAGTCACACAGAAAAGGACACTTCTCTTAAGGTGTCACTTATAGAGGGAAGGTAAAAACCGTTACACTTGAACTGAATTACAAAACAGAACAGAGTCACACATGCAGAAAACACACTATGGCTGCGTAACGGGAAAGGTGAGGTGGGGTGATACATAAAATAAGAGTTTCAAATTAGCTCAGATACCGTTCCATAAACCCAATATGGAACAGACAAGACCTACTCCTTGCTCAGAGAACTGGACTCAACACGCCCGATTCACCACACAAGAATATATCTGACTAGTAATAATCTTAAAACCTATGAATTGATATCTCTCTGTTAGTGTGTCAAGTGGGTGTAAAGCGGCATAAACACAGCCGTGAAAAGCAGCTAAACCCCATTATAAAAATAA
The DNA here is from genome assembly GCF_965194825.1 of Balaenoptera physalus. NCBI lineage: Eukaryota > Metazoa > Chordata > Mammalia > Artiodactyla > Balaenopteridae > Balaenoptera > Balaenoptera physalus. Next base: position 143,744 of record NW_028126227.1, read on the forward strand.
ATTACTTTTAAAAACCCATGAAACAAAGACAGGGAAAGAGAGAGAAATACTTACACAATTCGTTCAGGGGCTGTGATGCAACCTGGATTGACCATATCTAGATCCACAGCTGGATGAGACATAAGGGTAGACACTCTTGGGGCTGAGAGGTTTGGTGAGGTTGGGTGAGCAAAGGCAGACCCTTTAAAGTAATACTGCGTGCTACCCATCGCATGGGTCCCAAATCTCCAGGTTCAAGGGCATCTTCCTACATCGAAAACATGCATGAGAAACCCAGAAGAGGGTACACCGTTTGATGGGGAAAGGTTTCTAAAACGCACCTCATTTCTCATCTCCTTGTGCTCGGGTTGGCCATTCCAGCCACTTTACTAGCAATCTCCCTACTTGGAGCATCAACACCTTTAACCTCCTGCTCCGTACAGGTTGCAATTTGTCCTGAGGATGAACGGGAAGACGGGGAACCAATGAGAGACTAGCTCTTGGTGTTGGGACAGGCACAGGTCACTCTATTTTCCCATCAGGAAGAAGAATTAACCACAGGCTCAGCCTGCCATTCGGAACCAGAACAGGGCCTGAAGCCATTCTGCGCTTTTGCGGCCACCTCCCAAAAAAGCGAGTTGTAAAATGGAGCTTCAGGGCACTGCAATTCACAAACCTGCAGAGTTATAAATGATAACTCTCGTCCACAAATATATTGAGGGAAGGCAAAGAAGAGGATTTGAAAGCAAGGCAGAATTGCAGGAAACAGATTTCAGGAGGTAGATTTGAATCGCCTTTAAAGCACATGAAAAGCGGCAAAACGTTGACAATGATGCCCTTGGCCAAAAAGGGCGTAAGCGTTATTTCCTGAATATATTCAGGAAAAAACGCTTACGCCCTTTTTGGCCAACCAAGCAACCTGGAAAGGCAAATCAGCGCTACAAAGAAGTCTCGCTTCCCATCGGTCAAAAGGGCCATGCTGAAAAAAGTGTCAAAACCAGAAATGCAGGACAGGCCATGTAGAAATGGGAGCCTTGCTACACTGATGGGCGGGATGTAAATTGCCAACAGCCACTCTGGAGAAGGGAACGGTGTGTACTGAAACATCTAAAAAACACAGCTTAGAGAGCATAGATCACTTCCACGCATGGGGTTATAAAGTGGGAAAATTGAAAATCAGCAAGACACAAGCACCCCAAAGTTTAGGGCTGCTCTGTTGACAAGGACCTCCACTTCCTTCCACCTTAAATATCCCAGGAAAGCAAAAAATGGATAAAAAAGTTGTGGTCCTTATGTACAATGGAATATCACTCAGCGATGAAATCAATGTCATAAGGCTACTAGCAGCATGATGAGTGGATTTAGGTACGACGATTCTAAGTGAAATAAGTCACACAGAAAAGGACACTTCTCTTAAGGTGTCACTTATAGAGGGAAGGTAAAAACCGTTACACTTGAACTGAATTACAAAACAGAACAGAGTCACACATGCAGAAAACACACTATGGCTGCTTAACGGGAAAGGTGAGGTGGGGTGATACATAAAATAAGAGTTTCAAATTAGCTCAGATACCGTTCCATAAACCCAATATGTAACAGACAAGACCTACTCCTTGCTCAGAGAACTGGACTCAACACGCCCGATTCACCGCACAAGAATATATCTGACTAGTAATAATCTTAAAACCTATGAATTGATATCTCTCTGTTAGTGTGTCAAGTGGGTGTAAAGCGGCATAAACACAGCCGTGAAAAGCAGCTAATTCCCATTATAAAAATAAATTACTTTTAAAAACCCATGAAACAAAGACAGGGAAAGACAGAGAAATTCTTACACAATTCGTTCAGGGGCTGTGATGCAACCTGGATTGACCATATCTAGATCCACAGCTGGATGAGACATAAGGGTAGGCACTCTTGGGGCTGAGAGGTTTGGTGAGGTTGGGTGAGCAAACGCAGACCCTTTAAAGTAATACTGCGTGCTACCCATCGCATGGGTCCCAAATCTCCAGGTTCAAGGGCATCTTCCTACATCGAAAACATGCATGAGAAACCCAGAAGATGGTACACCGTGTGATGGGGAAAGGTTTCTAAAACGCACCTCATTTCTCATCCCCTTGTGCTCGGGTTCGCCATTCCAGCCACTTTACTAGCAATCTCCCTACTTGGAGCATCAGCACCTTTAACCTCCTGTTCCGTACAGGTTGCAATTTGTCCTGAGGATGAGCGGGAAGACGGGGAACCAATGAGAGACTAGCTCTTGGTGTTGGGAAAGGCACAGGTCACTCTATTTTCCCATCAGGAAGAAGAATTAACCACAGGTTCAGCCTGCCCCCCGGAACCAGAACAGGGCCTGAAGCCATCCTGCGCTTTTGAGGCCAGCTCCCAAAAAAGCGAGTTGTAAAATGGAACTTCAGGGCACTGCAATTCACAAACCTGCAGAGGTATAAATGATAACTCTCGTCCACAAATATATTGAGGGAAGGCAAAGAAGAGGATTTGAAATCAAGGCAGAATTGCAGGAAACAGATTTCAGGAGGTAGATTCGAATCGCCTTTAAAGCACATGAAAAGCGGCAAAACGTTGACAATGATGCCCTTGGCCAAAAAGGGCGTATGCGTTTTTTCCTGAATATATTCAGGAAAAAACGCATACGCCCTTTTTGGCCAACCAAGCAACCTGGAAAGGCAAATCAGTGCTACAAAGAAGTCTCGCTTCCCATCGGTCAAAAGGGACATGCTGAAAAAAGTGTCAAAATCAGAAATGCAGGACAGGCCCTGGAGAAATGGGATCCTTGCTACACTGATGGGCGGGATGTAAATTGCCAACAGCCACTCTGGAGAAGGGTACGGTGTGTCCTGAAACATCTAAAAAACACAGCTTACAGAGCATAGGGCACTTCCACGCATGGGGATATAAAGTGGGAAAATTGAAAATCAGCAAGACACAGGCACCCCAAAGTTTAGGGCTGCTCTGTTGACAAGGACCTCCACTTCATTCCACCTTAAATATCCCAAGAAAGCGAAAAATGGATAAAGAAGTGGTGGTCCTTATGAACAATGGAATATCACTCAGCCATGAAATCAATGTCATAATGCTAGTAGCAGCATGATGAGTGGATTTAGGTACTACGATTCTAAGTGAAATAAGTCACACAGAAAAGGACACTTCTCATAAGGTGTCAATATAGAGTGAATGTAAAAACCGTTACACTTGAACTGAATTACAAAACAGAACAGAGTCACACATGCAGAAAACACACTATGGCTGCTTAACGGGAAAGGTGAGGTGGGGTGATACATAAAACAAGAGTTTCAAATTAGCTCAGATACCGTTCCATAAACCCAATATGTAACAGACAAGACCTACTCCTTGCTCAGAGAACTGGACTCAACACGCCCGATTCACCGCACAAGAATATATCTGACTAGTAATAATCTTAAAACCTATGTATTGATATCTCTCTGTTAGTGTGTCAAGTGGGTGTAAAGCGGCATAAACACAGCCGTGAAAAGCAGCTAATCCCCATTATAAAAATAAATTACTTTAAAAAACCCATGAAACAAAGACAGGGAAATAGAGAGAAATTCTTACACAATTCGTTCAGGGGCTGTGATGCAACCTGGATTGACCATATCTAGACCCACAGCTGGATGAGACATAAGGGTGGACACTCTTGGGGCTGAGAGGTTTGGTGAGGTTGGGTGAGCAAACGCAGACCCTTTAAAGTAATACAGCGTGCTACCCATCGCATGGGTCCCAAATCTCCAGGTTCAAGGGCATCTTCCTACATCGAAAACATGCATGAGAAACCCAGAAGATGGTACACCGTGTGATGGGGAAAGGTTTCTAAAACGCACCTCATTTCTCATCTCCTTGTGCTCGGGTTGGCCATTCCAGCCACTTTACTAGCAATCTCCCTACTTGGAGCATCAGCACCTTTAACCTCCTGTTCCGTACAGGTTGCAATTTGTCTTGAGGATGAGCGGGAAGACGGGGAACGAATGAGAGACTAGCTCTTGGTGTTGGGACAGGCACAGGTCACTCTATTTTCCCATCAGGAAGAAAAATTAACCACAGGCTCAGCCTGCCCCCCGGAACCAGAACAGGGCCTGAAGCCATCCTCCGCTTTTGCGGCCAGCTCCCAAAAAAGCGAGTTGTAAAATGGAGCTACAGGGCACTACAATTCACAAACCTGCAGAGTTATAAATGATAACTCTCGTCCACAAATATATTGAGAGCAGGCAAAGAAGAGGATTTGAAATCAAGGCAGAATTGCAGGAAACCGATTTCAGGAGGTAGATTCGAATCACCTTTAAAGCACATGAAAAGCGGCAAAACGTTGAAAATGATGCCCTTGGCCAAAAAGGGCGTAAGCGTTATTTCCTGAATATATTCAGGAAAAAACGCTTACGCCCTTTTTGGCCAACCAAGCAACCTGGAAAGGCAAATCAGCGCTACAAAGAAGTCTCGCTTCCCATCGGTCAAAAGGGCCATGCTGAAAAAAGTTTCAAAACCAGAAATGCAGGACAGGCCATGTAGAAATGGGAGCCTTGCTACACTGATGGGCGGGATGTAAATTGCCAACAGCCACTCTGGAGAAGGGAACGGTGTGTACTGAAACATCTAAAAAACACAGCTTAGAGAGCATAGATCACTTCCACGCATGGGGTTATAAAGTGGGAAAATTGAAAATCAGCAAGACACAAGAACCCCAAAGTTTAGGGCTGCTCTGTTGACAAGGACCTCCACTTCCTTCCACCTTAAATATCCCAGGAAAGCAAAAAATGGATAAAAAAGTTGTGGTCCTTATGTACAATGGAATATCACTCAGCGATGAAATCAATGTCATAAGGCTAGTAGCAGCATGATGAGTGGATTTAGGTACGACGATTCTAAGTGAAATAAGTCACACAGAAAAGGACACTTCTCTTAAGGTGTCACTTATAGAGGGAAGGTAAAAACCGTTACACTTGAACTGAATTACAAAACAGAACAGAGTCACACATGCAGAAAACACACTATGGCTGCTTAACGGGAAAGGTGAGGTGGGGTGATACATAAAATAAGAGTTTCAAATTAGCTCAGATACCGTTCCATAAACCCAATATGTAACAAACAAGACCTACTCCTTGCTCAGAGAACTGGACTCAACACGCCCGATTCACCGCACCAGAATATATCTGACCAGTAATAATCTTAAAACCTATGTATTGATATCTCTCTGTTAGTGTGTCAAGTGGGTGTAAAGCGGCATAAACACAGCTGTGAAAAGCAGCTAAACCCCATTATAAAAATAAATTACTTTTAAAAACCCATGAAACAAAGACAGGGAAAGAGAGAGAAATTCTTACACAATTCGTTCAGGGGCTGTGATGCAACCTGGATTGACCATACCTAGACCCACAGGTGGATGAGACATAAGGGTGGACACTCTTGGGGCTGAGAGGTTTGGTGAGGTTGGGTGAGCAAACGCAGACCCTTTAAATTAATACTGCGTGCTACCCATCGCATGGGTCCCAAATCTCCAGGTTCAAGGGCATCTTCCTACATCGAAAACATGCACGAGAAACCCAGAAGATGGTACACCGTGTGATGGGGAAAGGTTTCTAAAACGCACCTCATTTCTCATCTCCTTGTGCTCGGGTTCGCCATTCCAGCAACTTTACTAGCAATCTCCCTACTTGGAGCATCAGCACCTTTAACCTCCTGTTCCGTACAGGTTGCAATTTGTCCTGAGGATGAGCGGGAAGACGGGGAACCAATGAGAAACTAGCTCTTGGTGTTGGGACAGGCACAGGTCACTCTATTTTCCCATCAGGAAGAAGAATTAACCACAGGTTCAGCCTGCCCCCCAGAACCAGAACAGGGCCTAAAGCCATCCTGCGCTTTTGAGGCCAGCTCCCAAAAAAGCGAGTTGTAAAATGGAGCTTCAGGGCACTGCAATTCACAAACCTGCAGAGGTATAAATGATAACTCTCGTCCACAAATATATTGAGGGAAGGCAAAGAAGAGGATTTGAAATCAAGGCAGAATTGCAGGAAACAGAATTCAGGAGGTAGATTCGAATCGCCTTTAAAGCACATGAAAAGCGGCAAAACGTTGACAATGATGCCCTTGGCCAAAAAGGGCGTATGCGTTTTTTCCTGAATATATTCAGGAAAAAACGCATACGCCCTTTTTGGCCAACCAAGCAACCTGGAAAGGCAAATCAGTGCTACAAAGAAGTCTCGCTTCCCATCGGTCAAAAGGGACATGCTGAAAAAAGTGTCAAAATCAGAAATGCAGGACAGGCCCTGGAGAAATGGGATCCTTGCTACACTGATGGGCGGGATGTAAATTGCCAACAGCCACTCTGGAGAAGGGTACGGTGTGTCCTGAAACATCTAAAAAACACAGCTTACAGAGCATAGGGCACTTCCACGCATGGGGATATAAAGTGGGAAAATTGAAAATCAGCAAGACACAGGCACCCCAAAGTTTAGGGCTGCTCTGTTGACAAGGACCTCCACTTCATTCCACCTTAAATATCCCAAGAAAGCGAAAAATGGATAAAGAAGTGGTGGTCCTTATGAACAATGGAATATCACTCAGCCATGAAATCAATGTCATAATGCTAGTAGCAGCATGATGAGTGGATTTAGGTACTACGATTCTAAGTGAAATAAGTCACACAGAAAAGGACACTTCTCATAAGGTGTCAATATAGAGTGAATGTAAAAACCGTTACACTTGAACTGAATTACAAAACAGAACAGAGTCACACATGCAGAAAACACACTATGGCTGCTTAACGGGAAAGGTGAGGTGGGGTGATACATAAAACAAGAGTTTCAAATTAGCTCAGATACCGTTCCATAAACCCAATATGTAACAGACAAGACCTACTCCTTGCTCAGAGAACTGGACTCAACACGCCCGATTCACCGCACAAGAATATATCTGACTAGTAATAATCTTAAAACCTATGTATTGATATCTCTCTGTTAGTGTGTCAAGTGGGTGTAAAGCGGCATAAACACAGCCGTGAAAAGCAGCTAATCCCCATTATAAAAATAAATTACTTTAAAAAACCCATGAAACAAAGACAGGGAAATAGAGAGAAATTCTTACACAATTCGTTCAGGGGCTGTGATGCAACCTGGATTGACCATATCTAGACCCACAGCTGGATGAGACATAAGGGTGGACACTCTTGGGGCTGAGAGGTTTGGTGAGGTTGGGTGAGCAAACGCAGACCCTTTAAAGTAATACAGCGTGCTACCCATCGCATGGGTCCCAAATCTCCAGGTTCAAGGGCATCTTCCTACATCGAAAACATGCATGAGAAACCCAGAAGATGGTACACCGTGTGATGGGGAAAGGTTTCTAAAACGCACCTCATTTCTCATCTCCTTGTGCTCGGGTTGGCCATTCCAGCCACTTTACTAGCAATCTCCCTACTTGGAGCATCAGCACCTTTAACCTCCTGTTCCGTACAGGTTGCAATTTGTCTTGAGGATGAGCGGGAAGACGGGGAACGAATGAGAGACTAGCTCTTGGTGTTGGGACAGGCACAGGTCACTCTATTTTCCCATCAGGAAGAAAAATTAACCACAGGCTCAGCCTGCCCCCCGGAACCAGAACAGGGCCTGAAGCCATCCTCCGCTTTTGCGGCCAGCTCCCAAAAAAGCGAGTTGTAAAATGGAGCTACAGGGCACTACAATTCACAAACCTGCAGAGTTATAAATGATAACTCTCGTCCACAAATATATTGAGAGCAGGCAAAGAAGAGGATTTGAAATCAAGGCAGAATTGCAGGAAACCGATTTCAGGAGGTAGATTCGAATCACCTTTAAAGCACATGAAAAGCGGCAAAACGTTGAAAATGATGCCCTTGGCCAAAAAGGGCGTAAGCGTTATTTCCTGAATATATTCAGGAAAAAACGCTTACGCCCTTTTTGGCCAACCAAGCAACCTGGAAAGGCAAATCAGCGCTACAAAGAAGTCTCGCTTCCCATCGGTCAAAAGGGCCATGCTGAAAAAAGTTTCAAAACCAGAAATGCAGGACAGGCCATGTAGAAATGGGAGCCTTGCTACACTGATGGGCGGGATGTAAATTGCCAACAGCCACTCTGGAGAAGGGAACGGTGTGTACTGAAACATCTAAAAAACACAGCTTAGAGAGCATAGATCACTTCCACGCATGGGGTTATAAAGTGGGAAAATTGAAAATCAGCAAGACACAAGAACCCCAAAGTTTAGGGCTGCTCTGTTGACAAGGACCTCCACTTCCTTCCACCTTAAATATCCCAGGAAAGCAAAAAATGGATAAAAAAGTTGTGGTCCTTATGTACAATGGAATATCACTCAGCGATGAAATCAATGTCATAAGGCTAGTAGCAGCATGATGAGTGGATTTAGGTACGACGATTCTAAGTGAAATAAGTCACACAGAAAAGGACACTTCTCTTAAGGTGTCACTTATAGAGGGAAGGTAAAAACCGTTACACTTGAACTGAATTACAAAACAGAACAGAGTCACACATGCAGAAAACACACTATGGCTGCTTAACGGGAAAGGTGAGGTGGGGTGATACATAAAATAAGAGTTTCAAATTAGCTCAGATACCGTTCCATAAACCCAATATGTAACAAACAAGACCTACTCCTTGCTCAGAGAACTGGACTCAACACGCCCGATTCACCGCACCAGAATATATCTGACCAGTAATAATCTTAAAACCTATGTATTGATATCTCTCTGTTAGTGTGTCAAGTGGGTGTAAAGCGGCATAAACACAGCTGTGAAAAGCAGCTAAACCCCATTATAAAAATAAATTACTTTTAAAAACCCATGAAACAAAGACAGGGAAAGAGAGAGAAATTCTTACACAATTCGTTCAGGGGCTGTGATGCAACCTGGATTGACCATACCTAGACCCACAGGTGGATGAGACATAAGGGTGGACACTCTTGGGGCTGAGAGGTTTGGTGAGGTTGGGTGAGCAAACGCAGACCCTTTAAATTAATACTGCGTGCTACCCATCGCATGGGTCCCAAATCTCCAGGTTCAAGGGCATCTTCCTACATCGAAAACATGCACGAGAAACCCAGAAGATGGTACACCGTGTGATGGGGAAAGGTTTCTAAAACGCACCTCATTTCTCATCTCCTTGTGCTCGGGTTCGCCATTCCAGCAACTTTACTAGCAATCTCCCTACTTGGAGCATCAGCACCTTTAACCTCCTGTTCCGTACAGGTTGCAATTTGTCCTGAGGATGAGCGGGAAGACGGGGAACCAATGAGAAACTAGCTCTTGGTGTTGGGACAGGCACAGGTCACTCTATTTTCCCATCAGGAAGAAGAATTAACCACAGGTTCAGCCTGCCCCCCAGAACCAGAACAGGGCCTAAAGCCATCCTGCGCTTTTGAGGCCAGCTCCCAAAAAAGCGAGTTGTAAAATGGAGCTTCAGGGCACTGCAATTCACAAACCTGCAGAGGTATAAATGATAACTCTCGTCCACAAATATATTGAGGGAAGGCAAAGAAGAGGATTTGAAATCAAGGCAGAATTGCAGGAAACAGATTTCAGGAGGTAGATTCGAATCGCCTTTAAAGCACATGAAAAGCGGCAAAACGTTGACAATGATGCCCTTGGCCAAAAAGGGCGTATGCGTTTTTTCCTGAATATATTCAGGAAAAAACGCATACGCCCTTTTTGGCCAACCAAGAAACCTGGAAAGGCAAATCAGCGCTACAAAGAAGTCTCGCTTCCCATCGGTCAAAAGGAACATGCTGAAAAAAGTGTCAAAACCAGAAATGCAGGACAGGCAATGGAGAAATGGGAGCCTTGCTACACTGATGGGCGGGATGTAAATTGCCAACAGCCACTCTGGAGAAGGGTACGGTGTGTCCTGAAATATCTAAAAAACACAGCTTAGAGAGCATAGGGCACTTCCACGCATGGGGGTATAAAGTGGGAAAATTGATAATCAGCAAGACACAGGCACCCTAAAGTTTAGGGCTGCTCTGTTGACAAGGACCTCCACTTCATTCCACCTTAAATATCCCAAGAAAGCGAAAAATGGATAAAGAAGTGGTGGTCCTTATGAACAATGGAATATCACTCAGCCATGAAATCAATGTCATAATGCTAGTAGCAGCATGATTAGTGGATTTAGGTACGACGATTCTAAGTGAAATAAGTCACACAGAAAAGGACACTTCTCATAAGGTGTCAATATAGAGGGAATGTAAAAACCGTTACACTTGAACTGAATTACAAAACAGAACAGAGTCACACATGCAGAAACCACACTATGGCTGCTTAACGGGAAAGGTGAGGTGGGGTGATACATAAAACAAGAGTTTCAAATTAGCTCAGATACCGTTCCATAAACCCAATATGTAACAGACAAGACCTACTCCTTGCTCAGAGAACTGGACTCAACACGCCCGATTCACCGCACAAGAATATATCTGACTAGTAATAATCTTAAAACCTATGTATTGATATCTCTCTGTTAGTGTGTCAAGTGGGTGTAAAGCGGCATAAACACAGCTGTGAAAAGCAGCTAAGCCCCATTATAAAAATAAATTACTTTAAAAAACCCATGAAACAAAGACAGGGAAAGAGAGAGAAATTCTTACACAATTCGTTCAGGGGCTGTGATGCAACCTGGATTGACCATATCTAGACCCACAGCTGGATGAGACATAAGGGTGGACACTCTTGGGGCTGAGAGGTTTGGTGAGGTTGGGTGAGCAAACGCAGACCCTTTAAAGTAATACAGCGTGGTACCCATCGCATGGGTCCCAAATCTCCAGGTTCAAGGGCATCTTCCTACATCGAAAACATGCATGAGAAACCCAGAAGATGGTACACCGTGTGATGTGGAAAGGTTTCTAAAACGCACCTTATTTCTCATCTCCTTGTGCTCGGGTTGGCCATTCCAGCCACTTTACTAGCAATCTCCCTACTTGGAGCATCAGCACCTTTAACCTCCTGTTCCGTACAGGTTGCAATTTGTCTTGAGGATGAGCGGGAAGACGGGGAACCAATGAGAGACTACCTCTTGGTGTTGGGACAGGCACAGGTCACTCTATTTTCCCATCAGGAAGAAGAATTAACCACAGGCTCAGCCTGCCCCCCGGAACCAGAACAGGGCCTGAAGCCATCCTCCGCTTTTGCGGCCAGCTCCCAAAAAAGCGAGTTGTAAAATGGAGCTACAGGGCACTACAATTCACAAACCTGCAGAGTTATAAATGATAACTCTCGTCCACAAATATATTGAGGGCAGGCAAAGAAGAGGATTTGAAATCAAGGCAGAATTGCAGGAAACAGATTTCAGGAGGTAGATTCGAATCACCTTTAAAGCACATGAAAAGCGGCAAAACGTTGACAATGGTGCCCTTGGCCAAGAAGGGCGTATGCGTTTTTTCCTGAATATATTCAGGAAAAAACGCATACGCCCTTTTTGGCCAACCAAGCAACCTGGAAAGGCAAATCAGCGCTACAAAGAAGTCTCGCTTCCCATCGGTCAAAAGGAACATGCTGAAAAAAGTGTCAAAACCAGAAATGCAGGACAGGCCATGTAGAAATGGGAGCCTTGCTACACTGATGGGCGGGATGTAAATTGCCAACAGCCACTCTGGAGAAGGGAACGGTGTGTACTGAAACATCTAAAAAACACAGCTTAGAGAGCATAGATCACTTCCACGCATGGGGTTATAAAGTGGGAAAATTGAAAATCAGCAAGACACAAGAACCCCAAAGTTTAGGGCTGCTCTGTTGACAAGGACCTCCACTTCCTTCCACCTTAAATATCCCAGGAAAGCAAAAAATGGATAAAAAAGTTGTGGTCCTTATGTACAATGGAATATCACTCAGCGATGAAATCAATGTCATAAGGCTAGTAGCAGCATGATGAGTGGATTTAGGTACGACGATTCTAAGTGAAATAAGTCACACAGAAAAGGACACTTCTCTTAAGGTGTCACTTATAGAGGGAAGGTAAAAACCGTTACACTTGAACTGAATTACAAAACAGAACAGAGTCACACATGCAGAAAACACACTATGGCTGCTTAACGGGAAAGGTGAGGTGGGGTGATACATAAAATAAGAGTTTCAAATTAGCTCAGATACCGTTCCATAAACCCAATATGTAACAAACAAGACCTACTCCTTGCTCAGAGAACTGGACTCAACACGCCCGATTCACCGCACCAGAATATATCTGACCAGTAATAATCTTAAAACCTATGTATTGATATCTCTCTGTTAGTGTGTCAAGTGGGTGTAAAGCGGCATAAACACAGCTGTGAAAAGCAGCTAAACCCCATTATAAAAATAAATTACTTTTAAAAACCCATGAAACAAAGACAGGAAAAGAGAGAGAAATTCTTACACAATTCGTTCAGGGGCTGTGATGCAACCTGGATTGACCATACCTAGACCCACAGGTGGATGAGACATAAGGGTGGACACTCTTGGGGCTGAGAGGTTTGGTGAGGTTGGGTGAGCAAACGCAGACCCTTTAAATTAATACTGCGTGCTACCCATCGCATGGGTCCCAAATCTCCAGGTTCAAGGGCATCTTCCTACATCGAAAACATGCACGAGAAACCCAGAAGATGGTACACCGTGTGATGGGGAAAGGTTTCTAAAACGCACCTCATTTCTCATCTCCTTGTGCTCGGGTTCGCCATTCCAGCAACTTTACTAGCAATCTCCCTACTTGGAGCATCAGCACCTTTAACCTCCTGTTCCGTACAGGTTGCAATTTGTCCTGAGGATGAGCGGGAAGACGGGGAACCAATGAGAAACTAGCTCTTGGTGTTGGGACAGGCACAGGTCACTCTATTTTCCCATCAGGAAGAAGAATTAACCACAGGTTCAGCCTGCCCCCCAGAACCAGAACAGGGCCTAAAGCCATCCTGCGCTTTTGAGGCCAGCTCCCAAAAAAGCGAGTTGTAAAATGGAGCTTCAGGGCACTGCAATTCACAAACCTGCAGAGGTATAAATGATAACTCTCGTCCACAAATATATTGAGGGAAGGCAAAGAAGAGGATTTGAAATCAAGGCAGAATTGCAGGAAACAGATTTCAGGAGGTAGATTCGAATCGCCTTTAAAGCACATGAAAAGCGGCAAAACGTTGACAATGATGCCCTTGGCCAAAAAGGGCGTATGCGTTTTTTCCTGAATATATTCAGGAAAAAACGCATACGCCCTTTTTGGCCAACCAAGCAACCTGGAAAGGCAAATCAGCGCTACAAAGAAGTCTCGCTTCCCATCGGTCAAAAGGAACATGCTGAAAAAAGTGTCAAAACCAGAAATGCAGGACAGGCAATGGAGAAATGGGAGCCTTGCTACACTGATGGGCGGGATGTAAATTGCCAACAGCCACTCTGGAGAAGGGTACGGTGTGTCCTGAAATATCTAAAAAACACAGCTTAGAGAGCATAGGGCACTTCCACGCATGGGGGTATAAAGTGGGAAAATTGATAATCAGCAAGACACAGGCACCCCAAAGTTTAGGGCTGCTCTGTTGACAAGGACCTCCACTTCATTCCACCTTAAATATCCCAGGAAAGCAAAAAATGGATAAAAAAGTTGTGGTCCTTATGTACAATGGAATATCACTCAGCGATGAAATCAATGTCATAAGGCTAGTAGCAGCATGATGAGTGGATTTAGGTACGACGATTCTAAGCGAAATAAGTCACACAGAAAAGGACACTTCTCTTAAGGTGTCACTTATAGAGGGAAGGTAAAAACCGTTACACTTGAACTGAATTACAAAACAGAACAGAGTCACACATGCAGAAAACACACTATGGCTGCTTAACGGGAAAGGTGAGGTGGGGTGATACATAAAATAAGAGTTTCAAATTAGCTCAGATACCGTTCCATAAACCCAATATGTAATAGACAAGACCTACTCCTTGCTCAGAGAACTGGACTCAACACTCCCGATTCACCGCACAAGAATATATCTGACTAGTAATAATCTTAAAACCTATGTATTGATATCTCTCTGTTAGTGTGTCAAGTGGGTGTAAAGCGGCATAAACACAGCCGTGAAAAGCAGCTAAACCCCATTATAAAAATAAATTACTTTTAAAAACCCATGAAACAAAGACAGGGAAAGAGAGAGAAATTCTTACACAATTCGTTCAGGGGCTGTGATGCAACCTGGATTGACCATATCTAGATCCACAGCTGGATGAGACATAAGGGTAGACACTCTTGGGGCTGAGAGGTTTGGTGAGGTTGGGTGAGCAAACGCAGACCCTTTAAAGTAATACTGCGTGCTACCCATCGCATGGGTCCCAAATCTCCAGGTTCAAGGGCATCTTCCTACATCGAAAACATGCATGAGAAACCCAGAAGATGGTACACCGTGTGATGGGGAAAGGTTTCTAAAACGCACCTCATTTCTCATCTCCTTGTGCTCGGGTTGGCCATTCTAGCCACTTTACTAGCAATCTCCCTACTTGGAGCATCAGCACCTTTAACCTCCTGTTCCGTACAGGTTGCAATTTGTCCTGAGGATGAACGGGAAGACGGGGAACCAATGAGAGACTAGCTCTTGGTGTTGGGACAGGCACAGGTCACTCTATTTTCCCATCAGGAAGAAGAATTAACCACAGGCTCAGCCTGCCCCCTGGAACCAGAACAGGGCCTGAAGCCATCCTGAGCTTTTGCGGCCAGCTCCCAAAAAAGCGAGTTGTAAAATGGAGCTTCAGGGCACTGCAATTCACAAACCTGCAGAGTTATAAATGATAACTCTCGTCCACAAATATATTGAGGGAAGGCAAAGAAGAGGATTTGAAAGCAACGCAGAATTGCAGGAAACAGATTTCAGGAGGTAGATTTGAATCGCCTTTAAAGCACAAGAAAAGCGGCAAAACGTTGACAATGATGCCCTTGGCCAAAAAGGGCGTTAGCGTTTTTTCCTGAATATATTCAGGAAAAAACGCTTACGCCCTTTTTGGCCAACCAAGCAACCTGGAAAGGCAAATCAGCACTACAAAGAAGTCTCGCTTCCCATCGGTCAAAAGGGCCATGCTGAAAAAAGTGTCCAAACCAGAAATGCAGGACAGGCCATGTAGAAATGGGAGCCTTGCTACACTGATGGGCGGGATGTAAATTGCCAACAGCCACTCTGGAGAAGGGAACGGTGTATACTGAAACATCTAAAAAACACAGCTTAGAGAGCATAGATCACTTCCACGCATGGGGTTATAAAGTGGGAAAATTGAAAATCAGCAAGACACAAGCACCCCAAAGTTTAGGGCTGCTCTGTTGACAAGGACCTCCACTTCATTCCACCTTAAATATCCCAGGAAAGCAAAAAATGGATAAAAAAGTTGTGGTCCTTATGTACAATGGAATATCACTCAGCGATGAAATCAATGTCATAAGGCTAGTAGCAGCATGATGAGTGGATTTAGGTACGACGATTCTAAGTGAAATAAGTCACACAGAAAAGGACACTTCTCTTAAGGTGTCACTTATAGAGGGAAGGTAAAAACCGTTACACTTGAACTGAATTACAAAACAGAACAGAGTCACACATGCAGAAAACACACTATGGCTGCTTAACGGGAAAGGTGAGGTGGGGTGATACATAAAATAAGAGTTTCAAATTAGCTCAGATACCGTTCCATAAACCCAATATGTAACAGACAAGACCTACTCCTTGCTCAGAGAACTGGACTCAACACGCCCGATTCACCGCACAAGAATATATCTGACTAGTAATAATCTTAAAACCTATGTATTGATATCTCTCTGTTAGTGTGTCAAGTGGGTGTAAAGCGGCATAAACACAGCCGTGAAAAGCAGCTAAACCCCATTATAAAAATAAATTACTTTTAAAAACCCATGAAACAAAGACAGGGAAAGAGAGAGAAATTCTTACACAATTCGTTCAGGGGCTGTGATGCAACCTGGATTGACCATATCTAGATCCACAGCTGGATGAGACATAAGGGTAGACACTCTTGGGGCTGAGAGGTTTGGTGAGGTTGGGTGAGCAAACGCAGACCCTTTAAAGTAATACTGCGTGCTACCCATCGCATGGGTCCCAAATCTCCAGGTTCAAGGGCATCTTCCTACATCGAAAACATGCATGAGAAACCCAGAAGATGGTACACCGTGTGATGGGGAAAGGTTTCTAAAACGCACCTCATTTCTCATCTCCTTGTGCTCGGGTTCGCCATTCCAGCCACTTTACTAGCAATCTCCCTACTTGGAGCATCAGCACCTTTAACCTCCTGTTCCGTACAGGTTGCAATTTGTCCTGAGGATGAGCGGGAAGACGGGGAACCAATGAGAGACTAGCTCTTGGTGTTGGGACAGGCACAGGTCACTCTATTTTCCCATTAGGAAGAAGAATTAACCACAGGTTCAGCCTGCCCCCCAGAACCAGAACAGGGCCTAAAGCCATCCTGCGCTTTTGAGGCCAGCTCCCAAAAAAGCGAGTTGTAAAATGGAGCTTCAGGGCACTGCAATTCACAAACCTGCAGAGGTATAAATGATAACTCTCGTCCACAAATATATTGAGGGAAGGCAAAGAAGAGGATTTGAAATCAAGGCAGAATTGCAGGAAACAGATTTCAGGAGGTAGATTCGAATCGCCTTTAAAGCACATGCAAAGCGGCAAAACGTTGACAATGATGCCCTTGGCCAAAAAGGGCGTATGCGTTTTTTCCTGAATATATTCAGGAAAAAACGCATACGCCCTTTTTGGCCAACCAAGCAACCTGGAAAGGCAAATCAGCGCTACAAAGAAGTCTCGCTTCCCATCGGTCAAAAGGAACATGCTGAAAAAAGTGTCAAAACCAGAAATGCAGGACAGGCAATGGAGAAATGGGAGCCTTGATACACTGATGGGCGGGATGTAAATTGCCAACAGCCACTCTGGAGAAGTGTACGGTGTGTCCTGAAATATCTAAAAAACACAGCTTAGAGAGCATAGGGCACTTTCACGCATGGGGGTATAAAGTGGGAAAATTGATAATCAGCAAGACACAGGCACCCTAAAGTTTAGGGCTGCTCTGTTGACAAGGACCTCCACTTCATTCCACCTTAAATATCCCAAGAAAGCGAAAAATGGATAAAGAAGTGGTGGTCCTTATGAACAATGGAATATCACTCAGCCATGAAATCAATGTCATAATGCTAGTAGCAGCATGATGAGTGGATTTAGGTACGACGATTCTAAGTGAAATAAGTCACACAAAAAAGGACACTTCTCATAAGGTGTCAATATAGAGGGAATGTAAAAACCGTTACACTTGAACTGAATTACAAAACAGAACAGAGTCACACATGCAGAAAACACACTATGGCTGCTTAACGCGAAAGGTGAGGTGGGGTGATACATAAAACAAGAGTTTCAAATTAGCTCAGATACCGTTCCATAAACCCAATATGTAACAGACAAGACCTACTCCTTGCTCAGAGAACTGGACTCAACACGCCCGATTCACCGCACAAGAATATATCTGACTAGTAATAATCTTAAAACCTATGTATTGATATCTCTCTGTTAGTGTGTCAAGTGGGTGTAAAGCAGCATAAACACAGCTGTGAAAAGCAGCTAAACCCCATTATAAAAATAAATTACTTTAAAAAACCCATGAAACAAAGACAGGGAAAGAGAGAGAAATTCTTACACAATTCGTTCAGGGGCTGTGATGCAACCTGGATTGACCATATCTAGACCCACAGCTGGATGAGACATAAGGGTGGACACTCTTGGGGCTGAGAGGTTTGGTGAGGTTGGGTGAGCAAACGCAGACCCTTTAAAGTAATACAGCGTGCTACCCATCGCATGGGTCCCAAATCTCCAGGTTCAAGGGCATCTTCCTACATCGAAAACATGCATGAGAAACCCAGAAGATGGTACACCGTGTGATGGGGAAAGGTTTCTAAAACGCACCTCATTTCTCATCTCCTTGTGCTCGGGTTGGCCATTCCAGCCACTTTACTAGCCATCTCCCTACTTGGAGCATCAGCACCTTTAACCTCCTGTTCCGTACAGGTTGCAATTTGTCTTGAGGATGAGCGGGAAGACGGGGAACCAATGAGAGACTAGCTCTTGGTGTTGGGACAGGCACAGGTCACTCTATTTTCCCATCAGGAAGAAGAATTAACCACA
The DNA here is from genome assembly GCF_965194825.1 of Balaenoptera physalus. Lineage (NCBI taxonomy): Eukaryota > Metazoa > Chordata > Mammalia > Artiodactyla > Balaenopteridae > Balaenoptera > Balaenoptera physalus. The sequence continues at coordinate 161,879 of NW_028126227.1, forward strand.
GGTTCAGCCTGCCCCCCAGAACCAGAAGAGGGCCTAAAGCCATCCTGCGCTTTTGAGGCCAGCTCCCAAAAAAGCGAGTTGTAAAATGGAGCTTCAGGGCACTGCAATTCACAAACCTGCAGAGGTATAAATGATAACTCTCGTCCACAAATATATTGAGGGAAGGCAAAGAAGAGGATTTGAAATCAAGGCAGAATTGCAGGAAACAGATTTCAGGAGGTAGATTCGAATCGCGTTTAAAGCACATGAAAAGCGGCAAAACGTTGACAATGATGCCCTTGGCCAAAAAGGGCGTATGCGTTTTTTCCTGAATATATTCAGGAAAAAACGCATACGCCCTTTTTGGCCAACCAAGCAACCTGGAAAGGCAAATCAGCGCTACAAAGAAGTCTCGCTTCCCATCGGTCAAAAGGAACATGCTGAAAAAAGTGTCAAAACCAGAAATGCAGGACAGGCAATGGAGAAATGGGAGCCTTGCTACACTGATGGGCGGGATGTAAATTGCCAACAGCCACTCTGGAGAAGGGTACGGTGTGTCCTGAAATATCTAAAAAACGCAGCTTAGAGAGCATAGGGCACTTCCACGCATGGGGGTATAAAGTGGGAAAATTGATAATCAGCAAGACACAGGCACCCCAAAGTTTAGGGCTGCTCTGTTGACAAGGACCTCCACTTCATTCCACCTTAAATATCCCAGGAAAGCAAAAAATGGATAAAAAAGTTGTGGTCCTTATGTACAATGGAATATCACTCAGCGATGAAATCAATGTCATAAGGCTAGTAGCAGCATGATGAGTGGATTTAGGTACGACGATTCTAAGCGAAATAAGTCACACAGAAAAGGACACTTCTCTTAAGGTGTCACTTATAGAGGGAAGGTAAAAACCGTTACACTTGAACTGAATTACAAAACAGAACAGAGTCACACATGCAGAAAACACACTATGGCTGCTTAACGGGAAAGGTGAGGTGGGGTGATACATAAAATAAGAGTTTCAAATTAGCTCAGATACCGTTCCATAAACCCAATATGTAACAGACAAGACCTACTCCTTGCTCTGAGAACTGGACTCAACACGCCCGATTCACCACACAAGAATATATCTGACTAGTAATAATCTTAAAACCTATGAATTGATATCTCTCTGTTAGTGTGTCAAGTGGGTGTAAAGCGGCATAAACACAGCCGGGAAAAGCAGCTAAACCCCATTATAAAAATAAATTACTTTTAAAAACCCATGAAACAAAGACAGTGAAAGAGAGAGAAATTCTTACACAATTCGTTCAGGGGCTGTGATGCAACCTGGATTGACCATATCTAGATCCACAGCTGGATGAGACATAAGGGTAGACACTCTTGGGGCTGAGAGGTTTGGTGAGGTTGGGTGAGCAAAGGCAGACCCTTTAAAGTAATACTGCGTGCTACCCATCGCATGGGTCCCAAATCTCCAGGTTCAAGGGCATCTTCCTACATCGAAACCATGCATGAGAAACCCAGAAGATGGTACACCGTTTGATGGGGAAAGGTTTCTAAAACGCACCTCATTTCTCATCTCCTTGTGCTCGGGTTGGCCATTCCAGCCACTTTACTAGCAATCTCCCTACTTGGAGCATCAGCACCTTTAACCTCCTGTTCCGTACAGGTTGCAATTTGTCCTGAGGATGAACGGGAAGACGGGGAACCAATGAGAGACTAGCTCTTGGTGTTGGGACAGGCACAGGTCACTCTATTTTCCCATCAGGAAGAAGAATTAACCACAGGCTCAGCCTGCCCTTCGGAACCAGAACAGGGCCTGAAGCCATCCTGCGCTTTTGCGGCCAGCTCCCAAAAAAGCGAGTTGTAAAATGGAGCTTCAGGGCACTGCAATTCACAAACCTGCAGAGTTATAAATGATAACTCTCGTCCACAAATATATTGAGGGAAGGCAAAGAAGAGGATTTGAAAGCAAGGCAGAATTGCAGGAAACAGATTTCAGGAGGTAGATTTGAATCGCCTTTAAAGCACATGAAAAGCGGCAAAACGTTGACAATGATGCCCTTGGCCAAAAAGGGCGTAAGCGTTATTTCCTGAATATATTCAGGAAAAAACGCTTACGCCCTTTTTGGCCAACCAAGCAACCTGGAAAGGCAAATCAGCGCTACAAAGAAGTCTCGCTTCCCATCGGTCAAAAGGGCCATGCTGAAAAAAGTTTCAAAACCAGAAATGCAGGACAGGCCATGTAGAAATGGGAGCCTTGCTACACTGATGGGCGGGATGTAAATTGCCAACAGCCACTCTGGAGAAGGGAACGGTGTGTACTGAAACATCTAAAAAACACAGCTTAGAGAGCATAGATCACTTCCACGCATGGGGTTATAAAGTGGGAAAATTGAAAATCAGCAAGACACAAGAACCCCAAAGTTTAGGGCTGCTCTGTTGACAAGGACCTCCACTTCCTTCCACCTTAAATATCCCAGGAAAGCAAAAAATGGATAAAAAAGTTGTGGTCCTTATGTACAATGGAATATCACTCAGCGATGAAATCAATGTCATAAGGCTAGTAGCAGCACGATGAGTGGATTTAGGTACGACGATTCTAAGTGAAATAAGTCACACAGAAAAGGACACTTCTCATAAGGTGTCAATATAGAGGGAATGTAAAAACCGTTACACTTGAACTGAATTACAAAACAGAACAGAGTCACACATGCAGAAAACACACTATGGCTGCTTAACGGGAAAGGTGAGGTGGGGTGATACATAAAACAAGAGTTTCAAATTAGCTCAGATACCGTTCCATAAACCCAATATGTAACAGACAAGACCTACTCCTTGCTCAGAGAACTGGACTCAACACGCCCGATTCACCGCACAAGAATATATCTGACTAGTAATAATCTTAAAACCTATGTATTGATATCTCTCTGTTAGTGTGTCAAGTGGGTGTAAAGCGGCATAAACACAGCTGTGAAAAGCAGCTAAGCCCCATTATAAAAATAAATTACTTTAAAAAACCCATGAAACAAAGACAGGGAAAGAGAGAGAAATTCTTACACAATTCGTTCAGGGGCTGTGATGCAACCTGGATTGACCATATCTAGACCCACAGCTGGATGAGACATAAGGGTGGACACTCTTGGGGCTGAGAGGTTTGGTGAGGTTGGGTGAGCAAAGGCAGACCCTTTAAAGTAATACTGCGTGCTACCCATCGCATGGGTCCCAAATCTCCAGGTTCAAGGGCATCTTCCTACATCGAAAACATGCATGAGAAACCCAGAAGATGGTACACCGTTTGATGGGGAAAGGTTTCTAAAACGCACCTCATTTCTCATCTCCTTGTGCTCGGGTTGGCCATTCCAGCCACTTTACTAGCAATCTCCCTACTTGGAGCATCAGCACCTTTAACCTCCTGTTCCGTACAGGTTGCAATTTGTCCTGAGGATGAACTGGAAGACGGGAACCAATGAGAGACTAGCTCTTGGTGTTGGGACAGTCACAGGTCACTCTATTTTCCCATCAGGAAGAAGAATTAACCACAGGCTCAGCCTGCCCTTCGGAACCAGAAGAGGGCCTGAAGCCATCCTGCGCTTTTGCGGCCAGCTCCCAAAAAAGCGAGTTGTAAAATGGAGCTTCAGGGCACTGCAATTCACAAACCTGCAGAGTTATAAATGATAACTCTCGACCACAAATATATTGAGGGAAGGCAAAGAAGAGGATTTGAAAGCAAGGCAGAATTGCAGGAAACAGATTTCAGGAGGTAGATTTGAATCGCCTTTAAAGCACATGAAAAGCGGCAAAACGTTGACAATGATGCCCTTGGCCAAAAAGGGCGTAAGCGTTATTTCCTGAATATATTCAGGAAAAAACGCTTACGCCCTTTTTGGCCAACCAAGCAACCTGGAAAGGCAAATCAGCGCTACAAAGAAGTCTCGCTTCCCATCGGTCAAAAGGGCCATGCTGAAAAAAGTTTCAAAACCAGAAATGCAGGACAGGCCATGTAGAAATGGGAGCCTTGCTACACTGATGGGCGGGATGTAAATTGCCAACAGCCACTCTGGAGAAGGGAACGGTGTGTACTGAAATATCTAAAAAACACAGCTTAGAGAGCATAGATCACTTCCACGCATGGGGTTATAAAGTGGGAAAATTGAAAATCAGCAAGACACAAGAACCCCAAAGTTTAGGGCTGCTCTGTTGACAAGGACCTCCACTTCCTTCCACCTTAAATATCGCAGGAAAGCAAAAAATGGATAAAAAAGTTGTGGTCCTTATGTACAATGGAATATCACTCAGCGATGAAATCAATGTCATAAGGCTAGTATCAGCATGATGAGTGGATTTAGGTACGACGATTCTAAGTGAAATAAGTCACACAGAAAAGGACACTTCTCTTAAGGTGTCACTTATAGAGGGAAGGTAAAAACCGTTACACTTGAACTGAATTACAAAACAGAACAGAGTCACACATGCAGAAAACACACTATGGCTGCTTAACGGGAAAGGTGAGGTGGGGTGATACATAAAATAAGAGTTTCAAATTAGCTCAGATACCGTTCCATAAACCCAATATGTAACAGACAAGACCTACTCCTTGCTCAGAGAACTGGACTCAACACGCCCGATTCACCACACAAGAATATATCTGACTAGTAATAATCTTAAAACCTATGAATTGATATCTCTCTGTTAGTGTGTCAAGTGGGTGTAAAGCGGCATAAACACAGCCGTGAAAAGCAGCTAAACCCCATTATAAAAATAAATTACTTTTAAAAACCCATGAAACAAAGACAGGGAAAGAAAGAGAAATTCTTACACAATTCGTTCAGGGGCTGTGATGTAACCTGGATTGACCATATCTAGATCCACAGCTGGATGAGACATAAGGGTAGACACTCTTGGGGCTGAGAGGTTTGGTGAGGTTGGGTGAGCAAACGCAGACCCTTTAAAGTAATACTGCGTGCTACCCATCGCATGGGTCCCACATCTCCAGGTTCAAGGGCATCTTCCTACATCGAAAACATGCATGAGAAACCCAGAAGATGGTACACCGTGTGATGGGGAAAGGTTTCTAAAACGCACCTCATTTCTCATCTCCTTGTGCTCGGGTTCGCCATTCCAGCCACTTTACTAGCAATCTCCCTACTTGGAGCATCAGCACCTTTAACCTCCTGTTCCGTACAGGTTGCAATTTGTCCTGAGGATGAGCGGGAAGACGGGGAACCAATGAGAGACTAGCTCTTGGTGTTGGGACAGGCACAGGTCACTCTATTTTCCCATCAGGAAGAAGAATTAACCACAGGTTCAGCCTGCCCCCCAGAACCAGAACAGGGCCTAAAGCCATCCTGCGCTTTTGAGGCCAGCTCCCAAAAAAGCGAGTTGTAAAATGGAGCTTCAGGGCACTGCAATTCACAAACCTGCAGAGGTATAAATGATAACTCTCCTCCACAAATATATTGAGGGAAGGCAAAGAAGAGGATTTGAAATCAAGGCAGAATTGCAGGAAACAGATTTCAGGAGGTAGATTCGAATCGCCTTTAAAGCACATGAAAAGCGGCAAAACGTTGACAATGATGCCCTTGGCCAAAAAGGGCGTATGCGTTTTTTCCTGAATATATTCAGGAAAAAACGCATACGCCCTTTTTGGCCAACCAAGCAACCTGGAAAGGCAAATCAGCGCTACAAAGAAGTCTCGCTTCCCATCGGTCAAAAGGAACATGCTGAAAAAAGTGTCAAAACCAGAAATGCAGGACAGGCAATGGAGAAATGGGAGCCTTGATACACTGATGGGCGGGATGTAAATTGCCAACAGCCACTCTGGAGAAGTGTACGGTGTGTCCTGAAATATCTAAAAAACACAGCTTAGAGAGCATAGGGCACTTCCACGCATGGGGGTATAAAGTGGGAAAATTGATAATCAGCAAGACACAGGCACCCTAAAGTTTAGGGCTGCTCTGTTGACAAGGACCTCCACTTCATTCCACCTTAAATATCCCAAGAAAGCGAAAAATGGATAAAGAAGTGGTGGTCCTTATGAACAATGGAATATCACTCAGCCATGAAATCAATGTCATAATGCTAGTAGCAGCATGATGAGTGGATTTAGGTACGACGATTCTAAGTGAAATAAGTCACACAGAAAAGGACACTTCTCATAAGGTGTCAATATAGAGGGAATGTAAAAACCGTTACACTTGAACTGAATTACAAAACAGAACAGAGTCACACATGCAGAAAACACACTATGGCTGCTTAACGGGAAAGGTGAGGTGGGGTGATACATAAAACAAGAGTTTCAAATTAGCTCAGATACCGTTCCATAAACCCAATATGTAACAGACAAGACCTACTCCTTGCTCAGAGAACTGGACTCAACACGCCCGATTCACCGCACAAGAATATATCTGACTAGTAATAATCTTAAAACCTATGAATTGATATCTCTCTGTTAGTGTGTCAAGTGGGTGTAAAGCGGCATAAACACAGCCGTGAAAAGCAGCTAAACCCCATTATAAAAATAAATTACTTTTAAAAACCCATGAAACAAAGACAGGGAAAGAGAGAGAAATTCTTACACAATTCGTTCAGGGGCTGTGATGCAACCTGGATTGACCATATCTAGATCCACAGCTGGATGAGACATAAGGGTAGACACTCTTGGGGCTGAGAGGTTTGGTGAGGTTGGGTGAGCAAAGGCAGACCCTTTAAAGTAATACTGCGTGCTACCCATCGCATGGGTCCCAAATCTCCAGGTTCAAGGGCATCTTCCTACATCGAAAACATGCATGAGAAACCCAGAAGATGGTACACCGTTTGATGGGGAAAGGTTTCTAAAACGCACCTCATTTCTCATCTCCTTGTGCTCGGGTTGGCCATTCCAGCCACTTTACTAGCAATCTCCCTACTTGGAGCATCAGCACCTTTAACCTCCTGTTCCGTACAGGTTGCAATTTGTCCTGAGGATGAACTGGAAGACGGGGAACCAATGAGAGACTAGCTCTTGGTGTTGGGACAGGCACAGGTCACTCTATTTTCCCATCAGGAAGAAGAATTAACCACAGGCTCAGCCTGCCCTTCGGAACCAGAACAGGGCCTGAAGCCATCCTGCGCTTTTGCGGCCAGCTCCCAAAAAAGCGAGTTGTAAAATGGAGCTTCAGGGCACTGCAATTCACAAACCTGCAGAGTTATAAATGATAACTCTCGTCCACAAATATATTGAGGGAAGGCAAAGAAGAGGATTTGAAAGCAAGGCAGATTTGCAGGAAACAGATTTCAGGAGGTAGATTTGAATCGCCTTTAAAGCACATGAAAAGCGGCAAAACGTTGACAATGATGCCCTTGGCCAAAAAGGGCGTAAGCGTTATTTCCTGAATATATTCAGGAAAAAACGCTTACGCCCTTTTTGGCCAAACAAGCAACCTGGAAAGGCAAATCAGCGCTACAAAGAAGTCTCGCTTCCCATCGGTCAAAAGGGCCATGCTGAAAAAAGTTTCAAAACCAGAAATGCAGGACAGGCCATGTAGAAATGGGAGCCTTGCTACACTGATGGGCGGGATGTAAATTGCCAACAGCCACTCTGGAGAAGGGAACGGTGTGTACTGAAACATCTAAAAAACACAGCTTAGAGAGCATAGATCACTTCCACGCATGGGGTTATAAAGTGGGAAAATTGAAAATCAGCAAGACACAAGAACCCCAAAGTTTAGGGCTGCTCTGTTGACAAGGACCTCCACTTCCTTCCACCTTAAATATCGCAGGAAAGCAAAAAATGGATAAAAAAGTTGTGGTCCTTATGTACAATGGAATATCACTCAGCGATGAAATCAATGTCATAAGGCTAGTATCAGCATGATGAGTGGATTTAGGTATGACGATTCTAAGTGAAATAAGTCACACAGAAAAGGACACTTCTCTTAAGGTGTCACTTATAGAGGGAAGGTAAAAACCGTTACACTTGAACTGAATTACAAAACAGAACAGAGTCACACATGCAGAAAACACACTATGGCTGCTTAACGGGAAAGGTGAGGTGGGGTGATACATAAAATAAGAGTTTCAAATTAGCTCAGATACCGTTCCATAAACCCAATATGTAACAAACAAGACCTACTCCTTGCTCAGAGAACTGGACTCAACACGCCCGATTCACCGCACCAGAATATATCTGACCAGTAATAATCTTAAAACCTATGTATTGATATCTCTCTGTTAGTGTGTCAAGTGGGTGTAAAGCGGCATAAACACAGCTGTGAAAAGCAGCTAAACCCCATTATAAAAATAAATTACTTTTAAAAACCCATGAAACAAAGACAGGGAAAGAGAGAGAAATTCTTACACAATTCGTTCAGGGGCTGTGATGCAACCTGGATTGACCATACCTAGACCCACAGGTGGATGAGACATAAGGGTGGACACTCTTGGGGCTGAGAGGTTTGGTGAGGTTGGGTGAGCAAACGCAGACCCTTTAAATTAATACTGCGTGCTACCCATCGCATGGGTCCCAAATCTCCAGGTTCAAGGGCATCTTCCTACATCGAAAACATGCATGAGAAACCCAGAAGATGGTACACCGTGTGATGGGGAAAGGTTTCTAAAACGCACCTCATTTCTCATCTCCTTGTGCTCGGGTTCGCCATTCCAGCAACTTTACTAGCAATCTCCCTACTTGGAGCATCAGCACCTTTAACCTCCTGTTCCGTACAGGTTGCAATTTGTCCTGAGGATGAGCGGGAAGACGGGGAACCAATGAGAGACTAGCTCTTGGTGTTGGGACAGGCACAGGTCACTCTATTTTCCCATCAGGAAGAAGAATTAACCACAGGTTCAGCCTGCCCCCCAGAACCAGAACAGGGCCTAAAGCCATCCTGCGCTTTTGAGGCCAGCTCCCAAAAAAGCGAGTTGTAAAATGGAGCTTCAGGGCACTGCAATTCACAAACCTGCAGAGGTATAAATGATAACTCTCGTCCACAAATATATTGAGGGAAGGCAAAGAAGAGGATTTGAAAGCAAGGCAGAATTGCAGGAAACAGATTTCAGGAGGTAGATTTGAATCGCCTTTAAAGCACATGAAAAGCGGCAAAACGTTGACAATGATGCCCTTGGCCAAAAAGGGCGTAAGCGTTATTTCCTGAATATATTCAGGAAAAAACGCTTACGCCCTTTTTGGCCAACCAAGCAACCTGGAAAGGCAAATCAGCGCTACAAAGAAGTCTCGCTTCCCATCGGTCAAAAGGGCCATGCTGAAAAAAGTTTCAAAACCAGAAATGCAGGACAGGCCATGTAGAAATGGGAGCCTTGCTACACTGATGGGCGGGATGTAAATTGCCAACAGCCACTCTGGAGAAGGGTACGGTGTGTCCTGAAATATCTAAAAAACACAGCTTAGAGAGCATAGGGCACTTCCACGCATGGGGGTATAAAGTGGGAAAATTGATAATCAGCAAGACACAGGCACCCCAAAGTTTAGGGCTGCTCTGTTGACAAGGACCTCCACTTCATTCCACCTTAAATATCCCAGGAAAGCAAAAAATGGATAAAAAAGTTGTGGTCCTTATGTACAATGGAATATCACTCAGCGATGAAATCAATGTCATAAGGCTAGTAGCAGCATGATGAGTGGATTTAGGTACGACGATTCTAAGTGAAATAAGTCACACAGAAAAGGACACTTCTCTTAAGGTGTCACTTATAGAGGGAAGGTAAAAACCGTTACACTTGAACTGAATTACAAAACAGAACAGAGTCACACATGCAGAAAACACACTATGGCTGCTTAACGGGAAAGGTGAGGTGGGGTGATACATAAAATAAGAGTTTCAAATTAGCTCAGATACCGTTCCATAAACCCAATATGTAACAGACAAGACCTACTCCTTGCTCAGAGAACTGGACTCAACACGCCCGATTCACCACACAAGAATATATCTGACTAGTAATAATCTTAAAACCTATGAATTGATATCTCTCTGTTAGTGTGTCAAGTGGGTGTAAAGCGGCATAAACACAGCCGTGAAAAGCAGCTAAACCCCATTATAAAAATAAATTACTTTTAAAAACCCATGAAACAAAGACAGGGAAAGAAAGAGAAATTCTTACACAATTCGTTCAGGGGCTGTGATGCAACCTGGATTGACCATATCTAGATCCACAGCTGGATGAGACATAAGGGTAGACACTCTTGGGGCTGAGAGGTTTGGTGAGGTTGGGTGAGCAAACGCAGACCCTTTAAAGTAATACTGCGTGCTACCCATCGCATGGGTCCCAAATCTCCAGGTTCAAGGGCATCTTCCTACATCGAAAACATGCATGAGAAACCCAGAAGATGGTACACCGTGTGATGGGGAAAGGTTTCTAAAACGCACCTCATTTCTCATCTCCTTGTGCTCGGGTTCGCCATTCCAGCCACTTTACTAGCAATCTCCCTACTTGGAGCATCAGCACCTTTAACCTCCTGTTCCGTACAGGTTGCAATTTGTCCTGAGGATGAGCGGGAAGACGGGGAACCAATGAGAGACTAGCTCTTGGTGTTGGGACAGGCACAGGTCACTCTATTTTCCCATCAGGAAGAAGAATTAACCACAGGTTCAGCCTGCCCCCCAGAACCAGAACAGGGCCTAAAGCCATCCTGCGCTTTTGAGGCCAGCTCCCAAAAAAGCGAGTTGTAAAATGGAGCTTCAGGGCACTGCAATTCACAAACCTGCAGAGGTATAAATGATAACTCTCGTCCACAAATATATTGAGGGAAGGCAAAGAAGAGGATTTGAAATCAAGGCAGAATTGCAGGAAACAGATTTCAGGAGGTAGATTCGAATCGCCTTTAAAGCACATGAAAAGCGGCAAAACGTTGACAATGATGCCCTTGGCCAAAAAGGGCGTATGCGTTTTTTCCTGAATATATTCAGGAAAAAACGCATACGCCCTTTTTGGCCAACCAAGCAACCTGGAAAGGCAAATCAGCGCTACAAAGAAGTCTCGCTTCCCATCGGTCAAAAGGAACATGCTGAAAAAAGTGTCAAAACCAGAAATGCAGGACAGGCAATGGAGAAATGGGAGCCTTGATACACTGATGGGCGGGATGTAAATTGCCAACAGCCACTCTGGAGAAGTGTACGGTGTGTCCTGAAATATCTAAAAAACACAGCTTAGAGAGCATAGGGCACTTCCACGCATTGGGGTATAAAGTGGGAAAATTGATAATCAGCAAGACACAGGCACCCTAAAGTTTAGGGCTGCTCTGTTGACAAGGACCTCCACTTCATTCCACCTTAAATATCCCAAGAAAGCGAAAAATGGATAAAGAAGTGGTGGTCCTTATGAACAATGGAATATCACTCAGCCATGAAATCAATGTCATAATGCTAGTAGCAGCATGATGAGTGGATTTAGGTACGACGATTCTAAGTGAAATAAGTCACACAGAAAAGGACACTTCTCATAAGGTGTCAATATAGAGGGAATGTAAAAACCGTTACACTTGAACTGAATTACAAAACAGAACAGAGTCACACATGCAGAAAACACACTATGGCTGCTTAACGGGAAAGGTGAGGTGGGGTGATACATAAAACAAGAGTTTCAAATTAGCTCAGATACCGTTCCATAAACCCAATATGTAACAGACAAGACCTACTCCTTGCTCAGAGAACTGGACTCAACACGCCCGATTCACCGCACAAGAATATATCTGACTAGTAATAATCTTAAAACCTATGAATTGATATCTCTCTGTTAGTGTGTCAAGTGGGTGTAAAGCGGCATAAACACAGCCGTGAAAAGCAGCTAAACCCCATTATAAAAATAAATTACTTTTAAAAACCCATGAAACAAAGACAGGGAAAGAGAGAGAAATTCTTACACAATTCGTTCAGGGGCTGTGATGCAACCTGGATTGACCATATCTAGATCCACAGCTGGATGAGACATAAGGGTAGACACTCTTGGGGCTGAGAGGTTTGGTGAGGTTGGGTGAGCAAAGGCAGACCCTTTAAAGTAATACTGCGTGCTACCCATCGCATGGGTCCCAAATCTCCAGGTTCAAGGGCATCTTCCTACATCGAAAACATGCATGAGAAACCCAGAAGATGGTACACCGTTTGATGGGGAAAGGTTTCTAAAACGCACCTCATTTCTCATCTCCTTGTGCTCGGGTTGGCCATTCCAGCCACTTTACTAGCAATCTCCCTACTTGGAGCATCAGCACCTTTAACCTCCTGTTCCGTACAGGTTGCAATTTGTCCTGAGGATGAACTGGAAGATGGGGAACCAATGAGAGACTAGCTCTTGGTGTTGGGACAGGCACAGGTCACTCTATTTTCCCATCAGGAAGAAGAATTAACCACAGGCTCAGCCTGCCCTTCGGAACCAGAAGAGGGCCTGAAGCCATCCTGCGCTTTTGCGGCCAGCTCCCAAAAAAGCGAGTTGTAAAATGGAGCTTCAGGGCACTGCAATTCACAAACCTGCAGAGTTATAAATGATAACTCTCGTCCACAAATATATTGAGGGAAGGCAAAGAAGAGGATTTGAAAGCAAGGCAGAATTGCAGGAAACAGATTTCAGGAGGTAGATTTGAATCGCCTTTAAAGCACATGAAAAGCGGCAAAACGTTGACAATGATGCCCTTGGCCAAAAAGGGCGTAAGCGTTATTTCCTGAATATATTCAGGAAAAAACGCTTACGCCCTTTTTGGCCAACCAAGCAACCTGGAAAGGCAAATCAGCGCTACAAAGAAGTCTCGCTTCCCATCGGTCAAAAGGGCCATGCTGAAAAAAGTTTCAAAACCAGAAATGCAGGACAGGCCATGTAGAAATGGGAGCCTTGCTACACTGATGGGCGGGATGTAAATTGCCAACAGCCACTCTGGAGAAGGGAACGGTGTGTACTGAAACATCTAAAAAACACAGCTTAGAGAGCATAGATCACTTCCACGCATGGGGTTATAAAGTGGGAAAATTGAAAATCAGCAAGACACAAGAACCCCAAAGTTTAGGGCTGCTCTGTTGACAAGGACCTCCACTTCCTTCCACCTTAAATATCCCAGGAAAGCAAAAAATGGATAAAAAAGTTGTGGTCCTTATGTACAATGGAATATCACTCAGCGATGAAATCAATGTCATAAGGCTAGTAGCAGCATGATGAGTGGATTTAGGTACGACGATTCTAAGTGAAATAAGTCACACAGAAAAGGACACTTCTCTTAAGGTGTCACTTATAGAGGGAAGGTAAAAACCGTTACACTTGAACTGAATTACAAAACAGAACAGAGTCACACATGCAGAAAACACACTATGGCTGCTTAACGGGAAAGGTGAGGTGGGGTGATACATAAAATAAGAGTTTCAAATTAGCTCAGATACCGTTCCATAAACCCAATATGTAACAGACAAGACCTACTCCTTGCTCAGAGAACTGGACTCAACACGCCCGATTCACCACACAAGAATATATCTGACTAGTAATAATCTTAAAACCTATGAATTGATATCTCTCTGTTAGTGTGTCAAGTGGGTGTAAAGCGGCATAAACACAGCCGTGAAAAGCAGCTAAACCCCATTATAAAAATAAATTACTTTTAAAAACCCATGAAACAAAGACAGGGAAAGAAAGAGAAATTCTTACACAATTCGTTCAGGGGCTGTGATGTAACCTGGATTGACCATATCTAGATCCACAGCTGGATGAGACATAAGGGTAGACACTCTTGGGGCTGAGAGGTTTGGTGAGGTTGGGTGAGCAAACGCAGACCCTTTAAAGTAATACTGCGTGCTACCCATCGCATGGGTCCCAAATCTCCAGGTTCAAGGGCATCTTCCTACATCGAAAACATGCATGAGAAACCCAGAAGATGGTACACCGTGTGATGGGGAAAGGTTTCTAAAACGCACCTCATTTCTCATCTCCTTGTGCTCGGGTTCGCCATTCCAGCCACTTTACTAGCAATCTCCCTACTTGGAGCATCAGCACCTTTAACCTCCTGTTCCGTACAGGTTGCAATTTGTCCTGAGGATGAGCGGGAAGACGGGGAACCAATGAGAGACTAGCTCTTGGTGTTGGGACAGGCACAGGTCACTCTATTTTCCCATCAGGAAGAAGAATTAACCACAGGTTCAGCCTGCCCCCCAGAACCAGAACAGGGCCTAAAGCCATCCTGCGCTTTTGAGGCCAGCTCCCAAAAAAGCGAGTTGTAAAATGGAGCTTCAGGGCACTGCAATTCACAAACCTGCAGAGGTATAAATGATAACTCTCCTCCACAAATATATTGAGGGAAGGCAAAGAAGAGGATTTGAAATCAAGGCAGAATTGCAGGAAACAGATTTCAGGAGGTAGATTCGAATCGCCTTTAAAGCACATGAAAAGCGGCAAAACGTTGACAATGATGCCCTTGGCCAAAAAGGGCGTATGCGTTTTTTCCTGAATATATTCAGGAAAAAACGCATACGCCCTTTTTGGCCAACCAAGCAACCTGGAAAGGCAAATCAGCGCTACAAAGAAGTCTCGCTTCCCATCGGTCAAAAGGAACATGCTGAAAAAAGTGTCAAAACCAGAAATGCAGGACAGGCAATGGAGAAATGGGAGCCTTGATACACTGATGGGCGGGATGTAAATTGCCAACAGCCACTCTGGAGAAGTGTACGGTGTGTCCTGAAATATCTAAAAAACACAGCTTAGAGAGCATAGGGCACTTCCACGCATGGGGGTATAAAGTGGGAAAATTGATAATCAGCAAGACACAGGCACCCTAAAGTTTAGGGCTGCTCTGTTGACAAGGACCTCCACTTCATTCCACCTTAAATATCCCAAGAAAGCGAAAAATGGATAAAGAAGTGGTGGTCCTTATGAACAATGGAATATCACTCAGCCATGAAATCAATGTCATAATGCTAGTAGCAGCATGATGAGTGGATTTAGGTACGACGATTCTAAGTGAAATAAGTCACACAGAAAAGGACACTTCTCATAAGGTGTCAATATAGAGGGAATGTAAAAACCGTTACACTTGAACTGAATTACAAAACAGAACAGAGTCACACATGCAGAAAACACACTATGGCTGCTTAACGGGAAAGGTGAGGTGGGGTGATACATAAAACAAGAGTTTCAAATTAGCTCAGATACCGTTCCATAAACCCAATATGTAACAGACAAGACCTACTCCTTGCTCAGAGAACTGGACTCAACACGCCCGATTCACCGCACAAGAATATATCTGACTAGTAATAATCTTAAAACCTATGAATTGATATCTCTCTGTTAGTGTGTCAAGTGGGTGTAAAGCGGCATAAACACAGCCGTGAAAAGCAGCTAAACCCCATTATAAAAATAAATTACTTTTAAAAACCCATGAAACAAAGACAGGGAAAGAGAGAGAAATTCTTACACAATTCGTTCAGGGGCTGTGATGCAACCTGGATTGACCATATCTAGATCCACAGCTGGATGAGACATAAGGGTAGACACTCTTGGGGCTGAGAGGTTTGGTGAGGTTGGGTGAGCAAAGGCAGACCCTTTAAAGTAATACTGCGTGCTACCCATCGCATGGGTCCCAAATCTCCAGGTTCAAGGGCATCTTCCTACATCGAAACCATGCATGAGAAACCCAGAAGATGGTACACCGTTTGATGGGGAAAGGTTTCTAAAACGCACCTCATTTCTCATCTCCTTGTGCTCGGGTTGGCCATTCCAGCCACTTTACTAGCAATCTCCCTACTTGGAGCATCAGCACCTTTAACCTCCTGTTCCGTACAGGTTGCAATTTGTCCTGAGGATGAACGGGAAGACGGGGAACCAATGAGAGACTAGCTCTTGGTGTTGGGACAGGCACAGGTCACTCTATTTTCCCATCAGGAAGAAGAATTAACCACAGGCTCAGCCTGCCCTTCGGAACCAGAACAGGGCCTGAAGCCATCCTGCGCTTTTGCGGCCAGCTCCCAAAAAAGCGAGTTGTAAAATGGAGCTTCAGGGCACTGCAATTCACAAACCTGCAGAGTTATAAATGATAACTCTCGTCCACAAATATATTGAGGGAAGGCAAAGAAGAGGATTTGAAAGCAAGGCAGAATTGCAGGAAACAGATTTCAGGAGGTAGATTTGAATCGCCTTTAAAGCACATGAAAAGCGGCAAAACGTTGACAATGATGCCCTTGGCCAAAAAGGGCGTAAGCGTTATTTCCTGAATATATTCAGGAAAAAACGCTTACGCCCTTTTTGGCCAACCAAGCAACCTGGAAAGGCAAATCAGCGCTACAAAGAAGTCTCGCTTCCCATCGGTCAAAAGGGCCATGCTGAAAAAAGTTTCAAAACCAGAAATGCAGGACAGGCCATGTAGAAATGGGAGCCTTGCTACACTGATGGGCGGGATGTAAATTGCCAACAGCCACTCTGGAGAAGGGAACGGTGTGTACTGAAACATCTAAAAAACACAGCTTAGAGAGCATAGATCACTTCCACGCATGGGGTTATAAAGTGGGAAAATTGAAAATCAGCAAGACACAAGAACCCCAAAGTTTAGGGCTGCTCTGTTGACAAGGACCTCCACTTCCTTCCACCTTAAATATCCCAGGAAAGCAAAAAATGGATAAAAAAGTTGTGGTCCTTATGTACAATGGAATATCACTCAGCGATGAAATCAATGTCATAAGGCTAGTAGCAGCACGATGAGTGGATTTAGGTACGACGATTCTAAGTGAAATAAGTCACACAGAAAAGGACACTTCTCATAAGGTGTCAATATAGAGGGAATGTAAAAACCGTTACACTTGAACTGAATTACAAAACAGAACAGAGTCACACATGCAGAAAACACACTATGGCTGCTTAACGGGAAAGGTGAGGTGGGGTGATACATAAAACAAGAGTTTCAAATTAGCTCAGATACCGTTCCATAAACCCAATATGTAACAGACAAGACCTACTCCTTGCTCAGAGAACTGGACTCAACACGCCCGATTCACCGCACAAGAATATATCTGACTAGTAATAATCTTAAAACCTATGTATTGATATCTCTCTGTTAGTGTGTCAAGTGGGTGTAAAGCGGCATAAACACAGCTGTGAAAAGCAGCTAAGCCCCATTATAAAAATAAATTACTTTAAAAAACCCATGAAACAAAGACAGGGAAAGAGAGAGAAATTCTTACACAATTCGTTCAGGGGCTGTGATGCAACCTGGATTGACCATATCTAGACCCACAGCTGGATGAGACATAAGGGTGGACACTCTTGGGGCTGAGAGGTTTGGTGAGGTTGGGTGAGCAAAGGCAGACCCTTTAAAGTAATACTGCGTGCTACCCATCGCATGGGTCCCAAATCTCCAGGTTCAAGGGCATCTTCCTACATCGAAAACATGCATGAGAAACCCAGAAGATGGTACACCGTTTGATGGGGAAAGGTTTCTAAAACGCACCTCATTTCTCATCTCCTTGTGCTCGGGTTGGCCATTCCAGCCACTTTACTAGCAATCTCCCTACTTGGAGCATCAGCACCTTTAACCTCCTGTTCCGTACAGGTTGCAATTTGTCCTGAGGATGAACTGGAAGACGGGAACCAATGAGAGACTAGCTCTTGGTGTTGGGACAGTCACAGGTCACTCTATTTTCCCATCAGGAAGAAGAATTAACCACAGGCTCAGCCTGCCCTTCGGAACCAGAAGAGGGCCTGAAGCCATCCTGCGCTTTTGCGGCCAGCTCCCAAAAAAGCGAGTTGTAAAATGGAGCTTCAGGGCACTGCAATTCACAAACCTGCAGAGTTATAAATGATAACTCTCGACCACAAATATATTGAGGGAAGGCAAAGAAGAGGATTTGAAAGCAAGGCAGAATTGCAGGAAACAGATTTCAGGAGGTAGATTTGAATCGCCTTTAAAGCACATGAAAAGCGGCAAAACGTTGACAATGATGCCCTTGGCCAAAAAGGGCGTAAGCGTTATTTCCTGAATATATTCAGGAAAAAACGCTTACGCCCTTTTTGGCCAACCAAGCAACCTGGAAAGGCAAATCAGCGCTACAAAGAAGTCTCGCTTCCCATCGGTCAAAAGGGCCATGCTGAAAAAAGTTTCAAAACCAGAAATGCAGGACAGGCCATGTAGAAATGGGAGCCTTGCTACACTGATGGGCGGGATGTAAATTGCCAACAGCCACTCTGGAGAAGGGAACGGTGTGTACTGAAATATCTAAAAAACACAGCTTAGAGAGCATAGATCACTTCCACGCATGGGGTTATAAAGTGGGAAAATTGAAAATCAGCAAGACACAAGAACCCCAAAGTTTAGGGCTGCTCTGTTGACAAGGACCTCCACTTCCTTCCACCTTAAATATCGCAGGAAAGCAAAAAATGGATAAAAAAGTTGTGGTCCTTATGTACAATGGAATATCACTCAGCGATGAAATCAATGTCATAAGGCTAGTATCAGCATGATGAGTGGATTTAGGTACGACGATTCTAAGTGAAATAAGTCACACAGAAAAGGACACTTCTCTTAAGGTGTCACTTATAGAGGGAAGGTAAAAACCGTTACACTTGAACTGAATTACAAAACAGAACAGAGTCACACATGCAGAAAACACACTATGGCTGCTTAACGGGAAAGGTGAGGTGGGGTGATACATAAAATAAGAGTTTCAAATTAGCTCAGATACCGTTCCATAAACCCAATATGTAACAGACAAGACCTACTCCTTGCTCAGAGAACTGGACTCAACACGCCCGATTCACCACACAAGAATATATCTGACTAGTAATAATCTTAAAACCTATGAATTGATATCTCTCTGTTAGTGTGTCAAGTGGGTGTAAAGCGGCATAAACACAGCCGTGAAAAGCAGCTAAACCCCATTATAAAAATAAATTACTTTTAAAAACCCATGAAACAAAGACAGGGAAAGAAAGAGAAATTCTTACACAATTCGTTCAGGGGCTGTGATGTAACCTGGATTGACCATATCTAGATCCACAGCTGGATGAGACATAAGGGTAGACACTCTTGGGGCTGAGAGGTTTGGTGAGGTTGGGTGAGCAAACGCAGACCCTTTAAAGTAATACTGCGTGCTACCCATCGCATGGGTCCCACATCTCCAGGTTCAAGGGCATCTTCCTACATCGAAAACATGCATGAGAAACCCAGAAGATGGTACACCGTGTGATGGGGAAAGGTTTCTAAAACGCACCTCATTTCTCATCTCCTTGTGCTCGGGTTCGCCATTCCAGCCACTTTACTAGCAATCTCCCTACTTGGAGCATCAGCACCTTTAACCTCCTGTTCCGTACAGGTTGCAATTTGTCCTGAGGATGAGCGGGAAGACGGGGAACCAATGAGAGACTAGCTCTTGGTGTTGGGACAGGCACAGGTCACTCTATTTTCCCATCAGGAAGAAGAATTAACCACAGGTTCAGCCTGCCCCCCAGAACCAGAACAGGGCCTAAAGCCATCCTGCGCTTTTGAGGCCAGCTCCCAAAAAAGCGAGTTGTAAAATGGAGCTTCAGGGCACTGCAATTCACAAACCTGCAGAGGTATAAATGATAACTCTCCTCCACAAATATATTGAGGGAAGGCAAAGAAGAGGATTTGAAATCAAGGCAGAATTGCAGGAAACAGATTTCAGGAGGTAGATTCGAATCGCCTTTAAAGCACATGAAAAGCGGCAAAACGTTGACAATGATGCCCTTGGCCAAAAAGGGCGTATGCGTTTTTTCCTGAATATATTCAGGAAAAAACGCATACGCCCTTTTTGGCCAACCAAGCAACCTGGAAAGGCAAATCAGCGCTACAAAGAAGTCTCGCTTCCCATCGGTCAAAAGGAACATGCTGAAAAAAGTGTCAAAACCAGAAATGCAGGACAGGCAATGGAGAAATGGGAGCCTTGATACACTGATGGGCGGGATGTAAATTGCCAACAGCCACTCTGGAGAAGTGTACGGTGTGTCCTGAAATATCTAAAAAACACAGCTTAGAGAGCATAGGGCACTTCCACGCATGGGGGTATAAAGTGGGAAAATTGATAATCAGCAAGACACAGGCACCCTAAAGTTTAGGGCTGCTCTGTTGACAAGGACCTCCACTTCATTCCACCTTAAATATCCCAAGAAAGCGAAAAATGGATAAAGAAGTGGTGGTCCTTATGAACAATGGAATATCACTCAGCCATGAAATCAATGTCATAATGCTAGTAGCAGCATGATGAGTGGATTTAGGTACGACGATTCTAAGTGAAATAAGTCACACAGAAAAGGACACTTCTCATAAGGTGTCAATATAGAGGGAATGTAAAAACCGTTACACTTGAACTGAATTACAAAACAGAACAGAGTCACACATGCAGAAAACACACTATGGCTGCTTAACGGGAAAGGTGAGGTGGGGTGATACATAAAACAAGAGTTTCAAATTAGCTCAGATACCGTTCCATAAACCCAATATGTAACAGACAAGACCTACTCCTTGCTCAGAGAACTGGACTCAACACGCCCGATTCACCGCACAAGAATATATCTGACTAGTAATAATCTTAAAACCTATGAATTGATATCTCTCTGTTAGTGTGTCAAGTGGGTGTAAAGCGGCATAAACACAGCCGTGAAAAGCAGCTAAACCCCATTATAAAAATAAATTACTTTTAAAAACCCATGAAACAAAGACAGGGAAAGAGAGAGAAATTCTTACACAATTCGTTCAGGGGCTGTGATGCAACCTGGATTGACCATATCTAGATCCACAGCTGGATGAGACATAAGGGTAGACACTCTTGGGGCTGAGAGGTTTGGTGAGGTTGGGTGAGCAAAGGCAGACCCTTTAAAGTAATACTGCGTGCTACCCATCGCATGGGTCCCAAATCTCCAGGTTCAAGGGCATCTTCCTACATCGAAAACATGCATGAGAAACCCAGAAGATGGTACACCGTTTGATGGGGAAAGGTTTCTAAAACGCACCTCATTTCTCATCTCCTTGTGCTCGGGTTGGCCATTCCAGCCACTTTACTAGCAATCTCCCTACTTGGAGCATCAGCACCTTTAACCTCCTGTTCCGTACAGGTTGCAATTTGTCCTGAGGATGAACTGGAAGACGGGGAACCAATGAGAGACTAGCTCTTGGTGTTGGGACAGGCACAGGTCACTCTATTTTCCCATCAGGAAGAAGAATTAACCACAGGCTCAGCCTGCCCTTCGGAACCAGAACAGGGCCTGAAGCCATCCTGCGCTTTTGCGGCCAGCTCCCAAAAAAGCGAGTTGTAAAATGGAGCTTCAGGGCACTGCAATTCACAAACCTGCAGAGTTATAAATGATAACTCTCGTCCACAAATATATTGAGGGAAGGCAAAGAAGAGGATTTGAAAGCAAGGCAGATTTGCAGGAAACAGATTTCAGGAGGTAGATTTGAATCGCCTTTAAAGCACATGAAAAGCGGCAAAACGTTGACAATGATGCCCTTGGCCAAAAAGGGCGTAAGCGTTATTTCCTGAATATATTCAGGAAAAAACGCTTACGCCCTTTTTGGCCAAACAAGCAACCTGGAAAGGCAAATCAGCGCTACAAAGAAGTCTCGCTTCCCATCGGTCAAAAGGGCCATGCTGAAAAAAGTTTCAAAACCAGAAATGCAGGACAGGCCATGTAGAAATGGGAGCCTTGCTACACTGATGGGCGGGATGTAAATTGCCAACAGCCACTCTGGAGAAGGGAACGGTGTGTACTGAAACATCTAAAAAACACAGCTTAGAGAGCATAGATCACTTCCACGCATGGGGTTATAAAGTGGGAAAATTGAAAATCAGCAAGACACAAGAACCCCAAAGTTTAGGGCTGCTCTGTTGACAAGGACCTCCACTTCCTTCCACCTTAAATATCGCAGGAAAGCAAAAAATGGATAAAAAAGTTGTGGTCCTTATGTACAATGGAATATCACTCAGCGATGAAATCAATGTCATAAGGCTAGTATCAGCATGATGAGTGGATTTAGGTATGACGATTCTAAGTGAAATAAGTCACACAGAAAAGGACACTTCTCTTAAGGTGTCACTTATAGAGGGAAGGTAAAAACCGTTACACTTGAACTGAATTACAAAACAGAACAGAGTCACACATGCAGAAAACACACTATGGCTGCTTAACGGGAAAGGTGAGGTGGGGTGATACATAAAATAAGAGTTTCAAATTAGCTCAGATACCGTTCCATAAACCCAATATGTAACAAACAAGACCTACTCCTTGCTCAGAGAACTGGACTCAACACGCCCGATTCACCGCACCAGAATATATCTGACCAGTAATAATCTTAAAACCTATGTATTGATATCTCTCTGTTAGTGTGTCAAGTGGGTGTAAAGCGGCATAAACACAGCTGTGAAAAGCAGCTAAACCCCATTATAAAAATAAATTACTTTTAAAAACCCATGAAACAAAGACAGGGAAAGAGAGAGAAATTCTTACACAATTCGTTCAGGGGCTGTGATGCAACCTGGATTGACCATACCTAGACCCACAGGTGGATGAGACATAAGGGTGGACACTCTTGGGGCTGAGAGGTTTGGTGAGGTTGGGTGAGCAAACGCAGACCCTTTAAATTAATACTGCGTGCTACCCATCGCATGGGTCCCAAATCTCCAGGTTCAAGGGCATCTTCCTACATCGAAAACATGCATGAGAAACCCAGAAGATGGTACACCGTGTGATGGGGAAAGGTTTCTAAAACGCACCTCATTTCTCATCTCCTTGTGCTCGGGTTCGCCATTCCAGCAACTTTACTAGCAATCTCCCTACTTGGAGCATCAGCACCTTTAACCTCCTGTTCCGTACAGGTTGCAATTTGTCCTGAGGATGAGCGGGAAGACGGGGAACCAATGAGAGACTAGCTCTTGGTGTTGGGACAGGCACAGGTCACTCTATTTTCCCATCAGGAAGAAGAATTAACCACAGGTTCAGCCTGCCCCCCAGAACCAGAACAGGGCCTAAAGCCATCCTGCGCTTTTGAGGCCAGCTCCCAAAAAAGCGAGTTGTAAAATGGAGCTTCAGGGCACTGCAATTCACAAACCTGCAGAGGTATAAATGATAACTCTCGTCCACAAATATATTGAGGGAAGGCAAAGAAGAGGATTTGAAAGCAAGGCAGAATTGCAGGAAACAGATTTCAGGAGGTAGATTTGAATCGCCTTTAAAGCACATGAAAAGCGGCAAAACGTTGACAATGATGCCCTTGGCCAAAAAGGGCGTAAGCGTTATTTCCTGAATATATTCAGGAAAAAACGCTTACGCCCTTTTTGGCCAACCAAGCAACCTGGAAAGGCAAATCAGCGCTACAAAGAAGTCTCGCTTCCCATCGGTCAAAAGGGCCATGCTGAAAAAAGTTTCAAAACCAGAAATGCAGGACAGGCCATGTAGAAATGGGAGCCTTGCTACACTGATGGGCGGGATGTAAATTGCCAACAGCCACTCTGGAGAAGGGTACGGTGTGTCCTGAAATATCTAAAAAACACAGCTTAGAGAGCATAGGGCACTTCCACGCATGGGGGTATAAAGTGGGAAAATTGATAATCAGCAAGACACAGGCACCCCAAAGTTTAGGGCTGCTCTGTTGACAAGGACCTCCACTTCATTCCACCTTAAATATCCCAGGAAAGCAAAAAATGGATAAAAAAGTTGTGGTCCTTATGTACAATGGAATATCACTCAGCGATGAAATCAATGTCATAAGGCTAGTAGCAGCATGATGAGTGGATTTAGGTACGACGATTCTAAGTGAAATAAGTCACACAGAAAAGGACACTTCTCTTAAGGTGTCACTTATAGAGGGAAGGTAAAAACCGTTACACTTGAACTGAATTACAAAACAGAACAGAGTCACACATGCAGAAAACACACTATGGCTGCTTAACGGGAAAGGTGAGGTGGGGTGATACATAAAATAAGAGTTTCAAATTAGCTCAGATACCGTTCCATAAACCCAATATGTAACAGACAAGACCTACTCCTTGCTCAGAGAACTGGACTCAACACGCCCGATTCACCACACAAGAATATATCTGACTAGTAATAATCTTAAAACCTATGAATTGATATCTCTCTGTTAGTGTGTCAAGTGGGTGTAAAGCGGCATAAACACAGCCGTGAAAAGCAGCTAAACCCCATTATAAAAATAAATTACTTTTAAAAACCCATGAAACAAAGACAGGGAAAGAAAGAGAAATTCTTACACAATTCGTTCAGGGGCTGTGATGCAACCTGGATTGACCATATCTAGATCCACAGCTGGATGAGACATAAGGGTAGACACTCTTGGGGCTGAGAGGTTTGGTGAGGTTGGGTGAGCAAACG
The DNA here is from genome assembly GCF_965194825.1 of Balaenoptera physalus. NCBI lineage: Eukaryota > Metazoa > Chordata > Mammalia > Artiodactyla > Balaenopteridae > Balaenoptera > Balaenoptera physalus. Next base: position 186,147 of record NW_028126227.1, read on the forward strand.
CAGACCCTTTAAAGTAATACTGCGTGCTACCCATCGCATGGGTCCCAAATCTCCAGGTTCAAGGGCATCTTCCTACATCGAAAACATGCATGAGAAACCCAGAAGATGGTACACCGTGTGATGGGGAAAGGTTTCTAAAACGCACCTCATTTCTCATCTCCTTGTGCTCGGGTTCGCCATTCCAGCCACTTTACTAGCAATCTCCCTACTTGGAGCATCAGCACCTTTAACCTCCTGTTCCGTACAGGTTGCAATTTGTCCTGAGGATGAGCGGGAAGACGGGGAACCAATGAGAGACTAGCTCTTGGTGTTGGGACAGGCACAGGTCACTCTATTTTCCCATCAGGAAGAAGAATTAACCACAGGTTCAGCCTGCCCCCCAGAACCAGAACAGGGCCTAAAGCCATCCTGCGCTTTTGAGGCCAGCTCCCAAAAAAGCGAGTTGTAAAATGGAGCTTCAGGGCACTGCAATTCACAAACCTGCAGAGGTATAAATGATAACTCTCGTCCACAAATATATTGAGGGAAGGCAAAGAAGAGGATTTGAAATCAAGGCAGAATTGCAGGAAACAGATTTCAGGAGGTAGATTCGAATCGCCTTTAAAGCACATGAAAAGCGGCAAAACGTTGACAATGATGCCCTTGGCCAAAAAGGGCGTATGCGTTTTTTCCTGAATATATTCAGGAAAAAACGCATACGCCCTTTTTGGCCAACCAAGCAACCTGGAAAGGCAAATCAGCGCTACAAAGAAGTCTCGCTTCCCATCGGTCAAAAGGAACATGCTGAAAAAAGTGTCAAAACCAGAAATGCAGGACAGGCAATGGAGAAATGGGAGCCTTGATACACTGATGGGCGGGATGTAAATTGCCAACAGCCACTCTGGAGAAGTGTACGGTGTGTCCTGAAATATCTAAAAAACACAGCTTAGAGAGCATAGGGCACTTCCACGCATTGGGGTATAAAGTGGGAAAATTGATAATCAGCAAGACACAGGCACCCTAAAGTTTAGGGCTGCTCTGTTGACAAGGACCTCCACTTCATTCCACCTTAAATATCCCAAGAAAGCGAAAAATGGATAAAGAAGTGGTGGTCCTTATGAACAATGGAATATCACTCAGCCATGAAATCAATGTCATAATGCTAGTAGCAGCATGATGAGTGGATTTAGGTACGACGATTCTAAGTGAAATAAGTCACACAGAAAAGGACACTTCTCATAAGGTGTCAATATAGAGGGAATGTAAAAACCGTTACACTTGAACTGAATTACAAAACAGAACAGAGTCACACATGCAGAAAACACACTATGGCTGCTTAACGGGAAAGGTGAGGTGGGGTGATACATAAAACAAGAGTTTCAAATTAGCTCAGATACCGTTCCATAAACCCAATATGTAACAGACAAGACCTACTCCTTGCTCAGAGAACTGGACTCAACACGCCCGATTCACCGCACAAGAATATATCTGACTAGTAATAATCTTAAAACCTATGAATTGATATCTCTCTGTTAGTGTGTCAAGTGGGTGTAAAGCGGCATAAACACAGCCGTGAAAAGCAGCTAAACCCCATTATAAAAATAAATTACTTTTAAAAACCCATGAAACAAAGACAGGGAAAGAGAGAGAAATTCTTACACAATTCGTTCAGGGGCTGTGATGCAACCTGGATTGACCATATCTAGATCCACAGCTGGATGAGACATAAGGGTAGACACTCTTGGGGCTGAGAGGTTTGGTGAGGTTGGGTGAGCAAAGGCAGACCCTTTAAAGTAATACTGCGTGCTACTCATCGCATGGGTCCCAAATCTCCAGGTTCAAGGGCATCTTCCTACATCGAAAACATGCATGAGAAACCCAGAAGATGGTACACCGTTTGATGGGGAAAGGTTTCTAAAACGCACCTCATTTCTCATCTCCTTGTGCTCGGGTTGGCCATTCCAGCCACTTTACTAGCAATCTCCCTACTTGGAGCATCAGCACCTTTAACCTCCTGTTCCGTACAGGTTGCAATTTGTCCTGAGGATGAACTGGAAGATGGGGAACCAATGAGAGACTAGCTCTTGGTGTTGGGACAGGCACAGGTCACTCTATTTTCCCATCAGGAAGAAGAATTAACCACAGGCTCAGCCTGCCCTTCGGAACCAGAAGAGGGCCTGAAGCCATCCTGCGCTTTTGCGGCCAGCTCCCAAAAAAGCGAGTTGTAAAATGGAGCTTCAGGGCACTGCAATTCACAAACCTGCAGAGTTATAAATGATAACTCTCGTCCACAAATATATTGAGGGAAGGCAAAGAAGAGGATTTGAAAGCAAGGCAGAATTGCAGGAAACAGATTTCAGGAGGTAGATTTGAATCGCCTTTAAAGCACATGAAAAGCGGCAAAACGTTGACAATGATGCCCTTGGCCAAAAAGGGCGTAAGCGTTATTTCCTGAATATATTCAGGAAAAAACGCTTACGCCCTTTTTGGCCAACCAAGCAACCTGGAAAGGCAAATCAGCGCTACAAAGAAGTCTCGCTTCCCATCGGTCAAAAGGGCCATGCTGAAAAAAGTTTCAAAACCAGAAATGCAGGACAGGCCATGTAGAAATGGGAGCCTTGCTACACTGATGGGCGGGATGTAAATTGCCAACAGCCACTCTGGAGAAGGGAACGGTGTGTACTGAAACATCTAAAAAACACAGCTTAGAGAGCATAGATCACTTCCACGCATGGGGTTATAAAGTGGGAAAATTGAAAATCAGCAAGACACAAGAACCCCAAAGTTTAGGGCTGCTCTGTTGACAAGGACCTCCACTTCCTTCCACCTTAAATATCCCAGGAAAGCAAAAAATGGATAAAAAAGTTGTGGTCCTTATGTACAATGGAATATCACTCAGCGATGAAATCAATGTCATAAGGCTAGTAGCAGCATGATGAGTGGATTTAGGTACGACGATTCTAAGTGAAATAAGTCACACAGAAAAGGACACTTCTCTTAAGGTGTCACTTATAGAGGGAAGGTAAAAACCGTTACACTTGAACTGAATTACAAAACAGAACAGAGTCACACATGCAGAAAACACACTATGGCTGCTTAACGGGAAAGGTGAGGTGGGGTGATACATAAAATAAGAGTTTCAAATTAGCTCAGATACCGTTCCATAAACCCAATATGTAACAGACAAGACCTACTCCTTGCTCAGAGAACTGGACTCAACACGCCCGATTCACCACACAAGAATATATCTGACTAGTAATAATCTTAAAACCTATGAATTGATATCTCTCTGTTAGTGTGTCAAGTGGGTGTAAAGCGGCATAAACACAGCCGTGAAAAGCAGCTAAACCCCATTATAAAAATAAATTACTTTTAAAAACCCATGAAACAAAGACAGGGAAAGAAAGAGAAATTCTTACACAATTCGTTCAGGGGCTGTGATGTAACCTGGATTGACCATATCTAGATCCACAGCTGGATGAGACATAAGGGTAGACACTCTTGGGGCTGAGAGGTTTGGTGAGGTTGGGTGAGCAAACGCAGACCCTTTAAAGTAATACTGCGTGCTACCCATCGCATGGGTCCCAAATCTCCAGGTTCAAGGGCATCTTCCTACATCGAAAACATGCATGAGAAACCCAGAAGATGGTACACCGTGTGATGGGGAAAGGTTTCTAAAACGCACCTCATTTCTCATCTCCTTGTGCTCGGGTTCGCCATTCCAGCCACTTTACTAGCAATCTCCCTACTTGGAGCATCAGCACCTTTAACCTCCTGTTCCGTACAGGTTGCAATTTGTCCTGAGGATGAGCGGGAAGACGGGGAACCAATGAGAGACTAGCTCTTGGTGTTGGGACAGGCACAGGTCACTCTATTTTCCCATCAGGAAGAAGAATTAACCACAGGTTCAGCCTGCCCCCCAGAACCAGAACAGGGCCTAAAGCCATCCTGCGCTTTTGAGGCCAGCTCCCAAAAAAGCGAGTTGTAAAATGGAGCTTCAGGGCACTGCAATTCACAAACCTGCAGAGGTATAAATGATAACTCTCCTCCACAAATATATTGAGGGAAGGCAAAGAAGAGGATTTGAAATCAAGGCAGAATTGCAGGAAACAGATTTCAGGAGGTAGATTCGAATCGCCTTTAAAGCACATGAAAAGCGGCAAAACGTTGACAATGATGCCCTTGGCCAAAAAGGGCGTATGCGTTTTTTCCTGAATATATTCAGGAAAAAACGCATACGCCCTTTTTGGCCAACCAAGCAACCTGGAAAGGCAAATCAGCGCTACAAAGAAGTCTCGCTTCCCATCGGTCAAAAGGAACATGCTGAAAAAAGTGTCAAAACCAGAAATGCAGGACAGGCAATGGAGAAATGGGAGCCTTGATACACTGATGGGCGGGATGTAAATTGCCAACAGCCACTCTGGAGAAGTGTACGGTGTGTCCTGAAATATCTAAAAAACACAGCTTAGAGAGCATAGGGCACTTCCACGCATGGGGGTATAAAGTGGGAAAATTGATAATCAGCAAGACACAGGCACCCTAAAGTTTAGGGCTGCTCTGTTGACAAGGACCTCCACTTCATTCCACCTTAAATATCCCAAGAAAGCGAAAAATGGATAAAGAAGTGGTGGTCCTTATGAACAATGGAATATCACTCAGCCATGAAATCAATGTCATAATGCTAGTAGCAGCATGATGAGTGGATTTAGGTACGACGATTCTAAGTGAAATAAGTCACACAGAAAAGGACACTTCTCATAAGGTGTCAATATAGAGGGAATGTAAAAACCGTTACACTTGAACTGAATTACAAAACAGAACAGAGTCACACATGCAGAAAACACACTATGGCTGCTTAACGGGAAAGGTGAGGTGGGGTGATACATAAAACAAGAGTTTCAAATTAGCTCAGATACCGTTCCATAAACCCAATATGTAACAGACAAGACCTACTCCTTGCTCAGAGAACTGGACTCAACACGCCCGATTCACCGCACAAGAATATATCTGACTAGTAATAATCTTAAAACCTATGAATTGATATCTCTCTGTTAGTGTGTCAAGTGGGTGTAAAGCGGCATAAACACAGCCGTGAAAAGCAGCTAAACCCCATTATAAAAATAAATTACTTTTAAAAACCCATGAAACAAAGACAGGGAAAGAGAGAGAAATTCTTACACAATTCGTTCAGGGGCTGTGATGCAACCTGGATTGACCATATCTAGATCCACAGCTGGATGAGACATAAGGGTAGACACTCTTGGGGCTGAGAGGTTTGGTGAGGTTGGGTGAGCAAAGGCAGACCCTTTAAAGTAATACTGCGTGCTACCCATCGCATGGGTCCCAAATCTCCAGGTTCAAGGGCATCTTCCTACAACGAAAACATGCATGAGAAACCCAGAAGATGGTACACCGTTTGATGGGGAAAGGTTTCTAAAACGCACCTCATTTCTCATCTCCTTGTGCTCGGGTTGGCCATTCCAGCCACTTTACTAGCAATCTCCCTACTTGGAGCATCAGCACCTTTAACCTCCTGTTCCGTACAGGTTGCAATTTGTCCTGAGGATGAACTGGAAGACGGGGAACCAATGAGAGACTAGCTCTTGGTGTTGGGACAGGCACAGGTCACTCTATTTTCCCATCAGGAAGAAGAATTAACCACAGGCTCAGCCTGCCCTTCGGAACCAGAACAGGGCCTGAAGCCATCCTGCGCTTTTGCGGCCAGCTCCCAAAAAAGCGAGTTGTAAAATGGAGCTTCAGGGCACTGCAATTCACAAACCTGCAGAGTTATAAATGATAACTCTCGTCCACAAATATATTGAGGGAAGGCAAAGAAGAGGATTTGAAAGCAAGGCAGATTTGCAGGAAACAGATTTCAGGAGGTAGATTTGAATCGCCTTTAAAGCACATGAAAAGCGGCAAAACGTTGACAATGATGCCCTTGGCCAAAAAGGGCGTAAGCGTTATTTCCTGAATATATTCAGGAAAAAACGCTTACGCCCTTTTTGGCCAACCAAGCAACCTGGAAAGGCAAATCAGCGCTACAAAGAAGTCTCGCTTCCCATCGGTCAAAAGGGCCATGCTGAAAAAAGTTTCAAAACCAGAAATGCAGGACAGGCCATGTAGAAATGGGAGCCTTGCTACACTGATGGGCGGGATGTAAATTGCCAACAGCCACTCTGGAGAAGGGAACGGTGTGTACTGAAACATCTAAAAAACACAGCTTAGAGAGCATAGATCACTTCCACGCATGGGGTTATAAAGTGGGAAAATTGAAAATCAGCAAGACACAAGAACCCCAAAGTTTAGGGCTGCTCTGTTGACAAGGACCTCCACTTCCTTCCACCTTAAATATCGCAGGAAAGCAAAAAATGGATAAAAAAGTTGTGGTCCTTATGTACAATGGAATATCACTCAGCGATGAAATCAATGTCATAAGGCTAGTATCAGCATGATGAGTGGATTTAGGTATGACGATTCTAAGTGAAATAAGTCACACAGAAAAGGACACTTCTCTTAAGGTGTCACTTATAGAGGGAAGGTAAAAACCGTTACACTTGAACTGAATTACAAAACAGAACAGAGTCACACATGCAGAAAACACACTATGGCTGCTTAACGGGAAAGGTGAGGTGGGGTGATACATAAAATAAGAGTTTCAAATTAGCTCAGATACCGTTCCATAAACCCAATATGTAACAAACAAGACCTACTCCTTGCTCAGAGAACTGGACTCAACACGCCCGATTCACCGCACCAGAATATATCTGACCAGTAATAATCTTAAAACCTATGTATTGATATCTCTCTGTTAGTGTGTCAAGTGGGTGTAAAGCGGCATAAACACAGCTGTGAAAAGCAGCTAAACCCCATTATAAAAATAAATTACTTTTAAAAACCCATGAAACAAAGACAGGGAAAGAGAGAGAAATTCTTACACAATTCGTTCAGGGGCTGTGATGCAACCTGGATTGACCATACCTAGACCCACAGGTGGATGAGACATAAGGGTGGACACTCTTGGGGCTGAGAGGTTTGGTGAGGTTGGGTGAGCAAACGCAGACCCTTTAAATTAATACTGCGTGCTACCCATCGCATGGGTCCCAAATCTCCAGGTTCAAGGGCATCTTCCTACATCGAAAACATGCATGAGAAACCCAGAAGATGGTACACCGTGTGATGGGGAAAGGTTTCTAAAACGCACCTCATTTCTCATCTCCTTGTGCTCGGGTTCGCCATTCCAGCAACTTTACTAGCAATCTCCCTACTTGGAGCATCAGCACCTTTAACCTCCTGTTCCGTACAGGTTGCAATTTGTCCTGAGGATGAGCGGGAAGACGGGGAACCAATGAGAGACTAGCTCTTGGTGTTGGGACAGGCACAGGTCACTCTATTTTCCCATCAGGAAGAAGAATTAACCACAGGTTCAGCCTGCCCCCCAGAACCAGAACAGGGCCTAAAGCCATCCTGCGCTTTTGAGGCCAGCTCCCAAAAAAGCGAGTTGTAAAATGGAGCTTCAGGGCACTGCAATTCACAAACCTGCAGAGGTATAAATGATAACTCTCGTCCACAAATATATTGAGGGAAGGCAAAGAAGAGGATTTGAAAGCAAGGCAGAATTGCAGGAAACAGATTTCAGGAGGTAGATTTGAATCGCCTTTAAAGCACATGAAAAGCGGCAAAACGTTGACAATGATGCCCTTGGCCAAAAAGGGCGTAAGCGTTATTTCCTGAATATATTCAGGAAAAAACGCTTACGCCCTTTTTGGCCAACCAAGCAACCTGGAAAGGCAAATCAGCGCTACAAAGAAGTCTCGCTTCCCATCGGTCAAAAGGGCCATGCTGAAAAAAGTTTCAAAACCAGAAATGCAGGACAGGCCATGTAGAAATGGGAGCCTTGCTACACTGATGGGCGGGATGTAAATTGCCAACAGCCACTCTGGAGAAGGGTACGGTGTGTCCTGAAATATCTAAAAAACACAGCTTAGAGAGCATAGGGCACTTCCACGCATGGGGGTATAAAGTGGGAAAATTGATAATCAGCAAGACACAGGCACCCCAAAGTTTAGGGCTGCTCTGTTGACAAGGACCTCCACTTCATTCCACCTTAAATATCCCAGGAAAGCAAAAAATGGATAAAAAAGTTGTGGTCCTTATGTACAATGGAATATCACTCAGCGATGAAATCAATGTCATAAGGCTAGTAGCAGCATGATGAGTGGATTTAGGTACGACGATTCTAAGTGAAATAAGTCACACAGAAAAGGACACTTCTCTTAAGGTGTCACTTATAGAGGGAAGGTAAAAACCGTTACACTTGAACTGAATTACAAAACAGAACAGAGTCACACATGCAGAAAACACACTATGGCTGCTTAACGGGAAAGGTGAGGTGGGGTGATACATAAAATAAGAGTTTCAAATTAGCTCAGATACCGTTCCATAAACCCAATATGTAACAGACAAGACCTACTCCTTGCTCAGAGAACTGGACTCAACACGCCCGATTCACCACACAAGAATATATCTGACTAGTAATAATCTTAAAACCTATGAATTGATATCTCTCTGTTAGTGTGTCAAGTGGGTGTAAAGCGGCATAAACACAGCCGTGAAAAGCAGCTAAACCCCATTATAAAAATAAATTACTTTTAAAAACCCATGAAACAAAGACAGGGAAAGAAAGAGAAATTCTTACACAATTCGTTCAGGGGCTGTGATGCAACCTGGATTGACCATATCTAGATCCACAGCTGGATGAGACATAAGGGTAGACACTCTTGGGGCTGAGAGGTTTGGTGAGGTTGGGTGAGCAAACGCAGACCCTTTAAAGTAATACTGCGTGCTACCCATCGCATGGGTCCCAAATCTCCAGGTTCAAGGGCATCTTCCTACATCGAAAACATGCATGAGAAACCCAGAAGATGGTACACCGTGTGATGGGGAAAGGTTTCTAAAACGCACCTCATTTCTCATCTCCTTGTGCTCGGGTTCGCCATTCCAGCCACTTTACTAGCAATCTCCCTACTTGGAGCATCAGCACCTTTAACCTCCTGTTCCGTACAGGTTGCAATTTGTCCTGAGGATGAGCGGGAAGACGGGGAACCAATGAGAGACTAGCTCTTGGTGTTGGGACAGGCACAGGTCACTCTATTTTCCCATCAGGAAGAAGAATTAACCACAGGTTCAGCCTGCCCCCCAGAACCAGAACAGGGCCTAAAGCCATCCTGCGCTTTTGAGGCCAGCTCCCAAAAAAGCGAGTTGTAAAATGGAGCTTCAGGGCACTGCAATTCACAAACCTGCAGAGGTATAAATGATAACTCTCGTCCACAAATATATTGAGGGAAGGCAAAGAAGAGGATTTGAAATCAAGGCAGAATTGCAGGAAACAGATTTCAGGAGGTAGATTCGAATCGCCTTTAAAGCACATGAAAAGCGGCAAAACGTTGACAATGATGCCCTTGGCCAAAAAGGGCGTATGCGTTTTTTCCTGAATATATTCAGGAAAAAACGCATACGCCCTTTTTGGCCAACCAAGCAACCTGGAAAGGCAAATCAGCGCTACAAAGAAGTCTCGCTTCCCATCGGTCAAAAGGAACATGCTGAAAAAAGTGTCAAAACCAGAAATGCAGGACAGGCAATGGAGAAATGGGAGCCTTGATACACTGATGGGCGGGATGTAAATTGCCAACAGCCACTCTGGAGAAGTGTACGGTGTGTCCTGAAATATCTAAAAAACACAGCTTAGAGAGCATAGGGCACTTCCACGCATTGGGGTATAAAGTGGGAAAATTGATAATCAGCAAGACACAGGCACCCTAAAGTTTAGGGCTGCTCTGTTGACAAGGACCTCCACTTCATTCCACCTTAAATATCCCAAGAAAGCGAAAAATGGATAAAGAAGTGGTGGTCCTTATGAACAATGGAATATCACTCAGCCATGAAATCAATGTCATAATGCTAGTAGCAGCATGATGAGTGGATTTAGGTACGACGATTCTAAGTGAAATAAGTCACACAGAAAAGGACACTTCTCATAAGGTGTCAATATAGAGGGAATGTAAAAACCGTTACACTTGAACTGAATTACAAAACAGAACAGAGTCACACATGCAGAAAACACACTATGGCTGCTTAACGGGAAAGGTGAGGTGGGGTGATACATAAAACAAGAGTTTCAAATTAGCTCAGATACCGTTCCATAAACCCAATATGTAACAGACAAGACCTACTCCTTGCTCAGAGAACTGGACTCAACACGCCCGATTCACCGCACAAGAATATATCTGACTAGTAATAATCTTAAAACCTATGAATTGATATCTCTCTGTTAGTGTGTCAAGTGGGTGTAAAGCGGCATAAACACAGCCGTGAAAAGCAGCTAAACCCCATTATAAAAATAAATTACTTTTAAAAACCCATGAAACAAAGACAGGGAAAGAGAGAGAAATTCTTACACAATTCGTTCAGGGGCTGTGATGCAACCTGGATTGACCATATCTAGATACACAGCTGGATGAGACATAAGGGTAGACACTCTTGGGGCTGAGAGGTTTGGTGAGGTTGGGTGAGCAAAGGCAGACCCTTTAAAGTAATACTGCGTGCTACCCATCGCATGGGTCCCAAATCTCCAGGTTCAAGGGCATCTTCCTACATCGAAAACATGCATGAGAAACCCAGAAGATGGTACACCGTTTGATGGGGAAAGGTTTCTAAAACGCACCTCATTTCTCATCTCCTTGTGCTCGGGTTGGCCATTCCAGCCACTTTACTAGCAATCTCCCTACTTGGAGCATCAGCACCTTTAACCTCCTGTTCCGTACAGGTTGCAATTTGTCCTGAGGATGAACTGGAAGACGGGGAACCAATGAGAGACTAGCTCTTGGTGTTGGGACAGGCACAGGTCACTCTATTTTCCCATCAGGAAGAAGAATTAACCACAGGCTCAGCCTGCCCTTCGGAACCAGAACAGGGCCTGAAGCCATCCTGCGCTTTTGCGGCCAGCTCCCAAAAAAGCGAGTTGTAAAATGGAGCTTCAGGGCACTGCAATTCACAAACCTGCAGAGTTATAAATGATAACTCTCGTCCACAAATATATTGAGGGAAGGCAAAGAAGAGGATTTGAAAGCAAGGCAGAATTGCAGGAAACAGATTTCAGGAGATAGATTTGAATCGCCTTTAAAGCACATGAAAAGCGGCAAAACGTTGACAATGATGCCCTTGGCCAAAAAGGGCGTAAGCGTTATTTCCTGAATATATTCAGGAAAAAACGCTTACGCCCTTTTTGGCCAACCAAGCAACCTGGAAAGGCAAATCAGCGCTACAAAGAAGTCTCGCTTCCCATCGGTCAAAAGGGCCATGCTGAAAAAAGTTTCAAAACCAGAAATGCAGGACAGGCCATGTAGAAATGGGAGCCTTGCTACACTGATGGGCGGGATGTAAATTGCCAACAGCCACTCTGGAGAAGGGAACGGTGTGTACTGAAACATCTAAAAAACACAGCTTAGAGAGCATAGATCACTTCCACGCATGGGGTTATAAAGTGGGAAAATTGAAAATCAGCAAGACACAAGAACCCCAAAGTTTAGGGCTGCTCTGTTGACAAGGACCTCCACTTCCTTCCACCTTAAATATCGCAGGAAAGCAAAAAATGGATAAAAAAGTTGTGGTCCTTATGTACAATGGAATATCACTCAGCGATGAAATCAATGTCATAAGGCTAGTATCAGCATGATGAGTGGATTTAGGTACGACGATTCTAAGTGAAATAAGTCACACAGAAAAGGACACTTCTCTTAAGGTGTCACTTATAGAGGGAAGGTAAAAACCGTTACACTTGAACTGAATTACAAAACAGAACAGAGTCACACATGCAGAAAACACACTATGGCTGCTTAACGGGAAAGGTGAGGTGGGGTGATACATAAAACAAGAGTTTCAAATTAGCTCAGATACCGTTCCATAAACCCAATATGTAACAAACAAGACCTACTCCTTGCTCAGAGAACTGGACTCAACACGCCCGATTCACCGCACCAGAATATATCTGACCAGTAATAATCTTAAAACCTATGTATTGATATCTCTCTGTTAGTGTGTCAAGTGGGTGTAAAGCGGCATAAACACAGCTGTGAAAAGCAGCTAAACCCCATTATAAAAATAAATTACTTTTAAAAACCCATGAAACAAAGACAGGAAAAGAGAGAGAAATTCTTACACAATTCGTTCAGGGGCTGTGATGCAACCTGGATTGACCATATCTAAACCCACAGGTGGATGAGACATAAGGGTAGACACTCTTGGGGCTGAGAGGTTTGGTGAGGTTGGGTGAGCAAACGCAGACCCTTTAAATTAATACTGCGTGCTACCCATCGCATGGGTCCCAAATCTCCAGGTTCAAGGGCATCTTCCTACATCGAAAACATGCACGAGAAACCCAGAAGATGGTACACCGTGTGATGGGGAAAGGTTTCTAAAACGCACCTCATTTCTCATCTCCTTGTGCTCGGGTTCGCCATTCCAGCAACTTTACTAGCAATCTCCCTACTTGGAGCATCAGCACCTTTAACCTCCTGTTCCGTACAGGTTGCAATTTGTCCTGAGGATGAGCGGGAAGACGGGGAACCAATGAGAAACTAGCTCTTGGTGTTGGGACAGGCACAGGTCACTCTATTTTCCCATCAGGAAGAAGAATTAACCACAGGTTCAGCCTGCCCCCCAGAACCAGAACAGGGCCTAAAGCCATCCTGCGCTTTTGAGGCCAGCTCCCAAAAAAGCGAGTTGTAAAATGGAGCTTCAGGGCACTGCAATTCACAAACCTGCAGAGGTATAAATGATAACTCTCGTCCACAAATATATTGAGCGAAGGCAAAGAAGAGGATTTGAAATCAAGGCAGAATTGCAGGAAACAGATTTCAGGAGGTAGATTCGAATCGCCTTTAAAGCACATGAAAAGCGGCAAAACGTTGACAATGATGCCCTTGGCCAAAAAGAGCGTATGCGTTTTTTCCTGAATATATTCAGGAAAAAACGCATACGCCCTTTTTGGCCAACCAAGAAACCTGGAAAGGCAAATAATCGCTACAAAGAAGTCTCGCTTCCCATCGGTCAAAAGGAACATGCTGAAAAAAGTGTCAAAACCAGAAATGCAGGACAGGCAATGGAGAAATGGGAGCCTTGCTACACTGATGGGCGGGATGTAAATTGCCAACAGCCACTCTGGAGAAGGGTACGGTGTGTCCTGAAATATCTAAAAAACACAGCTTAGAGAGCATAGGGCACTTCCACGCATGGGGGTATAAAGTGGGAAAATTGATAATCAGCAAGACACAGGCACCCTAAAGTTTAGGGCTGCTCTGTTGACAAGGACCTCCACTTCATTCCACCTTAAATATCCCAAGAAAGCGAAAAATGGATAAAGAAGTGGTGGTCCTTATGAACAATGGAATATTACTCAGCCATGAAATCAATGTCATAATGCTAGTAGCAGCATGATGAGTGGATTTAGGTACGACGATTCTAAGTGAAATAAGTCACACAGAAAAGGACACTTCTCATAAGGTGTCAATATAGAGGGAATGTAAAAACCGTTACACTTGAACTGAATTACAAAACAGAACAGAGTCACACATGCAGAAAACACACTATGGCTGCTTAACGGGAAAGGTGAGGTGGGGTGATACATAAAACAAGAGTTTCAAATTAGCTCAGATAACGCTCCATAAACCCAATATGTAACAGACAAGACCTACTCCTTGCTCAGAGAACTGGACTCAACACGCCCGATTCACCGCACAAGAATATATCTGACTAGTAATAATCTTAAAACCTATGTATTGATATCTCTCTGTTAGTTTGTCAAGTGGGTGTAAAGCGGCATAAACACAGCTGTGAAAAGCAGCTAAGCCCCATTATAAAAATAAATTACTTTAAAAAACCCATGAAACAAAGACAGGGAAAGAGAGAGAAATTCTTACACAATTCGTTCAGGGGCTGTGATGCAACCTGGATTGACCATATCTAGACCCACAGCTGGATGAGACATAAGGGTGGACACTCTTGGGGCTGAGAGGTTTGGTGAGGTTGGGTGAGCAAAGGCAGACCCTTTAAAGTAATACTGCGTGCTACCCATCGCATGGGTCCCAAATCTCCAGGTTCAAGGGCATCTTCCTACATCGAAAACATGCATGAGAAACCCAGAAGATGGTACACCGTTTGATGGGGAACGGTTTCTAAAACGCACCTCATTTCTCATCTCCTTGTGCTCGGGTTGGCCATTCCAGCCACTTTACTAGCAATCTCCCTACTTGGAGCATCAGCACCTTTAACCTCCTGTTCCGTACAGGTTGCAATTTGTCCTGAGGATGAACTGGAAGACGGGGAACCAATGAGAGACTAGCTCTTGGTGTTGGGACAGTCACAGGTCACTCTATTTTCCCATCAGGAAGAAGAATTAACCACAGGCTCAGCCTGCCCTTCGGAACCAGAAGAGGGCCTGAAGCCATCCTGCGCTTTTGCGGCCAGCTCCCAAAAAAGCGAATTGTAAAATGGAGCTTCAGGGCACTGCAATTCACAAACCTGCAGAGTTATAAATGATAACTCTCGTCCACAAATATATTGAGGGAAGGCAAAGAAGAGGATTTGAAAGCAAGGCAGAATTGCAGGAAACAGATTTCAGGAGGTAGATTTGAATCGCCTTTAAAGCACATGAAAAGCGGCAAAACGTTGACAATGATGCCCTTGGCCAAAAAGGGCGTAAGCGTTATTTCCTGAATATATTCAGGAAAAAACGCTTACGCCCTTTTTGGCCAACCAAGCAACCTGGAAAGGCAAATCAGCGCTACAAAGAAGTCTCGCTTCCCATCGGTCAAAAGGGCCATGCTGAAAAAAGTTTCAAAACCAGAAATGCAGGACAGGCCATGTAGAAATGGGAGCCTTGCTACACTGATGGGCGGGATGTAAATTGCCAACAGCCACTCTGGAGAAGGGAACGGTGTGTACTGAAATATCTAAAAAACACAGCTTAGAGAGCATAGATCACTTCCACGCATGGGGTTATAAAGTGGGAAAATTGAAAATCAGCAAGACACAAGAACCCCAAAGTTTAGGGCTGCTCTGTTGACAAGGACCTCCACTTCCTTCCACCTTAAATATCGCAGGAAAGCAAAAAATGGATAAAAAAGTTGTGGTCCTTATGTACAATGGAATATCACTCAGCGATGAAATCAATGTCATAAGGCTAGTATCAGCATGATGAGTGGATTTAGGTACGACGATTCTAAGTGAAATAAGTCACACAGAAAAGGACACTTCTCTTAAGGTGTCACTTATAGAGGGAAGGTAAAAACCGTTACACTTGAACTGAATTACAAAACAGAACAGAGTCACACATGCAGAAAACACACTATGGCTGCTTAACGGGAAAGGTGAGGTGGGGTGATACATAAAATAAGAGTTTCAAATTAGCTCAGATACCGTTCCATAAACCCAATATGTAACAGACAAGACCTACTCCTTGCTCAGAGAACTGGACTCAACACGCCCGATTCACCACACAAGAATATATCTGACTAGTAATAATCTTAAAACCTATGAATTGATATCTCTCTGTTAGTGTGTCAAGTGGGTGTAAAGCGGCATAAACACAGCCGTGAAAAGCAGCTAAACCCCATTATAAAAATAAATTACTTTTAAAAACCCATGAAACAAAGACAGGGAAAGAAAGAGAAATTCTTACACAATTCGTTCAGGGGCTGTGATGCAACCTGGATTGACCATATCTAGATCCACAGCTGGATGAGACATAAGGGTAGACACTCTTGGGGCTGAGAGGTTTGGTGAGGTTGGGTGAGCAAACGCAGACCCTTTAAAGTAATACTGCGTGCTACCCATCGCATGGGTCCCAAATCTCCAGGTTCAAGGGCATCTTCCTACATCGAAAACATGCATGAGAAACCCAGAAGATGGTACACCGTGTGATGGGGAAAGGTTTCTAAAACGCACCTCATTTCTCATCTCCTTGTGCTCGGGTTCGCCATTCCAGCCACTTTACTAGCAATCTCCCTACTTGGAGCATCAGCACCTTTAACCTCCTGTTCCGTACAGGTTGCAATTTGTCCTGAGGATGAGCGGGAAGACGGGGAACCAATGAGAGACTAGCTCTTGGTGTTGGGACAGGCACAGGTCACTCTATTTTCCCATCAGGAAGAAGAATTAACCACAGGTTCAGCCTGCCCCCCAGAACCAGAACAGGGCCTAAAGCCATCCTGCGCTTTTGAGGCCAGCTCCCAAAAAAGCGAGTTGTAAAATGGAGCTTCAGGGCACTGCAATTCACAAACCTGCAGAGGTATAAATGATAACTCTCCTCCACAAATATATTGAGGGAAGGCAAAGAAGAGGATTTGAAATCAAGGCAGAATTGCAGGAAACAGATTTCAGGAGGTAGATTCGAATCGCCTTTAAAGCACATGAAAAGCGGCAAAACGTTGACAATGATGCCCTTGGCCAAAAAGGGCGTATGCGTTTTTTCCTGAATATATTCAGGAAAAAACGCATACGCCCTTTTTGGCCAACCAAGCAACCTGGAAAGGCAAATCAGCGCTACAAAGAAGTCTCGCTTCCCATCGGTCAAAAGGAACATGCTGAAAAAAGTGTCAAAACCAGAAATGCAGGACAGGCAATGGAGAAATGGGAGCCTTGATACACTGATGGGCGGGATGTAAATTGCCAACAGCCACTCTGGAGAAGTGTACGGTGTGTCCTGAAATATCTAAAAAACACAGCTTAGAGAGCATAGGGCACTTCCACGCATGGGGGTATAAAGTGGGAAAATTGATAATCAGCAAGACACAGGCACCCTAAAGTTTAGGGCTGCTCTGTTGACAAGGACCTCCACTTCATTCCACCTTAAATATCCCAAGAAAGCGAAAAATGGATAAAGAAGTGGTGGTCCTTATGAACAATGGAATATCACTCAGCCATGAAATCAATGTCATAATGCTAGTAGCAGCATGATGAGTGGATTTAGGTACGACGATTCTAAGTGAAATAAGTCACACAGAAAAGGACACTTCTCATAAGGTGTCAATATAGAGGGAATGTAAAAACCGTTACACTTGAACTGAATTACAAAACAGAACAGAGTCACACATGCAGAAAACACACTATGGCTGCTTAACGGGAAAGGTGAGGTGGGGTGATACATAAAACAAGAGTTTCAAATTAGCTCAGATACCGTTCCATAAACCCAATATGTAACAGACAAGACCTACTCCTTGCTCAGAGAACTGGACTCAACACGCCCGATTCACCGCACAAGAATATATCTGACTAGTAATAATCTTAAAACCTATGAATTGATATCTCTCTGTTAGTGTGTCAAGTGGGTGTAAAGCGGCATAAACACAGCCGTGAAAAGCAGCTAAACCCCATTATAAAAATAAATTACTTTTAAAAACCCATGAAACAAAGACAGGGAAAGAGAGAGAAATTCTTACACAATTCGTTCAGGGGCTGTGATGCAACCTGGATTGACCATATCTAGATCCACAGCTGGATGAGACATAAGGGTAGACACTCTTGGGGCTGAGAGGTTTGGTGAGGTTGGGTGAGCAAAGGCAGACCCTTTAAAGTAATACTGCGTGCTACCCATCGCATGGGTCCCAAATCTCCAGGTTCAAGGGCATCTTCCTACATCGAAAACATGCATGAGAAACCCAGAAGATGGTACACCGTTTGATGGGGAAAGGTTTCTAAAACGCACCTCATTTCTCATCTCCTTGTGCTCGGGTTGGCCATTCCAGCCACTTTACTAGCAATCTCCCTACTTGGAGCATCAGCACCTTTAACCTCCTGTTCCGTACAGGTTGCAATTTGTCCTGAGGATGAACTGGAAGACGGGGAACCAATGAGAGACTAGCTCTTGGTGTTGGGACAGGCACAGGTCACTCTATTTTCCCATCAGGAAGAAGAATTAACCACAGGCTCAGCCTGCCCTTCGGAACCAGAACAGGGCCTGAAGCCATCCTGCGCTTTTTCGGCCAGCTCCCAAAAAAGCGAGTTGTAAAATGGAGCTTCAGGGCACTGCAATTCACAAACCTGCAGAGTTATAAATGATAACTCTCGTCCACAAATATATTGAGGGAAGGCAAAGAAGAGGATTTGAAAGCAAGGCAGATTTGCAGGAAACAGATTTCAGGAGGTAGATTTGAATCGCCTTTAAAGCACATGAAAAGCGGCAAAACGTTGACAATGATGCCCTTGGCCAAAAAGGGCGTAAGCGTTATTTCCTGAATATATTCAGGAAAAAACGCTTACGCCCTTTTTGGCCAACCAAGCAACCTGGAAAGGCAAATCAGCGCTACAAAGAAGTCTCGCTTCCCATCGGTCAAAAGGGCCATGCTGAAAAAAGTTTCAAAACCAGAAATGCAGGACAGGCCATGTAGAAATGGGAGCCTTGCTACACTGATGGGCGGGATGTAAATTGCCAACAGCCACTCTGGAGAAGGGTACGGTGTGTCCTGAAATATCTAAAAAACACAGCTTAGAGAGCATAGGGCACTTCCACGCATGGGGGTATAAAGTGGGAAAATTGATAATCAGCAAGACACAGGCACCCCAAAGTTTAGGGCTGCTCTGTTGACAAGGACCTCCACTTCATTCCACCTTAAATATCCCAGGAAAGCAAAAAATGGATAAAAAAGTTGTGGTCCTTATGTACAATGGAATATCACTCAGCGATGAAATCAATGTCATAAGGCTAGTAGCAGCATGATGAGTGGATTTAGGTACGACGATTCTAAGTGAAATAAGTCACACAGAAAAGGACACTTCTCTTAAGGTGTCACTTATAGAGGGAAGGTAAAAACCGTTACACTTGAACTGAATTACAAAACAGAACAGAGTCACACATGCAGAAAACACACTATGGCTGCTTAACGGGAAAGGTGAGGTGGGGTGATACATAAAATAAGAGTTTCAAATTAGCTCAGATACCGTTCCATAAACCCAATATGTAACAGACAAGACCTACTCCTTCCTCAGAGAACTGGACTCAACACGCCCGATTCACCACACAAGAATATATCTGACTAGTAATAATCTTAAAACCTATGAATTGATATCTCTCTGTTAGTGTGTCAAGTGGGTGTAAAGCGGCATAAACACAGCCGTGAAAAGCAGCTAAACCCCATTATAAAAATAAATTACTTTTAAAAACCCATGAAACAAAGACAGGGAAAGAAAGAGAAATTCTTACACAATTCGTTCAGGGGCTGTGATGCAACCTGGATTGACCATATCTAGATCCACAGCTGGATGAGACATAAGGGTAGACACTCTTGGGGCTGAGAGGTTTGGTGAGGTTGGGTGAGCAAACGCAGACCCTTTAAAGTAATACTGCGTGCTACCCATCGCATGGGTCCCAAATCTCCAGGTTCAAGGGCATCTTCCTACATCGAAAACATGCATGAGAAACCCAGAAGATGGTACACCGTGTGATGGGGAAAGGTTTCTAAAACGCACCTCATTTCTCATCTCCTTGTGCTCGGGTTCGCCATTCCAGCCACTTTACTAGCAATCTCCCTACTTGGAGCATCAGCACCTTTAACCTCCTGTTCCGTACAGGTTGCAATTTGTCCTGAGGATGAGCGGGAAGACGGGGAACCAATGAGAGACTAGCTCTTGGTGTTGGGACAGGCACAGGTCACTCTATTTTCCCATCAGGAAAAAGAATTAACCACAGGTTCAGCCTGCCCCCCAGAACCAGAACAGGGCCTAAAGCCATCCTGCGCTTTTGAGGCCAGCTCCCAAAAAAGCGAGTTGTAAAATGGAGCTTCAGGGCACTGCAATTCACAAACCTGCAGAGGTATAAATGATAACTCTCGTCCACAAATATATTGAGGGAAGGCAAAGAAGAGGATTTGAAATCAAGGCAGAATTGCAGGAAACAGATTTCAGGAGGTAGATTCGAATCGCCTTTAAAGCACATGAAAAGCGGCAAAACGTTGACAATGATGCCCTTGGCCAAAAAGGGCGTATGCGTTTTTTCCTGAATATATTCAGGAAAAAACGCATACGCCCTTTTTGGCCAACCAAGCAACCTGGAAAGGCAAATCAGCGCTACAAAGAAGTCTCGCTTCCCATCGGTCAAAAGGAACATGCTGAAAAAAGTGTCAAAACCAGAAATGCAGGACAGGCAATGGAGAAATGGGAGCCTTGCTACACTGATGGGCGGGATGTAAATTGCCAACAGCCACTCTGGAGAAGTGTACGGTGTGTCCTGAAATATCTAAAAAACACAGCTTAGAGAGCATAGGGCACTTCCACGCATTGGGGTATAAAGTGGGAAAATTGATAATCAGCAAGACACAGGCACCCTAAAGTTTAGGGCTGCTCTGTTGACAAGGACCTCCACTTCATTCCACCTTAAATATCCCAAGAAAGCGAAAAATGGATAAAGAAGTGGTGGTCCTTATGAACAATGGAATATCACTCAGCCATGAAATCAATGTCATAATGCTAGTAGCAGCATGATGAGTGGATTTAGGTACGACGATTCTAAGTGAAATAAGTCACACAGAAAAGGACACTTCTCATAAGGTGTCAATATAGAGGGAATGTAAAAACCGTTACACTTGAACTGAATTACAAAACAGAACAGAGTCACACATGCAGAAAACACACTATGGCTGCTTAACGGGAAAGGTGAGGTGGGGTGATACATAAAACAAGAGTTTCAAATTAGCTCAGATACCGTTCCATAAACCCAATATGTAACAGACAAGACCTACTCCTTGCTCAGAGAACTGGACTCAACACGCCCGATTCACCGCACAAGAATATATCTGACTAGTAATAATCTTAAAACCTATGAATTGATATCTCTCTGTTAGTGTGTCAAGTGGGTGTAAAGCGGCATAAACACAGCCGTGAAAAGCAGCTAAACCCCATTATAAAAATAAATTACTTTTAAAAACCCATGAAACAAAGACAGGGAAAGAGAGAGAAATTCTTACACAATTCGTTCAGGGGCTGTGATG
The DNA here is from genome assembly GCF_965194825.1 of Balaenoptera physalus. Taxonomy (NCBI): domain Eukaryota; kingdom Metazoa; phylum Chordata; class Mammalia; order Artiodactyla; family Balaenopteridae; genus Balaenoptera; species Balaenoptera physalus. The sequence goes on from NW_028126227.1 coordinate 207,164, forward strand.
CAACCTGGATTGACCATATCTAGATCCACAGCTGGATGAGACATAAGGGTAGACACTCTTGGGGCTGAGAGGTTTGGTGAGGTTGGGTGAGCAAAGGCAGACCCTTTAAAGTAATACTGCGTGCTACCCATCGCATGGGTCCCAAATCTCCAGGTTCAAGGGCATCTTCCTACATCGAAAACATGCATGAGAAACCCAGAAGATGGTACACCGTTTGATGGGGAAAGGTTTCTAAAACGCACCTCATTTCTCATCTCCTTGTGCTCGGGTTGGCCATTCCAGCCACTTTACTAGCCATCTCCCTACTTGGAGCATCAGCACCTTTAACCTCCTGTTCCGTACAGGTTGCAATTTGTCCTGAGGATGAACTGGAAGACGGGGAACCAATGAGAGACTAGCTCTTGGTGTTGGGACAGGCACAGGTCACTCTATTTTCCCATCAGGAAGAAGAATTAACCACAGGCTCAGCCTGCCCTTCGGAACCAGAACAGGGCCTGAAGCCATCCTGCGCTTTTGCGGCCAGCTCCCAAAAAAGCGAGTTGTAAAATGGAGCTTCAGGGCACTGCAATTCACAAACCTGCAGAGTTATAAATGATAACTCTCGTCCACAAATATATTGAGGGAAGGCAAAGAAGAGGATTTGAAAGCAAGGCAGAATTGCAGGAAACAGATTTCAGGAGATAGATTTGAATCGCCTTTAAAGCACATGAAAAGCGGCAAAACGTTGACAATGATGCCCTTGGCCAAAAAGGGCGTAAGCGTTATTTCCTGAATATATTCAGGAAAAAACGCTTACGCCCTTTTTGGCCAACCAAGCAACCTGGAAAGGCAAATCAGCGCTACAAAGAAGTCTCGCTTCCCATCGGTCAAAAGGGCCATGCTGAAAAAAGTTTCAAAACCAGAAATGCAGGACAGGCCATGTAGAAATGGGAGCCTTGCTACACTGATGGGCGGGATGTAAATTGCCAACAGCCACTCTGGAGAAGGGAACGGTGTGTACTGAAACATCTAAAAAACACAGCTTAGAGAGCATAGATCACTTCCACGCATGGGGTTATAAAGTGGGAAAATTGAAAATCAGCAAGACACAAGAACCCCAAAGTTTAGGGCTGCTCTGTTGACAAGGACCTCCACTTCCTTCCACCTTAAATATCGCAGGAAAGCAAAAAATGGATAAAAAAGTTGTGGTCCTTATGTACAATGGAATATCACTCAGCGATGAAATCAATGTCATAAGGCTAGTATCAGCATGATGAGTGGATTTAGGTACGACGATTCTAAGTGAAATAAGTCACACAGAAAAGGACACTTCTCTTAAGGTGTCACTTATAGAGGGAAGGTAAAAACCGTTACACTTGAACTGAATTACAAAACAGAACAGAGTCACACATGCAGAAAACACACTATGGCTGCTTAACGGGAAAGGTGAGGTGGGGTGATACATAAAATAAGAGTTTCAAATTAGCTCAGATACCGTTCCATAAACCCAATATGTAACAGACAAGACCTACTCCTTGCTCAGAGAACTGGACTCAACACGCCCGATTCACCACACAAGAATATATCTGACTAGTAATAATCTTAAAACCTATGAATTGATATCTCTCTGTTAGTGTGTCAAGTGGGTGTAAAGCGGCATAAACACAGCCGTGAAAAGCAGCTAAACCCCATTATAAAAATAAATTACTTTTAAAAACCCATGAAACAAAGACAGGGAAAGAGAGAGAAATTCTTACACAATTCGTTCAGGGGCTGTGATGCAACCTGGATTGACAATATCTAGATCCACAGCTGGATGAGACATAAGGGTAGACACTCTTGGGGCTGAGAGGTTTGGTGAGGTTGGGTGAGCAAACGCAGACCCTTTAAAGTAATACTGCGTGCTACCCATCGCATGGGTCCCAAATCTCCAGGTTCAAGGGCATCTTCCTACATCGAAAACATGCATGAGAAACCCAGAAGATGGTACACCGTGTGATGGGGAAAGGTTTCTAAAACGCACCTCATTTCTCATCTCCTTGTGCTCGGGTTGGCCATTCCAGCCACTTTACTAGCCATCTCCCTACTTGGAGCATCAGCACCTTTAACCTCCTGTTCCGTACAGGTTGCAATTTGTCCTGAGGATGAACGGGAAGACGGGGAACCAATGAGAGACTAGCTCTTGGTGTTGGGACAGGCACAGGTCACTCTATTTTCCCATCAGGAAGAAGAATTAACCACAGGCTCAGCCTGCCCCCTGGAACCAGAACACGGCCTGAAGCCATCCTGAGCTTTTGCGGCCAGCTCCCAAAAAAGCGAGTTGTAAAATGGAGCTTCAGGGCACTGCAATTCACAAACCTGCAGAGTTATAAATGATAACTCTCTTCCACAAATATATTGAGGGAAGGCAAAGAAGAGGATTTGAAAGCAACGCAGAATTGCAGGAAACAGATTTCAGGAGGTAGATTTGAATCGCCTTTAAAGCACAAGAAAAGCAGCAAAACGTTGACAATGATGCCCTTGGCCAAAAAGGGCGTAAGCGTTTTTTCCTGAATATATTCAGGAAAAAACGCTTACGCCCTTTTTGGCCAACCAAGCAACCTGGAAAGGCAAATCAGCACTACAAAGAAGTCTCGCTTCCCATCGGTCAAAAGGGCCATGCTGAAAAAAGTGTCAAAACCAGAAATGCAGGACAGGCCATGTAGAAATGGGAGCCTTGCTACACTGATGGGCGGGATGTAAATTGCCAACAGCCACTCTGGAGAAGGGAACGGTGTATACTGAAACATCTAAAAAACACAGCTTAGAGAGCATAGATCACTTCCACGCATGGGGTTATAAAGTGGGAAAATTGAAAATCAGCAAGACACAAGCACCCCAAAGTTTAGGGCTGCTCTGTTGACAAGGACCTCCACTTCATTCCACCTTAGATATCCCAGGAAAGCAAAAAATGGATAAAAAAGTTGTGGTCCTTATGTACAATGGAATATCACTCAGCGATGAAATCAATGTCATAAGGCTAGTAGCAGCATGATGAGTGGATTTAGGTACGACGATTCTAAGTGAAATAAGTCACACAGAAAAGGACACTTCTCTTAAGGTGTCACTTATAGAGGGAAGGTAAAAACCGTTACACTTGAACTGAATTACAAAACAGAACAGAGTCACACATGCAGAAAACACACTATGGCTGCTTAACGGGAAAGGTGAGGTGGGGTGATACATAAAACAAGAGTTTCAAATTAGCTCAGATACCGTTCCATAAACCCAATATGTAACAGACAAGACCTACTCCTTGCTCAGAGAACTGGACTCAACACGCCCGATTCACCGCACAAGAATATATCTGACTAGTAATAATCTTAAAACCTATGAATTGATATCTCTCTGTTAGTGTGTCAAGTGGGTGTAAAGCGGCATAAACACAGCCGTGAAAAGCAGCTAAACCCCATTATAAAAATAAATTACTTTTAAAAACCCATGAAACAAAGACAGGGAAAGAGAGAGAAATTCTTACACAATTCGTTCAGGGGCTGTGATGCAACCTGGATTGACCATATCTAGATCCACAGCTGGATGAGACATAAGGGTAGACACTCTTGGGGCTGAGAGGTTTGGTGAGGTTGGGTGAGCAAAGGCAGACCCTTTAAAGTAATACTGCGTGCTACCCATCGCATGGGTCCCAAATCTCCAGGTTCAAGGGCATCTTCCTACATCGAAAACATGCATGAGAAACCCAGAAGATGGTACACCGTTTGATGGGGAAAGGTTTCTAAAACGCACCTCATTTCTCATCTCCTTGTGCTCGGGTTGGCCATTCCAGCCACTTTACTAGCAATCTCCCTACTTGGAGCATCAGCACCTTTAACCTCCTGTTCCGTACAGGTTGCAATTTGTCCTGAGGATGAACTGGAAGACGGGGAACCAATGAGAGACTAGCTCTTGGTGTTGGGACAGGCACAGGTCACTCTATTTTCCCATCAGGAAGAAGAATTAACCACAGGCTCAGCCTGCCCTTCGGAACCAGAACAGGGCCTGAAGCCATCCTGCGCTTTTGCGGCCAGCTCCCAAAAAAGCGAGTTGTAAAATGGAGCTTCAGGGCACTGCAATTCACAAACCTGCAGAGTTATAAATGATAACTCTCGTCCACAAATATATTGAGGGAAGGCAAAGAAGAGGATTTGAAAGCAAGGCAGAATTGCAGGAAACAGATTTCAGGAGGTAGATTTGAATCGCCTTTAAAGCACATGAAAAGCGGCAAAACGTTGACAATGATGCCCTTGGCCAAAAAGGGCGTAAGCGTTATTTCCTGAATATATTCAGGAAAAAACGCTTACGCCCTTTTTGGCCAACCAAGCAACCTGGAAAGGCAAATCAGCGCTACAAAGAAGTCTCGCTTCCCATCGGTCAAAAGGGCCATGCTGAAAAAAGTTTCAAAACCAGAAATGCAGGAGAGGCCATGTAGAAATGGGAGCCTTGCTACACTGATGGGCGGGATGTAAATTGCCAACAGCCACTCTGGAGAAGGGTACGGTGTGTCCTGAAATATCTAAAAAACACAGCTTAGAGAGCATAGGGCACTTCCACGCATGGGGGTATAAAGTGGGAAAATTGATAATCAGCAAGACACAGGCACCCCAAAGTTTAGGGCTGCTCTGTTGACAAGGACCTCCACTTCATTCCACCTTAAATATCCCAGGAAAGCAAAAAATGGATAAAAAAGTTGTGGTCCTTATGTACAATGGAATATCACTCAGCGATGAAATCAATGTCATAAGGCTAGTAGCAGCATGATGAGTGGATTTAGGTACGACGATTCTAAGTGAAATAAGTCACACAGAAAAGGACACTTCTCTTAAGGTGTCACTTATAGAGGGAAGGTAAAAACCGTTACACTTGAACTGAATTACAAAACAGAACAGAGTCACACATGCAGAAAACACACTATGGCTGCTTAACGGGAAAGGTGAGGTGGGGTGATACATAAAATAAGAGTTTCAAATTAGCTCAGATACCGTTCCATAAACCCAATATGTAACAGACAAGACCTACTCCTTGCTCAGAGAACTGGACTCAACACGCCCGATTCACCACACAAGAATATATCTGACTAGTAATAATCTTAAAACCTATGAATTGATATCTCTCTGTTAGTGTGTCAAGTGGGTGTAAAGCGGCATAAACACAGCCGTGAAAAGCAGCTAAACCCCATTATAAAAATAAATTACTTTTAAAAACCCATGAAACAAAGACAGGGAAAGAAAGAGAAATTCTTACACAATTCGTTCAGGGGCTGTGATGCAACCTGGATTGACCATATCTAGATCCACAGCTGGATGAGACATAAGGGTAGACACTCTTGGGGCTGAGAGGTTTGGTGAGGTTGGGTGAGCAAACGCAGACCCTTTAAAGTAATACTGCGTGCTACCCATCGCATGGGTCCCAAATATCCAGGTTCAAGGGCATCTTCCTACATCGAAAACATGCATGAGAAACCCAGAAGATGGTACACCGTGTGATGGGGAAAGGTTTCTAAAACGCACCTCATTTCTCATCTCCTTGTGCTCGGGTTCGCCATTCCAGCCACTTTACTAGCAATCTCCCTACTTGGAGCATCAGCACCTTTAACCTCCTGTTCCGTACAGGTTGCAATTTGTCCTGAGGATGAGCGGGAAGACGGGGAACCAATGAGAGACTAGCTCTTGGTGTTGGGACAGGCACAGGTCACTCTATTTTCCCATCAGGAAGAAGAATTAACCACAGGTTCAGCCTGCCCCCCAGAACCAGAACAGGGCCTAAAGCCATCCTGCGCTTTTGAGGCCAGCTCCCAAAAAAGCGAGTTGTAAAATGGAGCTTCAGGGCACTGCAATTCACAAACCTGCAGAGGTATAAATGATAACTCTCGTCCACAAATATATTGAGGGAAGGCAAAGAAGAGGATTTGAAATCAAGGCAGAATTGCAGGAAACAGATTTCAGGAGGTAGATTCGAATCGCCTTTAAAGCACATGAAAAGCGGCAAAACGTTGACAATGATGCCCATGGCCAAAAAGGGCGTATGCGTTTTTTCCTGAATATATTCAGGAAAAAACGCATACGCCCTTTTTGGCCAACCAAGCAACCTGGAAAGGCAAATCAGCGCTACAAAGAAGTCTCGCTTCCCATCGGTCAAAAGGAACATGCTGAAAAAAGTGTCAAAACCAGAAATGCAGGACAGGCAATGGAGAAATGGGAGCATTGCTACACTGATGGGCGGGATGTAAATTGCCAACAGCCACTCTGGAGAAGTGTACGGTGTGTCCTGAAATATCTAAAAAACACAGCTTAGAGAGCATAGGGCACTTCCACGCATTGGGGTATAAAGTGGGAAAATTGATAATCAGCAAGACACAGGCACCCTAAAGTTTAGGGCTGCTCTGTTGACAAGGACCTCCACTTCATTCCACCTTAAATATCCCAAGAAAGCGAAAAATGGATAAAGAAGTGGTGGTCCTTATGAACAATGGAATATCACTCAGCCATGAAATCAATGTCATAATGCTAGTAGCAGCATGATGAGTGGATTTAGGTACGACGATTCTAAGTGAAATAAGTCACACAGAAAAGGACACTTCTCATAAGGTGTCAATATAGAGGGAATGTAAAAACCGTTACACTTGAACTGAATTACAAAACAGAACAGAGTCACACATGCAGAAAACACACTATGGCTGCTTAACGGGAAAGGTGAGGTGGGGTGATACATAAAACAAGAGTTTCAAATTAGCTCAGATACCGTTCCATAAACCCAATATGTAACAGACAAGACCTACTCCTTGCTCAGAGAACTGGACTCAACACGCCCGATTCACCGCACAAGAATATATCTGACTAGTAATAATCTTAAAACCTATGAATTGATATCTCTCTGTTAGTGTGTCAAGTGGGTGTAAAGCGGCATAAACACAGCCGTGAAAAGCAGCTAAACCCCATTATAAAAATAAATTACTTTTAAAAACCCATGAAACAAAGACAGGGAAAGAGAGAGAAATTCTTACACAATTCGTTCAGGGGCTGTGATGCAACCTGGATTGACCATATCTAGATCCACAGCTGGATGAGACATAAGGGTAGACACTCTTGGGGCTGAGAGGTTTGGTGAGGTTGGGTGAGCAAAGGCAGACCCTTTAAAGTAATACTGCGTGCTACCCATCGCATGGGTCCCAAATCTCCAGGTTCAAGGGCATCTTCCTACATCGAAAACATGCATGAGAAACCCAGAAGATGGTACACCGTTTGATGGGGAAAGGTTTCTAAAACGCACCTCATTTCTCATCTCCTTGTGCTCGGGTTGGCCATTCCAGCCACTTTACTAGCAATCTCCCTACTTGGAGCATCAGCACCTTTAACCTCCTGTTCCGTACAGGTTGCAATTTGTCCTGAGGATGAACTGGAAGACGGGGAACCAATGAGAGACTAGCTCTTGGTGTTGGGACAGGCACAGGTCACTCTATTTTCCCATCAGGAAGAAGAATTAACCACAGGCTCAGCCTGCCCTTCGGAACCAGAACAGGGCCTGAAGCCATCCTGCGCTTTTGCGGCCAGCTCCCAAAAAAGCGAGTTGTAAAATGGAGCTTCAGGGCACTGCAATTCACAAACCTGCAGAGTTATAAATGATAACTCTCGTCCACAAATATATTGAGGGAAGGCAAAGAAGAGGATTTGAAAGCAAGGCAGAATTGCAGGAAACAGATTTCAGGAGGTAGATTTGAATCGCCTTTAAAGCACATGAAAAGCGGCAAAACTTTGACAATGATGCCCTTGGCCAAAAAGGGCGTAAGCGTTATTTCCTGAATATATTCAGGAAAAAACGCTTACGCCCTTTTTGGCCAACCAAGCAACCTGGAAAGGCAAATCAGCGCTACAAAGAAGTCTCGCTTCCCATCGGTCAAAAGGGCCATGCTGAAAAAAGTTTCAAAACCAGAAATGCAGGACAGGCCATGTAGAAATGGGAGCCTTGCTACACTGATGGGCGGGATGTAAATTGCCAACAGCCACTCTGGAGAAGGGAACGGTGTGTACTGAAACATCTAAAAAACACAGCTTAGAGAGCATAGATCACTTCCACGCATGGGGTTATAAAGTGGGAAAATTGAAAATCAGCAAGACACAAGAACCCCAAAGTTTAGGGCTGCTCTGTTGACAAGGACCTCCACTTCCTTCCACCTTAAATATCGCAGGAAAGCAAAAAATGGATAAAAAAGTTGTGGTCCTTATGTACAATGGAATATCACTCAGCGATGAAATCAATGTCATAAGGCTAGTATCAGCATGATGAGTGGATTTAGGTACGACGATTCTAAGTGAAATAAGTCACACAGAAAAGGACACTTCTCTTAAGGTGTCACTTATAGAGGGAAGGTAAAAACCGTTACACTTGAACTGAATTACAAAACAGAACAGAGTCACACATGCAGAAAACACACTATGGCTGCTTAACGGGAAAGGTGAGGTGGGGTGATACATAAAATAAGAGTTTCAAATTAGCTCAGATACCGTTCCATAAACCCAATATGTAACAGACAAGACCTACTCCTTGCTCAGAGAACTGGACTCAACACGCCCGATTCACCACACAAGAATATATCTGACTAGTAATAATCTTAAAACCTATGAATTGATATCTCTCTGTTAGTGTGTCAAGTGGGTGTAAAGCGGCATAAACACAGCCGTGAAAACCAGCTAAACCCCATTATAAAAATAAATTACTTTTAAAAACCCATGAAACAAAGACAGGGAAAGAAAGAGAAATTCTTACACAATTCGTTCAGGGGCTGTGATGCAACCTGGATTGAACATATCTAGATCCACAGCTGGATGAGACATAAGGGTAGACACTCTTGGGGCTGAGAGGTTTGGTGAGGTTGGGTGAGCAAACGCAGACCCTTTAAAGTAATACTGCGTGCTACCCATCGCATGGGTCCCAAATCTCCAGGTTCAAGGGCATCTTCCTACATCGAAAACATGCATGAGAAACCCAGAAGATGGTACACCGTGTGATGGGGAAAGGTTTCTAAAACGCACCTCATTTCTCATCTCCTTGTGCTCGGGTTCGCCATTCCAGCCACTTTACTAGCAATCTCCCTACTTGGAGCATCAGCACCTTTAACCTCCTGTTCCGTACAGGTTGCAATTTGTCCTGAGGATGAGCGGGAAGACGGGGAACCAATGAGAGACTAGCTCTTGGTGTTGGGACAGGCACAGGTCACTCTATTTTCCCATCAGGAAGAAGAATTAACCACAGGTTCAGCCTGCCCCCCAGAACCAGAACAGGGCCTAAAGCCATCCTGCGCTTTTGAGGCCAGCTCCCAAAAAAGCGAGTTGTAAAATGGAGCTTCAGGGCACTGCAATTCACAAACCTGCAGAGGTATAAATGATAACTCTCGTCCACAAATATATTGAGGGAAGGCAAAGAAGAGGATTTGAAATCAAGGCAGAATTGCAGGAAACAGATTTCAGGAGGTAGATTCGAATCGCCTTTAAAGCACATGAAAAGCGGCAAAACGTTGACAATGATGCCCTTGGCCAAAAAGGGCGTATGCGTTTTTTCCTGAATATATTCAGGAAAAAACGCATACGCCCTTTTTGGCCAACCAAGCAACCTGGAAAGGCAAATCAGCGCTACAAAGAAGTCTCGCTTCCCATCGGTCAAAAGGAACATGCTGAAAAAAGTGTCAAAACCAGAAATGCAGAACAGGCAATGGAGAAATGGGAGCCTTGCTACACTGATGGGCGAGATGTAAATTGCCAACAGCCACTCTGGAGAAGGGTACGGTGTGTCCTGAAATATCTAAAAAACACAACTTAGAGAGCATAGATCACTTCCACGCATGGGGATATAAAGTGGGAAAAGTGAAAATCAGCAAGACACAAGCACCCCAAAGTTTAGGGCTGCTCTGTTGACAAGGACCTCCACTTCATTCCACCTTAAATATCCCAGGAAAGCAAAAAATGGATAAAAAAGTTGTGGTCCTTATGTACAATGGAATATCACTCAGCGATGAAATCAATGTCATAAGGCTACTAGCAGCATGATGAGTGGATTTAGGTACGACGATTCTAAGTGAAATAAGTCACACAGAAAAGGACACTTCTCTTAAGGTGTCACTTATAGAGGGAAGGTAAAAACCGTTACACTTGAACTGAATTACAAAACAGAACAGAGTCACACATGCAGAAAACACACTATGGCTGCTTAACGGGAAAGGTGAGGTGGGGTGATACATAAAATAAGAGTTTCAAATTAGCTTAGATACCGTTCCATAAACCCAATATGTAACAGACAAGACCTACTCCTTGCTCAGAGAACTGGACTCAACACGCCCGATTCACCGCACAAGTATATATCTGACTAGTAATAATCTTAAAACCTATGAATTGATATCTCTCTGTTAGTGTGTCAAGTGGGTGTAAAGCGGCATAAACACAGTCGTGAAAAGCAGCTAAACCCCATTATAAAAATAAATTACTTTTAAAAACCCATGAAACAAAGACAGGGAAAGAGAGAGAAATTCTTACACAATTCGTTCAGGGGCTGTGATGCAACCTGGATTGACAATATCTAGATCCACAGCTGGATGAGACATAAGGGTAGACACTCTTGGGGCTGAGAGGTTTGGTGAGGTTGGGTGAGCAAACGCAGACCCTTTAAAGTAATACTGCGTGCTACCCATCGCATGGGTCCCAAATATCCAGGTTCAAGGGCATCTTCCTACATCGAAAACATGCATGAGAAACCCAGAAGATGGTACACCGTGTGATGGGGAAAGGTTTCTAAAACGCACCTCATTTCTCATCTCCTTGTGCTCGGGTTGGCCATTCCAGCCACTTTACTAGCCATCTCCCTACTTGGAGCATCAGCACCTTTAAACTCCTGTTCCGTACAGGTTGCAATTTGTCCTGAGGATGAACGGGAAGACGGGGAACCAATGAGAGACTAGCTCTTGGTGTTGGGACAGGCACAGGTCACTCTATTTTCCCATCAGGAAGAAGAATTAACCACAGGCTCAGCCTGCCCCCTGGAACCAGAACACGGCCTGAAGCCATCCTGAGCTTTTGCGGCCAGCTCCCAAAAAAGCGAGTTGTAAAATGGAGCTTCAGGGCACTGCAATTCACAAACCTGCAGAGTTATAAATGATAACTCTCGTCCACAAATATATTGAGGGAAGGCAAAGAAGAGGATTTGAAAGCAACGCAGAATTGCAGGAAACAGATTTCAGGAGGTAGATTTGAATCGCCTTTAAAGCACAAGAAAAGCAGCAAAACGTTGACAATGATGCCCTTGGCCAAAAAGGGCGTAAGCGTTTTTTCCTGAATATATTCAGGAAAAAACGCTTACGCCCTTTTTGGCCAACCAAGCAACCTGGAAAGGCAAATCAGCACTACAAAGAAGTCTCGCTTCCCATCGGTCAAAAGGGCCATGCTGAAAAAAGTGTCAAAACCAGAAATGCAGGACAGGCCATGTAGAAATGGGAGCCTTGCTACACTGATGGGCGGGATGTAAATTGCCAACAGCCACTCTGGAGAAGGGAACGGTGTATACTGAAACATCTAAAAAACACAGCTTAGAGAGCATAGATCACTTCCACGCATGGGGTTATAAAGTGGGAAAATTGAAAATCAGCAAGACACAAGCACCCCAAAGTTTAGGGCTGCTCTGTTGACAAGGACCTCCACTTCATTCCACCTTAGATATCCCAGGAAAGCAAAAAATGGATAAAAAAGTTGTGGTCCTTATGTACAATGGAATATCACTCAGCGATGAAATCAATGTCATAAGGCTAGTAGCAGCATGATGAGTGGATTTAGGTACGACGATTCTAAGTGAAATAAGTCACACAGAAAAGGACACTTCTCTTAAGGTGTCACTTATAGAGGGAAGGTAAAAACCGTTACACTTGAACTGAATTACAAAACAGAACAGAGTCACACATGCAGAAAACAAACTATGGCTGCTTAACGGGAAAGGTGAGGTGGGGTGATACATAAAACAAGAGTTTCAAATTAGCTCAGATACCGTTCCATAAACCCAATATGTAACAGACAAGACCTACTCCTTGCTCAGAGAACTGGACTCAACACGCCCGATTCACCGCACAAGAATATATCTGACTAGTAATAATCTTAAAACCTATGAATTGATATCTCTCTGTTAGTGTGTCAAGTGGGTGTAAAGCGGCATAAACACAGCCGTGAAAAGCAGCTAAACCCCATTATAAAAATAAATTACTTTTAAAAACCCATGAAACAAAGACAGGGAAAGAGAGAGAAATTCTTACACAATTCGTTCAGGGGCTGTGATGCAACCTGGATTGACCATATCTAGATCCACAGCTGGATGAGACATAAGGGTAGACACTCTTGGGGCTGAGAGGTTTGGTGAGGTTGGGTGAGCAAAGGCAGACCCTTTAAAGTAATACTGCGTGCTACCCATCGCATGGGTCCCAAATCTCCAGGTTCAAGGGCATCTTCCTACATCGAAAACATGCATGAGAAACCCAGAAGATGGTACACCGTTTGATGGGGAAAGGTTTCTAAAACGCACCTCATTTCTCATCTCCTTGTGCTCGGGTTGGCCATTCCAGCCACTTTACTAGCAATCTCCCTACTTGGAGCATCAGCACCTTTAACCTCCTGTTCCGTACAGGTTGCAATTTGTCCTGAGGATGAACTGGAAGACGGGGAACCAATGAGAGACTAGCTCTTGGTGTTGGGACAGGCACAGGTCACTCTATTTTCCCATCAGGAAGAAGAATTAACCACAGGCTCAGCCTGCCCTTCGGAACCAGAACAGGGCCTGAAGCCATCCTGCGCTTTTGCGGCCAGCTCCCAAAAAAGCGAGTTGTAAAATGGAGCTTCAGGGCACTGCAATTCACAAACCTGCAGAGTTATAAATGATAACTCTCGTCCACAAATATATTGAGGGAAGGCAAAGAAGAGGATTTGAAAGCAAGGCAGAATTGCAGGAAACAGATTTCAGGAGGTAGATTTGAATCGCCTTTAAAGCACATGAAAAGCGGCAAAACTTTGACAATGATGCCCTTGGCCAAAAAGGGCGTATGCGTTTTTTCCTGAATATATTCAGGAAAAAACGCATACGCCCTTTTTGGCCAACCAAGCAACCTGGAAAGGCAAATCAGCGCTACAAAGAAGTCTCGCTTCCCATCGGTCAAAAGGGCCATGCTGAAAAAACTGTCAAAACCAGAAATGCAGGACAGGCCATGGAGAAATGGGAGCCTTGCTACACTGATGGGCGGGATGTAAATTGCCAACAGCCACTCTGGAGAAGTGTACGGTGTGTCCTGAAACATCTAAAAAACACAGCTTAGAGAGCATAGGGCACTTCCACGCATGGGGGGATAAAGTGGGAAAATTGAAAATCAGCAAGACACAAGCACCCCAAAGTTTAGGGCTGCTCTGTTGACAAGGACCTCCACTTCCTTCCACCTTAAATATCCCAGGAAAGCGAAAAATGGATAAAAAAGTTGTGGTCCTTATGTACAATGGAATATCACTCAGCCATGAAATCAATGTCATAAGGCTAGTAGCAGCATGATGAGTGGATTTAGGTAAGACGATTCTAAGTGAAATAAGTCACACAGAAAAGGACACTTCTCATAAGGTGTCACTTATAGAGGGAATGTAAAAACCGTTACACTTGAACTGAATTACAAAACAGAACAGAGTCACACATGCAGAAAACACACTATGGCTGCTTAACGGGAAAGGTGAGGTGGGGTGATACATAAAACAAGAGTTTCAAATTAGCTCAGATACCGTTCCATAAACCCAATATGTAATAGACAAGACCTACTCCTTGCTCAGAGAACTGGACTCAACACTCCCGATTCACCGCACAAGAATATATCTGACTAGTAATAATCTTAAAACCTATGTATTGATATCTCTCTGTTAGTGTGTCAAGTGGGTGTAAAGCGGCATAAACACAGCCGTGAAAAGCAGCTAAACCCCATTATAAAAATAAATTACTTTTAAAAACCCATGAAACAAAGACAGGGAAAGAGAGAGAAATTCTTACACAATTCGTTCAGGAGCTGTGATGCAACCTGGATTGACCATATCTAGACCCACAGCTGGATGAGACATAAGGGTGGACACTCTTGGGGCTGAGAGGTTTGGTGAGGTTGGGTGAGCAAACGCAGACCCTTTAAAGTAATACTGCGTGCTACCCATCGCATGGGTCCCAAATCTCCAGGTTCAAGGGCATCTTCCTTCATCGAAAACATGCATGAGAAACCCAGAAGATGGTACACCGTGTGATGGGGAAAGGTTTCTAAAACGCACCTCATTTCTCATCTCCTTGTGCTCGGGTTCGCCATTCCAGGCACTTTACTAGCAATCTCCCTACTTGGAGCATCAGCACCTTTAACCTCCTGTTCCGTACAGGTTGCAATTTGTCCTGAGGATGAACGGGAAGACGGGGAACCAATGAGAGACTAGCTCTTGGTGTTGGGACAGGCACAGGTCACTCTATTTTCCCATCAGGAAGAAGAATTAACCACAGGCTCAGCCTGCCCCCCGGAACCAGAACAGGGCCTGAAGCCATCCTGCGCTTTTGCGGCCGGCTCCCAAAAAAGCGACTTGTAAAATGGAGCTTCAGGGCACTGCAATTCACAAACCTGCAGAGTTATAAATGATAACTCTCGTCCACAAATATATTGAGGGAAGGCAAAGAAGAGGATTTGAAATCAAGGCAGAATTGCAGGAAACAGATTTCAGGAGGTAGATTCGAATCGCCTTTAAAGCACATGAAAAGCGGCAAAACGTTGACAATGATGCCCTTGGCCAAAAAGGGCGTATGCGTTTTTTCCTGAATATATTCAGGAAAAAACGCATACGCCCTTTTTGGCCAACCAAGCAACCTGGAAAGGCAAATCAGCGCTACAAAGAAGTCTCGCTTCCCATCGGTCAAAAGGGCCATGCTGAAAAAACTGTCAAAACCAGAAATGCAGGACAGGCCATGGAGAAATGGGAGCCTTGCTACACTGATGGGCGGGATGTAAATTGCCAACAGCCACTCTGGAGAAGTGTACGGTGTGTCCTGAAACATCTAAAAAACACAGCTTAGAGAGCATAGGGTACTTCCACGCATGGGGGGATAAAGTGGGAAAATTGAAAATCAGCAAGACACAAGCACCCCAAAGTTTAGGGCTGCTCTGTTGACAAGGACCTCCACTTCCTTCCACCTTAAATATCCCAGGAAAGCGAAAAATGGATAAAAAAGTTGTGGTCCTTATGTACAATGGAATATCACTCAGCCATGAAATCAATGTCATAAGGCTAGTAGCAGCATGATGAGTGGATTTAGGTAAGACGATTCTAAGTGAAATAAGTCACACAGAAAAGGACACTTCTCATAAGGTGTCACTTATAGAGGGAATGTAAAAACCGTTACACTTGAACTGACTTACAATACAGAACAGAGTCACACATGCAGAAAACACACTATGGCTGCTTAACGGGAAAGGTGAGGTGGGGTGATACATAAAACAAGAGTTTCAAATTAGCTCAGATACCGTTCCATAAACCCAATATGTAATAGACAAGACCTACTCCTTGCTCAGAGAACTGGACTCAACACGCCCGATTCACCGCACAAGAATATATCTGACTAGTAATAATCTTAAAACCTATGTATTGATATCTCTCTGTTAGTGTGTCAAGTGGGTGTAAAGCGGCATAAACACAGCCGTGAAAAGCAGCTAAACCCCATTATAAAAATAAATTACTTTTAAAAACCCATGAAACAAAGACAGGGAAAGAGAGAGAAATTCTTACACAATTCGTTCAGGAGCTGTGATGCAACCTGGATTGACCATATCTAGACCCACAGCTGGATGAGACATAAGGGTGGACACTCTTGGGGCTGAGAGGTTTGGTGAGGTTGGGTGAGCAAACGCAGACCCTTTAAAGTAATACTGCGTGCTACCCATCGCATGGGTCCCAAATCTCCAGGTTCAAGGGCATCTTCCTACATCGAAAACATGCATGAGAAACCCAGAAGATGGTACACCGTGTGATGGGGAAAGGTTTCTAAAACGCACCTCATTTCTCATCTCCTTGTGCTCGGGTTCGCCATTCCAGCCACTTTACTAGCAATCTCCCTACTTGGAGCATCAGCACCTTTAACCTCCTGTTCCGTACAGGTTGCAATTTGTCCTGAGGATGAACGGGAAGACGGGGAACCAATGAGAGACTAGCTCTTGGTGTTGGGACAGGCACAGGTCACTCTATTTTCCCATCAGGAAGAAGAATTAACCACAGGCTCAGCCTGCCCCCCGGAACCAGAACAGGGCCTGAAGCCATCCTGCGCTTTTGCGGCCGGCTCCCAAAAAAGCGACTTGTAAAATGCAGCTTCAGGGCACTGCAATTCACAAACCTGCAGAGTTATAAATGATAACTCTCGTCCACAAATATAGTGAGGGAAGGCAAAGAAGAGGATTTGAAATCAAGGCAGAATTGCAGGAAACAGATTTCAGGAGGTAGATTCGAATCGCCTTTAAAGCACATGAAAAGCGGCAAAACGTTGACAATGATGCCCTTGGCCAAAAAGGGCGTATGCGTTTTTTCCTGAATATATTCAGGAAAAAACGCATACGCCCTTTTTGTCCAACCAAGCAACCTGGAAAGGCAAATCAGCGCTACAAAGAAGTCTCGCTTCCCATCGGTCAAAAGGGCCATGCTGAAAAAACTGTCAAAACCAGAAATGCAGGACAGGCCATGGAGAAATGGGAGCCTTGCTACACTGATGGGCGGGATGTAAATTGCCAACAGCCACTCTGGAGAAGTGTACGGTGTGTCCTGAAACATCTAAAAAACACAGCTTAGAGAGCATAGGGTACTTCCACGCATGGGGGGATAAAGTGGGAAAATTGAAAATCAGCAAGACACAAGCACCCCAAAGTTTAGGGCTGCTCTGTTGACAAGGACCTCCACTTCCTTCCACCTTAAATATCCCAGGAAAGCGAAAAATGGATAAAAAAGTTGTGGTCCTTATGTACAATGGAATATCACTCAGCCATGAAATCAATGTCATAAGGCTAGTAGCAGCATGATGAGTGGATTTAGGTAAGACGATTCTAAGTGAAATAAGTCACACAGAAAAGGACACTTCTCATAAGGTGTCACTTATAGAGGGAATGTAAAAACCGTTACACTTGAACTGACTTACAATACAGAACAGAGTCACACATGCAGAAAACACACTATGGCTGCTTAACGGGAAAGGTGAGGTGGGGTGATACATAAAACAAGAGTTTCAAATTAGCTCAGATACCGTTCCATAAACCCAATATGTAATAGACAAGACCTACTCCTTGCTCAGAGAACTGGACTCAACACGCCCGATTCACCGCACAAGAATATATCTGACTAGTAATAATCTTAAAACCTATGTATTGATATCTCTCTGTTAGTGTGTCAAGTGGGTGTAAAGTGGCATAAACACAGCCGTGAAAAGCAGCTAAACCCCATTATAAAAATAAATTACTTTTAAAAACCCATGAAACAAAGACAGGGAAAGAGAGAGAAATTCTTACACAATTCGTTCAGGAGCTGTGATGCAACCTGGATTGACCATATCTAGACCCACAGCTGGATGAGACATAAGGGTGGACACTCTTGGGGCTGAGAGGTTTGGTGAGGTTGGGTGAGCAAACGCAGACCCTTTAAAGTAATACTGCGTGCTACCCATCGCATGGGTCCCAAATCTCCAGGTTCAAGGGCATCTTCCTACATCGAAAACGTGCATGAGAAACCCAGAAGATGGTACACCGTGTGATGGGGAAAGGTTTCTAAAACGCACCTCATTTCTCATCTCCTTGTGCTCGGGTTCGCCATTCCAGCCACTTTACTAGCAATCTCCCTACTTGGAGCATCAGCACCTTTAACCTCCTGTTCCGTACAGGTTGCAATTTGTCCTGAGGATGAACGGGAAGACGGGGAACCAATGAGAGACTAGCTCTTGGTTTTGGGACAGGCACAGGTCACTCTATTTTCCCATCAGGAAGAAGAATTAACCACAGGCTCATCCTGCCCCCCGGAACCAGAACAGGGCCTGAAGCCATCCTGCGCTTTTGCGGCCGGCTCCCAAAAAAGCGACTTGTAAAATGGAGCTTCAGGGCACTGCAATTCACAAACCTGCAGAGTTATAAATGATAACTCTCGTCCACAAATATTTTGAGGGAAGGCAAAGAAGAGGATTTGAAATCAAGGCAGAATTGCAGGAAACAGATTTCAGGAGGTAGATTCGAATCGCCTTTAAAGCACATGAAAAGCGGCAAAACGTTGACAATGATGCCCTTGGCCAAAAAGGGCGTATGCGTTTTTTCCTGAATATATTCAGGAAAAAACGCATACGCCCTTTTTGGCCAACCAAGCAACCTGGAAAGGCAAATCAGCGCTACAAAGAAGTCTCGCTTCCCATCGGTCAAAAGGGCCATGCTGAAAAAACTGTCAAAACCAGAAATGCAGGACAGGCCATGGAGAAATGGGAGCCTTGCTACACTGATGGGCGGGATGTAAATTGCCAACAGCCACTCTGGAGAAGTGTACGGTGTGTCCTGAAACATCTAAAAAACACAGCTTAGAGAGCATAGGGTACTTCCACGCATGGGGGGATAAAGTGGGAAAATTGAAAATCAGCAAGACACAAGCACCCCAAAGTTTAGGGCTGCTCTGTTGACAAGGACCTCCACTTCCTTCCACCTTAAATATCCCAGGAAAGCGAAAAATGGATAAAAAAGTTGTGGTCCTTATGTACAATGGAATATCACTCAGCCATGAAATCAATGTCATAAGGCTAGTAGCAGCATGATGAGTGGATTTAGGTAAGACGATTCTAAGTGAAATAAGTCACACAGAAAAGGACACTTCTCATAAGGTGTCACTTATAGAGGGAATGTAAAAACCGTTACACTTGAACTGACTTACAATACAGAACAGAGTCACACATGCAGAAAACACACTATGGCTGCTTAACGGGAAAGGTGAGGTGGGGTGATACATAAAACAAGAGTTTCAAATTAGCTCAGATACCGTTCCATAAACCCAATATGTAATAGACAAGACCTACTCCTTGCTCAGAGAACTGGACTCAACACGCCCGATTCACCGCACAAGAATATAACTGACTAGTAATAATCTTAAAACCTATGTATTGATATCTCTCTGTTAGTGTGTCAAGTGGGTGTAAAGCGGCATAAACACAGCCGTGAAAAGCAGCTAAACCCCATTATAAAAATAAATTACTTTTAAAAACCCAGGAAACAAAGACAGGGAAAGAGAGAGAAATTCTTACACAATTCGTTAAGGGGCTGTGATGCAACCTGGATTGACCATATCTAGACCCACAGCTGGATGAGACATAAGGGTGGACACTCTTGGGGCTGAGAGGTTTGGTGAGGTTGGGTGAGCAAACGCAGACCCTTTAAAGTAATACTGCGTGCTACCCATCGCATGGGTCCCAAATCTCCAGGTTCAAGGGCATCTTCCTACATCGAAAACATGCATGAGAAACCCAGAAGATGGTACACCGTGTGATGGGGAAAGGTTTCTAAAACGCACCTCATTTCTCATCTCCTTGTGCTCGGGTTCGCCATTCCAGCCACTTTACTAGCAATCTCCCTACTTGGAGCATCAGCACCTTTAACCTCCTGTTCCGTACAGGTTGCAATTTGTCCTGAGGATGAACGGGAAGACGGGGAACCAATGAGAGACTAGCTCTTGGTGTTGGGACAGGCACAGGTCACTCTATTTTCCCATCAGGAAGAAGAATTAACCACAGGCTCAGCCTGCCCCCCGGAACCAGAACAGGGCCTGAAGCCATCCTGCGCTTTTGCGGCCGGCTCCCAAAAAAGCGACTTGTAAAATGGAGCTTCAGGGCACTGCAATTCACAAACCTGCAGAGTTATAAATGATAACTCTCGTCCACAAATATATTGAGGGAAGGCAAAGAAGAGGATTTGAAATCAAGGCAGAATTGCAGGAAACAGATTTCAGGAGGTAGATTCGAATCGCCTTTAAAGCACATGAAAAGCGGCAAAACGTTGACAATGATGCCCTTGGCCAAAAAGGGCGTATGCGTTTTTTCCTGAATATATTCAGGAAAAAACGCATACGCCCTTTTTGGCCAACCAAGCAACCTGGAAAGGCAAATCAGCGCTACAAAGAACTCTCGCTTCCCATCGGTCAAAAGGGCCATGCTGAAAAAACTGTCAAATCCAGAAATGCAGGACAGGCCATGGAGAAATGGGAGCCTTGCTACACTGATGGGCGGGATGTAAATTGTCAACAGCCACTCTGGAGAAGTGTACGGTGTGTCCTGAAACATCTAAAAAACACAGCTTAGAGAGCATAGGGTACTTCCACGCATGGGGGGATAAAGTGGGAAAATTGAAAATCAGCAAGACACAAGCACCCCAAAGTTTAGGGCTGCTCTGTTGACAAGGACCTCCACTTCCTTCCACCTTAAATATCCCAGGAAAGCGAAAAATGGATAAAAAAGTTGTGGTCCTTATGTACAATGGAATATCACTCAGCCATGAAATCAATGTCATAAGGCTAGTAGCAGCATGATGAGTGGATTTAGGTA
This sequence comes from Balaenoptera physalus, assembly GCF_965194825.1. NCBI lineage: Eukaryota > Metazoa > Chordata > Mammalia > Artiodactyla > Balaenopteridae > Balaenoptera > Balaenoptera physalus. The sequence continues at coordinate 227,792 of NW_028126227.1, forward strand.
AGACGATTCTAAGTGAAATAAGTCACACAGAAAAGGACACTTCTCATAAGGTGTCACTTATAGAGGGAATGTAAAAACCGTTACACTTGAACTGAATTACAAAACAGAACAGAGTCACACATGCAGAAAACACACTATGGCTGCTTAACGGGAAAGGTGAGGTGGGGTGATACATAAAACAAGAGTTTCAAATTAGCTCAGATACCATTCCATAAACCCAATATGGAATAGACAAGACCTACTCCTTGCTCAGAGAACTGGACTCAACACGCCCGATTCACCGCACAAGAATATATCTGACTAGTAATAATCTTAAAACCTATGTATTGATATCTCTCTGTTAGTGTGTCAAGTGGGTGTAAAGCGGCCTAAACACAGCCGTGAAAAGCAGCTAAACCCCATTATAAAAATAAATTACTTTTAAAAACCCATGAAACAAAGACAGGGAAAGAGAGAGAAATTCTTACACAATTCGTTCAGGGGCTGTGATGCAACCTGGATAGACCATATCTAGACCCACAGCTGGATGAGACATAAGGGTGGACACTCTTGGGGCTGAGAGGTTTGGTGAGGTTGGGTGAGCAAATGCAGACCCTTTAAAGTAATACTGCGTGCTACCCATCGCATGGGTCCCAAATCTCCAGGTTCAAGGGCATCTTCATACATCGAAAACGTGCATGAGAAACCCAGAAGATGGTACACCGTGTGATGGGGAAAGGTTTCTAAAACGCACCTCATTTCTCATCTCCTTGTGCTCGGGTTCGCCATTCCAGCCACTTTACTAGCAATCTCCCTACTTGGAGCATCAGCACCTTTAACCTCCTGTTCCGTACAGGTTGCAATTTGTCCTGAGGATGAACGGGAAGACTGGGAACCAATGAGAGACTAGCTCTTGGTGTTGGGACAGGCACAGGTCACTCTATTTTCCCATCAGGAAGAAGAATTAACCACAGGCTCATCCTGCCCCCCGGAACCAGAACAGGGCCTGAAGCCATCCTGCGCTTTTGCGGCCGGCTCCCAAAAAAGCGACTTGTAAAATGGAGCTTCAGGGCACTGCAATTCACAAACCTGCAGAGTTATAAATGATAACTCTCGTCCACAAATATTTTGAGGGAAGGCAAAGAAGAGGATTTGAAATCAAGGCAGAATTGCAGGAAACAGATTTCAGGAGGTAGATTCGAATCGCCTTTAAAGCACATGAAAAGCGGCAAAACGTTGACAATGATGCCCTTGGCCAAAAAGGGCGTATGCGTTTTTTCCTGAATATATTCAGGAAAAAACGCATACGCCCTTTTTGGCCAACCAAGCAACCTGGAAAGGCAAATCAGCGCTACAAAGAAGTCTCGCTTCCCATCGGTCAAAAGGGCCATGCTGAAAAAACTGTCAAAACCAGAAATGCAGGACAGGCCATGGAGAAATGGGAGCCTTGCTACACTGATGGGCGGGATGTAAATTGCCAACAGCCACTCTGGAGAAGTGTACGGTGTGTCCTGAAACATCTAAAAAACACAGCTTAGAGAGCATAGGGCACTTCCACGCATGGGGGGATAAAGTGGGAAAATTGAAAATCAGCAAGACACAAGCACCCCAAAGTTTAGGGCTGCTCTGTTGACAAGGACCTCCACTTCCTTCCACCTTAAATATCCCAGGAAAGCGAAAAATGGATAAAAAAGTTGTGGTCCTTATGTACAATGGAATATCACTCAGCCATGAAATCAATGTCATAAGGCTAGTAGCAGCATGATGAGTGGATTTAGGTAAGACGATTCTAAGTGAAATAAGTCACACAGAAAAGGACACTTCTCATAAGGTGTCACTTATAGAGGGAATGTAAAAACCGTTACACTTGAACTGACTTACAATACAGAACAGAGTCACACATGCAGAAAACACACTATGGCTGCTTAACGGGAAAGGTGAGGTGGGGTGATACATAAAACAAGAGTTTCAAATTAGCTCAGATACCGTTCCATAAACCCAATATGTAATAGACAAGACCTACTCCTTGCTCAGAGAACTGGACTCAACACGCCCGATTCACCGCACAAGAATATAACTGACTAGTAATAATCTTAAAACCTATGTATTGATATCTCTCTGTTAGTGTGTCAAGTGGGTGTAAAGCGGCATAAACACAGCCGTGAAAAGCAGCTAAACCCCATTATAAAAATAAATTACTTTTAAAAACCCATGAAACAAAGACAGGGAAAGAGAGAGAAATTCTTACACAATTCGTTCAGGGGCTGTGATGCAACCTGGATTGACCATATCTAGACCCACAGCTGGATGAGACATAAGGGTGGACACTCTTGGGGCTGAGAGGTTTGGTGAGGTTGGGTGAGCAAACGCAGACCCTTTAAAGTAATACTGCGTGCTACCCATCGCATGGGTCCCAAATCTCCAGGTTCAAGGGCATCTTCCTACATCGAAAACATGCATGAGAAACCCAGAAGATGGAACACCGTGTGATGGGGAAAGGTTTCTAAAACGCACCTCATTTCTCATCTCCTTGTGCTCGGGTTCGCCATTCCAGCCACTTTACTAGCAATCTCCCTACTTGGAGCATCAGCACCTTTAACCTCCTGTTCCGTACAGGTTGCAATTTGTCCTGAGTATGAACGGGAAGACGGGGAACCAATGAGAGACTAGCTCTTGGTGTTGGGACAGGCACAGGTCACTCTATTTTCCCATCAGGAAGAAGAATTAACCACAGGCTCAGCCTGCCCCCCGGAACCAGAACAGGGCCTGAAGCCATCCTGCGCTTTTGCGGCCGGCTCCCAAAAAAGCGACTTGTAAAATGGAGCTTCAGGGCACTGCAATTCACAAACCTGCAGAGTTATAAATGATAACTCTCGTCCACAAATATATTGAGGGAAGGCAAAGAAGAGGATTTGAAATCAAGGCAGAATTGCAGGAAACAGATTTCAGGAGGTAGATTCGAATCGCCTTTAAAGCACATGAAAAGCGGCAAAACGTTGACAATGATGCCCTTGGCCAAAAAGGGCGTATGCGTTTTTTCCTGAATATATTCAGGAAAAAACGCATACGCCCTTTTTGGCCAACCAAGCAACCTGGAAAGGCAAATCAGCGCTACAAAGAACTCTCGCTTCCCATCGGTCAAAAGGGCCATGCTGAAAAAACTGTCAAATCCAGAAATGCAGGACAGGCCATGGAGAAATGGGAGCCTTGCTACACTGATGGGCGGGATGTAAATTGTCAACAGCCACTCTGGAGAAGTGTACGGTGTGTCCTGAAACATCTAAAAAACACAGCTTAGAGAGCATAGGGTACTTCCACGCATGGGGGGATAAAGTGGGAAAATTGAAAATCAGCAAGACACAAGCACCCCAAAGTTTAGGGCTGCTCTGTTGACAAGGACCTCCACTTCCTTCCACCTTAAATATCCCAGGAAAGCGAAAAATGGATAAAAAAGTTGTGGTCCTTATGTACAATGGAATATCACTCAGCCATGAAATCAATGTCATAAGGCTAGTAGCAGCATGATGAGTGGATTTAGGTAAGACGATTCTAAGTGAAATAAGTCACACAGAAAATGACACTTCTCATAAGGTGTCACTTATAGAGGGAATGTAAAAACCGTTACACTTGAACTGAATTACAAAACAGAACAGAGTCACACATGCAGAAAACACACTATGGCTGCTTAACGGGAAAGGTGAGGTGGGGTGATACATAAAACAAGAGTTTCAAATTAGCTCAGATACCGTTCCATAAACCCAATATGGAATAGACAAGACCTACTCCTTGCTCAGAGAACTGGACTCAACACGCCCGATTCACCGCACAAGAATATATCTGACTAGTAATAATCTTAAAACCTATGTATTGATATCTCTCTGTTAGTGTGTCAAGTGGGTGTAAAGCGGCATAAACACAGCCGTGAAAAGCAGCTAAACCCCATTATAAAAATAAATTACTTTTAAAAACCCATGAAACAAAGACAGGGAAAGAGAGAGAAATTCTTACACAATTCGTTCAGGAGCTGTGATGCAACCTGGATTGACCATATCTAGACCCACAGCTGGATGAGACATAAGGGTGGACACTCTTGGGGCTGAGAGGTCTGGTGAGGTTGGGTGAGCAAACGCAGACCCTTTAAAGTAATACTGCGTGCTACCCATCGCATGGGTCCCAAATCTCCAGGTTCAAGGGCATCTTCCTACATCGAAAACATGCATGAGAAACCCAGAAGATGGTACACCGTGTGATGGGGAAAGGTTTCTAAAACGCACCTCATTTCTCATCTCCTTGTGCTCGGGTTCGCCATTCCAGCCACTTTACTAGCAATCTCCCTACTTGGAGCATCAGCACCTTTAACCTCCTGTTCCGTACAGGTTGCAATTTGTCCTGAGGATGAACGGGAAGACGGGGAACCAATGAGAGACTAGCTCTTGGTGTTTGGACAGGCACAGGTCACTCTATTTTCCCATCAGGAAGAAGAATTAACCACAGGCTCAGCCTGCCCCCCGGAACCAGAACAGGGCCTGAAGCCATCCTGCGTTTTTGCGGCCGGCTCCCAAAAAAGCGACTTGTAAAATGGAGCTTCAGGGCACTGCAATTCACAAACCTGCAGAGTTATAAATGATAACTCTCGTCCACAAATATTTTGAGGGAAGGCAAAGAAGAGGATTTGAAATCAAGGCAGAATTGCAGGAAACAGATTTCAGGAGGTAGATTCGAATCGCCTTTAAAGCACATGAAAAGCGGCAAAACGTTGACAATGATGCCCTTGGCCAAAAAGGGCGTATGCGTTTTTTCCTGAATATATTCAGGAAAAAACGCATACGCCCTTTTTGGCTAACCAAGCAACCTGGAAAGGCAAATCAGCGCTACAAAGAAGTCTCGCTTCCCATCGGTCAAAAGGGCCATGCTGAAAAAAGTGTCAAAACCAGAAATGCAGGACAGGCCATGGAGAAATGGGAGCCTTGCTACACTGATGGGCGGGATGTAAATTGCCAACAGCCACTCTGGAGAAGTGTACGGTGTGTCCTGAAACATCTAAAAAACACAGCTTAGAGAGCATAGGGCACTTCCACGCATGGGGGGATAAAGTGGGAAAATTGAAAATCAGCAAGACACAAGCACCCCAAAGTTTAGGGCTGCTCTGTTGACAAGGACCTCCACTTCCTTCCACCTTAAATATCCCAGGAAAGCGAAAAATGGATAAAAAAGTTGTGGTCCTTATGTACAATGGAATATCACTCAGCCATGAAATCAATGTCATAAGGCTAGTAGCAGCATGATGAGTGGATTTAGGTAAGACGATTCTAAGTGAAATAAGTCACACAGAAAAGGACACTTCTCATAAGGTGTCACTTATAGAGGGAATGTAAAAACCGTTACACTTGAACTGACTTACAATACAGAACAGAGTCACACATGCAGAAAACACACTATGGCTGCTTAACGGGAAAGGTGAGGTGGGGTGATACATAAAACAAGAGTTTCAAATTAGCTCAGATACCGTTCCATAAACCCAATATGTAATAGACAAGACCTACTCCTTGCTCAGAGAACTGGACTCAACACGCCCGATTCACCGCACAAGAATATATCTGACTAGTAATAATCTTAAAACCTATGTATTGATATCTCTCTGTTAGTGTGTCAAGTGGGTGTAAAGCGGCCTAAACACAGCCGTGAAAAGCAGCTAAACCCCATTATAAAAATAAATTACTTTTAAAAACCCATGAAACAAAGACAGGGAAAGAGAGAGAAATTCTTACACAATTCTTTCAGGAGCTGTGATGCAACCTGGATTGACCATGTCTAGACCCACAGCTGGATGAGACATAAGGGTGGACACTCTTGGGGCTGAGAGGTTTGGTGAGGTTGGGTGAGCAAACGCAGACCCTTTAAAGTAATACTGCGTGCTACCCATCGCATGGGTCCCAAATCTCCAGGTTCAAGGGCATCTTCCTACATCGAAAACGTGCATGAGAAACCCAGAAGATGGTACACCGTGTGATGGGGAAAGGTTTCTAAAACGCACCTCATTTCTCATCTCCTTGTGCTCGGGTTCGCCATTCCAGCCACTTTACTAGCAATCTCCCTACTTGGAGCATCAGCACCTTTAACCTCCTGTTCCGTACAGGTTGCAATTTGTCCTGAGGATGAACGGGAAGACGGGGAACCAATGAGAGACTAGCTCTTGGTGTTGGGACAGGCACAGGTCACTCTATTTTCCCATCAGGAAGAAGAATTAACCACAGGCTCAGCCTGCCCCCCGGAACCAGAACAGGGCCTGAAGCCATCCTGCGCTTTTGCGGCCGGCTCCCAAAAAAGCGACTTGTAAAATGGAGCTTCAGGGCACTGCAATTCACAAACCTGCAGAGTTATAAATGATAACTCTCGTCCACAAATATTTTGAGGGAAGGCAAAGAAGAGGATTTGAAATCAAGGCAGAATTGCAGGAAACAGATTTCAGGAGGTAGATTCGAATCGCCTTTAAAGCACATGAAAAGCGGCAAAACGTTGACAATGATGCCCTTGGCCAAAAAGGGCGTATGCGTTTTTTCCTGAATATATTCAGGAAAAAACGCATACGCCCTTTTTGGCCAACCAAGCAACCTGGAAAGGCAAATCAGCGCTACAAAGAAGTCTCGCTTCCCATCGGTCAAAAGGGCCATGCTGAAAAAACTGTCAAAACCAGAAATGCAGGACAGGCCATGGAGAAATGGGAGCCTTGCTACACTGATGGGCGGGATGTAAATTGCCAACAGCCACTCTGGAGAAGTGTACGGTGTGTCCTGAAACATCTAAAAAACACAGCTTAGAGAGCATAGGGTACTTCCACGCATGGGGGGATAAAGTGGGAAAATTGAAAATCAGCAAGACACAAGCACCCCAAAGTTTAGGGCTGCTCTGTTGACAAGGACCTCCACTTCCTTCCACCTTAAATATCCCAGGAAAGCGAAAAATGGATAAAAAAGTTGTGGTCCTTATGTACAATGGAATATCACTCAGCCATGAAATCAATGTCATAAGGCTAGTAGCAGCATGATGAGTGGATTTAGGTAAGACGATTCTAAGTGAAATAAGTCACACAGAAAAGGACACTTCTCATAAGGTGTCACTTATAGAGGGAATGTAAAAACCGTTACACTTGAACTGACTTACAATACAGAACAGAGTCACACATGCAGAAAACACACTATGGCTGCTTAACGGGAAAGGTGAGGTGGGGTGATACATAAAACAAGAGTTTCAAATTAGCTCAGATACCGTTCCATAAACCCAATATGTAATAGACAAGACCTACTCCTTGCTCAGAGAACTGGACTCAACACGCCCGATTCACCGCACAAGAATATATCTGACTAGTAATAATCTTAAAACCTATGTATTGATATCTCTCTGTTAGTGTGTCAAGTGGGTGTAAAGTGGCATAAACACAGCCGTGAAAAGCAGCTAAACCCCATTATAAAAATAAATTACTTTTAAAAACCCATGAAACAAAGACAGGGAAAGAGAGAGAAATTCTTACACAATTCGTTCAGGAGCTGTGATGCAACCTGGATTGACCATATCTAGACCCACAGCTGGATGAGACATAAGGGTGGACACTCTTGGGGCTGAGAGGTTTGGTGAGGTTGGGTGAGCAAACGCAGACCCTTTAAAGTAATACTGCGTGCTACCCATCGCATGGGTCCCAAATCTCCAGGTTCAAGGGCATCTTCCTACATCGAAAACGTGCATGAGAAACCCAGAAGATGGTACACCGTGTGATGGGGAAAGGTTTCTAAAACGCACCTCATTTCTCATCTCCTTGTGCTCGGGTTCGCCATTCCAGCCACTTTACTAGCAATCTCCCTACTTGGAGCATCAGCACCTTTAACCTCCTGTTCCGTACAGGTTGCAATTTGTCCTGAGGATGAACGGGAAGACGGGGAACCAATGAGAGACTAGCTCTTGGTGTTGGGACAGGCACAGGTCACTCTATTTTCCCATCAGGAAGAAGAATTAACCACAGGCTCATCCTGCCCCCCGGAACCAGAACAGGGCCTGAAGCCATCCTGCGCTTTTGCGGCCGGCTCCCAAAAAAGCGACTTGTAAAATGGAGCTTCAGGGCACTGCAATTCACAAACCTGCAGAGTTATAAATGATAACTCTCGTCCACAAATATTTTGAGGGAAGGCAAAGAAGAGGATTTGAAATCAAGGCAGAATTGCAGGAAACAGATTTCAGGAGGTAGATTCGAATCGCCTTTAAAGCACATGAAAAGCGGCAAAACGTTGACAATGATGCCCTTGGCCAAAAAGGGCGTATGCGTTTTTTCCTGAATATATTCAGGAAAAAACGCATACGCCCTTTTTGGCCAACCAAGCAACCTGGAAAGGCAAATCAGCGCTACAAAGAAGTCTCGCTTCCCATCGGTCAAAAGGGCCATGCTGAAAAAACTGTCAAAACCAGAAATGCAGGACAGGCCATGGAGAAATGGGAGCCTTGCTACACTGATGGGCGGGATGTAAATTGCCAACAGCCACTCTGGAGAAGTGTACAGTGTGTCCTGAAACATCTAAAAAACACAGCTTAGAGAGCATAGGGTACTTCCACGCATGGGGGGATAAAGTGGGAAAATTGAAAATCAGCAAGACACAAGCACCCCAAAGTTTAGGGCTGCTCTGTTGACAAGGACCTCCACTTCCTTCCACCTTAAATATCCCAGGAAAGCGAAAAATGGATAAAAAAGTTGTGGTCCTTATGTACAATGGAATATCACTCAGCCATGAAATCAATGTCATAAGGCTAGTAGCAGCATGATGAGTGGATTTAGGTAAGACGATTCTAAGTGAAATAAGTCACACAGAAAAGGACACTTCTCATAAGGTGTCACTTATAGAGGGAATGTAAAAACCGTTACACTTGAACTGACTTACAATACAGAACAGAGTCACACATGCAGAAAACACACTATGGCTGCTTAACGGGAAAGGTGAGGTGGGGTGATACATAAAACAAGAGTTTCAAATTAGCTCAGATACCGTTCCATAAACCCAATATGTAATAGACAAGACCTACTCCTTGCTCAGAGAACTGGACTCAACACGCCCGATTCACCGCACAAGAATATAACTGACTAGTAATAATCTTAAAACCTATGTATTGATATCTCTCTGTTAGTGTGTCAAGTGGGTGTAAAGCGGCATAAACACAGCCGTGAAAAGCAGCTAAACCCCATTATAAAAATAAATTACTTTTAAAAACCCAGGAAACAAAGACAGGGAAAGAGAGAGAAATTCTTACACAATTCGTTAAGGGGCTGTGATGCAACCTGGATTGACCATATCTAGACCCACAGCTGGATGAGACATAAGGGTGGACACTCTTGGGGCTGAGAGGTTTGGTGAGGTTGGGTGAGCAAACGCAGACCCTTTAAAGTAATACTGCGTGCTACCCATCGCATGGGTCCCAAATCTCCAGGTTCAAGGGCATCTTCCTACATCGAAAACATGCATGAGAAACCCAGAAGATGGTACACCGTGTGATGGGGAAAGGTTTCTAAAACGCACCTCATTTCTCATCTCCTTGTGCTCGGGTTCGCCATTCCAGCCACTTTACTAGCAATCTCCCTACTTGGAGCATCAGCACCTTTAACCTCCTGTTCCGTACAGGTTGCAATTTGTCCTGAGGATGAACGGGAAGACGGGGAACCAATGAGAGACTAGCTCTTGGTGTTGGGACAGGCACAGGTCACTCTATTTTCCCATCAGGAAGAAGAATTAACCACAGGCTCAGCCTGCCCCCCGGAACCAGAACAGGGCCTGAAGCCATCCTGCGCTTTTGCGGCCGGCTCCCAAAAAAGCGACTTGTAAAATGGAGCTTCAGGGCACTGCAATTCACAAACCTGCAGAGTTATAAATGATAACTCTCGTCCACAAATATATTGAGGGAAGGCAAAGAAGAGGATTTGAAATCAAGGCAGAATTGCAGGAAACAGATTTCAGGAGGTAGATTCGAATCGCCTTTAAAGCACATGAAAAGCGGCAAAACGTTGACAATGATGCCCTTGGCCAAAAAGGGCGTATGCGTTTTTTCCTGAATATATTCAGGAAAAAACGCATACGCCCTTTTTGGCTAACCAAGCAACCTGGAAAGGCAAATCAGCGCTACAAAGAAGTCTCGCTTCCCATCGGTCAAAAGGGCCATGCTGAAAAAAGTGTTAAAACCAGAAATGCAGGACAGGCCATGGAGAAATGGGAGCCTTGCTACACTGATGGGCGGGATGTAAGTTGCCAACAGCCACTCTGGAGAAGTGTACGGTGTGTCCTGAAACATCTAAAAAACACAGCTTAGAGAGCATAGGGCACTTCCACGCATGGGGGGATAAAGTGGGAAAATTGAAAATCAGCAAGACACAAGCACCCCAAAGTTTAGGGCTGCTCTGTTGACAAGGACCTCCACTTCCTTCCACCTTAAATATCCCAGGAAAGCGAAAAATGGATAAAAAAGTTGTGGTCCTTATGTACAATGGAATATCACTCAGCCATGAAATCAATGTCATAAGGCTAGTAGCAGCATGATGAGTGGATTTAGGTAAGACGATTCTAAGTGAAATAAGTCACACAGAAAAGGACACTTCTCATAAGGTGTCACTTATAGAGGGAATGTAAAAACCGTTACACTTGAACTGACTTACAATACAGAACAGAGTCACACATGCAGAAAACACACTATGGCTGCTTAACGGGAAAGGTGAGGTGGGGTGATACATAAAACAAGAGTTTCAAATTAGCTCAGATACCGTTCCATAAACCCAATATGTAATAGACAAGACCTACTCCTTGCTCAGAGAACTGGACTCAACACGCCCGATTCACCGCACAAGAATATATCTGACTAGTAATAATCTTAAAACCTATGTATTGATATCTCTCTGTTAGTGTGTCAAGTGGGTGTAAAGCGGCCTAAACACAGCCGTGAAAAGCAGCTAAACCCCATTATAAAAATAAATTACTTTTAAAAACCCATGAAACAAAGACAGGGAAAGAGAGAGAAATTCTTACACAATTCGTTCAGGAGCTGTGATGCAACCTGGATTGACCATGTCTAGACCCACAGCTGGATGAGACATAAGGGTGGACACTCTTGGGGCTGAGAGGTTTGGTGAGGTTGGGTGAGCAAACGCAGACCCTTTAAAGTAATACTGCGTGCTACCCATCGCATGGGTCCCAAATCTCCAGGTTCAAGGGCATCTTCCTACATCGAAAACGTGCATGAGAAACCCAGAAGATGGTACACCGTGTGATGGGGAAAGGTTTCTAAAACGCACCTCATTTCTCATCTCCTTGTGCTCGGGTTCGCCATTCCAGCCACTTTACTAGCAATCTCCCTACTTGGAGCATCAGCACCTTTAACCTCCTATTCCGTACAGGTTGCAATTTGTCCTGAGGATGAACGGGAAGACGGGGAACCAATGAGAGACTAGCTCTTGGTGTTGGGACAGGCACAGGTCACTCTATTTTCCCATCAGGAAGAAGAATTAACCACAGGCTCAGCCTGCCCCCCGGAACCAGAACAGGGCCTGAAGCCATCCTGCGCTTTTGCGGCCGGCTCCCAAAAAAGCGACTTGTAAAATGGAGCTTCAGGGCACTGCAATTCACAAACCTGCAGAGTTATAAATGATAACTCTCGTCCACAAATATTTTGAGGGAAGGCAAAGAAGAGGATTTGAAATCAAGGCAGAATTGCAGGAAACAGATTTCAGGAGGTAGATTCGAATCGCCTTTAAAGCACATGAAAAGCGGCAAAACGTTGACAATGATGCCCTTGGCCAAAAAGGGCGTATGCGTTTTTTCCTGAATATATTCAGGAAAAAACGCATACGCCCTTTTTGGCCAACCAAGCAACCTGGAAAGGCAAATCAGCGCTACAAAGAAGTCTCGCTTCCCATCGGTCAAAAGGGCCATGCTGAAAAAACTGTCAAAACCAGAAATGCAGGACAGGCCATGGAGAAATGGGAGCCTTGCTACACTGATGGGCGGGATGTAAATTGCCAACAGCCACTCTGGAGAAGTGTACGGTGTGTCCTGAAACATCTAAAAAACACAGCTTAGAGAGCATAGGGTACTTCCACGCATGGGGGGATAAAGTGGGAAAATTGAAAATCAGCAAGACACAAGCACCCCAAAGTTTAGGGCTGCTCTGTTGACAAGGACCTCCACTTCCTTCCACCTTAAATATCCCAGGAAAGCGAAAAATGGATAAAAAAGTTGTGGTCCTTATGTACAATGGAATATCACTCAGCCATGAAATCAATGTCATAAGGCTAGTAGCAGCATGATGAGTGGATTTAGGTAAGACGATTCTAAGTGAAATAAGTCACACAGAAAAGGACACTTCTCATAAGGTGTCACTTATAGAGGGAATGTAAAAACCGTTACACTTGAACTGACTTACAATACAGAACAGAGTCACACATGCAGAAAACACACTATGGCTGCTTAACGGGAAAGGTGAGGTGGGGTGATACATAAAACAAGAGTTTCAAATTAGCTCAGATACCGTTCCATAAACCCAATATGTAATAGACAAGACCTACTCCTTGCTCAGAGAACTGGACTCAACACGCCCGATTCACCGCACAAGAATATATCTGACTAGTAATAATCTTAAAACCTATGTATTGATATCTCTCTGTTAGTGTGTCAAGTGGGTGTAAAGTGGCATAAACACAGCCGTGAAAAGCAGCTAAACCCCATTATAAAAATAAATTACTTTTAAAAACCCATGAAACAAAGACAGGGAAAGAGAGAGAAATTCTTACACAATTCGTTCAGGAGCTGTGATGCAACCTGGATTGACCATATCTAGACCCACAGCTGGATGAGACATAAGGGTGGACACTCTTGGGGCTGAGAGGTTTGGTGAGGTTGGGTGAGCAAACGCAGACCCTTTAAAGTAATACTGCGTGCTACCCATCGCATGGGTCCCAAATCTCCAGGTTCAAGGGCATCTTCCTACATCGAAAACGTGCATGAGAAACCCAGAAGATGGTACACCGTGTGATGGGGAAAGGTTTCTAAAACGCACCTCATTTCTCATCTCCTTGTGCTCGGGTTCGCCATTCCAGCCACTTTACTAGCAATCTCCCTACTTGGAGCATCAGCACCTTTAACCTCCTGTTCCGTACAGGTTGCAATTTGTCCTGAGGATGAACGGGAAGACGGGGAACCAATGAGAGACTAGCTCTTGGTGTTGGGACAGGCACAGGTCACTCTATTTTCCCATCAGGAAGAAGAATTAACCACAGGCTCATCCTGCCCCCCGGAACCAGAACAGGGCCTGAAGCCATCCTGCGCTTTTGCGGCCGGCTCCCAAAAAAGCGACTTGTAAAATGGAGCTTCAGGGCACTGCAATTCACAAACCTGCAGAGTTATAAATGATAACTCTCGTCCACAAATATTTTGAGGGAAGGCAAAGAAGAGGATTTGAAATCAAGGCAGAATTGCAGGAAACAGATTTCAGGAGGTAGATTCGAATCGCCTTTAAAGCACATGAAAAGCGGCAAAACGTTGACAATGATGCCCTTGGCCAAAAAGGGCGTATGCGTTTTTTCCTGAATATATTCAGGAAAAAACGCATACGCCCTTTTTGGCCAACCAAGCAACCTGGAAAGGCAAATCAGCGCTACAAAGAAGTCTCGCTTCCCATCGGTCAAAAGGGCCATGCTGAAAAAACTGTCAAAACCAGAAATGCAGGACAGGCCATGGAGAAATGGGAGCCTTGCTACACTGATGGGCGGGATGTAAATTGCCAACAGCCACTCTGGAGAAGTGTACGGTGTGTCCTGAAACATCTAAAAAACACAGCTTAGAGAGCATAGGGTACTTCCACGCATGGGGGGATAAAGTGGGAAAATTGAAAATCAGCAAGACACAAGCACCCCAAAGTTTAGGGCTGCTCTGTTGACAAGGACCTCCACTTCCTTCCACCTTAAATATCCCAGGAAAGCGAAAAATGGATAAAAAAGTTGTGGTCCTTATGTACAATGGAATATCACTCAGCCATGAAATCAATGTCATAAGGCTAGTAGCAGCATGATGAGTGGATTTAGGTAAGACGATTCTAAGTGAAATAAGTCACACAGAAAAGGACACTTCTCATAAGGTGTCACTTATAGAGGGAATGTAAAAACCGTTACACTTGAACTGACTTACAATACAGAACAGAGTCACACATGCAGAAAACACACTATGGCTGCTTAACGGGAAAGGTGAGGTGGGGTGATACATAAAACAAGAGTTTCAAATTAGCTCAGATACCGTTCCATAAACCCAATATGTAATAGACAAGACCTACTCCTTGCTCAGAGAACTGGACTCAACACGCCCGATTCACCGCACAAGAATATAACTGACTAGTAATAATCTTAAAACCTATGTATTGATATCTCTCTGTTAGTGTGTCAAGTGGGTGTAAAGCGGCATAAACACAGCCGTGAAAAGCAGCTAAACCCCATTATAAAAATAAATTACTTTTAAAAACCCAGGAAACAAAGACAGGGAAAGAGAGAGAAATTCTTACACAATTCGTTAAGGGGCTGTGATGCAACCTGGATTGACCATATCTAGACCCACAGCTGGATGAGACATAAGGGTGGACACTCTTGGGGCTGAGAGGTTTGGTGAGGTTGGGTGAGCAAACGCAGACCCTTTAAAGTAATACTGCGTGCTACCCATCGCATGGGTCCCAAATCTCCAGGTTCAAGGGCATCTTCCTACATCGAAAACATGCATGAGAAACCCAGAAGATGGTACACCGTGTGATGGGGAAAGGTTTCTAAAACGCACCTCATTTCTCATCTCCTTGTGCTCGGGTTCGCCATTCCAGCCACTTTACTAGCAATCTCCCTACTTGGAGCATCAGCACCTTTAACCTCCTGTTCCGTACAGGTTGCAATTTGTCCTGAGGATGAACGGGAAGACGGGGAACCAATGAGAGACTAGCTCTTGGTGTTGGGACAGGCACAGGTCACTCTATTTTCCCATCAGGAAGAAGAATTAACCACAGGCTCAGCCTGCCCCCCGGAACCAGAACAGGGCCTGAAGCCATCCTGCGCTTTTGCGGCCGGCTCCCAAAAAAGCGACTTGTAAAATGGAGCTTCAGGGCACTGCAATTCACAAACCTGCAGAGTTATAAATGATAACTCTCGTCCACAAATATATTGAGGGAAGGCAAAGAAGAGGATTTGAAATCAAGGCAGAATTGCAGGAAACAGATTTCAGGAGGTAGATTCGAATCGCCTTTAAAGCACATGAAAAGCGGCAAAACGTTGACAATGATGCCCTTGGCCAAAAAGGGCGTATGCGTTTTTTCCTGAATATATTCAGGAAAAAACGCATACGCCCTTTTTGGCTAACCAAGCAACCTGGAAAGGCAAATCAGCGCTACAAAGAAGTCTCGCTTCCCATCGGTCAAAAGGGCCATGCTGAAAAAAGTGTCAAAACCAGAAATGCAGGACAGGCCATGGAGAAATGGGAGCCTTGCTACACTGATGGGCGGGATGTAAATTGCCAACAGCCACTCTGGAGAAGTGTACGGTGTGTCCTGAAACATCTAAAAAACACAGCTTAGAGAGCATAGGGCACTTCCACGCATGGGGGGATAAAGTGGGAAAATTGAAAATCAGCAAGACACAAGCACCCCAAAGTTTAGGGCTGCTCTGTTGACAAGGACCTCCACTTCCTTCCACCTTAAATATCCCAGGAAAGCGAAAAATGGATAAAAAAGTTGTGGTCCTTATGTACAATGGAATATCACTCAGCCATGAAATCAATGTCATAAGGCTAGTAGCAGCATGATGAGTGGATTTAGGTAAGACGATTCTAAGTGAAATAAGTCACACAGAAAAGGACACTTCTCATAAGGTGTCACTTATAGAGGGAATGTAAAAACCGTTACACTTGAACTGACTTACAATACAGAACAGAGTCACACATGCAGAAAACACACTATGGCTGCTTAACGGGAAAGGTGAGGTGGGGTGATACATAAAACAAGAGTTTCAAATTAGCTCAGATACCGTTCCATAAACCCAATATGTAATAGACAAGACCTACTCCTTGCTCAGAGAACTGGACTCAACACGCCCGATTCACCGCACAAGAATATATCTGACTAGTAATAATCTTAAAACCTATGTATTGATATCTCTCTGTTAGTGTGTCAAGTGGGTGTAAAGCGGCCTAAACACAGCCGTGAAAAGCAGCTAAACCCCATTATAAAAATAAATTACTTTTAAAAACCCATGAAACAAAGACAGGGAAAGAGAGAGAAATTCTTACACAATTCGTTCAGGAGCTGTGATGCAACCTGGATTGACCATGTCTAGACCCACAGCTGGATGAGACATAAGGGTGGACACTCTTGGGGCTGAGAGGTTTGGTGAGGTTGGGTGAGCAAACGCAGACCCTTTAAAGTAATACTGCGTGCTACCCATCGCATGGGTCCCAAATCTCCAGGTTCAAGGGCATCTTCCTACATCGAAAACGTGCATGAGAAACCCAGAAGATGGTACACCGTGTGATGGGGAAAGGTTTCTAAAACGCACCTCATTTCTCATCTCCTTGTGCTCGGGTTGGCCATTCCAGCCACTTTACTAGCAATCTCCCTACTTGGAGCATCAGCACCTTTAACCTCCTGTTCCGTACAGGTTGCAATTTGTCCTGAGGATGAACGGGAAGACGGGGAACCAATGAGAGACTAGCTCTTGGTGTTGGGACAGGCACAGGTCACTCTATTTTCCCATCAGGAAGAAGAATTAACCACAGGCTCAGCCTGCCCCCCGGAACCAGAACAGGGCCTGAAGCCATCCTGCGCTTTTGCGGCCGGCTCCCAAAAAAGCGACTTGTAAAATGGAGCTTCAGGGCACTGCAATTCACAAACCTGCAGAGTTATAAATGATAACTCTCGTCCACAAATATATTGAGGGAAGGCAAAGAAGAGGATTTGAAATCAAGGCAGAATTGCAGGAAACAGATTTCAGGAGGTAGATTCGAATCGCCTTTAAAGCACATGAAAAGCGGCAAAACGTTGACAATGATGCCCTTGGCCAAAAAGGGCGTATGCGTTTTTTCCTGAATATATTCAGGAAAAAACGCATACGCCCTTTTTGGCCAACCAAGCAACCTGGAAAGGCAAATCAGCGCTACAAAGAAGTCTCGCTTCCCATCGGTCAAAAGGGCCATGCTGAAAAAACTGTCAAAACCAGAAATGCAGGACAGGCCATGGAGAAATGGGAGCCTTGCTACACTGATGGGCGGGATGTAAATTGCCAACAGCCACTCTGGAGAAGTGTACGGTGTGTCCTGAAACATCTAAAAAACACAGCTTAGAGAGCATAGGGTACTTCCACGCATGGGGGGATAAAGTGGGAAAATTGAAAATCAGCAAGACACAAGCACCCCAAAGTTTAGGGCTGCTCTGTTGACAAGGACCTCCACTTCCTTCCACCTTAAATATCCCAGGAAAGCGAAAAATGGATAAAAAAGTTGTGGTCCTTATGTACAATGGAATATCACTCAGCCATGAAATCAATGTCATAAGGCTAGTAGCAGCATGATGAGTGGATTTAGGTAAGACGATTCTAAGTGAAATAAGTCACACAGAAAAGGACACTTCTCATAAGGTGTCACTTATAGAGGGAATGTAAAAACCGTTACACTTGAACTGACTTACAATACAGAACAGAGTCACACATGCAGAAAACACACTATGGCTGCTTAACGGGAAAGGTGAGGTGGGGTGATACATAAAACAAGAGTTTCAAATTAGCTCAGATACCGTTCCATAAACCCAATATGTAATAGACAAGACCTACTCCTTGCTCAGAGAACTGGACTCAACACGCCCGATTCACCGCACAAGAATATAACTGACTAGTAATAATCTTAAAACCTATGTATTGATATCTCTCTGTTAGTGTGTCAAGTGGGTGTAAAGCGGCATAAACACAGCCGTGAAAAGCAGCTAAACCCCATTATAAAAATAAATTACTTTTAAAAACCCAGGAAACAAAGACAGGGAAAGAGAGAGAAATTCTTACACAATTCGTTAAGGGGCTGTGATGCAACCTGGATTGACCATATCTAGACCCACAGCTGGATGAGACATAAGGGTGGACACTCTTGGGGCTGAGAGGTTTGGTGAGGTTGGGTGAGCAAACGCAGACCCTTTAAAGTAATACTGCGTGCTACCCATCGCATGGGTCCCAAATCTCCAGGTTCAAGGGCATCTTCCTACATCGAAAACATGCATGAGAAACCCAGAAGATGGTACACCGTGTGATGGGGAAAGGTTTCTAAAACGCACCTCATTTCTCATCTCCTTGTGCTCGGGTTCGCCATTCCAGCCACTTTACTAGCAATCTCCCTACTTGGAGCATCAGCACCTTTAACCTCCTGTTCCGTACAGGTTGCAATTTGTCCTGAGGATGAACGGGAAGACGGGGAACCAATGAGAGACTAGCTCTTGGTGTTGGGACAGGCACAGGTCACTCTCTTTTCCCATCAGGAAGAAGAATTAACCACAGGCTCAGCCTGCCCCCCGGAACCAGAACAGGGCCTGAAGCCATCCTGCGCTTTTGCGGCCGGCTCCCAAAAAAGCGACTTGTAAAATGGAGCTTCAGGGCACTGCAATTCACAAACCTGCAGAGTTATAAATGATAACTCTCGTCCACAAATATATTGAGGGAAGGCAAAGAAGAGGATTTGAAATCAAGGCAGAATTGCAGGAAACAGATTTCAGGAGGTAGATTCGAATCGCCTTTAAAGCACATGAAAAGCGGCAAAACGTTGACAATGATGCCCTTGGCCAAAAAGGGCGTATGCGTTTTTTCCTGAATATATTCAGGAAAAAACGCATACGCCCTTTTTGGCTAACCAAGCAACCTGGAAAGGCAAATCAGCGCTACAAAGAAGTCTCGCTTCCCATCGGTCAAAAGGGCCATGCTGAAAAAAGTGTCAAAACCAGAAATGCAGGACAGGCCATGGAGAAATGGGAGCCTTGCTACACTGATGGGCGGGATGTAAATTGCCAACAGCCACTCTGGAGAAGTGTACGGTGTGTCCTGAAACATCTAAAAAACACAGCTTAGAGAGCATAGGGCACTTCCACGCATGGGGGGATAAAGTGGGAAAATTGAAAATCAGCAAGACACAAGCACCCCAAAGTTTAGGGCTGCTCTGTTGACAAGGACCTCCACTTCCTTCCACCTTAAATATCCCAGGAAAGCGAAAAATGGATAAAAAAGTTGTGGTCCTTATGTACAATGGAATATCACTCAGCCATGAAATCAATGTCATAAGGCTAGTAGCAGCATGATGAGTGGATTTAGGTAAGACGATTCTAAGTGAAATAAGTCACACAGAAAAGGACACTTCTCATAAGGTGTCACTTATAGAGGGAATGTAAAAACCGTTACACTTGAACTGACTTACAATACAGAACAGAGTCACACATGCAGAAAACACACTATGGCTGCTTAACGGGAAAGGTGAGGTGGGGTGATACATAAAACAAGAGTTTCAAATTAGCTCAGATACCGTTCCATAAACCCAATATGTAATAGACAAGACCTACTCCTTGCTCAGAGAACTGGACTCAACACGCCCGATTCACCGCACAAGAATATATCTGACTAGTAATAATCTTAAAACCTATGTATTGATATCTCTCTGTTAGTGTGTCAAGTGGGTGTAAAGCGGCCTAAACACAGCCGTGAAAAGCAGCTAAACCCCATTATAAAAATAAATTACTTTTAAAAACCCATGAAACAAAGACAGGGAAAGAGAGAGAAATTCTTACACAATTCGTTCAGGAGCTGTGATGCAACCTGGATTGACCATGTCTAGACCCACAGCTGGATGAGACATAAGGGTGGACACTCTTGGGGCTGAGAGGTTTGGTGAGGTTGGGTGAGCAAACGCAGACCCTTTAAAGTAATACTGCGTGCTACCCATCGCATGGGTCCCAAATCTCCAGGTTCAAGGGCATCTTCCTACATCGAAAACGTGCATGAGAAACCCAGAAGATGGTACACCGTGTGATGGGGAAAGGTTTCTAAAACGCACCTCATTTCTCATCTCCTTGTGCTCGGGTTCGCCATTCCAGCCACTTTACTAGCAATCTCCCTACTTGGAGCATCAGCACCTTTAACCTCCTGTTCCGTACAGGTTGCAATTTGTCCTGAGGATGAACGGGAAGACGGGGAACCAATGAGAGACTAGCTCTTGGTGTTGGGACAGGCACAGGTCACTCTATTTTCCCATCAGGAAGAAGAATTAACCACAGGCTCAGCCTGCCCCCCGGAACCAGAACAGGGCCTGAAGCCATCCTGCGCTTTTGCGGCCGGCTCCCAAAAAAGCGACTTGTAAAATGGAGCTTCAGGGCACTGCAATTCACAAACCTGCAGAGTTATAAATGATAACTCTCGTCCACAAATATTTTGAGGGAAGGCAAAGAAGAGGATTTGAAATCAAGGCAGAATTGCAGGAAACAGATTTCAGGAGGTAGATTCGAATCGCCTTTAAAGCACATGAAAAGCGGCAAAACGTTGACAATGATGCCCTTGGCCAAAAAGGGCGTATGCGTTTTTTCCTGAATATATTCAGGAAAATACGCATACGCCCTTTTTGGCCAACCAAGCAACCTGGAAAGGCAAATCAGCGCTACAAAGAAGTCTCGCTTCCCATCGGTCAAAAGGGCCATGCTGAAAAAACTGTCAAAACCAGAAATGCAGGACAGGCCATGGAGAAATGGGAGCCTTGCTACACTGATGGGCGGGATGTAAATTGCCAACAGCCACTCTGGAGAAGTGTACGGTGTGTCCTGAAACATCTAAAAAACACAGCTTAGAGAGCATAGGGTACTTCCACGCATGGGGGGATAAAGTGGGAAAATTGAAAATCAGCAAGACACAAGCACCCCAAAGTTTAGGGCTGCTCTGTTGACAAGGACCTCCACTTCCTTCCACCTTAAATATCCCAGGAAAGCGAAAAATGGATAAAAAAGTTGTGGTCCTTATGTACAATGGAATATCACTCAGCCATGAAATCAATGTCATAAGGCTAGTAGCAGCATGATGAGTGGATTTAGGTAAGACGATTCTAAGTGAAATAAGTCACACAGAAAAGGACACTTCTCATAAGGTGTCACTTATAGAGGGAATGTAAAAACCGTTACACTTGAACTGACTTACAATACAGAACAGAGTCACACATGCAGAAAACACACTATGGCTGCTTAACGGGAAAGGTGAGGTGGGGTGATACATAAAACAAGAGTTTCAAATTAGCTCAGATACCGTTCCATAAACCCAATATGTAATAGACAAGACCTACTCCTTGCTCAGAGAACTGGACTCAACACGCCCGATTCACCGCACAAGAATATATCTGACTAGTAATAATCTTAAAACCTATGTATTGATATCTCTCTGTTAGTGTGTCAAGTGGGTGTAAAGTGGCATAAACACAGCCGTGAAAAGCAGCTAAACCCCATTATAAAAATAAATTACTTTTAAAAACCCATGAAACAAAGACAGGGAAAGAGAGAGAAATTCTTACACAATTCGTTCAGGAGCTGTGATGCAACCTGGATTGACCATATCTAGACCCACAGCTGGATGAGACATAAGGGTGGACACTCTTGGGGCTGAGAGGTTTGGTGAGGTTGGGTGAGCAAACGCAGACCCTTTAAAGTAATACTGCGTGCTACCCATCGCATGGGTCCCAAATCTCCAGGTTCAAGGGCATCTTCCTACATCGAAAACGTGCATGAGAAACCCAGAAGATGGTACACCGTGTGATGGGGAAAGGTTTCTAAAACGCACCTCATTTCTCATCTCCTTGTGCTCGGGTTCGCCATTCCAGCCACTTTACTAGCAATCTCCCTACTTGGAGCATCAGCACCTTTAACCTCCTGTTCCGTACAGGTTGCAATTTGTCCTGAGGATGAACGGGAAGACGGGGAACCAATGAGAGACTAGCTCTTGGTGTTGGGACAGGCACAGGTCACTCTATTTTCCCATCAGGAAGAAGAATTAACCACAGGCTCATCCTGCCCCCCGGAACCAGAACAGGGCCTGAAGCCATCCTGCGCTTTTGCGGCCGGCTCCCAAAAAAGCGACTTGTAAAATGGAGCTTCAGGGCACTGCAATTCACAAACCTGCAGAGTTATAAATGATAACTCTCGTCCACAAATATTTTGAGGGAAGGCAAAGAAGAGGATTTGAAATCAAGGCAGAATTGCAGGAAACAGATTTCAGGAGGTAGATTCGAATCGCCTTTAAAGCACATGAAAAGCGGCAAAACGTTGACAATGATGCCCTTGGCCAAAAAGGGCGTATGCGTTTTTTCCTGAATATATTCAGGAAAAAACGCATACGCCCTTTTTGGCCAACCAAGCAACCTGGAAAGGCAAATCAGCGCTACAAAGAAGTCTCGCTTCCCATCGGTCAAAAGGGCCATGCTGAAAAAACTGTCAAAACCAGAAATGCAGGACAGGCCATGGAGAAATGGGAGCCTTGCTACACTGATGGGCGGGATGTAAATTGCCAACAGCCACTCTGGAGAAGTGTACGGTGTGTCCTGAAACATCTAAAAAACACAGCTTAGAGAGCATAGGGTACTTCCACGCATGGGGGGATAAAGTGGGAAAATTGAAAATCAGCAAGACACAAGCACCCCAAAGTTTAGGGCTGCTCTGTTGACAAGGACCTCCACTTCCTTCCACCTTAAATATCCCAGGAAAGCGAAAAATGGATAAAAAAGTTGTGGTCCTTATGTACAATGGAATATCACTCAGCCATGAAATCAATGTCATAAGGCTAGTAGCAGCATGATGAGTGGATTTAGGTAAGACGATTCTAAGTGAAATAAGTCACACAGAAAAGGACACTTCTCATAAGGTGTCACTTATAGAGGGAATGTAAAAACCGTTACACTTGAACTGACTTACAATACAGAACAGAGTCACACATGCAGAAAACACACTATGGCTGCTTAACGGGAAAGGTGAGGTGGGGTGATACATAAAACAAGAGTTTCAAATTAGCTCAGATACCGTTCCATAAACCCAATATGTAATAGACAAGACCTACTCCTTGCTCAGAGAACTGGACTCAACACGCCCGATTCACCGCACAAGAATATAACTGACTAGTAATAATCTTAAAACCTATGTATTGATATCTCTCTGTTAGTGTGTCAAGTGGGTGTAAAGCGGCATAAACACAGCCGTGAAAAGCAGCTAAACCCCATTATAAAAATAAATTACTTTTAAAAACCCAGGAAACAAAGACAGGGAAAGAGAGAGAAATTCTTACACAATTCGTTAAGGGGCTGTGATGCAACCTGGATTGACCATATCTAGACCCACAGCTGGATGAGACATAAGGGTGGACACTCTTGGGGCTGAGAGGTTTGGTGAGGTTGGGTGAGCAAACGCAGACCCTTTAAAGTAATACTGCGTGCTACCCATCGCATGGGTCCCAAATCTCCAGGTTCAAGGGCATCTTCCTACATCGAAAACATGCATGAGAAACCCAGAAGATGGTACACCGTGTGATGGGGAAAGGTTTCTAAAACGCACCTCATTTCTCATCTCCTTGTGCTCGGGTTCGCCATTCCAGCCACTTTACTAGCAATCTCCCTACTTGGAGCATCAGCACCTTTAACCTCCTGTTCCGTACAGGTTGCAATTTGTCCTGAGGATGAACGGGAAGACGGGGAACCAATGAGAGACTAGCTCTTGGTGTTGGGACAGGCACAGGTCACTCTATTTTCCCATCAGGAAGAAGAATTAACCACAGGCTCAGCCTGCCCCCCGGAACCAGAACAGGGCCTGAAGCCATCCTGCGCTTTTGCGGCCGGCTCCCAAAAAAGCGACTTGTAAAATGGAGCTTCAGGGCACTGCAATTCACAAACCTGCAGAGTTATAAATGATAACTCTCGTCCACAAATATATTGAGGGAAGGCAAAGAAGAGGATTTGAAATCAAGGCAGAATTGCAGGAAACAGATTTCAGGAGGTAGATTCGAATCGCCTTTAAAGCACATGAAAAGCGGCAAAACGTTGACAATGATGCCCTTGGCCAAAAAGGGCGTATGCGTTTTTTCCTGAATATATTCAGGAAAAAACGCATACGCCCTTTTTGGCTAACCAAGCAACCTGGAAAGGCAAATCAGCGCTACAAAGAAGTCTCGCTTCCCATCGGTCAAAAGGGCCATGCTGAAAAAAGTGTCAAAACCAGAAATGCAGGACAGGCCATGGAGAAATGGGAGCCTTGCTACACTGATGGGCGGGATGTAAATTGCCAACAGCCACTCTGGAGAAGTGTACGGTGTGTCCTGAAACATCTAAAAAACACAGCTTAGAGAGCATAGGGCACTTCCACGCATGGGGGGATAAAGTGGGAAAATTGAAAATCAGCAAGACACAAGCACCCCAAAGTTTAGGGCTGCTCTGTTGACAAGGACCTCCACTTCCTTCCACCTTAAATATCCCAGGAAAGCGAAAAATGGATAAAAAAGTTGTGGTCCTTATGTACAATGGAATATCACTCAGCCATGAAATCAATGTCATAAGGCTAGTAGCAGCATGATGAGTGGATTTAGGTAAGACGATTCTAAGTGAAATAAGTCACACAGAAAAGGACACTTCTCATAAGGTGTCACTTATAGAGGGAATGTAAAAACCGTTACACTTGAACTGACTTACAATACAGAACAGAGTCACACATGCAGAAAACACACTATGGCTGCTTAACGGGAAAGGTGAGGTGGGGTGATACATAAAACAAGAGTTTCAAATTAGCTCAGATACCGTTCCATAAACCCAATATGTAATAGACAAGACCTACTCCTTGCTCAGAGAACTGGACTCAACACGCCCGATTCACCGCACAAGATTATATCTGACTAGTAATAATCTTAAAACCTATGTATTGATATCTCTCTGTTAGTGTGTCAAGTGGGTGTAAAGCGGCCTAAACACAGCCATGAAAAGCAGCTAAACCCCATTATAAAAATAAATTACTTTTAAAAACCCATGAAACAAAGACAGGGAAAGAGAGAGAAATTCTTACACAATTCGTTCAGGAGCTGTGATGCAACCTGGATTGACCATGTCTAGACCCACAGCTGGATGAGACATAAGGGTGGACACTCTTGGGGCTGAGAGGTTTGGTGAGGTTGGGTGAGCAAACGCAGACCCTTTAAAGTAATACTGCGTGCTACCCATCGCATGGGTCCCAAATCTCCAGGTTCAAGGGCATCTTCCTACATCGAAAACGTGCATGAGAAACCCAGAAGATGGTACACCGTGTGATGGGGAAAGGTTTCTAAAACGCACCTCATTTCTCATCTCCTTGTGCTCGGGTTCGCCATTCCAGCCACTTTACTAGCAATCTCCCTACTTGGAGCATCAGCACCTTTAACCTCCTGTTCCGTACAGGTTGCAATTTGTCCTGAGGATGAACGGGAAGATGGGGAACCAATGAGAGACTAGCTCTTGGTGTTGGGACAGGCACAGGTCACTCTATTTTCCCATCAGGAAGAAGAATTAACCACAGGCTCAGCCTGCCCCCCAGAACCAGAACAGGGCCTGAAGCCATCCGGCGCTTTTGCGGCCAGCTCCCAAAAAAGCGACTTGTAAAATGGAGCTTCAGGGCACTGCAATTCACAAACCTGCAGAGTTATAAATGATAACTCTCGTCCACAAATATATTGAGGGAAGGCAAAGAAGAGGATTTGAAATCAAGGCAGAATTGCAGGAAACAGATTTCAGGAGGTAGATTCGAATCGCCTTTAAAGCACATGAAAAGCGGCAAAACGTTGACAATGATGCCCTTGGCCAAAAAGGGCGTATGCGTTTTTTCCTGAATATATTCAGGAAAAAACGCATACGCCCTTTTTGGCCAACCAAGCAACCTGGAAAGGCAAATCAGCGCTACAAAGAAGTCTCGCTTCCCATCGGTCAAAAGGGCCATGCTGAAAAAAGTGTCAAAACCAGAAATGCAGGACAGGCCATGGAGAAATGGGAGCCTTGCTACACTGATGGGCGGGATGTAAATTGCCAACAGCCACTCTGGAGAAGTGTACGGTGTGTCCTGAAACATCTAAAAAACACAGCTTAGAGAGCATAGGGCACTTCCACGCATGGGGGGATAAAGTGGGAAAATTGAAAATCAGCAAGACACAAGCACCCCAAAGTTTAGGGCTGCTCTGTTGACAAGGACCTCCACTTCATTCCACCTTAAATATCCCAGGAAAGCGAAAAATGGATAAAAAAGTTGTGGTCCTTATGTACAATGGAATATCACTCAGCCATGAAATCAATGTCATAAGGCTAGTAGCAGCATGATGAGTGGATTTAGGTAAGACGATTCTAAGTGAAATAAGTCACACAGAAAAGGACACTTCTCATAAGGTGTCACTTATAGAGGGAATGTAAAAACCGTTACACTTGAACTGAATTACAAAACAGAACAGAGTCACACATGCAGAAAACACACTATGGCTGCTTAACGGGAAAGGTGAGGTGGGGTGATACATAAAACAAGAGTTTCAAATTAGCTCAGATACCGTTCCATAAACCCAATATGTAATAGACAAGACCTACTCCTTGCTCAGAGAACTGGACTCAACACTCCCGATTCACCGCACAAGAATATATCTGACTAGTAATAATCTTAAAACCTATGTATTGATATCTCTCTGTTAGTGTGTCAAGTGGGTGTAAAGCGGCATAAACACAGCCGTGAAAAGCAGCTAAACCCCATTATAAAAATAAATTACTTTTAAAAACCCATGAAACAAAGACAGGGAAAGAGAGAGAAATTCTTACACAATTCGTTCAGGAGCTGTGATGCAACCTGGATTGACCATATCTAGACCCACAGCTGGATGAGACATAAGGGTGGACACTCTTGGGGCTGAGAGGTTTGGTGAGGTTGGGTGAGCAAACGCAGACCCTTTAAAGTAATACTGCGTGCTACCCATCGCATGGGTCCCAAATCTCCAGGTTCAAGGGCATCTTCCTACATCGAAAACATGCATGAGAAACCCAGAAGATGGTACACCGTGTGATGGGGAAAGGTTTCTAAAACACACCTCATTTCTCATCTCCTTGTGCTCGGGTTCGCCATTCCAGCCACTTTACTAGCAATCTCCCTACTTGGAGCATCAGCACCTTTAACCTCCTGTTCCGTACAGGTTGCAATTTGTCCTGAGGATGAACGGGAAGATGGGGAACCAATGAGAGACTAGCTCTTGGTGTTGGGACAGGCACAGGTCACTCTATTTTCCCATCAGGAAGAAGAATTAACCACAGGCTCAGCCTGCCCCCCGGAACCAGAACAGTGCCTGAAGCCATCCTGCGCTTTTGCGGCCGGCTCCCAAAAAAGCGACTTGTAAAATGGAGCTTCAGGGCACTGCAATTCACAAACCTGCAGAGTTATAAATGATAACTCTCGTCCACAAATATTTTGAGGGAAGGCAAAGAAGAGGATTTGAAATCAAGGCAGAATTGCAGGAAACAGATTTCAGGAGGTAGATTCGAATCGCCTTTAAAGCACATGAAAAGCGGCAAAACGTTGACAATGATGCCCTTGGCCAAAAAGGGCGTATGCGTTTTTTCCTGAATATATTCAGGAAAAAACGTATACGCCCTTTTTGGCCAACCAAGCAACCTGGAAAGGCAAATCAGCGCTACAAAGAAGTCTCGCTTCCCATCGGTCAAAAGGGACATGCTGAAAAAACTGTCAAAACCAGAAATGCAGGACAGGCCATGGAGAAATGGGAGCCTTGCTACACTGATGGGCGGGATGTAAATTGCCAACAGCCACTCTGGAGAAGTGTACGGTGTGTCCTGAAACATCTAAAAAACACAGCTTAGAGAGCATAGGGTACTTCCACGCATGGGGGGATAAAGTGGGAAAATTGAAAATCAGCAAGACACAAGCACCCCAAAGTTTAGGGCTGCTCTGTTGACAAGGACCTCCACTTCCTTCCACCTTAAATATCCCAGGAAAGCGAAAAATGGATAAAAAAGTTGTGGTCCTTATGTACAATGGAATATCACTCAGCCATGAAATCAATGTCATAAGGCTACTAGCAGCATGATGAGTGGATTTAGGTAAGACGATTCTAAGTGAAATAAGTCACACAGAAAAGGACACTTCTCATAAGGTGTCACTTATAGAGGGAATGTAAAAACCGTTACACTTGAACTGAATTACAAAACAGAACAGAGTCACACATGCAGAAAACACACTATGGCTGCTTAACGGGAAAGGTGAGGTGGGGTGATACATAAAACAAGAGTTTCAAATTAGCTCAGATACCGTTCCATAAACCCAATATGGAATAGACAAGACCTACTCCTTGCTCAGAGAACTGGACTCAACACGCCCGATTCACCGCACAAGAATATATCTGACTAGTAATAATCTTAAAACCTATGTATTGATATCTCTCTGTTAGTGTGTCAAGTGGGTGTAAAGCGGCCTAAACACAGCCGTTAAAAGCAGCTAAAGCCCATTATAAAAATAAATTACTTTTAAAAACCCATGAAACAAAGACAGGGAAAGAGAGAGAAATTCTTATACAATTCGTTCAGGGGCTGTGATGCAACCTGGATTGACCATATCTAGACCCACAGCTGGATGAGACATAAGGGTGGACACTCTTGGGGCTGAGAGGTTTGGTGAGGTTGGGTGAGCAAACGCAGACCATTTAAAGTAATACTGCGTGCTACCCATCGCATGGATCCCAAATCTCCAGGTTCAAGGGCATCTTCCTACATCGAAAACATGCATGAGAAACCCAGACGATCGTACACCGTGTGATGGGGAAAGGTTTCTAAAACGCACCTCATTTCTCATCTCCTTGTGCTCGGGTTCGCCATTCCAGCCACTTTACTAGCCATCTCCCTACTTGGAGCATCAGCACCTTTAACCTCCTGTTCCGTACAGGTTGCAATTTGTCCTGAGGATGAACGGGAAGACGGGGAACCAATGAGAGACTAGCTCTTGGTGTTGGGACAGGGACAGGTCACTCTATTTTCCCATCAGGAAGAAGAATTAACCACAGGCTCAGCCTGCCCCCCTGAACCAGAACAGGGCCTGAAGCCATCCTGCGCTTTTGCGGCCGGCTCCCAAAAAAGCGACTTGTAAAATGGAGCTTCAGGGCACTGCAATTCACAAACCTGCAGAGTTATAAATGATAACTCTCGTCCACAAATATATTGAGGGAAGGCAAAGAAGAGGATTTGAAATCAAGGCAGAATTGCAGGAAACAGATTTCAGGAGGTAGATTCGAATCGCCTTTAAAGCACATGAAAAGCGGCAAAACGTTGACAATGATGCCCTTGGCCAAAAAGGGCGTATGCGTTTTTTCCTGAATATATTCAGGAAAAAACGCATACGCCCTTTTTGGCCAACCAAGCAACCTGGAAAGGCAAATCAGCGCTACAAAGAAGTCTCGCTTCCCATCGGTCAAAAGGGCCATGCTGAAAAAAGTGTCAAAACCAGAAATGCAGGACAGGCCATGGAGAAATGGGAGCCTTGCTACACTGATGGGCGGGATGTAAATTGCCAACAGCCACTCTGGAGAAGTGTACGGTGGGTCCTGAAACATCTAAAAAACACAGCTTAGAGAGCATAGGGCACTTCCACGCATGGGGGGATAAAGTGGGAAAATTGAAAATCAGCAAGACACAAGCACCCCAAAGTTTAGGGCTGCTCTGTTGACAAGGACCTCCACTTCCTTCCACCTTAAATATCCCAGGAAAGCGAAAAATGGATAAAAAAGTTGTGGTCCTTATGTACAATGGAATATCACTCAGCCATGAAATCAATGTCATAAGGCTAGTAGCAGCATGATGAGTGGATTTAGGTAAGACGATTCTAAGTGAAATAAGTCACACAGAAAAGGACACTTCTCATAAGGTGTCACTTATAGAGGGAATGTAAAAATCGTTACACTTGAACTGAATTACAAAACAGAACAGAGTCACACATGCAGAAAACACACTATGGCTGCTTAACGGGAAAGGTGAGGTGGGGTGATACATAAAACAAGAGTTTCAAATTAGCTCAGATACCGTTCCATAAACCCAATATGGAATAGACAAGACCTACTCCTTGCTCAGAGAACTGGACACAACACGCCCGATTCACCGCACAAGAATATATCTGACTAGTAATAATCTTAAAACCTATGTATTGATATCTCTCTGTTAGTGTGTCAAGTGGGTGTAAAGCGGCCTAAACACAGCCGTGAAAAGCAGCTAAACCCCATTATAAAAATAAATTACTTTTAAAAACCCATGAAACAAAGACAGGGAAAGAGAGAGAAATTCTTACACAATTCGTTCAGGGGCTGTGATGCAACCTGGATTGACCATATCTAGACCCACAGCTGGATGAGACATAAGGGTGGACACTCTTGGGGCTGAGAGGTCTGGTGAGGTTGGGTGAGCAAACGCAGACCCTTTAAAGTAATACTGCGTGCTACCCATCGCATGGGTCCCAAATCTCCAGGTTCAAGGGCATCTTCCTACATCGAAAACATGCATGAGAAACCCAGAAGATGGTACACCGTGTGATGGGGAAAGGTTTCTAAAACGCACCTCATTTCTCATCTCCTTGTGCTCGGGTTCGCCATTCCAGCCACTTTACTAGCAATCTCCCTACTTGGAGCATCAGCACCTTTAACCTCCTGTTCCGTACAGGTTGCAATTTGTCCTGAGGATGAACGGGAAGACGGGGAACCAATGAGAGACTAGCTCTTGGTGTTGGGACAGACACAGGCCACTCTATTTTCCCATCAGGAAGAAGAATTAACCACAGGCTCAGCCTGCCCCCCTGAACCAGAACAGGGCCTGAAGCCATCCTGCGCTTTTGCGGCCAGCTCCCAAAAAACCGCCTTGTAAAATGGAGCTTCAGGGCACTGCAATTCACAAACCTGCAGAGTTATAAATGATAACTCTCATCCACAAATATATTGAGGGAAGGCAAAGAAGAGGATTTGAAATCAAGGCAGAATTGCAGGAAACAGATTTCAGGAGGTAGATTCGAATCGCCTTTAAAGCACATGAAAAGCGGCAAAACGTTGACAATGATGCCCTTGGCCAAAAAGGGCGTATGCGTTTTTTCCTGAATATATTCAGGAAAAAACGCATACGCCCTTTTTGGCCAACCAAGCAACCTGGAAAGGCAAATCAGCGCTACAAAGAAGTCTCGCTTCCCATCGGTCAAAAGGGCCATGCTGAAAAAAGTGTCAAAACCAGAAATGCAGGACAGGCCATGGAGAAATGGGAGCCTTGCTACACTGATGGGCGGGATGTAAATTGCCAACAGCCACTCTGGAGAAGTGTACGGTGTGTCCTGAAACATCTAAAAAACACAGCTTAGAGAGCATAGGGCACTTCCACGCATGGGGGGATAAAGTGGGAAAATTGAAAATCAGCAAGACACAAGCACCCCAAAGTTTAGGGCTGCTCTGTTGACAAGGACCTCCACTTCCTTCCACCTTAAATATCCCAGGAAAGCGAAAAATGGATGAAAAAGTTGTGGTCCTTATGTACAATGGAATATCACTCAGCCATGAAATCAATGTCATAAGGCTAGTAGCAGCATGATGAGTGGATTTAGGTAAGACGATTCTAAGTGAAATAAGTCACACAGAAAAGGACACTTCTCATAAGGTGTCACTTATAGAGGGAATGTAAAAACCGTTACACTTGAACTGAATTACAAAACAGAACAGAGTCACACATGCAGAAAACACACTATGGCTGCTTAACGGGAAAGGTGAGGTGGGGTGATACATAAAACAAGAGTTTCAAATTAGCTCAGATACCGTTCCATAAACCCAATATGGAATAGACAAGACCTACTCCTTGCTCAGAGAACTGGACACAACACGCCCGATTCACCGCACAAGAATATATCTGACTAGTAATAATCTTAAAACCTATGTATTGATATCTCTCTGTTAGTGTGTCAAGTGGGTGTAAAGCGGCCTAAACACAGCCGTGAAAAGCAGCTAAACCCCATTATAAAAATAAATTACTTTTAAAAACCCATGAAACAAAGACAGGGAAAGAGAGAGAAATTCTTACACAATTCGTTCAGGGGCTGTGATGCAACCTGGATTGACCATATCTAGACCCACAGCTGGATGAGACATAAGGGTGGACACTCTTGGGGCTGAGAGGTCTGGTGAGGTTGGGTGAGCAAACGCAGACCCTTTAAAGTAATACTGCGTGCTACCCATCGCATGGGTCCCAAATCTCCAGGTTCAAGGGCATCTTCCTACATCGAAAACATTCATGAGAAACCCAGAAGATGGTACACCGTGTGATGGGGAAAGGTTTCTAAAACGCACCTCATTTCTCATCTCCTTGTGCTCGGGTTCGCCATTCCAGCCACTTTACTAGCAATCTCCCTACTTGGAGCATCAGCACCTTTAACCTCCTGTTCCATACAGGTTGCAATTTGTCCTGAGGATGAACGGGAAGACGGGGAACCAATGAGAGACTAGCTCTTGGTGTTGGGACAGGAACAGGTCACTCTATTTTCCCATCAGGAAGAAGAATTAACCACAGGCTCATCCTGCCCCCCTGAACCAGAACAGGGCCTGAAGCCATCCTGCGCTTTTGCGGCCGGCTCCCAAAAAAGCGACTTGTAAAATGGAGCTTCAGGGCACTGCAATTCACAAACCTGCAGAGTTATAAATGATAACTCTCGTCCACAAATATATTGAGGGAAGGCAAAGAAGAGGATTTGAAATCAAGGCAGAATTGAAGGAAACAGATTTCAGGAGGTAGATTCGAATCGCCTTTAAAGCACATGAAAAGCGGCAAAACGTTGACAATGATGCCCTTGGCCAAAAAGGGCGTATGCGTTTTTTCCTGAATATATTCAGGAAAAAACGTATACGCCCTTTTTGGCCAACCAAGCAACCTGGAAAGGCAAATCAGCGCTACAAAGAAGTCTCGCTTCCCATCGGTCAAAAGGGCCATGCTGAAAAAACTGTCAAAACCAGAAATGCAGGACAGGCCATGGAGAAATGGGAGCCTTGCTACACTGATGGGCGGGATGTAAATTGCCAACAGCCACTCTGGAGAAGTGTACGGTGTGTCCTGAAACATCTAAAAAACACAGCTTAGAGAGCATAGGGTACTTCCACGCATGGGGGGATAAAGTGGGAAAATTGAAAATCAGCAAGACACAAGCACCCCAAAGTTTAGGGCTGCTCTGTTGACAAGGACCTCCACTTCCTTCCACCTTAAATATCCCAGGAAAGCGAAAAATGGATAAAAAAGTTGTGGTCCTTATGTACAATGGAATATCACTCAGCCATGAAATCAATGTCATAAGGCTACTAGCAGCATGATGAGTGGATTTAGGTAAGACGATTCTAAGTGAAATAAGTCACACAGAAAAGGACACTTCTCATAAGGTGTCACTTATAGAGGGAATGTAAAAACCGTTACACTTGAACTGAATTACAAAACAGAACAGAGTCACACATGCAGAAAACACACTATGGCTGCTTAACGGGAAAGGTGAGGTGGGGTGATACATAAAACAAGAGTTTCAAATTAGCTCAGATACCGTTCCATAAACCCAATATGGAATAGACAAGACCTACTCCTTGCTCAGAGAACTGGACTCAACACGCCCGATTCACCGCACAAGAATATATCTGACTAGTAATAATCTTAAAACCTATGTATTGATATCTCTCTGTTAGTGTGTCAAGTGGGTGTAAAGCGGCCTAAACACAGCCGTTAAAAGCAGCTAAAGCCCATTATAAAAATAAATTACTTTTAAAAACCCATGAAACAAAGACAGGGAAAGAGAGAGAAATTCTTATACAATTCGTTCAGGGGCTGTGATGCAACCTGGATTGACCATATCTAGACCCACAGCTGGATGAGACATAAGGGTGGACACTCTTGGGGCTGAGAGGTTTGGTGAGGTTGGGTGAGCAAACGCAGACCATTTAAAGTAATACTGCGTGCTACCCATCGCATGGATCCCAAATCTCCAGGTTCAAGGGCATCTTCCTACATCGAAAACATGCATGAGAAACCCAGACGATCGTACACCGTGTGATGGGGAAAGGTTTCTAAAACGCACCTCATTTCTCATCTCCTTGTGCTCGGGTTCGCCATTCCAGCCACTTTACTAGCAATCTCCCTACTTGGAGCATCAGCACCTTTAACCTCCTGTTCCGTACAGGTTGCAATTTGTCCTGAGGATGAACGGGAAGACGGGGAACCAATGAGAGACTAGCTCTTGGTGTTGGGACAGGGACAGGTCACTCTATTTTCCCATCAGGAAGAAGAATTAACCACAGGCTCAGCCTGCCCCCCTGAAGCAGAACAGGGCCTGAAGCCATCCTGCGCTTTTGCGGCCGGCTCCCAAAAAAGCGACTTGTAAAATGGAGCTTCAGGGCACTGCAATTCACAAACCTGCAGAGTTATAAATGATAACTCTCGTCCACAAATATATTGAGGGAAGGCAAAGAAGAGGATTTGAAATCAAGGCAGAATTGCAGGAAACAGATTTCAGGAGGTAGATTCGAATCGCCTTTAAAGCACATGAAAAGCGGCAAAACGTTGACAATGATGCCCTTGGCCAAAAAGGGCGTATGCGTTTTTTCCTGAATATATTCAGGAAAAAACGCATACGCCCTTTTTGGCCAACCAAGCAACCTGGAAAGGCAAATCAGCGCTACAAAGAAGTCTCGCTTCCCATCGGTCAAAAGGGCCATGCTGAAAAAAGTGTCAAAACCAGAAATGCAGGACAGGCCATGGAGAAATGGGAGCCTTGCTACACTGATGGGCGGGATGTAAATTGCCAACAGCCACTCTGGAGAAGTGTACGGTGGGTCCTGAAACATCTAAAAAACACAGCTTAGAGAGCATAGGGCACTTCCACGCATGGGGGGATAAAGTGGGAAAATTGAAAATCAGCAAGACACAAGCACCCCAAAGTTTAGGGCTGCTCTGTTGACAAGGACCTCCACTTCCTTCCACCTTAAATATCCCAGGAAAGCGAAAAATGGATAAAAAAGTTGTGGTCCTTATGTACAATGGAATATCACTCAGCCATGAAATCAATGTCATAAGGCTAGTAGCAGCATGATGAGTGGATTTAGGTAAGACGATTCTAAGTGAAATAAGTCACACAGAAAAGGACACTTCTCATAAGGTGTCACTTATAGAGGGAATGTAAAAATCGTTACACTTGAACTGAATTACAAAACAGAACAGAGTCACACATGCAGAAAACACACTATGGCTGCTTAACGGGAAAGGTGAGGTGGGGTGATACATAAAACAAGAGTTTCAAATTAGCTCAGATACCGTTCCATAAACCCAATATGGAATAGACAAGACCTACTCCTTGCT
This sequence comes from Balaenoptera physalus, assembly GCF_965194825.1. Classification (NCBI taxonomy): domain Eukaryota; kingdom Metazoa; phylum Chordata; class Mammalia; order Artiodactyla; family Balaenopteridae; genus Balaenoptera; species Balaenoptera physalus. Next base: position 263,242 of record NW_028126227.1, read on the forward strand.
CAGAGAACTGGACACAACACGCCCGATTCACCGCACAAGAATATATCTGACTAGTAATAATCTTAAAACCTATGTATTGATATCTCTCTGTTAGTGTGTCAAGTGGGTGTAAAGCGGCCTAAACACAGCCGTGAAAAGCAGCTAAACCCCATTATAAAAATAAATTACTTTTAAAAACCCATGAAACAAAGACAGGGAAAGAGAGAGAAATTCTTACACAATTCGTTCAGGGGCTGTGATGCAACCTGGATTGACCATATCTAGACCCACAGCTGGATGAGACATAAGGGTGGACACTCTTGGGGCTGAGAGGTCTGGTGAGGTTGGGTGAGCAAACGCAGACCCTTTAAAGTAATACTGCGTGCTACCCATCGCATGGGTCCCAAATCTCCAGGTTCAAGGGCATCTTCCTACATCGAAAACATGCATGAGAAACCCAGAAGATGGTACACCGTGTGATGGGGAAAGGTTTCTAAAACGCACCTCATTTCTCATCTCCTTGTGCTCGGGTTCGCCATTCCAGCCACTTTACTAGCAATCTCCCTACTTGGAGCATCAGCACCTTTAACCTCCTGTTCCGTACAGGTTGCAATTTGTCCTGAGGATGAACGGGAAGACGGGGAACCAATGAGAGACTAGCTCTTGGTGTTGGGACAGACACAGGCCACTCTATTTTCCCATCAGGAAGAAGAATTAACCACAGGCTCAGCCTGCCCCCCTGAACCAGAACAGGGCCTGAAGCCATCCTGCGCTTTTGCGGCCAGCTCCCAAAAAACCGCCTTGTAAAATGGAGCTTCAGGGCACTGCAATTCACAAACCTGCAGAGTTATAAATGATAACTCTCATCCACAAATATATTGAGGGAAGGCAAAGAAGAGGATTTGAAATCAAGGCAGAATTGCAGGAAACAGATTTCAGGAGGTAGATTCGAATCGCCTTTAAAGCACATGAAAAGCGGCAAAACGTTGACAATGATGCCCTTGGCCAAAAAGGGCGTATGCGTTTTTTCCTGAATATATTCAGGAAAAAACGCATACGCCCTTTTTGGCCAACCAAGCAACCTGGAAAGGCAAATCAGCGCTACAAAGAAGTCTCGCTTCCCATCGGTCAAAAGGGCCATGCTGAAAAAAGTGTCAAAACCAGAAATGCAGGACAGGCCATGGAGAAATGGGAGCCTTGCTACACTGATGGGCGGGATGTAAATTGCCAACAGCCACTCTGGAGAAGTGTACGGTGTGTCCTGAAACATCTAAAAAACACAGCTTAGAGAGCATAGGGCACTTCCACGCATGGGGGGATAAAGTGGGAAAATTGAAAATCAGCAAGACACAAGCACCCCAAAGTTTAGGGCTGCTCTGTTGACAAGGACCTCCACTTCCTTCCACCTTAAATATCCCAGGAAAGCGAAAAATGGATAAAAAAGTTGTGGTCCTTATGTACAATGGAATATCACTCAGCCATGAAATCAATGTCATAAGGCTAGTAGCAGCATGATGAGTGGATTTAGGTAAGACGATTCTAAGTGAAATAAGTCACACAGAAAAGGACACTTCTCATAAGGTGTCACTTATAGAGGGAATGTAAAAACCGTTACACTTGAACTGAATTACAAAACAGAACAGAGTCACACATGCAGAAAACACACTATGGCTGCTTAACGGGAAAGGTGAGGTGGGGTGATACATAAAACAAGAGTTTCAAATTAGCTCAGATACCGTTCCATAAACCCAATATGGAATAGACAAGACCTACTCCTTGCTCAGAGAACTGGACACAACACGCCCGATTCACCGCACAAGAATATATCTGACTAGTAATAATCTTAAAACCTATGTATTGATATCTCTCTGTTAGTGTGTCAAGTGGGTGTAAAGCGGCCTAAACACAGCCGTGAAAAGCAGCTAAACCCCATTATAAAAATAAATTACTTTTAAAAACCCATGAAACAAAGACAGGGAAAGAGAGAGAAATTCTTACACAATTCGTTCAGGGGCTGTGATGCAACCTGGATTGACCATATCTAGACCCACAGCTGGATGAGACATAAGGGTGGACACTCTTGGGGCTGAGAGGTCTGGTGAGGTTGGGTGAGCAAACGCAGACCCTTTAAAGTAATACTGCGTGCTACCCATCGCATGGGTCCCAAATCTCCAGGTTCAAGGGCATCTTCCTACATCGAAAACATGCATGAGAAACCCAGAAGATGGTACACCGTGTGATGGGGAAAGGTTTCTAAAACGCACCTCATTTCTCATCTCCTTGTGCTCGGGTTCGCCATTCCAGCCACTTTACTAGCCATCTCCCTACTTGGAGCATCAGCACCTTTAACCTCCTGTTCCGTACAGGTTGCAATTTGTCCTGAGGATGAACGGGAAGACGGGGAACCAATGAGAGACTAGCTCTTGGTGTTGGGACAGGGACAGGTCACTCTATTTTCCCATCAGGAAGAAGAATTAACCACAGGCTCAGCCTGCCCCCCTGAACCAGAACAGGGCCTGAAGCCATCCTGCGCTTTTGCGGCCGGCTCCCAAAAAAGCGACTTGTAAAATGGAGCTTCAGGGCACTGCAATTCACAAACCTGCAGAGTTATAAATGATAACTCTCGTCCACAAATATATTGAGGGAAGGCAAAGAAGAGGATTTGAAATCAAGGCAGAATTGCAGGAAACAGATTTCAGGAGGTAGATTCGAATCGCCTTTAAAGCACATGAAAAGCGGCAAAACGTTGACAATGATGCCCTTGGCCAAAAAGGGCGTATGCGTTTTTTCCTGAATATATTCAGGAAAAAACGCATACGCCCTTTTTGGCCAACCAAGCAACCTGGAAAGGCAAATCAGCGCTACAAAGAAGTCTCGCTTCCCATCGGTCAAAAGGGCCATGCTGAAAAAAGTGTCAAAACCAGAAATGCAGGACAGGCCATGGAGAAATGGGAGCCTTGCTACACTGATGGGCGGGATGTAAATTGCCAACAGCCACTCTGGAGAAGTGTACGGTGGGTCCTGAAACATCTAAAAAACACAGCTTAGAGAGCATAGGGCACTTCCACGCATGGGGGGATAAAGTGGGAAAATTGAAAATCAGCAAGACACAAGCACCCCAAAGTTTAGGGCTGCTCTGTTGACAAGGACCTCCACTTCCTTCCACCTTAAATATCCCAGGAAAGCGAAAAATGGATAAAAAAGTTGTGGTCCTTATGTACAATGGAATATCACTCAGCCATGAAATCAATGTCATAAGGCTAGTAGCAGCATGATGAGTGGATTTAGGTAAGACGATTCTAAGTGAAATAAGTCACACAGAAAAGGACACTTCTCATAAGGTGTCACTTATAGAGGGAATGTAAAAATCGTTACACTTGAACTGAATTACAAAACAGAACAGAGTCACACATGCAGAAAACACACTATGGCTGCTTAACGGGAAAGGTGAGGTGGGGTGATACATAAAACAAGAGTTTCAAATTAGCTCAGATACCGTTCCATAAACCCAATATGGAATAGACAAGACCTACTCCTTGCTCAGAGAACTGGACACAACACGCCCGATTCACCGCACAAGAATATATCTGACTAGTAATAATCTTAAAACCTATGTATTGATATCTCTCTGTTAGTGTGTCAAGTGGGTGTAAAGCGGCCTAAACACAGCCGTGAAAAGCAGCTAAACCCCATTATAAAAATAAATTACTTTTAAAAACCCATGAAACAAAGACAGGGAAAGAGAGAGAAATTCTTACACAATTCGTTCAGGGGCTGTGATGCAACCTGGATTGACCATATCTAGACCCACAGCTGGATGAGACATAAGGGTGGACACTCTTGGGGCTGAGAGGTCTGGTGAGGTTGGGTGAGCAAACGCAGACCCTTTAAAGTAATACTGCGTGCTACCCATCGCATGGGTCCCAAATCTCCAGGTTCAAGGGCATCTTCCTACATCGAAAACATGCATGAGAAACCCAGAAGATGGTACACCGTGTGATGGGGAAAGGTTTCTAAAACGCACCTCATTTCTCATCTCCTTGTGCTCGGGTTCGCCATTCCAGCCACTTTACTAGCAATCTCCCTACTTGGAGCATCAGCACCTTTAACCTCCTGTTCCGTACAGGTTGCAATTTGTCCTGAGGATGAACGGGAAGACGGGGAACCAATGAGAGACTAGCTCTTGGTGTTGGGACAGACACAGGCCACTCTATTTTCCCATCAGGAAGAAGAATTAACCACAGGCTCAGCCTGCCCCCCTGAACCAGAACAGGGCCTGAAGCCATCCTGCGCTTTTGCGGCCAGCTCCCAAAAAACCGCCTTGTAAAATGGAGCTTCAGGGCACTGCAATTCACAAACCTGCAGAGTTATAAATGATAACTCTCATCCACAAATATATTGAGGGAAGGCAAAGAAGAGGATTTGAAATCAAGGCAGAATTGCAGGAAACAGATTTCAGGAGGTAGATTCGAATCGCCTTTAAAGCACATGAAAAGCGGCAAAACGTTGACAATGATGCCCTTGGCCAAAAAGGGCGTATGCGTTTTTTCCTGAATATATTCAGGAAAAAACGCATACGCCCTTTTTGGCCAACCAAGCAACCTGGAAAGGCAAATCAGCGCTACAAAGAAGTCTCGCTTCCCATCGGTCAAAAGGGCCATGCTGAAAAAAGTGTCAAAACCAGAAATGCAGGACAGGCCATGGAGAAATGGGAGCCTTGCTACACTGATGGGCGGGATGTAAATTGCCAACAGCCACTCTGGAGAAGTGTACGGTGTGTCCTGAAACATCTAAAAAACACAGCTTAGAGAGCATAGGGCACTTCCACGCATGGGGGGATAAAGTGGGAAAATTGAAAATCAGCAAGACACAAGCACCCCAAAGTTTAGGGCTGCTCTGTTGACAAGGACCTCCACTTCCTTCCACCTTAAATATCCCAGGAAAGCGAAAAATGGATAAAAAAGTTGTGGTCCTTATGTACAATGGAATATCACTCAGCCATGAAATCAATGTCATAAGGCTAGTAGCAGCATGATGAGTGGATTTAGGTAAGACGATTCTAAGTGAAATAAGTCACACAGAAAAGGACACTTCTCATAAGGTGTCACTTATAGAGGGAATGTAAAAACCGTTACACTTGAACTGAATTACAAAACAGAACAGAGTCACACATGCAGAAAACACACTATGGCTGCTTAACGGGAAAGGTGAGGTGGGGTGATACATAAAACAAGAGTTTCAAATTAGCTCAGATACCGTTCCATAAACCCAATATGGAATAGACAAGACCTACTCCTTGCTCAGAGAACTGGACACAACACGCCCGATTCACCGCACAAGAATATATCTGACTAGTAATAATCTTAAAACCTATGTATTGATATCTCTCTGTTAGTGTGTCAAGTGGGTGTAAAGCGGCCTAAACACAGCCGTGAAAAGCAGCTAAACCCCATTATAAAAATAAATTACTTTTAAAAACCCATGAAACAAAGACAGGGAAAGAGAGAGAAATTCTTACACAATTCGTTCAGGGGCTGTGATGCAACCTGGATTGACCATATCTAGACCCACAGCTGGATGAGACATAAGGGTGGACACTCTTGGGGCTGAGAGGTCTGGTGAGGTTGGGTGAGCAAACGCAGACCCTTTAAAGTAATACTGCGTGCTACCCATCGCATGGGTCCCAAATCTCCAGGTTCAAGGGCATCTTCCTACATCGAAAACATGCATGAGAAACCCAGAAGATGGTACACCGTGTGATGGGGAAAGGTTTCTAAAACGCACCTCATTTCTCATCTCCTTGTGCTCGGGTTCGCCATTCCAGCCACTTTACTAGCCATCTCCCTACTTGGAGCATCAGCACCTTTAACCTCCTGTTCCGTACAGGTTGCAATTTGTCCTGAGGATGAACGGGAAGACGGGGAACCAATGAGAGACTAGCTCTTGGTGTTGGGACAGGGACAGGTCACTCTATTTTCCCATCAGGAAGAAGAATTAACCACAGGCTCAGCCTGCCCCCCTGAACCAGAACAGGGCCTGAAGCCATCCTGCGCTTTTGCGGCCGGCTCCCAAAAAAGCGACTTGTAAAATGGAGCTTCAGGGCACTGCAATTCACAAACCTGCAGAGTTATAAATGATAACTCTCGTCCACAAATATATTGAGGGAAGGCAAAGAAGAGGATTTGAAATCAAGGCAGAATTGCAGGAAACAGATTTCAGGAGGTAGATTCGAATCGCCTTTAAAGCACATGAAAAGCGGCAAAACGTTGACAATGATGCCCTTGGCCAAAAAGGGCGTATGCGTTTTTTCCTGAATATATTCAGGAAAAAACGCATACGCCCTTTTTGGCCAACCAAGCAACCTGGAAAGGCAAATCAGCGCTACAAAGAAGTCTCGCTTCCCATCGGTCAAAAGGGCCATGCTGAAAAAAGTGTCAAAACCAGAAATGCAGGACAGGCCATGGAGAAATGGGAGCCTTGCTACACTGATGGGCGGGATGTAAATTGCCAACAGCCACTCTGGAGAAGTGTACGGTGGGTCCTGAAACATCTAAAAAACACAGCTTAGAGAGCATAGGGCACTTCCACGCATGGGGGGATAAAGTGGGAAAATTGAAAATCAGCAAGACACAAGCACCCCAAAGTTTAGGGCTGCTCTGTTGACAAGGACCTCCACTTCCTTCCACCTTAAATATCCCAGGAAAGCGAAAAATGGATAAAAAAGTTGTGGTCCTTATGTACAATGGAATATCACTCAGCCATGAAATCAATGTCATAAGGCTAGTAGCAGCATGATGAGTGGATTTAGGTAAGACGATTCTAAGTGAAATAAGTCACACAGAAAAGGACACTTCTCATAAGGTGTCACTTATAGAGGGAATGTAAAAATCGTTACACTTGAACTGAATTACAAAACAGAACAGAGTCACACATGCAGAAAACACACTATGGCTGCTTAACGGGAAAGGTGAGGTGGGGTGATACATAAAACAAGAGTTTCAAATTAGCTCAGATACCGTTCCATAAACCCAATATGGAATAGACAAGACCTACTCCTTGCTCAGAGAACTGGACACAACACGCCCGATTCACCGCACAAGAATATATCTGACTAGTAATAATCTTAAAACCTATGTATTGATATCTCTCTGTTAGTGTGTCAAGTGGGTGTAAAGCGGCCTAAACACAGCCGTGAAAAGCAGCTAAACCCCATTATAAAAATAAATTACTTTTAAAAACCCATGAAACAAAGACAGGGAAAGAGAGAGAAATTCTTACACAATTCGTTCAGGGGCTGTGATGCAACCTGGATTGACCATATCTAGACCCACAGCTGGATGAGACATAAGGGTGGACACTCTTGGGGCTGAGAGGTCTGGTGAGGTTGGGTGAGCAAACGCAGACCCTTTAAAGTAATACTGCGTGCTACCCATCGCATGGGTCCCAAATCTCCAGGTTCAAGGGCATCTTCCTACATCGAAAACATGCATGAGAAACCCAGAAGATGGTACACCGTGTGATGGGGAAAGGTTTCTAAAACGCACCTCATTTCTCATCTCCTTGTGCTCGGGTTCGCCATTCCAGCCACTTTACTAGCAATCTCCCTACTTGGAGCATCAGCACCTTTAACCTCCTGTTCCGTACAGGTTGCAATTTGTCCTGAGGATGAACGGGAAGACGGGGAACCAATGAGAGACTAGCTCTTGGTGTTGGGACAGACACAGGCCACTCTATTTTCCCATCAGGAAGAAGAATTAACCACAGGCTCAGCCTGCCCCCCTGAACCAGAACAGGGCCTGAAGCCATCCTGCGCTTTTGCGGCCAGCTCCCAAAAAACCGCCTTGTAAAATGGAGCTTCAGGGCACTGCAATTCACAAACCTGCAGAGTTATAAATGATAACTCTCATCCACAAATATATTGAGGGAAGGCAAAGAAGAGGATTTGAAATCAAGGCAGAATTGCAGGAAACAGATTTCAGGAGGTAGATTCGAATCGCCTTTAAAGCACATGAAAAGCGGCAAAACGTTGACAATGATGCCCTTGGCCAAAAAGGGCGTATGCGTTTTTTCCTGAATATATTCAGGAAAAAACGCATACGCCCTTTTTGGCCAACCAAGCAACCTGGAAAGGCAAATCAGCGCTACAAAGAAGTCTCGCTTCCCATCGGTCAAAAGGGCCATGCTGAAAAAAGTGTCAAAACCAGAAATGCAGGACAGGCCATGGAGAAATGGGAGCCTTGCTACACTGATGGGCGGGATGTAAATTGCCAACAGCCACTCTGGAGAAGTGTACGGTGTGTCCTGAAACATCTAAAAAACACAGCTTAGAGAGCATAGGGCACTTCCACGCATGGGGGGATAAAGTGGGAAAATTGAAAATCAGCAAGACACAAGCACCCCAAAGTTTAGGGCTGCTCTGTTGACAAGGACCTCCACTTCCTTCCACCTTAAATATCCCAGGAAAGCGAAAAATGGATGAAAAAGTTGTGGTCCTTATGTACAATGGAATATCACTCAGCCATGAAATCAATGTCATAAGGCTAGTAGCAGCATGATGAGTGGATTTAGGTAAGACGATTCTAAGTGAAATAAGTCACACAGAAAAGGACACTTCTCATAAGGTGTCACTTATAGAGGGAATGTAAAAACCGTTACACTTGAACTGAATTACAAAACAGAACAGAGTCACACATGCAGAAAACACACTATGGCTGCTTAACGGGAAAGGTGAGGTGGGGTGATACATAAAACAAGAGTTTCAAATTAGCTCAGATACCGTTCCATAAACCCAATATGGAATAGACAAGACCTACTCCTTGCTCAGAGAACTGGACACAACACGCCCGATTCACCGCACAAGAATATATCTGACTAGTAATAATCTTAAAACCTATGTATTGATATCTCTCTGTTAGTGTGTCAAGTGGGTGTAAAGCGGCCTAAACACAGCCGTGAAAAGCAGCTAAACCCCATTATAAAAATAAATTACTTTTAAAAACCCATGAAACAAAGACAGGGAAAGAGAGAGAAATTCTTACACAATTCGTTCAGGGGCTGTGATGCAACCTGGATTGACCATATCTAGACCCACAGCTGGATGAGACATAAGGGTGGACACTCTTGGGGCTGAGAGGTCTGGTGAGGTTGGGTGAGCAAACGCAGACCCTTTAAAGTAATACTGCGTGCTACCCATCGCATGGGTCCCAAATCTCCAGGTTCAAGGGCATCTTCCTACATCGAAAACATTCATGAGAAACCCAGAAGATGGTACACCGTGTGATGGGGAAAGGTTTCTAAAACGCACCTCATTTCTCATCTCCTTGTGCTCGGGTTCGCCATTCCAGCCACTTTACTAGCAATCTCCCTACTTGGAGCATCAGCACCTTTAACCTCCTGTTCCATACAGGTTGCAATTTGTCCTGAGGATGAACGGGAAGACGGGGAACCAATGAGAGACTAGCTCTTGGTGTTGGGACAGGCACAGGTCACTCTATTTTCCCATCAGGAAGAAGAATTAACCACAGGCTCATCCTGCCCCCCTGAACCAGAACAGGGCCTGAAGCCATCCTGCGCTTTTGCGGCCGGCTCCCAAAAAAGCGACTTGTAAAATGGAGCTTCAGGGCACTGCAATTCACAAACCTGCAGAGTTATAAATGATAACTCTCGTCCACAAATATATTGAGGGAAGGCAAAGAAGAGGATTTGAAATCAAGGCAGAATTGAAGGAAACAGATTTCAGGAGGTAGATTCGAATCGCCTTTAAAGCACATGAAAAGCGGCAAAACGTTGACAATGATGCCCTTGGCCAAAAAGGGCGTATGCGTTTTTTCCTGAATATATTCAGGAAAAAACGTATACGCCCTTTTTGGCCAACCAAGCAACCTGGAAAGGCAAATCAGCGCTACAAAGAAGTCTCGCTTCCCATCGGTCAAAAGGGCCATGCTGAAAAAACTGTCAAAACCAGAAATGCAGGACAGGCCATGGAGAAATGGGAGCCTTGCTACACTGATGGGCGGGATGTAAATTGCCAACAGCCACTCTGGAGAAGTGTACGGTGTGTCCTGAAACATCTAAAAAACACAGCTTAGAGAGCATAGGGTACTTCCACGCATGGGGGGATAAAGTGGGAAAATTGAAAATCAGCAAGACACAAGCACCCCAAAGTTTAGGGCTGCTCTGTTGACAAGGACCTCCACTTCCTTCCACCTTAAATATCCCAGGAAAGCGAAAAATGGATAAAAAAGTTGTGGTCCTTATGTACAATGGAATATCACTCAGCCATGAAATCAATGTCATAAGGCTACTAGCAGCATGATGAGTGGATTTAGGTAAGACGATTCTAAGTGAAATAAGTCACACAGAAAAGGACACTTCTCATAAGGTGTCACTTATAGAGGGAATGTAAAAACCGTTACACTTGAACTGAATTACAAAACAGAACAGAGTCACACATGCAGAAAACACACTATGGCTGCTTAACGGGAAAGGTGAGGTGGGGTGATACATAAAACAAGAGTTTCAAATTAGCTCAGATACCGTTCCATAAACCCAATATGGAATAGACAAGACCTACTCCTTGCTCAGAGAACTGGACTCAACACGCCCGATTCACCGCACAAGAATATATCTGACTAGTAATAATCTTAAAACCTATGTATTGATATCTCTCTGTTAGTGTGTCAAGTGGGTGTAAAGCGGCCTAAACACAGCCGTTAAAAGCAGCTAAAGCCCATTATAAAAATAAATTACTTTTAAAAACCCATGAAACAAAGACAGGGAAAGAGAGAGAAATTCTTATACAATTCGTTCAGGGGCTGTGATGCAACCTGGATTGACCATATCTAGACACACAGCTGGATGAGACATAAGGGTGGACACTCTTGGGGCTGAGAGGTTTGGTGAGGTTGGGTGAGCAAACGCAGACCATTTAAAGTAATACTGCGTGCTACCCATCGCATGGATCCCAAATCTCCAGGTTCAAGGGCATCTTCCTACATCGAAAACATGCATGAGAAACCCAGACGATCGTACACCGTGTGATGGGGAAAGGTTTCTAAAACGCACCTCATTTCTCATCTCCTTGTGCTCGGGTTCGCCATTCCAGCCACTTTACTAGCAATCTCCCTACTTGGAGCATCAGCACCTTTAACCTCCTGTTCCGTACAGGTTGCAATTTGTCCTGAGGATGAACGGGAAGACGGGGAACCAATGAGAGACTAGCTCTTGGTGTTGGGACAGGGACAGGTCACTCTATTTTCCCATCAGGAAGAAGAATTAACCACAGGCTCAGCCTGCCCCCCTGAACCAGAACAGGGCCTGAAGCCATCCTGCGCTTTTGCGGCCGGCTCCCAAAAAAGCGACTTGTAAAATGGAGCTTCAGGGCACTGCAATTCACAAACCTGCAGAGTTATAAATGATAACTCTCGTCCACAAATATATTGAGGGAAGGCAAAGAAGAGGATTTGAAATCAAGGCAGAATTGCAGGAAACAGATTTCAGGAGGTAGATTCGAATCGCCTTTAAAGCACATGAAAAGCGGCAAAACGTTGACAATGATGCCCTTGGCCAAAAAGGGCGTATGCGTTTTTTCCTGAATATATTCAGGAAAAAACGCATACGCCCTTTTTGGCCAACCAAGCAACCTGGAAAGGCAAATCAGCGCTACAAAGAAGTCTCGCTTCCCATCGGTCAAAAGGGCCATGCTGAAAAAAGTGTCAAAACCAGAAATGCAGGACAGGCCATGGAGAAATGGGAGCCTTGCTACACTGATGGGCGGGATGTAAATTGCCAACAGCCACTCTGGAGAAGTGTACGGTGGGTCCTGAAACATCTAAAAAACACAGCTTAGAGAGCATAGGGCACTTCCACGCATGGGGGGATAAAGTGGGAAAATTGAAAATCAGCAAGACACAAGCACCCCAAAGTTTAGGGCTGCTCTGTTGACAAGGACCTCCACTTCCTTCCACCTTAAATATCCCAGGAAAGCGAAAAATGGATAAAAAAGTTGTGGTCCTTATGTACAATGGAATATCACTCAGCCATGAAATCAATGTCATAAGGCTAGTAGCAGCATGATGAGTGGATTTAGGTAAGACGATTCTAAGTGAAATAAGTCACACAGAAAAGGACACTTCTCATAAGGTGTCACTTATAGAGGGAATGTAAAAATCGTTACACTTGAACTGAATTACAAAACAGAACAGAGTCACACATGCAGAAAACACACTATGGCTGCTTAACGGGAAAGGTGAGGTGGGGTGATACATAAAACAAGAGTTTCAAATTAGCTCAGATACCGTTCCATAAACCCAATATGGAATAGACAAGACCTACTCCTTGCTCAGAGAACTGGACACAACACGCCCGATTCACCGCACAAGAATATATCTGACTAGTAATAATCTTAAAACCTATGTATTGATATCTCTCTGTTAGTGTGTCAAGTGGGTGTAAAGCGGCCTAAACACAGCCGTGAAAAGCAGCTAAACCCCATTATAAAAATAAATTACTTTTAAAAACCCATGAAACAAAGACAGGGAAAGAGAGAGAAATTCTTACACAATTCGTTCAGGGGCTGTGATGCAACCTGGATTGACCATATCTAGACCCACAGCTGGATGAGACATAAGGGTGGACACTCTTGGGGCTGAGAGGTCTGGTGAGGTTGGGTGAGCAAACGCAGACCCTTTAAAGTAATACTGCGTGCTACCCATCGCATGGGTCCCAAATCTCCAGGTTCAAGGGCATCTTCCTACATCGAAAACATGCATGAGAAACCCAGAAGATGGTACACCGTGTGATGGGGAAAGGTTTCTAAAACGCACCTCATTTCTCATCTCCTTGTGCTCGGGTTCGCCATTCCAGCCACTTTACTAGCAATCTCCCTACTTGGAGCATCAGCACCTTTAACCTCCTGTTCCGTACAGGTTGCAATTTGTCCTGAGGATGAACGGGAAGACGGGGAACCAATGAGAGACTAGCTCTTGGTGTTGGGACAGACACAGGCCACTCTATTTTCCCATCAGGAAGAAGAATTAACCACAGGCTCAGCCTGCCCCCCTGAACCAGAACAGGGCCTGAAGCCATCCTGCGCTTTTGCGGCCAGCTCCCAAAAAACCGCCTTGTAAAATGGAGCTTCAGGGCACTGCAATTCACAAACCTGCAGAGTTATAAATGATAACTCTCATCCACAAATATATTGAGGGAAGGCAAAGAAGAGGATTTGAAATCAAGGCAGAATTGCAGGAAACAGATTTCAGGAGGTAGATTCGAATCGCCTTTAAAGCACATGAAAAGCGGCAAAACGTTGACAATGATGCCCTTGGCCAAAAAGGGCGTATGCGTTTTTTCCTGAATATATTCAGGAAAAAACGCATACGCCCTTTTTGGCCAACCAAGCAACCTGGAAAGGCAAATCAGCGCTACAAAGAAGTCTCGCTTCCCATCGGTCAAAAGGGCCATGCTGAAAAAAGTGTCAAAACCAGAAATGCAGGACAGGCCATGGAGAAATGGGAGCCTTGCTACACTGATGGGCGGGATGTAAATTGCCAACAGCCACTCTGGAGAAGTGTACGGTGTGTCCTGAAACATCTAAAAAACACAGCTTAGAGAGCATAGGGCACTTCCACGCATGGGGGGATAAAGTGGGAAAATTGAAAATCAGCAAGACACAAGCACCCCAAAGTTTAGGGCTGCTCTGTTGACAAGGACCTCCACTTCCTTCCACCTTAAATATCCCAGGAAAGCGAAAAATGGATAAAAAAGTTGTGGTCCTTATGTACAATGGAATATCACTCAGCCATGAATTCAATGTCATAAGGCTAGTAGCAGCATGATGAGTGGATTTAGGTAAGACGATTCTAAGTGAAATAAGTCACACAGAAAAGGACACTTCTCATAAGGTGTCACTTATAGAGGGAATGTAAAAACCGTTACACTTGAACTGAATTACAAAACAGAACAGAGTCACACATGCAGAAAACACACTATGGCTGCTTAACGGGAAAGGTGAGGTGGGGTGATACATAAAACAAGAGTTTCAAATTAGCTCAGATACCGTTCCATAAACCCAATATGGAATAGACAAGACCTACTCCTTGCTCAGAGAACTGGACACAACACGCCCGATTCACCGCACAAGAATATATCTGACTAGTAATAATCTTAAAACCTATGTATTGATATCTCTCTGTTAGTGTGTCAAGTGGGTGTAAAGCGGCCTAAACACAGCCGTGAAAAGCAGCTAAACCCCATTATAAAAATAAATTACTTTTAAAAACCCATGAAACAAAGACAGGGAAAGAGAGAGAAATTCTTACACAATTCGTTCAGGGGCTGTGATGCAACCTGGATTGACCATATCTAGACCCACAGCTGGATGAGACATAAGGGTGGACACTCTTGGGGCTGAGAGGTCTGGTGAGGTTGGGTGAGCAAACGCAGACCCTTTAAAGTAATACTGCGTGCTACCCATCGCATGGGTCCCAAATCTCCAGGTTCAAGGGCATCTTCCTACATCGAAAACATGCATGAGAAACCCAGAAGATGGTACACCGTGTGATGGGGAAAGGTTTCTAAAACGCACCTCATTTCTCATCTCCTTGTGCTCGGGTTCGCCATTCCAGCCACTTTACTAGCAATCTCCCTACTTGGAGCATCAGCACCTTTAACCTCCTGTTCCGTACAGGTTGCAATTTGTCCTGAGGATGAACGGGAAGACGGGGAACCAATGAGAGACTAGCTCTTGGTGTTGGGACAGGCACAGGCCACTCTATTTTCCCATCAGGAAGAAGAATTAACCACAGGCTCAGCCTGCCCCCCTGAACCAGAACAGGGCCTGAAGCCATCCTGCGCTTTTGCGGCCAGCTCCCAAAAAACCGACTTGTAAAATGGAGCTTCAGGGCACTGCAATTCACAAACCTGCAGAGTTATAAATCATAACTCTCGTCCACAAATATATTGAGGGAAGGCAAAGAAGAGGATTTGAAATCAAGGCAGAATTGCAGGAAACAGATTTCAGGAGGTAGATTCGAATCGCCTTTAAAGCACATGAAAAGGGGCAAAACGTTGACAATGATGCCCTTGGCCAAAAAGGGCGTATGCGTTTTTTCCTGAATATATTCAGGAAAAACCGCATACGCCCTTTTTGGCCAACCAAGCAACCTGGAAAGGCAAATCAGCGCTACAAAGAAGTCTCGCTTCCCATCGGTCAAAAGGGCCATGCTGAAAAAAGTGTCAAAACCAGAAATGCAGGACAGGCCATGGAGAAATGGGAGCCTTGTTACACTGATGGGCGGGATGTAAATTGCCAACAGCCACTCTGGAGAAGTGTACGGTGTGTCCTGAAACATCTAAAAAACACAGCTTAGAGAGCATAGGGCACTTCCACGCATGGGGGGATAAAGTGGGAAAATTGAAAATCAGCAAGACACAAGCACCCCAAAGTTTAGGGCTGCTCTGTTGACAAGGACCTCCACTTCCTTCCACCTTAAATATCCCAGGAAAGCGAAAAATGGATAAAAAAGTTGTGGTCCTTATGTACAATGGAATATCACTCAGCCATGAAATCAATGTCATAAGGCTAGTAGCAGCATGATGAGTGGATTTAGGTAAGACGATTCTAAGTGAAATAAGTCACACAGAAAAGGACACTTCTCATAAGGTGTCACTTATAGAGGGAATGTAAAAACCGTTACACTTGAACTGAATTACAAAACAGAACAGAGTCACATATGCAGAAAACACACTATGGCTGCTTAACGGGAAAGGTGAGGTGGGGTGATACATAAAACAAGAGTTTCAAATTAGCTCAGATACCGTTCCATAAACCCAATATGGAATAGACAAGACCTACTCCTTGCTCAGAGAACTGGACTCAACACGCCCGATTCACCGCACAAGAATATATCTGACTAGTAATAATCTTAAAACCTATGTATTGATATCTCTCTGTTAGTGTGTCAAGTGGGTGTAAAGCGGCATAAACACAGCCGTGAAAAGCAGCTAAACCCCATTATAAAAATAAATTACTTTTAAAAACCCATGAAACAAAGACAGGGAAAGAGAGAGAAATTCTTACACAATTCGTTCAGGGGCTGTGATGCAACCTGGATTGACCATATCCAGACCCACAGCTGGATGAGACATAAGGGTGGACACTCTTGGGGCTGAGAGGTTTGGTGAGGTTGGGTGAGCAAACGCAGACCCTTTAAAGTAATACTGCGTGCTACCCATCGCATGGGTCCCAAATCTCCAGGTTCAAGGGCATCTTCCTACATCGAAAACATGCATGAGAAACCCAGAAGATGGTACACCGTGTGATGGGGAAAGGTTTCTAAAACGCACCTCATTTCTCATCTCCTTGTGCTCGGGTTCGCCATTCCAGCCACTTTACTAGCAATCTCCCTACTTGGAGCATCAGCACCTTTAACCTCCTGTTCCGTACAGGTTGCAATTTGTCCTGAGGATGAACGGGAAGACGGGGAACCAATGAGAGACTAGCTCTTGGTGTTGGGACAGGCACAGGTCACTCTATTTTCCCATCAGGAAGAAGAATTAACCACAGGCTCAGCCTGCCCCCCGGAACCAGAACAGGGCCTGAAGCCATCCGGCGCTTTTGCGGAGAGCTCCCAAAAAACCGACTTGTAAAATGGAGCTTCAGGGCACTGCAATTCACAAACCTGCAGAGTTATAAATGATAACTCTCGTCCACAAATATATTGAGGGAAGGCAAAGAAGAGGATTTGAAATCAAGGCAGAATTGCAGGAAACAGATTTCAGGAGGTAGATTCGAATCGCCTTTAAAGCACATGAAAAGCGGCAAAACGTTGACAATGATGCCCTTGGCCAAAAAGGGCGTATGCGTTTTTTCCTGAATATATTCAGGAAAAAACGCATACGCCCTTTTTGGCCAACCAAGCAACCTGGAAAGGCAAATCAGCGCTACAAAGAAGTCTCGCTTCCCATCGGTCAAAAGGGCCATGCTGAAAAAAGTGTCAAAACCAGAAATGCAGGACAGGCCATGGAGAAATGGGAGCCTTGCTACACTGATGGGCGGGATGTAAATTGCCAACAGCCACTCTGGAGAAGTGTACGGTGTGTCCTGAAACATCTAAAAAACACAGCTTAGAGAGCATAGGGCACTTCCACGCATGGGGGGATAAAGTGGGAAAATTGAAAATCAGCAAGACACAAGCACCCCAAAGTTTAGGGCTGCTCTGTTGACAAGGACCTCCACTTCCTTCCACCTTAAATATCCCAGGAAAGCGAAAAATGGATAAAAAAGTTGTGGTCCTTATGTACAATGGAATATCACTCAGCCATGAAATCAATGTCATAAGGCTAGTAGCAGCATGATGAGTGGATTTAGGTAAGACGATTCTAAGTGAAATAAGTCACACAGAAAAGGACACTTCTCATAAGGTGTCACTTATAGAGGGAATGTAAAAACCGTTACACTTGAACTGAATTACAAAACAGAACAGAGTCACGCATGCAGAAAACACACTATGGCTGCTTAACGGGAAAGGTGAGGTGGGGTGATACATAAAACAAGAGTTTCAAATTAGCTCAGATACCGTTCCATAAACCCAATATGTAATAGACAAGACCTACTCCTTGCTCAGAGAACTGGACTCAACACGCCCGATTCACCGCACAAGAATATATCTGACTAGTAATAATCTTAAAACCTATGTATTGATATCTCTCTGTTAGTGTGTCAAGTGGGTGTAAAGCGGCATAAACACAGCCGTGAAAAGCAGCTAAACCCCATTATAAAAATAAATTACTTTTAAAAACCCATGAAACAAAGACAGGGAAAGAGAGAGAAATTCTTACACAATTCGTTCAGGGGCTGTGATGCAACCTGGATTGACCATATCTAGACCCACAGCTGGATGAGACATAAGGGTGGACACTCTTGGGGCTGAGAGGTTTGGTGAGGTTGGGTGAGCAAACGCAGACCCTTTAAAGTAATACTGCGTGCTACCCATCACATGGTTCCCAAATCTCCAGGTTCAAGGGCATCTTCCTACATCGAAAACATGCATGAGAAACCCAGAAGATGGTACACCGTGTGATGGGGAAAGGTTTCTAAAACGCACCTCATTTCTCATCTCCTTGTGCTCGGGTTCGCCATTCCAGCCACTTTACTAGCAATCTCCCTACTTGGAGCATCAGCACCTTTAACCTCCTGTTCCGTACAGGTTGCAATTTGTCCTGAGGATGAACGGGAAGACGGGGTACCAATGAGAGACTAGCTCTTGGTGTTGGGACAGGCACAGGTCACTCTATTTTCCCATCAGGAAGAAGAATTAACCACAGGCTCAGCCTGCCCCCCTGAACCAGAACAGGGCCTGAAGCCATCCTGCGCTTTTGCGGCCAGCTCCCAAAAAACCGACTTGTAAAATGGAGCTTCAGGGCACTGCAATTCACAAACCTGCAGAGTTATAAATCATAACTCTCGTCCACAAATATATTGAGGGAAGGCAAAGAAGAGGATTTGAAATCAAGGCAGAATTGCAGGAAACAGATTTCAGGAGGTAGATTCGAATCGCCTTTAAAGCACATGAAAAGCGGCAAAACGTTGACAATGATGCCCTTGGCCAAAAAGGGCGTATGCGTTTTTTCCTGAATATATTCAGGAAAAAAAGCATACGCCCTTTTTGGCCAACCAAGCAACCTGGAAAGGCAAATCAGCGCTACAAAGAAGTCTCGCTTCCCATCGGTCAAAAGGGCCATGCTGAAAAAACTGTCAAAACCAGAAATGCAGGACAGGCCATGGAGAAATGGGAGCCTTGCTACACTGATGGGCGGGATGTAAATTGCCAACAGCCACTCTGGAGAAGTGTACGGTGTGTCCTGAAACATCTAAAAAACACAGCTTAGAGAGCATAGGGCACTTCCACGCATGGGGGGATAAAGTGGGAAAATTGAAAATCAGCAAGACACAAGCACCCCAAAGTTTAGGGCTGCTCTGTTGACAAGGACCTCCACTTCATTCCACCTTAAATATCCCAGGAAAGCGAAAAATGGATAAAAAAGTTGTGGTCCTTATGTACAATGGAATATCACTCAGTCATGAAATCAATGTCATAAGGCTAGTAGCAGCATGATGAGTGGATTTAGGTAAGACGATTCTAAGTGAAATAAGTCACACAGAAAAGGACACTTCTCATAAGGTGTCACTTATAGAGGGAATGTAAAAACCGTTACACTTGAACTGACTTACAATACAGAACAGAGTCACACATGCAGAAAACACACTATGGCTGCTTAACGGGAAAGGTGAGGTGGGGTGATACATAAAACAAGAGTTTCAAATTAGCTCAGATACCGTTCCATAAACCTAATATGTAATAGACAAGACCTACTCCTTGCTCAGAGAACTGGACTCAACACGCCCGATTCACCTCACAAGAATATATCTGACTAGTAATAATCTTAAAACCTATGTATTGATATCTCTCTGTTAGTGTGTCAAGTGGGTGTAAAGCGGCATAAACACAGCCGTGAAAAGCAGCTAAACCCCATTATAAAAATAAATTACTTTTAAAAACCCATGAAACAAAGACAGGGAAAGAGAGAGAAATTCTTACACAATTCGTTCAGGAGCTGTGATGCAACCTGGATTGACCATATCTAGACCCACAGCTGGATGAGACATAAGGGTGGACACTCTTGGGGCTGAGAGGTTTGGTGAGGTTGGGTGAGCAAACGCAGATCCTTTAAAGTAATACTGCGTGCTACCCATCGCATGGGTCCCAAATCTCCAGGTTCAAGGGCATCTTCCTACATCGAAAACATGCATGAGAAACCCAGAAGATGGTACACCGTGTGATGGGGAAAGGTTTCTAAAACGCACCTCATTTCTCATCTCCTTGTGCTCGGGTTCGCCATTCCAGCCACTTTACTAGCAATCTCCCTACTTGGAGCATCAGCACCTTTAACCTCCTGTTCCGTACAGGTTGCAATTTGTCCTGAGGATGAACGGGAAGATGGGGAACCAATGAGAGACTAGCTCTTGGTGTTGGGACAGGCACAGGTCACTCTATTTTCCCATCAGGAAGAAGAATTAACCACAGGCTCAGCCTGCCCCCCAGAACCAGAACAGGGCCTGAAGCCATCCGGCGCTTTTGCGGCCAGCTCCCAAAAAAGCGACTTGTAAAATGGAGCTTCAGGGCACTGCAATTCACAAACCTGCAGAGTTATAAATGATAACTCTCGTCCACAAATATATTGAGGGAAGGCAAAGAAGAGGATTTGAAATCAAGGCAGAATTGCAGGAAACAGATTTCAGGAGGTAGATTCAAATCGCCTTTAAAGCACATGAAAAGCAGCAAAACGTTGACAATGATGCCCTTGGCCAAAAAGGGCGTATGCGTTTTTTCCTGAATATATTCAGGAAAAAACGCATACGCCCTTTTTGGCCAACCAAGCAACCTGGAAAGGCAAATCAGCGCTACAAAGAAGTCTCGCTTCCCATCGGTCAAAAGGGCCATGCTGAAAAAAGTGTCAAAACCAGAAATGCAGGACAGGCCATGGAGAAATGGGAGCCTTGCTACACTGATGGGCGGGATGTAAATTGCCAACAGCCACTCTGGAGAAGTGTACGGTGTGTCCTGAAACATCTAAAAAACACAGCTTAGAGAGCATAGGGCACTTCCACGCATGGGGGGATAAAGTGGGAAAATTGAAAATCAGCAAGACACAAGCACCCCAAAGTTTAGGGCTGCTCTGTTGACAAGGACCTCCACTTCCTTCCACCTTAAATATCCCAGGAAAGCGAAAAATGGATAAAAAAGTTGTGGTCCTTATGTACAATGGAATATCACTCAGCCATGAAATCAATGTCATAAGGCTAGTAGCAGCATGATGAGTGGATTTAGGTAAGACGATTCTAAGTGAAATAAGTCACACAGAAAAGGACACTTCTCATAAGGTGTCACTTATAGAGGGAATGTAAAAACCGTTACACTTGAACTGAATTACAAAACAGAACAGAGTCACGCATGCAGAAAACACACTATGGCTGCTTAACGGGAAAGGTGAGGTGGGGTGATACATAAAACAAGAGTTTCAAATTAGCTCAGATACCGTTCCATAAACCCAATATGTAATAGACAAGACCTACTCCTTGCTCAGAGAACTGGACTCAACACGCCCGATTCACCGCACAAGAATATATCTGACTAGTAATAATCTTAAAACCTATGTATTGATATCTCTCTGTTAGTGTGTCAAGTGGGTGTAAAGCGGCATAAACACAGCCGTGAAAAGCAGCTAAACCCCATTATAAAAATAAATTACTTTTAAAAACCCATGAAACAAAGACAGGGAAAGAGAGAGAAATTCTTACACAATTCGTTCAGGGGCTGTGATGCAACCTGGATTGACCATATCTAGACCCACAGCTGGATGAGACATAAGGGTGGACACTCTTGGGGCTGAGAGGTTTGGTGAGGTTGGGTGAGCAAACGCAGACCCTTTAAAGTAATACTGCGTGCTACCCATCACATGGTTCCCAAATCTCCAGGTTCAAGGGCATCTTCCTACATCGAAAACATGCATGAGAAACCCAGAAGATGGTACACCGTGTGATGGGGAAAGGTTTCTAAAACGCACCTCATTTCTCATCTCTTTGTGCTCGGGTTCGCCATTCCAGCCACTTTACTAGCAATCTCCCTACTTGGAGCATCAGCACCTTTAACCTCCTGTTCCGTACAGGTTGCAATTTGTCCTGAGGATGAACGGGAAGACGGGGTACCAATGAGAGACTAGCTGTTGATGTTGGGACAGGCACAGGTCACTCTATTTTCCCATCAGGAAGAAGAATTAACCACAGGCTCAGCCTGCCCCCCTGAACCAGAACAGGGCCTGAAGCCATCCTGCGCTTTTGCGGCCAGCTCCCAAAAAACCGACTTGTAAAATGGAGCTTCAGGGCACTGCAATTCACAAACCTGCAGAGTTATAAATCATAACTCTCGTCCACAAATATATTGAGGGAAGGCAAAGAAGAGGATTTGAAATCAAGGCAGAATTGCAGGAAACAGATTTCAGGAGGTAGATTCGAATCGCCTTTAAAGCACATGAAAAGCGGCAAAACGTTGACAATGATGCCCTTGGCCAAAAAGGGCGTATGCGTTTTTTCCTGAATATATTCAGGAAAAAACGCATACGCCCTTTTTGGCCAACCAAGCAACCTGGAAAGGCAAATCAGCGCTACAAAGAAGTCTCGCTTCCCATCGGTCAAAAGGGCCATGCTGAAAAAACTGTCAAAACCAGAAATGCAGGACAGGCCATGGAGAAATGGGAGCCTTGCTACACTGATGGGCGGGATGTAAATTGCCAACAGCCACTCTGGAGAAGTGTACGGTGTGTCCTGAAACATCTAAAAAACACAGCTTAGAGAGCATAGGGCACTTCCACGCATGGGGGGATAAAGTGGGAAAATTGAAAATCAGCAAGACACAAGCACCCCAAAGTTTAGGGCTGCTCTGTTGACAAGGACCTCCACTTCATTCCACCTTAAATATCCCAGGAAAGCGAAAAATGGATAAAAAAGTTGTGGTCCTTATGTACAATGGAATATCACTCAGCCATGAAATCAATGTCATAAGGCTAGTAGCAGCATGATGAGTGGATTTAGGTAAGACGATTCTAAGTGAAATAAGTCACACAGAAAAGGACACTTCTCATAAGGTGTCACTTATAGAGGGAATGTAAAAACCGTTACACTTGAACTGACTTACAATACAGAACAGAGTCACACATGCAGAAAACACACTATGGCTGCTTAACGGGAAAGGTGAGGTGGGGTGATACATAAAACAAGAGTTTCAAATTAGCTCAGATACCGTTCCATAAACCTAATATGTAATAGACAAGACCTACTCCTTGCTCAGAGAACTGGACTCAACACGCCCGATTCACCTCACAAGAATATATCTGACTAGTAATAATCTTAAAACCTATGTATTGATATCTCTCTGTTAGTGTGTCAAGTGGGTGTAAAGCGGCATAAACACAGCCGTGAAAAGCAGCTAAACCCCATTATAAAAATAAATTACTTTTAAAAACCCATGAAACAAAGACAGGGAAAGAGAGAGAAATTCTTACACAATTCGTTCAGGAGCTGTGATGCAACCTGGATTGACCATATCTAGACCCACAGCTGGATGACACATAAGGGTGGACACTCTTGGGGCTGAGAGGTTTGGTGAGGTTGGGTGAGCAAACGCAGACCATTTAAAGTAATACTGCGTGCTACCCATCGCATGGGTCCCAAATCTCCAGGTTCAAGGGCATCTTCCTACATCGAAAACATGCATGAGAAACCCAGAAGATGGTACACCGTGTGATGGGGAAAGGTTTCTAAAACGCACCTCATTTCTCATCTCCTTGTGCTCGGGTTCGCCATTCCAGCCACTTTACTAGCAATCTCCCTACTTGGAGCATCAGCACCTTTAACCTCCTGTTCCGTACAGGTTGCAATTTGTCCTGAGGATGAACGGGAAGATGGGGAACCAATGAGAGACTAGCTCTTGGTGTTGGGACAGGCACAGGTCACTCTATTTTCCCATCAGGAAGAAGAATTAACCACAGGCTCAGCCTGCCCCCCAGAACCAGAACAGGGCCTGAAGCCATCCGGCGCTTTTGCGGCCAGCTCCCAAAAAAGCGACTTGTAAAATGGAGCTTCAGGGCACTGCAATTCACAAACCTGCAGAGTTATAAATGATAACTCTCGTCCACAAATATATTGAGGGAAGGCAAAGAAGAGGATTTGAAATCAAGGCAGAATTGCAGGAAACAGATTTCAGGAGGTAGATTCAAATCGCCTTTAAAGCACATGAAAAGCAGCAAAACGTTGACAATGATGCCCTTGGCCAAAAAGGGCGTATGCGTTTTTTCCTGAATATATTCAGGAAAAAACGCATACGCCCTTTTTGGCCAACCAAGCAACCTGGAAAGGCAAATCAGCGCTACAAAGAAGTCTCGCTTCCCATCGGTCAAAAGGGCCATGCTGAAAAAAGTGTCAAAACCAGAAATGCAGGACAGGCCATGGAGAAATGGGAGCCTTGCTACACTGATGGGCGGGATGTAAATTGCCAACAGCCACTCTGGAGAAGTGTACGGTGTGTCCTGAAACATCTAAAAAACACAGCTTAGAGAGCATAGGGCACTTCCACGCATGGGGGGATAAAGTGGGAACACTGAAAATCAGCAAGACACAAGCACCCCAAAGTTTAGGGCTGCTCTGTTGACAAGGACCTCCACTTCCTTCCACCTTAAATATCCCAGGAAAGCGAAAAATGGATAAAAAAGTTGTGGTCCTTATGTACAATGGAATATCACTCAGCCATGAAATCAATGTCATAAGGCTAGTAGCAGCATGATGAGTGGATTTAGGTAAGACGATTCTAAGTGAAATAAGTCACACAGAAAAGGACACTTCTCATAAGGTGTCACTTATAGAGGGAATGTAAAAACCGTTACACTTGAACTGAATTACAAAACAGAACAGAGTCACACATGCAGAAAACACACTATGGCTGCTTAACGGGAAAGGTGAGGTGGGGTGATACATAAAACAAGAGTTTCAAATTAGCTCAGATACCGTTCCATAAACCCAATATGGAATAGACAAGACCTACTCCTTGCTCAGAGAACTGGACACAACACGCCCGATTCACCGCACAAGAATATATCTGACTAGTAATAATCTTAAAACCTATGTATTGATATCTCTCTGTTAGTGTGTCAAGTGGGTGTAAAGCGGCCTAAACACAGCCGTGAAAAGCAGCTAAACCCCATTATAAAAATAAATTACTTTTAAAAACCCAAGAAACAAAGACAGGGAAAGAGAGAGAAATTCTTACACAATTCGTTCAGGGGCTGTGATGCAACCTGGATTGACCATATCTAGACCCACAGCTGGATGAGACATAAGGGTGGACACTCTTGGGGCTGAGAGGTTTGGTGAGGTTGGGTGAGCAAACGCAGACCCTTTAAAGTAATACTGCGTGCTACCCATCGCATGGGTCCCAAATCTCCAGGTTCAAGGGCATCTTCCTACATCGAAAACATGCATGAGAAACCCAGAAGATGGTACACCGTGTGATGGGGAAAGGTTTCTAAAACGCACCTCATTTCTCATCTCCTTGTGCTCGGGTTCGCCATTCCAGCCACTTTACTAGCAATCTCCCTACTTGGAGCATCAGCACCTTTAACCTCCTGTTCCATACAGGTTGCAATTTGTCCTGAGGATGAACGGGAAGACGGGGAACCAATGAGAGACTAGCTCTTGGTGTTGGGACAGGCACAGGTCACTCTATTTTCCCATCAGGAAGAAGAATCAACCACAGGCTCAGCCTGCCCCCCTGAACCAGAACAGGGCCTGAAGCCATCCGGCGCTTTTGCGGCCAGCTCCCAAAAAAGCGACTTGTAAAATGGAGCTTCAGGGCACTGCAATTCACAAACCTGCAGAGTTATAAATGATAACTCTCGTCCACAAATATATTGAGGGAAGGCAAAGAAGAGGATTTGAAATCAAGGCAGAATTGCAGGAAACAGATTTCAGGAGGTAGATTCGAATCGCCTTTAAAGCACATGAAAAGCGGCAAAACGTTGACAATGATGCCCTTGGCCAAAAAGGGCGTATGCGTTTTTTCCTGAATATATTCAGGAAAAAACGCATACGCCCTTTTTGGCCAACCAAGCAACCTGGAAAGGCAAATCAGCACTACAAAGAAGTCTCGCTTCCCATCGGTCAAAAGGGCCATGCTGAAAAAAGTGTCAAAACCAGAAATGCAGGACAGGCCATGGAGAAATGGGAGCCTTGCTACACTGATGGGCGGGATGTAAATTGCCAACAGCCACTCTGGAGAAGTGTACGGTGTGTCCTGAAACATCTAAAAAACACAGCTTAGAGAGCATAGGGCACTTCCACGCATGGGGGGATAAAGTGGGAAAATTGAAAATCAGCAAGACACAAGCACCCCAAAGTTTAGGGCTGCTCTGTTGACAAGGACCTCCACTTCCTTCCACCTTAAATATCCCAGGAAAGCGAAAAATGGATAAAAAAGTTGTGGTCCTTATGTACAATGGAATATCACTCAGCCATGAAATCAATGTCATAAGGCTAGTAGCAGCATGATGAGTGGATTTAGGTAAGACGATTCTAAGTGAAATAAGTCACACAGAAAAGGACACTTCTCATAAGGTGTCACTTATAGAGGGAATGTAAAAACCGTTACACTTGAACTGAATTACAAAACAGAACAGAGTCACACATGCAGAAAACACACTATGGCTGCTTAACGGGAAAGGTGAGGTGGGGTGATACATAAAACAAGAGTTTCAAATTAGCTCAGATACCGTTCCATAAACCCAATATGGAATAGACAAGACCTACTCCTTGCTCAGAGAACTGGACACAACACGCCCGATTCACCGCACAAGAATATATCTGACTAGTAATAATCTTAAAACCTATGTATTGATATCTCTCTGTTAGTGTGTCAAGTGGGTGTAAAGCGGCCTAAACACAGCCGTGAAAAGCAGCTAAACCCCATTATAAAAATAAATTACTTTTAAAAACCCATGAAACAAAGACAGGGAAAGAGAGAGAAATTCTTACACAATTCGTTCAGGGGCTGTGATGCAACCTGGATTGACCATATCTAGACCCACAGCTGGATGAGACATAAGGGTGGACACTCTTGGGGCTGAGAGGTCTGGTGAGGTTGGGTGAGCAAACGCAGACCCTTTAAAGTAATACTGCGTGCTACCCATCGCATGGGTCCCAAATCTCCAGGTTCAAGGGCATCTTCCTACATCGAAAACATGCATGAGAAACCCAGAAGATGGTACACCGTGTGATGGGGAAAGGTTTCTAAAACGCACCTCATTTCTCATCTCCTTGTGCTCGGGTTCGCCATTCCAGCCACTTTACTAGCAATCTCCCTACTTGGAGCATCAGCACCTTTAACCTCCTGTTCCATACAGGTTGCAATTTGTCCTGAGGATGAACGGGAAGATGGGGAACCAATGAGAGACTAGCTCTTGGTGTTGGGACAGGCACAGGTCACTCTATTTTCCCATCAGGAAGAAGAATTAACCACAGGCTCAGCCTGCCCCCCTGAACCAGAACAGGGCCTGAAGCCATCCGGCGCTTTTGCGGAGAGCTCCCAAAAAACCGACTTGTAAAATGGAGCTTCAGGGCACTGCAATTCACAAACCTGCAGAGTTATAAATGATAACTCTCGTCCACAAATATATTGAGGGAAGGCAAAGAAGAGGATTTGAAATCAAGGCAGAATTGCAGGAAACAGATTTCAGGAGGTAGATTCGAATCGCCTTTAAAGCACATGAAAAGCGGCAAAACGTTGACAATGATGCCCTTGGCCAAAAAGGGCGTATGCGTTTTTTCCTGAATATATTCAGGAAAAAACGCATACGCCCTTTTTGGCCAACCAAGCAACCTGGAAAGGCAAATCAGCGCTACAAAGAAGTCTCGCTTCCCATCGGTCAAAAGGGCCATGCTGAAAAAAGTGTCAAAACCAGAAATGCAGGACAGGCCATGGAGAAATGGGAGCCTTGCTACACTGATGGGCGGGATGTAAATTGCCAACAGCCACCCTGGAGAAGTGTACGGTGTGTCCTGAAACATCTAAAAAACACAGCTTAGAGAGCATAGGGCACTTCCACGCATGGGGGGATAAAGTGGGAAAATTGAAAATCAGCAAGACACAAGCACCCCAAAGTTTAGGGCTGCTCTGTTGACAAGGACCTCCACTTCCTTCCACCTTAAATATCCCAGGAAAGCGAAAAATGGATAAAAAAGTTGTGGTCCTTATGTACAATGGAATATCACTCAGCCATGAAATCAATGTCATAAGGCTAGTAGCAGCATGATGAGTGGATTTAGGTAAGACGATTCTAAGTGAAATAAGTCACACAGAAAAGGACACTTCTCATAAGGTGTCACTTATAGAGGGAATGTAAAAACCGTTACACTTGAACTGAATTACAAAACAGAACAGAGTCACGCATGCAGAAAACACACTATGGCTGCTTAACGGGAAAGGTGAGGTGGGGTGATACATAAAACAAGAGTTTCAAATTAGCTCAGATACCGTTCCATAAACCCAATATGTAATAGACAAGACCTACTCCTTGCTCAGAGAACTGGACTCAACACGCCCGATTCACCGCACAAGAATATATCTGACTAGTAATAATCTTAAAACCTATGTATTGATATCTCTCTGTTAGTGTGTCAAGTGGGTGTAAAGCGGCATAAACACAGCCGTGAAAAGCAGCTAAACCCCATTATAAAAATAAATTACTTTTAAAAACCCATGAAACAAAGACAGGGAAAGAGAGAGAAATTCTTACACAATTCGTTCAGGGGCTGTGATGCAACCTGGATTGACCATATCTAGACCCACAGCTGGATGAGACATAAGGGTGGACACTCTTGGGGCTGAGAGGTTTGGTGAGGTTGGGTGAGCAAACGCAGACCCTTTAAAGTAATACTGCGTGCTACCCATCACATGGTTCCCAAATCTCCAGGTTCAAGGGCATCTTCCTACATCGAAAACATGCATGAGAAACCCAGAAGATGGTACACCGTGTGATGGGGAAAGGTTTCTAAAACGCACCTCATTTCTCATCTCCTTGTGCTCGGGTTCGCCATTCCAGCCACTTTACTAGCAATCTCCCTACTTGGAGCATCAGCACCTTTAACCTCCTGTTCCGTACAGGTTGCAATTTGTCCTGAGGATGAACGGGAAGACGGGGTACCAATGAGAGACTAGCTCTTGGTGTTGGGACAGGCACAGGTCACTCTATTTTCCCATCAGGAAGAAGAATTAACCACAGGCTCAGCCTGCCCCCCTGAACCAGAACAGGGCCTGAAGCCATCCTGCGCTTTTGCGGCCAGCTCCCAAAAAACCGACTTGTAAAATGGAGCTTCAGGGCACTGCAATTCACAAACCTGCAGAGTTATAAATCATAACTCTCGTCCACAAATATATTGAGGGAAGGCAAAGAAGAGGATTTGAAATCAAGGCAGAATTGCAGGAAACAGATTTCAGGAGGTAGATTCGAATCGCCTTTAAAGCACATGAAAAGCGGCAAAACGTTGACAATGATGCCCTTGGCCAAAAAGGGCGTATGCGTTTTTTCCTGAATATATTCAGGAAAAAACGCATACGCCCTTTTTGGCCAACCAAGCAACCTGGAAAGGCAAATCAGCGCTACAAAGAAGTCTCGCTTCCCATCGGTCAAAAGGGCCATGCTGAAAAAAGTGTCAAAACCAGAAATGCACGACAGGCCATGGAGAAATGGGAGCCTTGCTACACTGATGGGCGGGATGTAAATTGCCAACAGCCACTCTGGAGAAGTGTACGGTGTGTCCTGAAACATCTAAAAAACACAGCTTAGAGAGCATAGGGCACTTCCACGCATGGGGGGATAAAGTGGGAAAATTGAAAATCAGCAAGACACAAGCACCCCAAAGTTTAGGGCTGCTCTGTTGACAAGGACCTCCACTTCCTTCCACCTTAAATATCCCAGGAAAGCGAAAAATGGATAAAAAAGTTGTGGTCCTTATGTACAATGGAATATCACTCAGCCATGAAATCAATGTCATAAGGCTAGTAGCAGCATGATGAGTGGATTTAGGTAAGACGATTCTAAGTGAAATAAGTCACACAGAAAAGGACACTTCTCATAAGGTGTCACTTATAGAGGGAATGTAAAAACCGTTACACTTGAACTGACTTACAATACAGAACAGAGTCACACATGCAGAAAACACACTATGGCTGCTTAACGGGAAAGGTGAGGTGGGGTGATACATAAAACAAGAGTTTCAAATTAGCTCAGATACCGTTCCATAAACCTAATATGTAATAGACAAGACCTACTCCTTGCTCAGAGAACTGGACTCAACACGCCCGATTCACCTCACAAGAATATATCTGACTAGTAATAATCTTAAAACCTATGTATTGATATCTCTCTGTTAGTGTGTCAAGTGGGTGTAAAGCGGCATAAACACAGCCGTGAAAAGCAGCTAAACCCCATTATAAAAATAAATTACTTTTAAAAACCCATGAAACAAAGACAGGGAAAGAGAGAGAAATTCTTACACAATTCGTTCAGGAGCTGTGATGCAACCTGGATTGACCATATCTAGACCCACAGCTGGATGACACATAAGGGTGGACACTCTTGGGGCTGAGAGGTTTGGTGAGGTTGGGTGAGCAAACGCAGACCATTTAAAGTAATACTGCGTGCTACCCATCGCATGGGTCCCAAATCTCCAGGTTCAAGGGCATCTTCCTACATCGAAAACATGCATGAGAAACCCAGAAGATGGTACACCGTGTGATGGGGAAAGGTTTCTAAAACGCACCTCATTTCTCATCTCCTTGTGCTCGGGTTCGCCATTCCAGCCACTTTACTAGCAATCTCCCTACTTGGAGCATCAGCACCTTTAACCTCCTGTTCCGTACAGGTTGCAATTTGTCCTGAGGATGAACGGGAAGATGGGGAACCAATGAGAGACTAGCTCTTGGTGTTGGGACAGGCACAGGTCACTCTATTTTCCCATCAGGAAGAAGAATTAACCACAGGCTCAGCCTGCCCCCCAGAACCAGAACAGGGCCTGAAGCCATCCGGCGCTTTTGCGGCCAGCTCCCAAAAAAGCGACTTGTAAAATGGAGCTTCAGGGCACTGCAATTCACAAACCTGCAGAGTTATAAATGATAACTCTCGTCCACAAATATATTGAGGGAAGGCAAAGAAGAGGATTTGAAATCAAGGCAGAATTGCAGGAAACAGATTTCAGGAGGTAGATTCAAATCGCCTTTAAAGCACATGAAAAGCAGCAAAACGTTGACAATGATGCCCTTGGCCAAAAAGGGCGTATGCGTTTTTTCCTGAATATATTCAGGAAAAAACGCATACGCCCTTTTTGGCCAACCAAGCAACCTGGAAAGGCAAATCAGCGCTACAAAGAAGTCTCGCTTCCCATCGGTCAAAAGGGCCATGCTGAAAAAAGTGTCAAAACCAGAAATGCAGGACAGGCCATGGAGAAATGGGAGCCTTGCTACACTGATGGGCGGGATGTAAATTGCCAACAGCCACTCTGGAGAAGTGTACGGTGTGTCCTGAAACATCTAAAAAACACAGCTTAGAGAGCATAGGGCACTTCCACGCATGGGGGGATAAAGTGGGAACATTGAAAATCAGCAAGACACAAGCACCCCAAAGTTTAGGGCTGCTCTGTTGACAAGGACCTCCACTTCCTTCCACCTTAAATATCCCAGGAAAGCGAAAAATGGATAAAAAAGTTGTGGTCCTTATGTACAATGGAATATCACTCAGCCATGAAATCAATGTCATAAGGCTAGTAGCAGCATGATGAGTGGATTTAGGTAAGACGATTCTAAGTGAAATAAGTCACACAGAAAAGGACACTTCTCATAAGGTGTCACTTATAGAGGGAATGTAAAAACCGTTACACTTGAACTGAATTACAAAACAGAACAGAGTCACACATGCAGAAAACACACTATGGCTGCTTAACGGGAAAGGTGAGGTGGGGTGATACATAAAACAAGAGTTTCAAATTAGCTCAGATACCGTTCCATAAACCCAATATGGAATAGACAAGACCTACTCCTTGCTCAGAGAACTGGACTCAACACGCCCGATTCACCGCACAAGAATATATCTGACTAGTAATAATCTTAAAACCTATGTATTGATATCTCTCTGTTAGTGTGTCAAGTGGGTGTAAAGCAGCATAAACACAGCCGTGAAAAGCAGCTAAACCCCATTATAAAAATAAATTACTTTTAAAAACCCATGAAACAAAGACAGGGAAAGAGAGAGAAATTCTCACACAATTCGTTCAGGGGCTGTGATGCAACCTGGATTGACCATATCTAGACCCACAGCTGGATGAGGCATAAGGGTGGACACTCTTGGGGCTGAGAGGTTTGGTGAGGTTGGGTGAGCAAACGCAGACCCTTTAAAGTAATACTGCGTGCTACCCATCGCATGGGTCCCAAATCTCCAGGTTCAAGGGCATCTTCCTACATCGAAAACATGCATGAGAAACCCAGAAGATGGTACACCGTGTGATGGGGAAAGGTTTCTAAAACGCACCTCATTTCTCATCTCCTTGTGTTCGGGTTCGCCATTCCAGCCACTTTACTAGCAATCTCCCTACTTGGAGCATCAGCACCTTTAACCTACTGTTCCGTACAGGTTGCAATTTGTCCTGAGGATGAACGGGAAGACGGGGAACCAATGAGAGACTAGCTCTTGGTGTTGGGACAGGCACAGGTCACTCTATTTTCCCATCAGGAAGAAGAATCAACCACAGGCTCAGCCTGCCCCCCTGAACCAGAACAGGGCCTGAAGCCATCCGGCGCTTTTGCGGCCAGCTCCCAAAAAAGCGACTTGTAAAATGGAGCTTCAGGGCACTGCAATTCACAAACCTGCAGAGTTATAAATGATAACTCTCGTCCACAAATATATTGAGGGAAGGCAAAGAAGAGGATTTGAAATCAAGGCAGAATTGCAGGAAACAGATTTCAGGAGGTAGATTCGAATCGCCTTTAAAGCACATGAAAAGCGGCAAAACGTTGACAATGATGCCCTTGGCCAAAAAGGGCGTATGCGTTTTTTCCTGAATATATTCAGGAAAAAACGCATACGCCCTTTTTGGCCAACCAAGCAACCTGGAAAGGCAAATCAGCACTACAAAGAAGTCTCGCTTCCCATCGGTCAAAAGGGCCATGCTGAAAAAAGTGTCAAAACCAGAAATGCAGGACAGGCCATGGAGAAATGGGAGCCTTGCTACACTGATGGGCGGGATGTAAATTGCCAACAGCCACTCTGGAGAAGTGTACGGTGTGTCCTGAAACATCTAAAAAACACAGCTTAGAGAGCATAGGGCACTTCCACGCATGGGGGGATAAAGTGGGAAAATTGAAAATCAGCAAGACACAAGCACCCCAAAGTTTAGGGCTGCTCTGTTGACAAGGACCTCCACTTCCTTCCACCTTAAATATCCCAGGAAAGCGAAAAATGGATAAAAAAGTTGTGGTCCTTATGTACAATGGAATATCACTCAGCCATGAAATCAATGTCATAAGGCTAGTAGCAGCATGATGAGTGGATTTAGGTAAGACGATTCTAAGTGAAATAAGTCACACAGAAAAGGACACTTCTCATAAGGTGTCACTTATAGAGGGAATGTAAAAACCGTTACACTTGAACTGAATTACAAAACAGAACAGAGTCACACATGCAGAAAACACACTATGGCTGCTTAACGGGAAAGGTGAGGTGGGGTGATACATAAAACAAGAGTTTCAAATTAGCTCAGATACCGTTCCATAAACCCAATATGGAATAGACAAGACCTACTCCTTGCTCAGAGAACTGGACACAACACGCCCGATTCACCGCACAAGAATATATCTGACTAGTAATAATCTTAAAACCTATGTATTGATATCTCTCTGTTAGTGTGTCAAGTGGGTGTAAAGCGGCCTAAACACAGCCGTGAAAAGCAGCTAAACCCCATTATAAAAATAAATTACTTTTAAAAACCCATGAAACAAAGACAGGGAAAGAGAGAGAAATTCTTACACAATTCGTTCAGGGGCTGTGATGCAACCTGGATTGACCATATCTAGACCCACAGCTGGATGAGACATAAGGGTGGACACTCTTGGGGCTGAGAGGTCTGGTGAGGTTGGGTGAGCAAACGCAGACCCTTTAAAGTAATACTGCGTGCTACCCATCGCATGGGTCCCAAATCTCCAGGTTCAAGGGCATCTTCCTACATCGAAAACATGCATGAGAAACCCAGAAGATGGTACACCGTGTGATGGGGAAAGGTTTCTAAAACGCACCTCATTTCTCATCTCCTTGTGCTCGGGTTCGCCATTCCAGCCACTTTACTAGCAATCTCCCTACTTGGAGCATCAGCACCTTTAACCTCCTGTTCCATACAGGTTGCAATTTGTCCTGAGGATGAACGGGAAGATGGGGAACCAATGAGAGACTAGCTCTTGGTGTTGGGACAGGCACAGGTCACTCTATTTTCCCATCAGGAAGAAGAATTAACCACAGGCTCAGCCTGCCCCCCTGAACCAGAACAGGGCCTGAAGCCATCCGGCGCTTTTGCGGAGAGCTCCCAAAAAACCGACTTGTAAAATGGAGCTTCAGGGCACTGCAATTCACAAACCTGCAGAGTTATAAATGATAACTCTCGTCCACAAATATATTGAGGGAAGGCAAAGAAGAGGATTTGAAATCAAGGCAGAATTGCAGGAAACAGATTTCAGGAGGTAGATTCGAATCGCCTTTAAAGCACATGAAAAGCGGCAAAACGTTGACAATGATGCCCTTGGCCAAAAAGGGCGTATGCGTTTTTTCCTGAATATATTCAGGAAAAAACGCATACGCCCTTTTTGGCCAACCAAGCAACCTGGAAAGGCAAATCAGCGCTACAAAGAAGTCTCGCTTCCCATCGGTCAAAAGGGCCATGCTGAAAAAAGTGTCAAAACCAGAAATGCAGGACAGGCCATGGAGAAATGGGAGCCTTGCTACACTGATGGGCGGGATGTAAATTGCCAACAGCCACCCTGGAGAAGTGTACGGTGTGTCCTGAAACATCTAAAAAACACAGCTTAGAGAGCATAGGGCACTTCCACGCATGGGGGGATAAAGTGGGAAAATTGAAAATCAGCAAGACACAAGCACCCCAAAGTTTAGGGCTGCTCTGTTGACAAGGACCTCCACTTCATTCCACCTTAAATATCCCAGGAAAGCGAAAAATGGATAAAAAAGTTGTGGTCCTTATGTATAATGGAATATCACTCAGCCATGAAATCAATGTCATAAGGCTAGTAGCAGCATGATGAGTGGATTTAGGTAAGACGATTCTAAGTGAAATAAGTCACACAGAAAAGGACACTTCTCATAAGGTGTCACTTATAGAGGGAATGTAAAAACCGTTACACTTGAACTGAATTACAAAACAGAACAGAGTCACACATGCAGAAAACACACTATGGCTGCTTAACGGGAAAGGTGAGGTGGGGTGATACATAAAACAAGAGTTTCAAATTAGCTCAGATACCGTTCCATAAACCCAATATGTAATAGACAAGACCTACTCCTTGCTCAGAGAACTGGACTCAACACTCCCTATTCACCGCACAAGAATATATCTGACTAGTAATAATCTTAAAACCTATGTATTGATATCTCTCTGTTAGTGTGTCAAGTGGGTGTAAAGCGGCCTAAACACAGCCGTGAAAAGCAGCTAAACCCCATTATAAAAATAAATTACTTTTAAAAACCCATGAAACAAAGACAGGGAAAGAGAGAGAAATTCTTACACAATTCGTTCAGGGGCTGTGATGCAACCTGGATTGACCATATCTAGACCCACAGCTGGATGAGACATAACGGTGGACACTCTTGGGGCTGAGAGGTTTGGTGAGGTTGGGTGAGCAAACGCAGACCCTTTAAAGTAATACTGCGTGCTACCCATCGCATGGGTCCCAAATCTCCAGGTTCAAGGGCATCTTCCTACATCGAAAACATGCATGAGAAACCCAGAAGATGGTACACCGTGTGATGGGGAAAGGTTTCTAAAACGCACCTCATTTCTCATCTCCTTGTGCTCGGGTTCGCCATTCCAGCCACTTTACTAGCAATCTCCCTACTTGGAGCATCAGCACCTTTAACCTCCTGTTCCATACAGGTTGCAATTTGTCCTGAGGATGAACGGGAAGACGGGGAACCAATGAGAGACTAGCTCTTGGTGTTGGGACAGGCACAGGTCACTCTATTTTCCCATCAGGAAGAAGAATTAACCACAGGCTCAGCCTGCCCCCCTGAACCAGAACAGGGCCTGAAGCCATCCGGCGCTTTTGCGGAGAGCTCCCAAAAAACCGACTTGTAAAATGGAGCTTCAGGGCACTGCAATTCACAAACCTGCAGAGTTATAAATGATAACTCTCGTCCACAAATATATTGAGGGAAGGCAAAGAAGAGGATTTGAAATCAAGGCAGAATTGCAGGAAACAGATTTCAGGAGGTAGATTCGAATCGCCTTTAAAGCACATGAAAAGCGGCAAAACGTTGACAATGATGCCCTTGGCCAAAAAGGGCGTATGCGTTTTTTCCTGAATATATTCAGGAAAAAACGCATACGCCCTTTTTGGCCAACCAAGCAACCTGGAAAGGCAAATCAGCGCTACAAAGAAGTCTCGCTTCCCATCGGTCAAAAGGGCCATGCTGAAAAAAGTGTCAAAACCAGAAATGCAGGACAGGCCATGGAGAAATGGGAGCCTTGCTACACTGATGGGCGGGATGTAAATTGCCAACAGCCACTCTGGAGAAGTGTACGGTGTGTCCTGAAACATCTAAAAAACACAGCTTAGAGAGCATAGGGCACTTCCACGCATGGGGGGATAAAGTGGGAAAATTGAAAATCAGCAAGACACAAGCACCCCAAAGTTTAGGGCTGCTCTGTTGACAAGGACCTCCACTTCCTTCCACCTTAAATATCCCAGGAAAGCGAAAAATGGATAAAAAAGTTGTGGTCCTTATGTACAATGGAATATCACTCAGCCATGAAATCAATGTCATAAGGCTAGTAGCAGCATGATGAGTGGATTTAGGTAAGACGATTCTAAGTGAAATAAGTCACACAGAAAAGGACACTTCTCATAAGGTGTCACTTATAGAGGGAATGTAAAAACCGTTACACTTGAACTGAATTACAAAACAGAACAGAGTCACGCATGCAGAAAACACACTATGGCTGCTTAACGGGAAAGGTGAGGTGGGGTGATACATAAAACAAGAGTTTCAAATTAGCTCAGATACCGTTCCATAAACCCAATATGTAATAGACAAGACCTACTCCTTGCTCAGAGAACTGGACTCAACACGCCCGATTCACCGCACAAGAATATATCTGACTAGTAATAATCTTAAAACCTATGTATTGATATCTCTCTGTTAGTGTGTCAAGTGGGTGTAAAGCGGCATAAACACAGCCGTGAAAAGCAGCTAAACCCCATTATAAAAATAAATTACTTTTAAAAACCCATGAAACAAAGACAGGGAAAGAGAGAGAAATTCTTACACAATTCGTTCAGGGGCTGTGATGCAACCTGGATTGACCATATCTAGACCCACAGCTGGATGAGACATAAGGGTGGACACTCTTGGGGCTGAGAGGTTTGGTGAGGTTGGGTGAGCAAACGCAGACCCTTTAAAGTAATACTGCGTGCTACCCATCACATGGTTCCCAAATCTCCAGGTTCAAGGGCATCTTCCTACATCGAAAACATGCATGAGAAACCCAGAAGATGGTACACCGTGTGATGGGGAAAGGTTTCTAAAACGCACCTCATTTCTCATCTCCTTGTGCTCGGGTTCGCCATTCCAGCCACTTTACTAGCAATCTCCCTACTTGGAGCATCAGCACCTTTAACCTCCTGTTCCGTACAGGTTGCAATTTGTCCTGAGGATGAACGGGAAGACGGGGTACCAATGAGAGACTAGCTCTTGGTGTTGGGACAGGCACAGGTCACTCTATTTTCCCATCAGGAAGAAGAATTAACCACAGGCTCAGCCTGCCCCCCTGAACCAGAACAGGGCCTGAAGCCATCCTGCGCTTTTGCGGCCAGCTCCCAAAAAACCGACTTGTAAAATGGAGCTTCAGGGCACTGCAATTCACAAACCTGCAGAGTTATAAATCATAACTCTCGTCCACAAATATATTGAGGGAAGGCAAAGAAGAGGATTTGAAATCAAGGCAGAATTGCAGGAAACAGATTTCAGGAGGTAGATTCGAATCGCCTTTAAAGCACATGAAAAGCGGCAAAACGTTGACAATGATGCCCTTGGCCAAAAAGGGCGTATGCGTTTTTTCCTGAATATATTCAGGAAAAAACGCATACGCCCTTTTTGGCCAACCAAGCAACCTGGAAAGGCAAATCAGCGCTACAAAGAAGTCTCGCTTCCCATCGGTCAAAAGGGCCATGCTGAAAAAAGTGTCAAAACCAGAAATGCAGGACAGGCCATGGAGAAATGGGAGCCTTGCTACACTGATGGGCGGGATGTAAATTGCCAACAGCCACTCTGGAGAAGTGTACGGTGTGTCCTGAAACATCTAAAAAACACAGCTTAGAGAGCATAGGGCACTTCCACGCATGGGGGGATAAAGTGGGAACATTGAAAATCAGCAAGACACAAGCACCCCAAAGTTTAGGGCTGCTCTGTTGACAAGGACCTCCACTTCCTTCCACCTTAAATATCCCAGGAAAGCGAAAAATGGATAAAAAAGTTGTGGTCCTTATGTACAATGGAATATCACTCAGCCATGAAATCAATGTCATAAGGCTAGTAGCAGCATGATGAGTGGATTTAGGTAAGACGATTCTAAGTGAAATAAGTCACACAGAAAAGGACACTTCTCATAAGGTGTCACTTATAGAGGGAATGTAAAAACCGTTACACTTGAACTGAATTACAAAACAGAACAGAGTCACACATGCAGAAAACACACTATGGCTGCTTAACGGGAAAGGTGAGGTGGGGTGATACATAAAACAAGAGTTTCAAATTAGCTCAGATACCGTTCCATAAACCCAATATGGAATAGACAAGACCTACTCCTTGCTCAGAGAACTGGACTCAACACGCCCGATTCACCGCACAAGAATATATCTGACTAGTAATAATCTTAAAACCTATGTATTGATATCTCTCTGTTAGTGTGTCAAGTGGGTGTAAAGCAGCATAAACACAGCCGTGAAAAGCAGCTAAACCCCATTATAAAAATAAATTACTTTTAAAAACCCATGAAACAAAGACAGGGAAAGAGAGAGAAATTCTCACACAATTCGTTCAGGGGCTGTGATGCAACCTGGATTGACCATATCTAGACCCACAGCTGGATGAGGCATAAGGGTGGACACTCTTGGGGCTGAGAGGTTTGGTGAGGTTGGGTGAGCAAACGCAGACCCTTTAAAGTAATACTGCGTGCTACCCATCGCATGGGTCCCAAATCTCCAGGTTCAAGGGCATCTTCCTACATCGAAAACATGCATGAGAAACCCAGAAGATGGTACACCGTGTGATGGGGAAAGGTTTCTAAAACGCACCTCATTTCTCATCTCCTTGTGTTCGGGTTCGCCATTCCAGCCACTTTACTAGCAATCTCCCTACTTGGAGCATCAGCACCTTTAACCTCCTGTTCCGTACAGGTTGCAATTTGTCCTGAGGATGAACGGGAAGACGGGGAACCAATGAGAGACTAGCTCTTGGTGTTGGGACAGGCACAGGTCACTCTATTTTCCCATCAGGAAGAAGAATCAACCACAGGCTCAGCCTGCCCCCCTGAACCAGAACAGGGCCTGAAGCCATCCGGCGCTTTTGCGGCCAGCTCCCAAAAAAGCGACTTGTAAAATGGAGCTTCAGGGCACTGCAATTCACAAACCTGCAGAGTTATAAATGATAACTCTCGTCCACAAATATATTGAGGGAAGGCAAAGAAGAGGATTTGAAATCAAGGCAGAATTGCAGGAAACAGATTTCAGGAGGTACATTCGAATCGCCTTTAAAGCACATGAAAAGCGGCAAAACGTTGACAATGATGCCCTTGGCCAAAAAGGGCGTATGCGTTTTTTCCTGAATATATTCAGGAAAAAACGCATACGCCCTTTTTGGCCAACCAAGCAACCTGGAAAGGCAAATCAGCACTACAAAGAAGTCTCGCTTCCCATCGGTCAAAAGGGCCATGCTGAAAAAAGTGTCAAAACCAGAAATGCAGGACAGGCCATGGAGAAATGGGAGCCTTGCTACACTGATGGGCGGGATGTAAATTGCCAACAGCCACTCTGGAGAAGTGTACGGTGTGTCCTGAAACATCTAAAAAACACAGCTTAGAGAGCATAGGGCACTTCCACGCATGGGGGGATAAAGTGGGAAAATTGAAAATCAGCAAGACACAAGCACCCCAAAGTTTAGGGCTGCTCTGTTGACAAGGACCTCCACTTCCTTCCACCTTAAATATCCCAGGAAAGCGAAAAATGGATAAAAAAGTTGTGGTCCTTATGTACAATGGAATATCACTCAGCCATGAAATCAATGTCATAAGGCTAGTAGCAGCATGATGAGTGGATTTAGGTAAGACGATTCTAAGTGAAATAAGTCACACAGAAAAGGACACTTCTCATAAGGTGTCACTTATAGAGGGAATGTAAAAACCGTTACACTTGAACTGAATTACAAAACAGAACAGAGTCACACATGCAGAAAACACACTATGGCTGCTTAACGGGAAAGGTGAGGTGGGGTGATACATAAAACAAGAGTTTCAAATTAGCTCAGATACCGTTCCATAAACCCAATATGGAATAGACAAGACCTACTCCTTGCTCAGAGAACTGGACACAACACGCCCGATTCACCGCACAAGAATATATCTGACTAGTAATAATCTTAAAACCTATGTATTGATATCTCTCTGTTAGTGTGTCAAGTGGGTGTAAAGCGGCCTAAACACAGCCGTGAAAAGCAGCTAAACCCCATTATAAAAATAAATTACTTTTAAAAACCCATGAAACAAAGACAGGGAAAGAGAGAGAAATTCTTACACAATTCGTTCAGGGGCTGTGATGCAACCTGGATTGACCATATCTAGACCCACAGCTGAATGAGACATAAGGGTGGACACTCTTGGGGCTGAGAGGTCTGGTGAGGTTGGGTGAGCAAACGCAGACCCTTTAAAGTAATACTGCGTGCTACCCATCGCATGGGTCCCAAATCTCCAGGTTCAAGGGCATCTTCCTACATCGAAAACATGCATGAGAAACCCAGAAGATGGTACACCGTGTGATGGGGAAAGGTTTCTAAAACGCACCTCATTTCTCATCTCCTTGTGCTCGGGTTCGCCATTCCAGCCACTTTACTAGCAATCTCCCTACTTGGAGCATCAGCACCTTTAACCTCCTGTTCCATACAGGTTGCAATTTGTCCTGAGGATGAACGGGAAGATGGGGAACCAATGAGAGACTAGCTCTTGGTGTTGGGACAGGCACAGGTCACTCTATTTTCCCATCAGGAAGAAGAATTAACCACAGGCTCAGCCTGCCCCCCTGAACCAGAACAGGGCCTGAAGCCATCCGGCGCTTTTGCGGAGAGCTCCCAAAAAACCGACTTGTAAAATGGAGCTTCAGGGCACTGCAATTCACAAACCTGCAGAGTTATAAATGATAACTCTCGTCCACAAATATATTGAGGGAAGGCAAAGAAGAGGATTTGAAATCAAGGCAGAATTGCAGGAAACAGATTTCAGGAGGTAGATTCGAATCGCCTTTAAAGCACATGAAAAGCGGCAAAACGTTGACAATGATGCCCTTGGCCAAAAAGGGCGTATGCGTTTTTTCCTGAATATATTCAGGAAAAAACGCATACGCCCTTTTTGGCCAACCAAGCAACCTGGAAAGGCAAATCAGCGCTACAAAGAAGTCTCGCTTCCCATCGGTCAAAAGGGCCATGCTGAAAAAAGTGTCAAAACCAGAAATGCAGGACAGGCCATGGAGAAATGGGAGCCTTGCTACACTGATGGGCGGGATGTAAATTGCCAACAGCCACCCTGGAGAAGTGTACGGTGTGTCCTGAAACATCTAAAAAACACAGCTTAGAGAGCATAGGGCACTTCCACGCATGGGGGGATAAAGTGGGAAAATTGAAAATCAGCAAGACACAAGCACCCCAAAGTTTAGGGCTGCTCTGTTGACAAGGACCTCCACTTCATTCCACCTTAAATATCCCAGGAAAGCGAAAAATGGATAAAAAAGTTGTGGTCCTTATGTATAATGGAATATCACTCAGCCATGAAATCAATGTCATAAGGCTAGTAGCAGCATGATGAGTGGATTTAGGTAAGACGATTCTAAGTGAAATAAGTCACACAGAAAAGGACACTTCTCATAAGGTGTCACTTATAGAGGGAATGTAAAAACCGTTACACTTGAACTGAATTACAAAACAGAACAGAGTCACACATGCAGAAAACACACTATGGCTGCTTAACGGGAAAGGTGAGGTGGGGTGATACATAAAACAAGAGTTTCAAATTAGCTCAGATACCGTTCCATAAACCCAATATGTAATAGACAAGACCTACTCCTTGCTCAGAGAACTGGACTCAACACTCCCTATTCACCGCACAAGAATATATCTGACTAGTAATAATCTTAAAACCTATGTATTGATATCTCTCTGTTAGTGTGTCAAGTGGGTGTAAAGCGGCCTAAACACAGCCGTGAAAAGCAGCTAAACCCCATTATAAAAATAAATTACTTTTAAAAACCCATGAAACAAAGACAGGGAAAGAGAGAGAAATTCTTACACAATTCGTTCAGGGGCTGTGATGCAACCTGGATTGACCATATCTAGACCCACAGCTGGATGAGACATAACGGTGGACACTCTTGGGGCTGAGAGGTTTGGTGAGGTTGGGTGAGCAAACGCAGACCCTTTAAAGTAATACTGCGTGCTACCCATCGCATGGGTCCCAAATCTCCAGGTTCAAGGGCATCTTCCTACATCGAAAACATGCATGAGAAACCCAGAAGATGGTACACCGTGTGATGGGGAAAGGTTTCTAAAACGCACCTCATTTCTCATCTCCTTGTGCTCGGGTTCGCCATTCCAGCCACTTTACTAGCAATCTCCCTACTTGGAGCATCAGCACCTTTAACCTCCTGTTCCATACAGGTTGCAATTTGTCCTGAGGATGAACGGGAAGACGGGGAACCAATGAGAGACTAGCTCTTGGTGTTGGGACAGGCACAGGTCACTCTATTTTCCCATCAGGAAGAAGAATTAACCACAGGCTCAGCCTGCCCCCCTGAACCAGAACAGGGCCTGAAGCCATCCGGCGCTTTTGCGGAGAGCTCCCAAAAAACCGACTTGTAAAATGGAGCTTCAGGGCACTGCAATTCACAAACCTGCAGAGTTATAAATGATAACTCTCGTCCACAAATATATTGAGGGAAGGCAAAGAAGAGGATTTGAAATCAAGGCAGAATTGCAGGAAACAGATTTCAGGAGGTAGATTCGAATCGCCTTTAAAGCACATGAAAAGCGGCAAAACGTTGACAATGATGCCCTTGGCCAAAAAGGGCGTATGCGTTTTTTCCTGAATATATTCAGGAAAAAACGCATACGCCCTTTTTGGCCAACCAAGCAACCTGGAAAGGCAAATCAGCGCTACAAAGAAGTCTCGCTTCCCATCGGTCAAAAGGGCCATGCTGAAAAAAGTGTCAAAACCAGAAATGCAGGACAGGCCATGGAGAAATGGGAGCCTTGCTACACTGATGGGCGGGATGTAAATTGCCAACAGCCACTCTGGAGAAGTGTACGGTGTGTCCTGAAACATCTAAAAAACACAGCTTAGAGAGCATAGGGCACTTCCACGCATGGGGGGATAAAGTGGGAAAATTGAAAATCAGCAAGACACAAGCACCCCAAAGTTTAGGGCTGCTCTGTTGACAAGGACCTCCACTTCCTTCCACCTTAAATATCCCAGGAAAGCGAAAAATGGATAAAAAAGTTGTGGTCCTTATGTACAATGGAATATCACTCAGCCATGAAATCAATGTCATAAGGCTAGTAGCAGCATGATGAGTGGATTTAGGTAAGACGATTCTAAGTGAAATAAGTCACACAGAAAAGGACACTTCTCATAAGGTGTCACTTATAGAGGGAATGTAAAAACCGTTACACTTGAACTG
The DNA here is from genome assembly GCF_965194825.1 of Balaenoptera physalus. Classification (NCBI taxonomy): domain Eukaryota; kingdom Metazoa; phylum Chordata; class Mammalia; order Artiodactyla; family Balaenopteridae; genus Balaenoptera; species Balaenoptera physalus. The sequence continues at coordinate 307,086 of NW_028126227.1, forward strand.
AATTACAAAACAGAACAGAGTCACGCATGCAGAAAACACACTATGGCTGCTTAACGGGAAAGGTGAGGTGGGGTGATACATAAAACAAGAGTTTCAAATTAGCTCAGATACCGTTCCATAAACCCAATATGTAATAGACAAGACCTACTCCTTGCTCAGAGAACTGGACTCAACACGCCCGATTCACCGCACAAGAATATATCTGACTAGTAATAATCTTAAAACCTATGTATTGATATCTCTCTGTTAGTGTGTCAAGTGGGTGTAAAGCGGCATAAACACAGCCGTGAAAAGCAGCTAAACCCCATTATAAAAATAAATTACTTTTAAAAACCCATGAAACAAAGACAGGGAAAGAGAGAGAAATTCTTACACAATTCGTTCAGGGGCTGTGATGCAACCTGGATTGACCATATCTAGACCCACAGCTGGATGAGACATAAGGGTGGACACTCTTGGGGCTGAGAGGTTTGGTGAGGTTGGGTGAGCAAACGCAGACCCTTTAAAGTAATACTGCGTGCTACCCATCACATGGTTCCCAAATCTCCAGGTTCAAGGGCATCTTCCTACATCGAAAACATGCATGAGAAACCCAGAAGATGGTACACCGTGTGATGGGGAAAGGTTTCTAAAACGCACCTCATTTCTCATCTCCTTGTGCTCGGGTTCGCCATTCCAGCCACTTTACTAGCAATCTCCCTACTTGGAGCATCAGCACCTTTAACCTCCTGTTCCGTACAGGTTGCAATTTGTCCTGAGGATGAACGGGAAGACGGGGTACCAATGAGAGACTAGCTCTTGGTGTTGGGACAGGCACAGGTCACTCTATTTTCCCATCAGGAAGAAGAATTAACCACAGGCTCAGCCTGCCCCCCTGAACCAGAACAGGGCCTGAAGCCATCCTGCGCTTTTGCGGCCAGCTCCCAAAAAACCGACTTGTAAAATGGAGCTTCAGGGCACTGCAATTCACAAACCTGCAGAGTTATAAATCATAACTCTCGTCCACAAATATATTGAGGGAAGGCAAAGAAGAGGATTTGAAATCAAGGCAGAATTGCAGGAAACAGATTTCAGGAGGTAGATTCGAATCGCCTTTAAAGCACATGAAAAGCGGCAAAACGTTGACAATGATGCCCTTGGCCAAAAAGGGCGTATGCGTTTTTTCCTGAATATATTCAGGAAAAAACGCATACGCCCTTTTTGGCCAACCAAGCAACCTGGAAAGGCAAATCAGCGCTACAAAGAAGTCTCGCTTCCCATCGGTCAAAAGGGCCATGCTGAAAAAACTGTCAAAACCAGAAATGCAGGACAGGCCATGGAGAAATGGGAGCCTTGCTACACTGATGGGCGGGATGTAAATTGCCAACAGCCACTCTGGAGAAGTGTACGGTGTGTCCTGAAACATCTAAAAAACACAGCTTAGAGAGCATAGGGCACTTCCACGCATGGGGGGATAAAGTGGGAAAATTGAAAATCAGCAAGACACAAGCACCCCAAAGTTTAGGGCTGCTCTGTTGACAAGGACCTCCACTTCATTCCACCTTAAATATCCCAGGAAAGCGAAAAATGGATAAAAAAGTTGTGGTCCTTATGTACAATGGAATATCACTCAGCCATGAAATCAATGTCATAAGGCTAGTAGCAGCATGATGAGTGGATTTAGGTAAGACGATTCTAAGTGAAATAAGTCACACAGAAAAGGACACTTCTCATAAGGTGTCACTTATAGAGGGAATGTAAAAACCGTTACACTTGAACTGACTTACAATACAGAACAGAGTCACACATGCAGAAAACACACTATGGCTGCTTAACGGGAAAGGTGAGGTGGGGTGATACATAAAACAAGAGTTTCAAATTAGCTCAGATACCGTTCCATAAACCTAATATGTAATAGACAAGACCTACTCCTTGCTCAGAGAACTGGACTCAACACGCCCGATTCACCTCACAAGAATATATCTGACTAGTAATAATCTTAAAACCTATGTATTGATATCTCTCTGTTAGTGTGTCAAGTGGGTGTAAAGCGGCATAAACACAGCCGTGAAAAGCAGCTAAACCCCATTATAAAAATAAATTACTTTTAAAAACCCATGAAACAAAGACAGGGAAAGAGAGAGAAATTCTTACACAATTCGTTCAGGAGCTGTGATGCAACCTGGATTGACCATATCTAGACCCACAGCTGGATGACACATAAGGGTGGACACTCTTGGGGCTGAGAGGTTTGGTGAGGTTGGGTGAGCAAACGCAGACCATTTAAAGTAATACTGCGTGCTACCCATCGCATGGGTCCCAAATCTCCAGGTTCAAGGGCATCTTCCTACATCGAAAACATGCATGAGAAACCCAGAAGATGGTACACCGTGTGATGGGGAAAGGTTTCTAAAACGCACCTCATTTCTCATCTCCTTGTGCTCGGGTTCGCCATTCCAGCCACTTTACTAGCAATCTCCCTACTTGGAGCATCAGCACCTTTAACCTCCTGTTCCGTACAGGTTGCAATTTGTCCTGAGGATGAACGGGAAGATGGGGAACCAATGAGAGACTAGCTCTTGGTGTTGGGACAGGCACAGGTCACTCTATTTTCCCATCAGGAAGAAGAATTAACCACAGGCTCAGCCTGCCCCCCAGAACCAGAACAGGGCCTGAAGCCATCCGGCGCTTTTGCGGCCAGCTCCCAAAAAAGCGACTTGTAAAATGGAGCTTCAGGGCACTGCAATTCACAAACCTGCAGAGTTATAAATGATAACTCTCGTCCACAAATATATTGAGGGAAGGCAAAGAAGAGGATTTGAAATCAAGGCAGAATTGCCGGAAACAGATTTCAGGAGGTAGATTCAAATCGCCTTTAAAGCACATGAAAAGCAGCAAAACGTTGACAATGATGCCCTTGGCCAAAAAGGGCGTATGCGTTTTTTCCTGAATATATTCAGGAAAAAACGCATACGGCCTTTTTGGCCAACCAAGCAACCTGGAAAGGCAAATCAGCGCTACAAAGAAGTCTCGCTTCCCATCGGTCAAAAGGGCCATGCTGAAAAAAGTGTCAAAACCAGAAATGCAGGACAGGCCATGGAGAAATGGGAGCCTTGCTACACTGATGGGCGGGATGTAAATTGCCAACAGCCACTCTGGAGAAGTGTACGGTGTGTCCTGAAACATCTAAAAAACACAGCTTAGAGAGCATAGGGCACTTCCACGCATGGGGGGATAAAGTGGGAACATTGAAAATCAGCAAGACACAAGCACCCCAAAGTTTAGGGCTGCTCTGTTGACAAGGACCTCCACTTCCTTCCACCTTAAATATCCCAGGAAAGCGAAAAATGGATAAAAAAGTTGTGGTCCTTATGTACAATGGAATATCACTCAGCCATGAAATCAATGTCATAAGGCTAGTAGCAGCATGATGAGTGGATTTAGGTAAGACGATTCTAAGTGAAATAAGTCACACAGAAAAGGACACTTCTCATAAGGTGTCACTTATAGAGGGAATGTAAAAACCGTTACACTTGAACTGAATTACAAAACAGAACAGAGTCACGCATGCAGAAAACACACTATGGCTGCTTAACGGGAAAGGTGAGGTGGGGTGATACATAAAACAAGAGTTTCAAATTAGCTCAGATACCGTTCCATAAACCCAATATGTAATAGACAAGACCTACTCCTTGCTCAGAGAACTGGACTCAACACGCCCGATTCACCGCACAAGAATATATCTGACTAGTAATAATCTTAAAACCTATGTATTGATATCTCTCTGTTAGTGTGTCAAGTGGGTGTAAAGCGGCATAAACACAGCCGTGAAAAGCAGCTAAACCCCATTATAAAAATAAATTACTTTTAAAAACCCATGAAACAAAGACAGGGAAAGAGAGAGAAATTCTTACACAATTCGTTCAGGGGCTGTGATGCAACCTGGATTGACCATATCTAGACCCACAGCTGGATGAGACATAAGGGTGGACACTCTTGGGGCTGAGAGGTTTGGTGAGGTTGGGTGAGCAAACGCAGACCCTTTAAAGTAATACTGCGTGCTACCCATCACATGGTTCCCAAATCTCCAGGTTCAAGGGCATCTTCCTACATCGAAAACATGCATGAGAAACCCAGAAGATGGTACACCGTGTGATGGGGAAAGGTTTCTAAAACGCACCTCATTTCTCATCTCCTTGTGCTCGGGTTCGCCATTCCAGCCACTTTACTAGCAATCTCCCTACTTGGAGCATCAGCACCTTTAACCTCCTGTTCCGTACAGGTTGCAATTTGTCCTGAGGATGAACGGGAAGACGGGGTACCAATGAGAGACTAGCTGTTGGTGTTGGGACAGGCACAGGTCACTCTATTTTCCCATCAGGAAGAAGAATTAACCACAGGCTCAGCCTGCCCCCCTGAACCAGAACAGGGCCTGAAGCCATCCTGCGCTTTTGCGGCCAGCTCCCAAAAAACCGACTTGTAAAATGGAGCTTCAGGGCACTGCAATTCACAAACCTGCAGAGTTATAAATCATAACTCTCGTCCACAAATATATTGAGGGAAGGCAAAGAAGAGGATTTGAAATCAAGGCAGAATTGCAGGAAACAGATTTCAGGAGGTAGATTCGAATCGCCTTTAAAGCACATGAAAAGCGGCAAAACGTTGACAATGATGCCCTTGGCCAAAAAGGGCGTATGCGTTTTTTCCTGAATATATTCAGGAAAAAACGCATACGCCCTTTTTGGCCAACCAAGCAACCTGGAAAGGCAAATCAGCGCTACAAAGAAGTCTCGCTTCCCATCGGTCAAAAGGGCCATGCTGAAAAAACTGTCAAAACCAGAAATGCACGACAGGCCATGGAGAAATGGGAGCCTTGCTACACTGATGGGCGGGATGTAAATTGCCAACAGCCACTCTGGAGAAGTGTACGGTGTGTCCTGAAACATCTAAAAAACACAGCTTAGAGAGCATAGGGCACTTCCACGCATGGGGGGATAAAGTGGGAAAATTGAAAATCAGCAAGACACAAGCACCCCAAAGTTTAGGGCTGCTCTGTTGACAAGGACCTCCACTTCCTTCCACCTTAAATATCCCAGGAAAGCGAAAAATGGATAAAAAAGTTGTGGTCCTTATGTACAATGGAATATCACTCAGCCATGAAATCAATGTCATAAGGCTAGTAGCAGCATGATGAGTGGATTTAGGTAAGACGATTCTAAGTGAAATAAGTCACACAGAAAAGGACACTTCTCATAAGGTGTCACTTATAGAGGGAATGTAAAAACCGTTACACTTGAACTGACTTACAATACAGAACAGAGTCACACATGCAGAAAACACACTATGGCTGCTTAACGGGAAAGGTGAGGTGGGGTGATACATAAAACAAGAGTTTCAAATTAGCTCAGATACCGTTCCATAAACCTAATATGTAATAGACAAGACCTACTCCTTGCTCAGAGAACTGGACTCAACACGCCCGATTCACCTCACAAGAATATATCTGACTAGTAATAATCTTAAAACCTATGTATTGATATCTCTCTGTTAGTGTGTCAAGTGGGTGTAAAGCGGCATAAACACAGCCGTGAAAAGCAGCTAAACCCCATTATAAAAATAAATTACTTTTAAAAACCCATGAAACAAAGACAGGGAAAGAGAGAGAAATTCTTACACAATTCGTTCAGGAGCTGTGATGCAACCTGGATTGACCATATCTAGACCCACAGCTGGATGACACATAAGGGTGGACACTCTTGGGGCTGAGAGGTTTGGTGAGGTTGGGTGAGCAAACGCAGACCATTTAAAGTAATACTGCGTGCTACCCATCGCATGGGTCCCAAATCTCCAGGTTCAAGGGCATCTTCCTACATCGAAAACATGCATGAGAAACCCAGAAGATGGTACACCGTGTGATGGGGAAAGGTTTCTAAAACGCACCTCATTTCTCATCTCCTTGTGCTCGGGTTCGCCATTCCAGCCACTTTACTAGCAATCTCCCTACTTGGAGCATCAGCACCTTTAACCTCCTGTTCCGTACAGGTTGCAATTTGTCCTGAGGATGAACGGGAAGATGGGGAACCAATGAGAGACTAGCTCTTGGTGTTGGGACAGGCACAGGTCACTCTATTTTCCCATCAGGAAGAAGAATTAACCACAGGCTCAGCCTGCCCCCCAGAACCAGAACAGGGCCTGAAGCCATCCGGCGCTTTTGCGGCCAGCTCCCAAAAAAGCGACTTGTAAAATGGAGCTTCAGGGCACTGCAATTCACAAACCTGCAGAGTTATAAATGATAACTCTCGTCCACAAATATATTGAGGGAAGGCAAAGAAGAGGATTTGAAATCAAGGCAGAATTGCAGGAAACAGATTTCAGGAGGTAGATTCAAATCGCCTTTAAAGCACATGAAAAGCAGCAAAACGTTGACAATGATGCCCTTGGCCAAAAAGGGCGTATGCGTTTTTTCCTGAATATATTCAGGAAAAAACGCATACGCCCTTTTTGGCCAACCAAGCAACCTGGAAAGGCAAATCAGCGCTACAAAGAAGTCTCGCTTCCCATCGGTCAAAAGGGCCATGCTGAAAAAAGTGTCAAAACCAGAAATGCAGGACAGGCCATGGAGAAATGGGAGCCTTGCTACACTGATGGGCGGGATGTAAATTGCCAACAGCCACTCTGGAGAAGTGTACGGTGTGTCCTGAAACATCTAAAAAACACAGCTTAGAGAGCATAGGGCACTTCCACGCATGGGGGGATAAAGTGGGAACATTGAAAATCAGCAAGACACAAGCACCCCAAAGTTTAGGGCTGCTCTGTTGACAAGGACCTCCACTTCCTTCCACCTTAAATATCCCAGGAAAGCGAAAAATGGATAAAAAAGTTGTGGTCCTTATGTACAATGGAATATCACTCAGCCATGAAATCAATGTCATAAGGCTAGTAGCAGCATGATGAGTGGATTTAGGTAAGACGATTCTAAGTGAAATAAGTCACACAGAAAAGGACACTTCTCATAAGGTGTCACTTATAGAGGGAATGTAAAAACCGTTACACTTGAACTGAATTACAAAACAGAACAGAGTCACACATGCAGAAAACACACTATGGCTGCTTAACGGGAAAGGTGAGGTGGGGTGATACATAAAACAAGAGTTTCAAATTAGCTCAGATACCGTTCCATAAACCCAATATGGAATAGACAAGACCTACTCCTTGCTCAGAGAACTGGACTCAACACGCCCGATTCACCGCACAAGAATATATCTGACTAGTAATAATCTTAAAACCTATGTATTGATATCTCTCTGTTAGTGTGTCAAGTGGGTGTAAAGCAGCATAAACACAGCCGTGAAAAGCAGCTAAACCCCATTATAAAAATAAATTACTTTTAAAAACCCATGAAACAAAGACAGGGAAAGAGAGAGAAATTCTCACACAATTCGTTCAGGGGCTGTGATGCAACCTGGATTGACCATATCTAGACCCACAGCTGGATGAGGCATAAGGGTGGACACTCTGGGGGCTGAGAGGTTTGGTGAGGTTGGGTGAGCAAACGCAGACCCTTTAAAGTAATACTGCGTGCTACCCATCACATGGTTCCCAAATCTCCAGGTTCAAGGGCATCTTCCTACATCGAAAACATGCATGAGAAACCCAGAAGATGGTACACCGTGTGATGGGGAAAGGTTTCTAAAACGCACCTCATTTCTCATCTCCTTGTGCTCGGGTTCGCCATTCCAGCCACTTTACTAGCAATCTCCCTACTTGGAGCATCAGCACCTTTAACCTCCTGTTCCGTACAGGTTGCAATTTGTCCTGAGGATGAACGGGAAGACGGGGTACCAATGAGAGACTAGCTCTTGGTGTTGGGACAGGCACAGGTCACTCTATTTTCCCATCAGGAAGAAGAATTAACCACAGGCTCAGCCTGCCCCCCTGAACCAGAACAGGGCCTGAAGCCATCCTGCGCTTTTGCGGCCAGCTCCCAAAAAACCGACTTGTAAAATGGAGCTTCAGGGCACTGCAATTCACAAACCTGCAGAGTTATAAATCATAACTCTCGTCCACAAATATATTGAGGGAAGGCAAAGAAGAGGATTTGAAATCAAGGCAGAATTGCAGGAAACAGATTTCAGGAGGTAGATTCGAATCGCCTTTAAAGCACATGAAAAGCGGCAAAACGTTGACAATGATGCCCTTGGCCAAAAAGGGCGTATGCGTTTTTTCCTGAATATATTCAGGAAAAAACGCATACGCCCTTTTTGGCCAACCAAGCAACCTGGAAAGGCAAATCAGCGCTACAAAGAAGTCTCGCTTCCCATCGGTCAAAAGGGCCATGCTGAAAAAAGTGTCAAAACCAGAAATGCAGGACAGGCCATGGAGAAATGGGAGCCTTGCTACACTGATGGGCGGGATGTAAATTGCCAACAGCCACTCTGGAGAAGTGTACGGTGTGTCCTGAAACATCTAAAAAACACAGCTTAGAGAGCATAGGGCACTTCCACGCATGGGGGGATAAAGTGGGAACATTGAAAATCAGCAAGACACAAGCACCCCAAAGTTTAGGGCTGCTCTGTTGACAAGGACCTCCACTTCCTTCCACCTTAAATATCCCAGGAAAGCGAAAAATGGATAAAAAAGTTGTGGTCCTTATGTACAATGGAATATCACTCAGCCATGAAATCAATGTCATAAGGCTAGTAGCAGCATGATGAGTGGATTTAGGTAAGACGATTCTAAGTGAAATAAGTCACACAGAAAAGGACACTTCTCATAAGGTGTCACTTATAGAGGGAATGTAAAAACCGTTACACTTGAACTGAATTACAAAACAGAACAGAGTCACACATGCAGAAAACACACTATGGCTGCTTAACGGGAAAGGTGAGGTGGGGTGATACATAAAACAAGAGTTTCAAATTAGCTCAGATACCGTTCCATAAACCCAATATGGAATAGACAAGACCTACTCCTTGCTCAGAGAACTGGACTCAACACGCCCGATTCACCGCACAAGAATATATCTGACTAGTAATAATCTTAAAACCTATGTATTGATATCTCTCTGTTAGTGTGTCAAGTGGGTGTAAAGCAGCATAAACACAGCCGTGAAAAGCAGCTAAACCCCATTATAAAAATAAATTACTTTTAAAAACCCATGAAACAAAGACAGGGAAAGAGAGAGAAATTCTCACACAATTCGTTCAGGGGCTGTGATGCAACCTGGATTGACCATATCTAGACCCACAGCTGGATGAGGCATAAGGGTGGACACTCTTGGGGCTGAGAGGTTTGGTGAGGTTGGGTGAGCAAACGCAGACCCTTTAAAGTAATACTGCGTGCTACCCATCGCATGGGTCCCAAATCTCCAGGTTCAAGGGCATCTTCCTACATCGAAAACATGCATGAGAAACCCAGAAGATGGTACACCGTGTGATGGGGAAAGGTTTCTAAAACGCACCTCATTTCTCATCTCCTTGTGTTCGGGTTCGCCATTCCAGCCACTTTACTAGCAATCTCCCTACTTGGAGCATCAGCACCTTTAACCTCCTGTTCCGTACAGGTTGCAATTTGTCCTGAGGATGAACGGGAAGACGGGGAACCAATGAGAGACTAGCTCTTGGTGTTGGGACAGGCACAGGTCACTCTATTTTCCCATCAGGAAGAAGAATCAACCACAGGCTCAGCCTGCCCCCCTGAACCAGAACAGGGCCTGAAGCCATCCGGCGCTTTTGCGGCCAGCTCCCAAAAAAGCGACTTGTAAAATGGAGCTTCAGGGCACTGCAATTCACAAACCTGCAGAGTTATAAATGATAACTCTCGTCCACAAATATATTGAGGGAAGGCAAAGAAGAGGATTTGAAATCAAGGCAGAATTGCAGGAAACAGATTTCAGGAGGTACATTCGAATCGCCTTTAAAGCACATGAAAAGCGGCAAAACGTTGACAATGATGCCCTTGGCCAAAAAGGGCGTATGCGTTTTTTCCTGAATATATTCAGGAAAAAACGCATACGCCCTTTTTGGCCAACCAAGCAACCTGGAAAGGCAAATCAGCACTACAAAGAAGTCTCGCTTCCCATCGGTCAAAAGGGCCATGCTGAAAAAAGTGTCAAAACCAGAAATGCAGGACAGGCCATGGAGAAATGGGAGCCTTGCTACACTGATGGGCGGGATGTAAATTGCCAACAGCCACTCTGGAGAAGTGTACGGTGTGTCCTGAAACATCTAAAAAACACAGCTTAGAGAGCATAGGGCACTTCCACGCATGGGGGGATAAAGTGGGAAAATTGAAAATCAGCAAGACACAAGCACCCCAAAGTTTAGGGCTGCTCTGTTGACAAGGACCTCCACTTCCTTCCACCTTAAATATCCCAGGAAAGCGAAAAATGGATAAAAAAGTTGTGGTCCTTATGTACAATGGAATATCACTCAGCCATGAAATCAATGTCATAAGGCTAGTAGCAGCATGATGAGTGGATTTAGGTAAGACGATTCTAAGTGAAATAAGTCACACAGAAAAGGACACTTCTCATAAGGTGTCACTTATAGAGGGAATGTAAAAACCGTTACACTTGAACTGAATTACAAAACAGAACAGAGTCACACATGCAGAAAACACACTATGGCTGCTTAACGGGAAAGGTGAGGTGGGGTGATACATAAAACAAGAGTTTCAAATTAGCTCAGATACCGTTCCATAAACCCAATATGGAATAGACAAGACCTACTCCTTGCTCAGAGAACTGGACACAACACGCCCGATTCACCGCACAAGAATATATCTGACTAGTAATAATCTTAAAACCTATGTATTGATATCTCTCTGTTAGTGTGTCAAGTGGGTGTAAAGCGGCCTAAACACAGCCGTGAAAAGCAGCTAAACCCCATTATAAAAATAAATTACTTTTAAAAACCCATGAAACAAAGACAGGGAAAGAGAGAGAAATTCTTACACAATTCGTTCAGGGGCTGTGATGCAACCTGGATTGACCATATCTAGACCCACAGCTGAATGAGACATAAGGGTGGACACTCTTGGGGCTGAGAGGTCTGGTGAGGTTGGGTGAGCAAACGCAGACCCTTTAAAGTAATACTGCGTGCTACCCATCGCATGGGTCCCAAATCTCCAGGTTCAAGGGCATCTTCCTACATCGAAAACATGCATGAGAAACCCAGAAGATGGTACACTGTGTGATGGGGAAAGGTTTCTAAAACGCACCTCATTTCTCATCTCCTTGTGCTCGGGTTCGCCATTCCAGCCACTTTACTAGCAATCTCCCTACTTGGAGCATCAGCACCTTTAACCTCCTGTTCCGTACAGGTTGCAATTTGTCCTGAGGATGAACGGGAAGACGGGGTACCAATGAGAGACTAGCTCTTGGTGTTGGGACAGGCACAGGTCACTCTATTTTCCCATCAGGAAGAAGAATTAACCACAGGCTCAGCCTGCCCCCCGGAACCAGAACAGGGCCTGAAGCCATCCTGCGCTTTTGCGGCCAGCTCCCAAAAAACCGACTTGTAAAATGGAGCTTCAGGGCACTGCAATTCACAAACCTGCAGAGTTATAAATCATAACTCTCGTCCACAAATATATTGAGGGAAGGCAAAGAAGAGGATTTGAAATCAAGGCAGAATTGCAGGAAACAGATTTCAGGAGGTAGATTCGAATCGCCTTTAAAGCACATGAAAAGCGGCAAAACGTTGACAATGATGCCCTTGGCCAAAAAGGGCGTATGCGTTTTTTCCTGAATATATTCAGGAAAAAACGCATACGCCCTTTTTGGCCAACCAAGCAACCTGGAAAGGCAAATCAGCGCTACAAAGAAGTCTCGCTTCCCATCGGTCAAAAGGGCCATGCTGAAAAAAGTGTCAAAACCAGAAATGCAGGACAGGCCATGGAGAAATGGGAGCCTTGCTACACTGATGGGCGGGATGTAAATTGCCAACAGCCACTCTGGAGAAGTGTACGGTGTGTCCTGAAACATCTAAAAAACACAGCTTAGAGAGCATAGGGCACTTCCACGCATGGGGGGATAAAGTGGGAAAATTGAAAATCAGCAAGACACAAGCACCCCAAAGTTTAGGGCTGCTCTGTTGACAAGGACCTCCACTTCCTTCCACCTTAAATATCCCAGGAAAGCGAAAAATGGATAAAAAAGTTGTGGTCCTTATGTACAATGGAATATCACTCAGCCATGAAATCAATGTCATAAGGCTAGTAGCAGCATGATGAGTGGATTTAGGTAAGACGATTCTAAGTGAAATAAGTCACACAGAAAAGGACACTTCTCATAAGGTGTCACTTATAGAGGGAATGTAAAAACCGTTACACTTGAACTGAATTACAAAACAGAACAGAGTCACGCATGCAGAAAACACACTATGGCTGCTTAACGGGAAAGGTGAGGTGGGGTGATACATAAAACAAGAGTTTCAAATTAGCTCAGATACCGTTCCATAAACCCAATATGTAATAGACAAGACCTACTCCTTGCTCAGAGAACTGGACTCAACACGCCCGATTCACCGCACAAGAATATATCTGACTAGTAATAATCTTAAAACCTATGTATTGATATCTCTCTGTTAGTGTGTCAAGTGGGTGTAAAGCGGCATAAACACAGCCGTGAAAAGCAGCTAAACCCCATTATAAAAATAAATTACTTTTAAAAACCCATGAAACAAAGACAGGGAAAGAGAGAGAAATTCTTACACAATTCGTTCAGGGGCTGTGATGCAACCTGGATTGACCATATCTAGACCCACAGCTGGATGAGACATAAGGGTGGACACTCTTGGGGCTGAGAGGTTTGGTGAGGTTGGGTGAGCAAACGCAGACCCTTTAAAGTAATACTGCGTGCTACCCATCACATGGTTCCCAAATCTCCAGGTTCAAGGGCATCTTCCTACATCGAAAACATGCATGAGAAACCCAGAAGATGGTACACCGTGTGATGGGGAAAGGTTTCTAAAACGCACCTCATTTCTCATCTCCTTGTGCTCGGGTTCGCCATTCCAGCCACTTTACTAGCAATCTCCCTACTTGGAGCATCAGCACCTTTAACCTCCTGTTCCGTACAGGTTGCAATTTGTCCTGAGGATGAACGGGAAGACGGGGTACCAATGAGAGACTAGCTCTTGGTGTTGGGACAGGCACAGGTCACTCTATTTTCCCATCAGGAAGAAGAATTAACCACAGGCTCAGCCTGCCCCCCTGAACCAGAACAGGGCCTGAAGCCATCCTGCGCTTTTGCGGCCAGCTCCCAAAAAACCGACTTGTAAAATGGAGCTTCAGGGCACTGCAATTCACAAACCTGCAGAGTTATAAATCATAACTCTCGTCCACAAATATATTGAGGGAAGGCAAAGAAGAGGATTTGAAATCAAGGCAGAATTGCAGGAAACAGATTTCAGGAGGTAGATTCGAATCGCCTTTAAAGCACATGAAAAGCGGCAAAACGTTGACAATGATGCCCTTGGCCAAAAAGGGCGTATGCGTTTTTTCCTGAATATATTCAGGAAAAAACGCATACGCCCTTTTTGGCCAACCAAGCAACCTGGAAAGGCAAATCAGCGCTACAAAGAAGTCTCGCTTCCCATCGGTCAAAAGGGCCATGCTGAAAAAACTGTCAAAACCAGAAATGCAGGACAGGCCATGGAGAAATGGGAGCCTTGCTACACTGATGGGCGGGATGTAAATTGCCAACAGCCACTCTGGAGAAGTGTACGGTGTGTCCTGAAACATCTAAAAAACACAGCTTAGAGAGCATAGGGCACTTCCACGCATGGGGGGATAAAGTGGGAAAATTGAAAATCAGCAAGACACAAGCACCCCAAAGTTTAGGGCTGCTCTGTTGACAAGGACCTCCACTTCATTCCACCTTAAATATCCCAGGAAAGCGAAAAATGGATAAAAAAGTTGTGGTCCTTATGTACAATGGAATATCACTCAGCCATGAAATCAATGTCATAAGGCTAGTAGCAGCATGATGAGTGGATTTAGGTAAGACGATTCTAAGTGAAATAAGTCACACAGAAAAGGACACTTCTCATAAGGTGTCACTTATAGAGGGAATGTAAAAACCGTTACACTTGAACTGACTTACAATACAGAACAGAGTCACACATGCAGAAAACACACTATGGCTGCTTAACGGGAAAGGTGAGGTGGGGTGATACATAAAACAAGAGTTTCAAATTAGCTCAGATACCGTTCCATAAACCTAATATGTAATAGACAAGACCTACTCCTTGCTCAGAGAACTGGACTCAACACGCCCGATTCACCTCACAAGAATATATCTGACTAGTAATAATCTTAAAACCTATGTATTGATATCTCTCTGTTAGTGTGTCAAGTGGGTGTAAAGCGGCATAAACACAGCCGTGAAAAGCAGCTAAACCCCATTATAAAAATAAATTACTTTTAAAAACCCATGAAACAAAGACAGGGAAAGAGAGAGAAATTCTTACACAATTCGTTCAGGAGCTGTGATGCAACCTGGATTGACCATATCTAGACCCACAGCTGGATGACACATAAGGGTGGACACTCTTGGGGCTGAGAGGTTTGGTGAGGTTGGGTGAGCAAACGCAGACCATTTAAAGTAATACTGCGTGCTACCCATCGCATGGGTCCCAAATCTCCAGGTTCAAGGGCATCTTCCTACATCGAAAACATGCATGAGAAACCCAGAAGATGGTACACCGTGTGATGGGGAAAGGTTTCTAAAACGCACCTCATTTCTCATCTCCTTGTGCTCGGGTTCGCCATTCCAGCCACTTTACTAGCAATCTCCCTACTTGGAGCATCAGCACCTTTAACCTCCTGTTCCGTACAGGTTGCAATTTGTCCTGAGGATGAACGGGAAGATGGGGAACCAATGAGAGACTAGCTCTTGGTGTTGGGACAGGCACAGGTCACTCTATTTTCCCATCAGGAAGAAGAATTAACCACAGGCTCAGCCTGCCCCCCAGAACCAGAACAGGGCCTGAAGCCATCCGGCGCTTTTGCGGCCAGCTCCCAAAAAAGCGACTTGTAAAATGGAGCTTCAGGGCACTGCAATTCACAAACCTGCAGAGTTATAAATGATAACTCTCGTCCACAAATATATTGAGGGAAGGCAAAGAAGAGGATTTGAAATCAAGGCAGAATTGCCGGAAACAGATTTCAGGAGGTAGATTCAAATCGCCTTTAAAGCACATGAAAAGCAGCAAAACGTTGACAATGATGCCCTTGGCCAAAAAGGGCGTATGCGTTTTTTCCTGAATATATTCAGGAAAAAACGCATACGGCCTTTTTGGCCAACCAAGCAACCTGGAAAGGCAAATCAGCGCTACAAAGAAGTCTCGCTTCCCATCGGTCAAAAGGGCCATGCTGAAAAAAGTGTCAAAACCAGAAATGCAGGACAGGCCATGGAGAAATGGGAGCCTTGCTACACTGATGGGCGGGATGTAAATTGCCAACAGCCACTCTGGAGAAGTGTACGGTGTGTCCTGAAACATCTAAAAAACACAGCTTAGAGAGCATAGGGCACTTCCACGCATGGGGGGATAAAGTGGGAACATTGAAAATCAGCAAGACACAAGCACCCCAAAGTTTAGGGCTGCTCTGTTGACAAGGACCTCCACTTCCTTCCACCTTAAATATCCCAGGAAAGCGAAAAATGGATAAAAAAGTTGTGGTCCTTATGTACAATGGAATATCACTCAGCCATGAAATCAATGTCATAAGGCTAGTAGCAGCATGATGAGTGGATTTAGGTAAGACGATTCTAAGTGAAATAAGTCACACAGAAAAGGACACTTCTCATAAGGTGTCACTTATAGAGGGAATGTAAAAACCGTTACACTTGAACTGAATTACAAAACAGAACAGAGTCACGCATGCAGAAAACACACTATGGCTGCTTAACGGGAAAGGTGAGGTGGGGTGATACATAAAACAAGAGTTTCAAATTAGCTCAGATACCGTTCCATAAACCCAATATGTAATAGACAAGACCTACTCCTTGCTCAGAGAACTGGACTCAACACGCCCGATTCACCGCACAAGAATATATCTGACTAGTAATAATCTTAAAACCTATGTATTGATATCTCTCTGTTAGTGTGTCAAGTGGGTGTAAAGCGGCATAAACACAGCCGTGAAAAGCAGCTAAACCCCATTATAAAAATAAATTACTTTTAAAAACCCATGAAACAAAGACAGGGAAAGAGAGAGAAATTCTTACACAATTCGTTCAGGGGCTGTGATGCAACCTGGATTGACCATATCTAGACCCACAGCTGGATGAGACATAAGGGTGGACACTCTTGGGGCTGAGAGGTTTGGTGAGGTTGGGTGAGCAAACGCAGACCCTTTAAAGTAATACTGCGTGCTACCCATCACATGGTTCCCAAATCTCCAGGTTCAAGGGCATCTTCCTACATCGAAAACATGCATGAGAAACCCAGAAGATGGTACACCGTGTGATGGGGAAAGGTTTCTAAAACGCACCTCATTTCTCATCTCCTTGTGCTCGGGTTCGCCATTCCAGCCACTTTACTAGCAATCTCCCTACTTGGAGCATCAGCACCTTTAACCTCCTGTTCCGTACAGGTTGCAATTTGTCCTGAGGATGAACGGGAAGACGGGGTACCAATGAGAGACTAGCTGTTGGTGTTGGGACAGGCACAGGTCACTCTATTTTCCCATCAGGAAGAAGAATTAACCACAGGCTCAGCCTGCCCCCCTGAACCAGAACAGGGCCTGAAGCCATCCTGCGCTTTTGCGGCCAGCTCCCAAAAAACCGACTTGTAAAATGGAGCTTCAGGGCACTGCAATTCACAAACCTGCAGAGTTATAAATCATAACTCTCGTCCACAAATATATTGAGGGAAGGCAAAGAAGAGGATTTGAAATCAAGGCAGAATTGCAGGAAACAGATTTCAGGAGGTAGATTCGAATCGCCTTTAAAGCACATGAAAAGCGGCAAAACGTTGACAATGATGCCCTTGGCCAAAAAGGGCGTATGCGTTTTTTCCTGAATATATTCAGGAAAAAACGCATACGCCCTTTTTGGCCAACCAAGCAACCTGGAAAGGCAAATCAGCGCTACAAAGAAGTCTCGCTTCCCATCGGTCAAAAGGGCCATGCTGAAAAAACTGTCAAAACCAGAAATGCACGACAGGCCATGGAGAAATGGGAGCCTTGCTACACTGATGGGCGGGATGTAAATTGCCAACAGCCACTCTGGAGAAGTGTACGGTGTGTCCTGAAACATCTAAAAAACACAGCTTAGAGAGCATAGGGCACTTCCACGCATGGGGGGATAAAGTGGGAAAATTGAAAATCAGCAAGACACAAGCACCCCAAAGTTTAGGGCTGCTCTGTTGACAAGGACCTCCACTTCCTTCCACCTTAAATATCCCAGGAAAGCGAAAAATGGATAAAAAAGTTGTGGTCCTTATGTACAATGGAATATCACTCAGCCATGAAATCAATGTCATAAGGCTAGTAGCAGCATGATGAGTGGATTTAGGTAAGACGATTCTAAGTGAAATAAGTCACACAGAAAAGGACACTTCTCATAAGGTGTCACTTATAGAGGGAATGTAAAAACCGTTACACTTGAACTGACTTACAATACAGAACAGAGTCACACATGCAGAAAACACACTATGGCTGCTTAACGGGAAAGGTGAGGTGGGGTGATACATAAAACAAGAGTTTCAAATTAGCTCAGATACCGTTCCATAAACCTAATATGTAATAGACAAGACCTACTCCTTGCTCAGAGAACTGGACTCAACACGCCCGATTCACCTCACAAGAATATATCTGACTAGTAATAATCTTAAAACCTATGTATTGATATCTCTCTGTTAGTGTGTCAAGTGGGTGTAAAGCGGCATAAACACAGCCGTGAAAAGCAGCTAAACCCCATTATAAAAATAAATTACTTTTAAAAACCCATGAAACAAAGACAGGGAAAGAGAGAGAAATTCTTACACAATTCGTTCAGGAGCTGTGATGCAACCTGGATTGACCATATCTAGACCCACAGCTGGATGACACATAAGGGTGGACACTCTTGGGGCTGAGAGGTTTGGTGAGGTTGGGTGAGCAAACGCAGACCATTTAAAGTAATACTGCGTGCTACCCATCGCATGGGTCCCAAATCTCCAGGTTCAAGGGCATCTTCCTACATCGAAAACATGCATGAGAAACCCAGAAGATGGTACACCGTGTGATGGGGAAAGGTTTCTAAAACGCACCTCATTTCTCATCTCCTTGTGCTCGGGTTCGCCATTCCAGCCACTTTACTAGCAATCTCCCTACTTGGAGCATCAGCACCTTTAACCTCCTGTTCCGTACAGGTTGCAATTTGTCCTGAGGATGAACGGGAAGATGGGGAACCAATGAGAGACTAGCTCTTGGTGTTGGGACAGGCACAGGTCACTCTATTTTCCCATCAGGAAGAAGAATTAACCACAGGCTCAGCCTGCCCCCCAGAACCAGAACAGGGCCTGAAGCCATCCGGCGCTTTTGCGGCCAGCTCCCAAAAAAGCGACTTGTAAAATGGAGCTTCAGGGCACTGCAATTCACAAACCTGCAGAGTTATAAATGATAACTCTCGTCCACAAATATATTGAGGGAAGGCAAAGAAGAGGATTTGAAATCAAGGCAGAATTGCAGGAAACAGATTTCAGGAGGTAGATTCAAATCGCCTTTAAAGCACATGAAAAGCAGCAAAACGTTGACAATGATGCCCTTGGCCAAAAAGGGCGTATGCGTTTTTTCCTGAATATATTCAGGAAAAAACGCATACGCCCTTTTTGGCCAACCAAGCAACCTGGAAAGGCAAATCAGCGCTACAAAGAAGTCTCGCTTCCCATCGGTCAAAAGGGCCATGCTGAAAAAAGTGTCAAAACCAGAAATGCAGGACAGGCCATGGAGAAATGGGAGCCTTGCTACACTGATGGGCGGGATGTAAATTGCCAACAGCCACTCTGGAGAAGTGTACGGTGTGTCCTGAAACATCTAAAAAACACAGCTTAGAGAGCATAGGGCACTTCCACGCATGGGGGGATAAAGTGGGAACATTGAAAATCAGCAAGACACAAGCACCCCAAAGTTTAGGGCTGCTCTGTTGACAAGGACCTCCACTTCCTTCCACCTTAAATATCCCAGGAAAGCGAAAAATGGATAAAAAAGTTGTGGTCCTTATGTACAATGGAATATCACTCAGCCATGAAATCAATGTCATAAGGCTAGTAGCAGCATGATGAGTGGATTTAGGTAAGACGATTCTAAGTGAAATAAGTCACACAGAAAAGGACACTTCTCATAAGGTGTCACTTATAGAGGGAATGTAAAAACCGTTACACTTGAACTGAATTACAAAACAGAACAGAGTCACACATGCAGAAAACACACTATGGCTGCTTAACGGGAAAGGTGAGGTGGGGTGATACATAAAACAAGAGTTTCAAATTAGCTCAGATACCGTTCCATAAACCCAATATGGAATAGACAAGACCTACTCCTTGCTCAGAGAACTGGACTCAACACGCCCGATTCACCGCACAAGAATATATCTGACTAGTAATAATCTTAAAACCTATGTATTGATATCTCTCTGTTAGTGTGTCAAGTGGGTGTAAAGCAGCATAAACACAGCCGTGAAAAGCAGCTAAACCCCATTATAAAAATAAATTACTTTTAAAAACCCATGAAACAAAGACAGGGAAAGAGAGAGAAATTCTCACACAATTCGTTCAGGGGCTGTGATGCAACCTGGATTGACCATATCTAGACCCACAGCTGGATGAGGCATAAGGGTGGACACTCTGGGGGCTGAGAGGTTTGGTGAGGTTGGGTGAGCAAACGCAGACCCTTTAAAGTAATACGGCGTGCTACCCATCGCATGGGTCCCAAATCTCCAGGTTCAAGGGCATCTTCCTACATCGAAAACATGCATGAGAAACCCAGAAGATGGTACACCGTGTGATGGGGAAAGGTTTCTAAAACGCACCTCATTTCTCATCTCCTTGTGTTCGGGTTCGCCATTCCAGCCACTTTACTAGCAATCTCCCTACTTGGAGCATCAGCACCTTTAACCTCCTGTTCCGTACAGGTTGCAATTTGTCCTGAGGATGAACGGGAAGACGGGGAACCAATGAGAGACTAGCTCTTGGTGTTGGGACAGGCACAGGTCACTCTATTTTCCCATCAGGAAGAAGAATCAACCACAGGCTCAGCCTGCCCCCCTGAACCAGAACAGGGCCTGAAGCCATCCGGCGCTTTTGCGGCCAGCTCCCAAAAAAGCGACTTGTAAAATGGAGCTTCAGGGCACTGCAATTCACAAACCTGCAGAGTTATAAATGATAACTCTCGTCCACAAATATATTGAGGGAAGGCAAAGAAGAGGATTTGAAATCAAGGCAGAATTGCAGGAAACAGATTTCAGGAGGTAGATTCGAATCGCCTTTAAAGCACATGAAAAGCGGCAAAACGTTGACAATGATGCCCTTGGCCAAAAAGGGCGTATGCGTTTTTTCCTGAATATATTCAGGAAAAAACGCATACGCCCTTTTTGGCCAACCAAGCAACCTGGAAAGGCAAATCAGCACTACAAAGAAGTCTCGCTTCCCATAGGTCAAAAGGGCCATGCTGAAAAAAGTGTCAAAACCAGAAATGCAGGACAGGCCATGGAGAAATGGGAGCCTTGCTACACTGATGGGTGGGATGTAAATTGCCAACAGCCACTCTGGAGAAGTGTACGGTGTGTCCTGAAACATCTAAAAAACACAGCTTAGAGAGCATAGGGCACTTCCACGCATGGGGGGATAAAGTGGGAAAATTGAAAATCAGCAAGACACAAGCACCCCAAAGTTTAGGGCTGCTCTGTTGACAAGGACCTCCACTTCCTTCCACCTTAAATATCCCAGGAAAGCGAAAAATGGATAAAAAAGTTGTGGTCCTTATGTACAATGGAATATCACTCAGCCATGAAATCAATGTCATAAGGCTAGTAGCAGCATGATGAGTGGATTTAGGTAAGACGATTCTAAGTGAAATAAGTCACACAGAAAAGGACACTTCTCATAAGGTGTCACTTATAGAGGGAATGTAAAAACCGTTACACTTGAACTGAATTACAAAACAGAACAGAGTCACACATGCAGAAAACACACTATGGCTGCTTAACGGGAAAGGTGAGGTGGGGTGATACATAAAACAAGAGTTTCAAATTAGCTCAGATACCGTTCCATAAACCCAATATGGAATAGACAAGACCTACTCCTTGCTCAGAGAACTGGACACAACACGCCCGATTCACCGCACAAGAATATATCTGACTAGTAATAATCTTAAAACCTATGTATTGATATCTCTCTGTTAGTGTGTCAAGTGGGTGTAAAGCGGCCTAAACACAGCCGTGAAAAGCAGCTAAACCCCATTATAAAAATAAATTACTTTTAAAAACCCATGAAACAAAGACAGGGAAAGAGAGAGAAATTCTTACACAATTCGTTCAGGGGCTGTGATGCAACCTGGATTGACCATATCTAGACCCACAGCTGGATGAGACATAAGGGTGGACACTCTTGGGGCTGAGAGGTCTGGTGAGGTTGGGTGAGCAAACGCAGACCCTTTAAAGTAATACTGCGTGCTACCCATCGCATGGGTCCCAAATCTCCAGGTTCAAGGGCATCTTCCTACATCGAAAACATGCATGAGAAACCCAGAAGATGGTACACCGTGTGATGGGGAAAGGTTTCTAAAACGCACCTCATTTCTCATCTCCTTGTGCTCGGGTTCGCCATTCCAGCCACTTTACTAGCAATCTCCCTACTTGGAGCATCAGCACCTTTAACCTCCTGTTCCATACAGGTTGCAATTTGTCCTGAGGATGAACGGGAAGATGGGGAACCAATGAGAGACTAGCTCTTGGTGTTGGGACAGGCACAGGTCACTCTATTTTCCCATCAGGAAGAAGAATTAACCACAGGCTCAGCCTGCCCCCCTGAACCAGAACAGGGCCTGAAGCCATCCGGCGCTTTTGCGGAGAGCTCCCAAAAAACCGACTTGTAAAATGGAGCTTCAGGGCACTGCAATTCACAAACCTGCAGAGTTATAAATGATAACTCTCGTCCACAAATATATTGAGGGAAGGCAAAGAAGAGGATTTGAAATCAAGGCAGAATTGCAGGAAACAGATTTCAGGAGGTAGATTCGAATCGCCTTTAAAGCACATGAAAAGCGGCAAAACGTTGACAATGATGCCCTTGGCCAAAAAGGGCGTATGCGTTTTTTCCTGAATATATTCAGGAAAAAACGCATACGCCCTTTTTGGCCAACCAAGCAACCTGGAAAGGCAAATCAGCGCTACAAAGAAGTCTCGCTTCCCATCGGTCAAAAGGGCCATGCTGAAAAAAGTGTCAAAACCAGAAATGCAGGACAGGCCATGGAGAAATGGGAGCCTTGCTACACTGATGGGCGGGATGTAAATTGCCAACAGCCACCCTGGAGAAGTGTACGGTGTGTCCTGAAACATCTAAAAAACACAGCTTAGAGAGCATAGGGCACTTCCACGCATGGGGGGATAAAGTGGGAAAATTGAAAATCAGCAAGACACAAGCACCCCAAAGTTTAGGGCTGCTCTGTTGACAAGGACCTCCACTTCATTCCACCTTAAATATCCCAGGAAAGCGAAAAATGGATAAAAAAGTTGTGGTCCTTATGTACAATGGAATATCACTCAGCCATGAAATCAATGTCATAAGGCTAGTAGCAGCATGATGAGTGGATTTAGGTAAGACGATTCTAAGTGAAATAAGTCACACAGAAAAGGACACTTCTCATAAGGTGTCACTTATAGAGGGAATGTAAAAACCGTTACACTTGAACTGACTTACAATACAGAACAGAGTCACACATGCAGAAAACACACTATGGCTGCTTAACGGGAAAGGTGAGGTGGGGTGATACATAAAACAAGAGTTTCAAATTAGCTCAGATACCGTTCCATAAACCTAATATGTAATAGACAAGACCTACTCCTTGCTCAGAGAACTGGACTCAACACGCCCGATTCACCTCACAAGAATATATCTGACTAGTAATAATCTTAAAACCTATGTATTGATATCTCTCTGTTAGTGTGTCAAGTGGGTGTAAAGCGGCATAAACACAGCCGTGAAAAGCAGCTAAACCCCATTATAAAAATAAATTACTTTTAAAAACCCATGAAACAAAGACAGGGAAAGAGAGAGAAATTCTTACACAATTCGTTCAGGAGCTGTGATGCAACCTGGATTGACCATATCTAGACCCACAGCTGGATGACACATAAGGGTGGACACTCTTGGGGCTGAGAGGTTTGGTGAGGTTGGGTGAGCAAACGCAGACCATTTAAAGTAATACTGCGTGCTACCCATCGCATGGGTCCCAAATCTCCAGGTTCAAGGGCATCTTCCTACATCGAAAACATGCATGAGAAACCCAGAAGATGGTACACCGTGTGATGGGGAAAGGTTTCTAAAACGCACCTCATTTCTCATCTCCTTGTGCTCGGGTTCGCCATTCCAGCCACTTTACTAGCAATCTCCCTACTTGGAGCATCAGCACCTTTAACCTCCTGTTCCGTACAGGTTGCAATTTGTCCTGAGGATGAACGGGAAGATGGGGAACCAATGAGAGACTAGCTCTTGGTGTTGGGACAGGCACAGGTCACTCTATTTTCCCATCAGGAAGAAGAATTAACCACAGGCTCAGCCTGCCCCCCAGAACCAGAACAGGGCCTGAAGCCATCCGGCGCTTTTGCGGCCAGCTCCCAAAAAAGCGACTTGTAAAATGGAGCTTCAGGGCACTGCAATTCACAAACCTGCAGAGTTATAAATGATAACTCTCGTCCACAAATATATTGAGGGAAGGCAAAGAAGAGGATTTGAAATCAAGGCAGAATTGCCGGAAACAGATTTCAGGAGGTAGATTCAAATCGCCTTTAAAGCACATGAAAAGCAGCAAAACGTTGACAATGATGCCCTTGGCCAAAAAGGGCGTATGCGTTTTTTCCTGAATATATTCAGGAAAAAACGCATACGGCCTTTTTGGCCAACCAAGCAACCTGGAAAGGCAAATCAGCGCTACAAAGAAGTCTCGCTTCCCATCGGTCAAAAGGGCCATGCTGAAAAAAGTGTCAAAACCAGAAATGCAGGACAGGCCATGGAGAAATGGGAGCCTTGCTACACTGATGGGCGGGATGTAAATTGCCAACAGCCACTCTGGAGAAGTGTACGGTGTGTCCTGAAACATCTAAAAAACACAGCTTAGAGAGCATAGGGCACTTCCACGCATGGGGGGATAAAGTGGGAACATTGAAAATCAGCAAGACACAAGCACCCCAAAGTTTAGGGCTGCTCTGTTGACAAGGACCTCCACTTCCTTCCACCTTAAATATCCCAGGAAAGCGAAAAATGGATAAAAAAGTTGTGGTCCTTATGTACAATGGAATATCACTCAGCCATGAAATCAATGTCATAAGGCTAGTAGCAGCATGATGAGTGGATTTAGGTAAGACGATTCTAAGTGAAATAAGTCACACAGAAAAGGACACTTCTCATAAGGTGTCACTTATAGAGGGAATGTAAAAACCGTTACACTTGAACTGAATTACAAAACAGAACAGAGTCACGCATGCAGAAAACACACTATGGCTGCTTAACGGGAAAGGTGAGGTGGGGTGATACATAAAACAAGAGTTTCAAATTAGCTCAGATACCGTTCCATAAACCCAATATGTAATAGACAAGACCTACTCCTTGCTCAGAGAACTGGACTCAACACGCCCGATTCACCGCACAAGAATATATCTGACTAGTAATAATCTTAAAACCTATGTATTGATATCTCTCTGTTAGTGTGTCAAGTGGGTGTAAAGCGGCATAAACACAGCCGTGAAAAGCAGCTAAACCCCATTATAAAAATAAATTACTTTTAAAAACCCATGAAACAAAGACAGGGAAAGAGAGAGAAATTCTTACACAATTCGTTCAGGGGCTGTGATGCAACCTGGATTGACCATATCTAGACCCACAGCTGGATGAGACATAAGGGTGGACACTCTTGGGGCTGAGAGGTTTGGTGAGGTTGGGTGAGCAAACGCAGACCCTTTAAAGTAATACTGCGTGCTACCCATCACATGGTTCCCAAATCTCCAGGTTCAAGGGCATCTTCCTACATCGAAAACATGCATGAGAAACCCAGAAGATGGTACACCGTGTGATGGGGAAAGGTTTCTAAAACGCACCTCATTTCTCATCTCCTTGTGCTCGGGTTCGCCATTCCAGCCACTTTACTAGCAATCTCCCTACTTGGAGCATCAGCACCTTTAACCTCCTGTTCCGTACAGGTTGCAATTTGTCCTGAGGATGAACGGGAAGACGGGGTACCAATGAGAGACTAGCTGTTGGTGTTGGGACAGGCACAGGTCACTCTATTTTCCCATCAGGAAGAAGAATTAACCACAGGCTCAGCCTGCCCCCCTGAACCAGAACAGGGCCTGAAGCCATCCTGCGCTTTTGCGGCCAGCTCCCAAAAAACCGACTTGTAAAATGGAGCTTCAGGGCACTGCAATTCACAAACCTGCAGAGTTATAAATCATAACTCTCGTCCACAAATATATTGAGGGAAGGCAAAGAAGAGGATTTGAAATCAAGGCAGAATTGCAGGAAACAGATTTCAGGAGGTAGATTCGAATCGCCTTTAAAGCACATGAAAAGCGGCAAAACGTTGACAATGATGCCCTTGGCCAAAAAGGGCGTATGCGTTTTTTCCTGAATATATTCAGGAAAAAACGCATACGCCCTTTTTGGCCAACCAAGCAACCTGGAAAGGCAAATCAGCGCTACAAAGAAGTCTCGCTTCCCATCGGTCAAAAGGGCCATGCTGAAAAAACTGTCAAAACCAGAAATGCACGACAGGCCATGGAGAAATGGGAGCCTTGCTACACTGATGGGCGGGATGTAAATTGCCAACAGCCACTCTGGAGAAGTGTACGGTGTGTCCTGAAACATCTAAAAAACACAGCTTAGAGAGCATAGGGCACTTCCACGCATGGGGGGATAAAGTGGGAAAATTGAAAATCAGCAAGACACAAGCACCCCAAAGTTTAGGGCTGCTCTGTTGACAAGGACCTCCACTTCCTTCCACCTTAAATATCCCAGGAAAGCGAAAAATGGATAAAAAAGTTGTGGTCCTTATGTACAATGGAATATCACTCAGCCATGAAATCAATGTCATAAGGCTAGTAGCAGCATGATGAGTGGATTTAGGTAAGACGATTCTAAGTGAAATAAGTCACACAGAAAAGGACACTTCTCATAAGGTGTCACTTATAGAGGGAATGTAAAAACCGTTACACTTGAACTGACTTACAATACAGAACAGAGTCACACATGCAGAAAACACACTATGGCTGCTTAACGGGAAAGGTGAGGTGGGGTGATACATAAAACAAGAGTTTCAAATTAGCTCAGATACCGTTCCATAAACCTAATATGTAATAGACAAGACCTACTCCTTGCTCAGAGAACTGGACTCAACACGCCCGATTCACCTCACAAGAATATATCTGACTAGTAATAATCTTAAAACCTATGTATTGATATCTCTCTGTTAGTGTGTCAAGTGGGTGTAAAGCGGCATAAACACAGCCGTGAAAAGCAGCTAAACCCCATTATAAAAATAAATTACTTTTAAAAACCCATGAAACAAAGACAGGGAAAGAGAGAGAAATTCTTACACAATTCGTTCAGGAGCTGTGATGCAACCTGGATTGACCATATCTAGACCCACAGCTGGATGACACATAAGGGTGGACACTCTTGGGGCTGAGAGGTTTGGTGAGGTTGGGTGAGCAAACGCAGACCATTTAAAGTAATACTGCGTGCTACCCATCGCATGGGTCCCAAATCTCCAGGTTCAAGGGCATCTTCCTACATCGAAAACATGCATGAGAAACCCAGAAGATGGTACACCGTGTGATGGGGAAAGGTTTCTAAAACGCACCTCATTTCTCATCTCCTTGTGCTCGGGTTCGCCATTCCAGCCACTTTACTAGCAATCTCCCTACTTGGAGCATCAGCACCTTTAACCTCCTGTTCCGTACAGGTTGCAATTTGTCCTGAGGATGAACGGGAAGATGGGGAACCAATGAGAGACTAGCTCTTGGTGTTGGGACAGGCACAGGTCACTCTATTTTCCCATCAGGAAGAAGAATTAACCACAGGCTCAGCCTGCCCCCCAGAACCAGAACAGGGCCTGAAGCCATCCGGCGCTTTTGCGGCCAGCTCCCAAAAAAGCGACTTGTAAAATGGAGCTTCAGGGCACTGCAATTCACAAACCTGCAGAGTTATAAATGATAACTCTCGTCCACAAATATATTGAGGGAAGGCAAAGAAGAGGATTTGAAATCAAGGCAGAATTGCAGGAAACAGATTTCAGGAGGTAGATTCAAATCGCCTTTAAAGCACATGAAAAGCAGCAAAACGTTGACAATGATGCCCTTGGCCAAAAAGGGCGTATGCGTTTTTTCCTGAATATATTCAGGAAAAAACGCATACGCCCTTTTTGGCCAACCAAGCAACCTGGAAAGGCAAATCAGCGCTACAAAGAAGTCTCGCTTCCCATCGGTCAAAAGGGCCATGCTGAAAAAAGTGTCAAAACCAGAAATGCAGGACAGGCCATGGAGAAATGGGAGCCTTGCTACACTGATGGGCGGGATGTAAATTGCCAACAGCCACTCTGGAGAAGTGTACGGTGTGTCCTGAAACATCTAAAAAACACAGCTTAGAGAGCATAGGGCACTTCCACGCATGGGGGGATAAAGTGGGAACATTGAAAATCAGCAAGACACAAGCACCCCAAAGTTTAGGGCTGCTCTGTTGACAAGGACCTCCACTTCCTTCCACCTTAAATATCCCAGGAAAGCGAAAAATGGATAAAAAAGTTGTGGTCCTTATGTACAATGGAATATCACTCAGCCATGAAATCAATGTCATAAGGCTAGTAGCAGCATGATGAGTGGATTTAGGTAAGACGATTCTAAGTGAAATAAGTCACACAGAAAAGGACACTTCTCATAAGGTGTCACTTATAGAGGGAATGTAAAAACCGTTACACTTGAACTGAATTACAAAACAGAACAGAGTCACACATGCAGAAAACACACTATGGCTGCTTAACGGGAAAGGTGAGGTGGGGTGATACATAAAACAAGAGTTTCAAATTAGCTCAGATACCGTTCCATAAACCCAATATGGAATAGACAAGACCTACTCCTTGCTCAGAGAACTGGACTCAACACGCCCGATTCACCGCACAAGAATATATCTGACTAGTAATAATCTTAAAACCTATGTATTGATATCTCTCTGTTAGTGTGTCAAGTGGGTGTAAAGCAGCATAAACACAGCCGTGAAAAGCAGCTAAACCCCATTATAAAAATAAATTACTTTTAAAAACCCATGAAACAAAGACAGGGAAAGAGAGAGAAATTCTCACACAATTCGTTCAGGGGCTGTGATGCAACCTGGATTGACCATATCTAGACCCACAGCTGGATGAGGCATAAGGGTGGACACTCTGGGGGCTGAGAGGTTTGGTGAGGTTGGGTGAGCAAACGCAGACCCTTTAAAGTAATACGGCGTGCTACCCATCGCATGGGTCCCAAATCTCCAGGTTCAAGGGCATCTTCCTACATCGAAAACATGCATGAGAAACCCAGAAGATGGTACACCGTGTGATGGGGAAAGGTTTCTAAAACGCACCTCATTTCTCATCTCCTTGTGTTCGGGTTCGCCATTCCAGCCACTTTACTAGCAATCTCCCTACTTGGAGCATCAGCACCTTTAACCTCCTGTTCCGTACAGGTTGCAATTTGTCCTGAGGATGAACGGGAAGACGGGGAACCAATGAGAGACTAGCTCTTGGTGTTGGGACAGGCACAGGTCACTCTATTTTCCCATCAGGAAGAAGAATCAACCACAGGCTCAGCCTGCCCCCCTGAACCAGAACAGGGCCTGAAGCCATCCGGCGCTTTTGCGGCCAGCTCCCAAAAAAGCGACTTGTAAAATGGAGCTTCAGGGCACTGCAATTCACAAACCTGCAGAGTTATAAATGATAACTCTCGTCCACAAATATATTGAGGGAAGGCAAAGAAGAGGATTTGAAATCAAGGCAGAATTGCAGGAAACAGATTTCAGGAGGTAGATTCGAATCGCCTTTAAAGCACATGAAAAGCGGCAAAACGTTGACAATGATGCCCTTGGCCAAAAAGGGCGTATGCGTTTTTTCCTGAATATATTCAGGAAAAAACGCATACGCCCTTTTTGGCCAACCAAGCAACCTGGAAAGGCAAATCAGCACTACAAAGAAGTCTCGCTTCCCATAGGTCAAAAGGGCCATGCTGAAAAAAGTGTCAAAACCAGAAATGCAGGACAGGCCATGGAGAAATGGGAGCCTTGCTACACTGATGGGTGGGATGTAAATTGCCAACAGCCACTCTGGAGAAGTGTACGGTGTGTCCTGAAACATCTAAAAAACACAGCTTAGAGAGCATAGGGCACTTCCACGCATGGGGGGATAAAGTGGGAAAATTGAAAATCAGCAAGACACAAGCACCCCAAAGTTTAGGGCTGCTCTGTTGACAAGGACCTCCACTTCCTTCCACCTTAAATATCCCAGGAAAGCGAAAAATGGATAAAAAAGTTGTGGTCCTTATGTACAATGGAATATCACTCAGCCATGAAATCAATGTCATAAGGCTAGTAGCAGCATGATGAGTGGATTTAGGTAAGACGATTCTAAGTGAAATAAGTCACACAGAAAAGGACACTTCTCATAAGGTGTCACTTATAGAGGGAATGTAAAAACCGTTACACTTGAACTGAATTACAAAACAGAACAGAGTCACACATGCAGAAAACACACTATGGCTGCTTAACGGGAAAGGTGAGGTGGGGTGATACATAAAACAAGAGTTTCAAATTAGCTCAGATACCGTTCCATAAACCCAATATGGAATAGACAAGACCTACTCCTTGCTCAGAGAACTGGACACAACACGCCCGATTCACCGCACAAGAATATATCTGACTAGTAATAATCTTAAAACCTATGTATTGATATCTCTCTGTTAGTGTGTCAAGTGGGTGTAAAGCGGCCTAAACACAGCCGTGAAAAGCAGCTAAACCCCATTATAAAAATAAATTACTTTTAAAAACCCATGAAACAAAGACAGGGAAAGAGAGAGAAATTCTTACACAATTCGTTCAGGGGCTGTGATGCAACCTGGATTGACCATATCTAGACCCACAGCTGGATGAGACATAAGGGTGGACACTCTTGGGGCTGAGAGGTCTGGTGAGGTTGGGTGAGCAAACGCAGACCCTTTAAAGTAATACTGCGTGCTACCCATCGCATGGGTCCCAAATCTCCAGGTTCAAGGGCATCTTCCTACATCGAAAACATGCATGAGAAACCCAGAAGATGGTACACCGTGTGATGGGGAAAGGTTTCTAAAACGCACCTCATTTCTCATCTCCTTGTGCTCGGGTTCGCCATTCCAGCCACTTTACTAGCAATCTCCCTACTTGGAGCATCAGCACCTTTAACCTCCTGTTCCATACAGGTTGCAATTTGTCCTGAGGATGAACGGGAAGATGGGGAACCAATGAGAGACTAGCTCTTGGTGTTGGGACAGGCACAGGTCACTCTATTTTCCCATCAGGAAGAAGAATTAACCACAGGCTCAGCCTGCCCCCCTGAACCAGAACAGGGCCTGAAGCCATCCGGCGCTTTTGCGGAGAGCTCCCAAAAAACCGACTTGTAAAATGGAGCTTCAGGGCACTGCAATTCACAAACCTGCAGAGTTATAAATGATAACTCTCGTCCACAAATATATTGAGGGAAGGCAAAGAAGAGGATTTGAAATCAAGGCAGAATTGCAGGAAACAGATTTCAGGAGGTAGATTCGAATCGCCTTTAAAGCACATGAAAAGCGGCAAAACGTTGACAATGATGCCCTTGGCCAAAAAGGGCGTATGCGTTTTTTCCTGAATATATTCAGGAAAAAACGCATACGCCCTTTTTGGCCAACCAAGCAACCTGGAAAGGCAAATCAGCGCTACAAAGAAGTCTCGCTTCCCATCGGTCAAAAGGGCCATGCTGAAAAAAGTGTCAAAACCAGAAATGCAGGACAGGCCATGGAGAAATGGGAGCCTTGCTACACTGATGGGCGGGATGTAAATTGCCAACAGCCACCCTGGAGAAGTGTACGGTGTGTCCTGAAACATCTAAAAAACACAGCTTAGAGAGCATAGGGCACTTCCACGCATGGGGGGATAAAGTGGGAAAATTGAAAATCAGCAAGACACAAGCACCCCAAAGTTTAGGGCTGCTCTGTTGACAAGGACCTCCACTTCATTCCACCTTAAATATCCCAGGAAAGCGAAAAATGGATAAAAAAGTTGTGGTCCTTATGTATAATGGAATATCACTCAGCCATGAAATCAATGTCATAAGGCTAGTAGCAGCATGATGAGTGGATTTAGGTAAGACGATTCTAAGTGAAATAAGTCACACAGAAAAGGACACTTCTCATAAGGTGTCACTTATAGAGGGAATGTAAAAACCGTTACACTTGAACTGAATTACAAAACAGAACAGAGTCACACATGCAGAAAACACACTATGGCTGCTTAACGGGAAAGGTGAGGTGGGGTGATACATAAAACAAGAGTTTCAAATTAGCTCAGATACCGTTCCATAAACCCAATATGTAATAGACAAGACCTACTCCTTGCTCAGAGAACTGGACTCAACACTCCCTATTCACCGCACAAGAATATATCTGACTAGTAATAATCTTAAAACCTATGTATTGATATCTCTCTGTTAGTGTGTCAAGTGGGTGTAAAGCGGCATAAACACAGCCGTGAAAAGCAGCTAAACCCCATTATAAAAATAAATTACTTTTAAAAACCCATGAAACAAAGACAGGGAAAGAGAGAGAAATTCTTACACAATTCGTTCAGGAGCTGTGATGCAACCTGGATTGACCATATCTAGACCCACAGCTGGATGAGACATAAGGGTGGACACTCTTGGGGCTGAGAGGTTTGGTGAGGTTGGGTGAGCAAACGCAGATCCTTTAAAGTAATACTGCGTGCTACCCATCGCATGGGTCCCAAATCTCCAGGTTCAAGGGCATCTTCCTACATCGAAAACATGCATGAGAAACCCAGAAGATGGTACACCGTGTGATGGGGAAAGGTTTCTAAAACGCACCTCATTTCTCATCTCCTTGTGCTCGGGTTCGCCATTCCAGCCACTTTACTAGCAATCTCCCTACTTGGAGCATCAGCACCTTTAACCTCCTGTTCCGTACAGGTTGCAATTTGTCCTGAGGATGAACGGGAAGACGGGGAACCAATGAGAGACTAGCTCTTGGTGTTGGGACAGGCACAGGCCACTCTATTTTCCCATCAGGAAGAAGAATTAACCACAGGCTCAGCCTGCCCCCCTGAACCAGAACAGGGCCTGAAGCCATCCTGCGCTTTTGCGGCCAGCTCCCAAAAAACCGACTTGTAAAATGGAGCTTCAGGGCACTGCAATTCACAAACCTGCAGAGTTATAAATGATAACTCTCGTCCACAAATATATTGAGGGAAGGCAAAGAAGAGGATTTGAAATCAAGGCAGAATTGCAGGAAACAGATTTCAGGAGGTAGATTCGAATCGCCTTTAAAGCACATGAAAAGCGGCAAAACGTTGACAATGATGCCCTTGGCCAAAAAGGGCGTATGCGTTTTTTCCTGAATATATTCAGGAAAAAACGCATACGCCCTTTTTGGCCAACCAAGCAACCTGGAAAGGCAAATCAGCGCTACAAAGAAGTCTCGCTTCCCATCGGTCAAAAGGGCCATGCTGAAAAAAGTGTCAAAACCAGAAATGCAGGACAGGCCATGGAGAAATGGGAGCCTTGCTACACTGATGGGCGGGATGTAAATTGCCAACAGCCACTCTGGAGAAGTGTACGGTGTGTCCTGAAACATCTAAAAAACACAGCTTAGAGAGCATAGGGCACTTCCACGCATGGGGGGATAAAGTGGGAAAATTGAAAATCAGCAAGACACAAGCACCCCAAAGTTTAGGGCTGCTCTGTTGACAAGGACCTCCACTTCCTTCCACCTTAAATATCCCAGGAAAGCGAAAAATGGATAAAAAAGTTGTGGTCCTTATGTACAATGGAATATCACTCAGCCATGAAATCAATGTCATAAGGCTAGTAGCAGCATGATGAGTGGATTTAGGTAAGACGATTCTAAGTGAAATAAGTCACACAGAAAAGGACACTTCTCATAAGGTGTCACTTATAGAGGGAATGTAAAAACCGTTACACTTGAACTGAATTACAAAACAGAACAGAGTCACACATGCAGAAAACACACTATGGCTGCTTAACGGGAAAGGTGAGGTGGGGTGATACATAAAACAAGAGTTTCAAATTAGCTCAGATACCGTTCCATAAACCCAATATGGAATAGACAAGACCTACTCCTTGCTCAGAGAACTGGACTCAACACGCCCGATTCACCGCACAAGAATATATCTGACTAGTAATAATCTTAAAACCTATGTATTGATATCTCTCTGTTAGTGTGTCAAGTGGGTGTAAAGCAGCATAAACACAGCCGTGAAAAGCAGCTAAACCCCATTATAAAAATAAATTACTTTTAAAAACCCATGAAACAAAGACAGGGAAAGAGAGAGAAATTCTCACACAATTCGTTCAGGGGCTGTGATGCAACCTGGATTGACCATATCTAGACCCACAGCTGGATGAGGCATAAGGGTGGACACTCTGGGGGCTGAGAGGTTTGGTGAGGTTGGGTGAGCAAACGCAGACCCTTTAAAGTAATACGGCGTGCTACCCATCGCATGGGTCCCAAATCTCCAGGTTCAAGGGCATCTTCCTACATCGAAAACATGCATGAGAAACCCAGAAGATGGTACACCGTGTGATGGGGAAAGGTTTCTAAAACGCACCTCATTTCTCATCTCCTTGTGTTCGGGTTCGCCATTCCAGCCACTTTACTAGCAATCTCCCTACTTGGAGCATCAGCACCTTTAACCTCCTGTTCCGTACAGGTTGCAATTTGTCCTGAGGATGAACGGGAAGACGGGGAACCAATGAGAGACTAGCTCTTGGTGTTGGGACAGGCACAGGTCACTCTATTTTCCCATCAGGAAGAAGAATCAACCACAGGCTCAGCCTGCCCCCCTGAACCAGAACAGGGCCTGAAGCCATCCGGCGCTTTTGCGGCCAGCTCCCAAAAAAGCGACTTGTAAAATGGAGCTTCAGGGCACTGCAATTCACAAACCTGCAGAGTTATAAATGATAACTCTCGTCCACAAATATATTGAGGGAAGGCAAAGAAGAGGATTTGAAATCAAGGCAGAATTGCAGGAAACAGATTTCAGGAGGTAGATTCGAATCGCCTTTAAAGCACATGAAAAGCGGCAAAACGTTGACAATGATGCCCTTGGCCAAAAAGGGCGTATGCGTTTTTTCCTGAATATATTCAGGAAAAAACGCATACGCCCTTTTTGGCCAACCAAGCAACCTGGAAAGGCAAATCAGCACTACAAAGAAGTCTCGCTTCCCATAGGTCAAAAGGGCCATGCTGAAAAAAGTGTCAAAACCAGAAATGCAGGACAGGCCATGGAGAAATGGGAGCCTTGCTACACTGATGGGTGGGATGTAAATTGCCAACAGCCACTCTGGAGAAGTGTACGGTGTGTCCTGAAACATCTAAAAAACACAGCTTAGAGAGCATAGGGCACTTCCACGCATGGGGGGATAAAGTGGGAAAATTGAAAATCAGCAAGACACAAGCACCCCAAAGTTTAGGGCTGCTCTGTTGACAAGGACCTCCACTTCCTTCCACCTTAAATATCCCAGGAAAGCGAAAAATGGATAAAAAAGTT
Organism: Balaenoptera physalus; assembly: GCF_965194825.1. Classification (NCBI taxonomy): domain Eukaryota; kingdom Metazoa; phylum Chordata; class Mammalia; order Artiodactyla; family Balaenopteridae; genus Balaenoptera; species Balaenoptera physalus. The sequence continues at coordinate 342,107 of NW_028126227.1, forward strand.
GTGGTCCTTATGTACAATGGAATATCACTCAGCCATGAAATCAATGTCATAAGGCTAGTAGCAGCATGATGAGTGGATTTAGGTAAGACGATTCTAAGTGAAATAAGTCACACAGAAAAGGACACTTCTCATAAGGTGTCACTTATAGAGGGAATGTAAAAACCGTTACACTTGAACTGAATTACAAAACAGAACAGAGTCACACATGCAGAAAACACACTATGGCTGCTTAACGGGAAAGGTGAGGTGGGGTGATACATAAAACAAGAGTTTCAAATTAGCTCAGATACCGTTCCATAAACCCAATATGGAATAGACAAGACCTACTCCTTGCTCAGAGAACTGGACACAACACGCCCGATTCACCGCACAAGAATATATCTGACTAGTAATAATCTTAAAACCTATGTATTGATATCTCTCTGTTAGTGTGTCAAGTGGGTGTAAAGCGGCCTAAACACAGCCGTGAAAAGCAGCTAAACCCCATTATAAAAATAAATTACTTTTAAAAACCCATGAAACAAAGACAGGGAAAGAGAGAGAAATTCTTACACAATTCGTTCAGGGGCTGTGATGCAACCTGGATTGACCATATCTAGACCCACAGCTGGATGAGACATAAGGGTGGACACTCTTGGGGCTGAGAGGTCTGGTGAGGTTGGGTGAGCAAACGCAGACCCTTTAAAGTAATACTGCGTGCTACCCATCGCATGGGTCCCAAATCTCCAGGTTCAAGGGCATCTTCCTACATCGAAAACATGCATGAGAAACCCAGAAGATGGTACACCGTGTGATGGGGAAAGGTTTCTAAAACGCACCTCATTTCTCATCTCCTTGTGCTCGGGTTCGCCATTCCAGCCACTTTACTAGCAATCTCCCTACTTGGAGCATCAGCACCTTTAACCTCCTGTTCCATACAGGTTGCAATTTGTCCTGAGGATGAACGGGAAGATGGGGAACCAATGAGAGACTAGCTCTTGGTGTTGGGACAGGCACAGGTCACTCTATTTTCCCATCAGGAAGAAGAATTAACCACAGGCTCAGCCTGCCCCCCTGAACCAGAACAGGGCCTGAAGCCATCCGGCGCTTTTGCGGAGAGCTCCCAAAAAACCGACTTGTAAAATGGAGCTTCAGGGCACTGCAATTCACAAACCTGCAGAGTTATAAATGATAACTCTCGTCCACAAATATATTGAGGGAAGGCAAAGAAGAGGATTTGAAATCAAGGCAGAATTGCAGGAAACAGATTTCAGGAGGTAGATTCGAATCGCCTTTAAAGCACATGAAAAGCGGCAAAACGTTGACAATGATGCCCTTGGCCAAAAAGGGCGTATGCGTTTTTTCCTGAATATATTCAGGAAAAAACGCATACGCCCTTTTTGGCCAACCAAGCAACCTGGAAAGGCAAATCAGCGCTACAAAGAAGTCTCGCTTCCCATCGGTCAAAAGGGCCATGCTGAAAAAAGTGTCAAAACCAGAAATGCAGGACAGGCCATGGAGAAATGGGAGCCTTGCTACACTGATGGGCGGGATGTAAATTGCCAACAGCCACCCTGGAGAAGTGTACGGTGTGTCCTGAAACATCTAAAAAACACAGCTTAGAGAGCATAGGGCACTTCCACGCATGGGGGGATAAAGTGGGAAAATTGAAAATCAGCAAGACACAAGCACCCCAAAGTTTAGGGCTGCTCTGTTGACAAGGACCTCCACTTCATTCCACCTTAAATATCCCAGGAAAGCGAAAAATGGATAAAAAAGTTGTGGTCCTTATGTATAATGGAATATCACTCAGCCATGAAATCAATGTCATAAGGCTAGTAGCAGCATGATGAGTGGATTTAGGTAAGACGATTCTAAGTGAAATAAGTCACACAGAAAAGGACACTTCTCATAAGGTGTCACTTATAGAGGGAATGTAAAAACCGTTACACTTGAACTGAATTACAAAACAGAACAGAGTCACACATGCAGAAAACACACTATGGCTGCTTAACGGGAAAGGTGAGGTGGGGTGATACATAAAACAAGAGTTTCAAATTAGCTCAGATACCGTTCCATAAACCCAATATGTAATAGACAAGACCTACTCCTTGCTCAGAGAACTGGACTCAACACTCCCTATTCACCGCACAAGAATATATCTGACTAGTAATAATCTTAAAACCTATGTATTGATATCTCTCTGTTAGTGTGTCAAGTGGGTGTAAAGCGGCATAAACACAGCCGTGAAAAGCAGCTAAACCCCATTATAAAAATAAATTACTTTTAAAAACCCATGAAACAAAGACAGGGAAAGAGAGAGAAATTCTTACACAATTCGTTCAGGAGCTGTGATGCAACCTGGATTGACCATATCTAGACCCACAGCTGGATGAGACATAAGGGTGGACACTCTTGGGGCTGAGAGGTTTGGTGAGGTTGGGTGAGCAAACGCAGATCCTTTAAAGTAATACTGCGTGCTACCCATCGCATGGGTCCCAAATCTCCAGGTTCAAGGGCATCTTCCTACATCGAAAACATGCATGAGAAACCCAGAAGATGGTACACCGTGTGATGGGGAAAGGTTTCTAAAACGCACCTCATTTCTCATCTCCTTGTGCTCGGGTTCGCCATTCCAGCCACTTTACTAGCAATCTCCCTACTTGGAGCATCAGCACCTTTAACCTCCTGTTCCGTACAGGTTGCAATTTGTCCTGAGGATGAACGGGAAGACGGGGAACCAATGAGAGACTAGCTCTTGGTGTTGGGACAGGCACAGGCCACTCTATTTTCCCATCAGGAAGAAGAATTAACCACAGGCTCAGCCTGCCCCCCTGAACCAGAACAGGGCCTGAAGCCATCCTGCGCTTTTGCGGCCAGCTCCCAAAAAACCGACTTGTAAAATGGAGCTTCAGGGCACTGCAATTCACAAACCTGCAGAGTTATAAATGATAACTCTCGTCCACAAATATATTGAGGGAAGGCAAAGAAGAGGATTTGAAATCAAGGCAGAATTGCAGGAAACAGATTTCAGGAGGTAGATTCGAATCGCCTTTAAAGCACATGAAAAGCGGCAAAACGTTGACAATGATGCCCTTGGCCAAAAAGGGCGTATGCGTTTTTTCCTGAATATATTCAGGAAAAAACGCATACGCCCTTTTTGGCCAACCAAGCAACCTGGAAAGGCAAATCAGCGCTACAAAGAAGTCTCGCTTCCCATCGGTCAAAAGGGCCATGCTGAAAAAAGTGTCAAAACCAGAAATGCAGGACAGGCCATGGAGAAATGGGAGCCTTGCTACACTGATGGGCGGGATGTAAATTGCCAACAGCCACTCTGGAGAAGTGTACGGTGTGTCCTGAAACATCTAAAAAACACAGCTTAGAGAGCATAGGGCACTTCCACGCATGGGGGGATAAAGTGGGAAAATTGAAAATCAGCAAGACACAAGCACCCCAAAGTTTAGGGCTGCTCTGTTGACAAGGACCTCCACTTCCTTCCACCTTAAATATCCCAGGAAAGCGAAAAATGGATAAAAAAGTTGTGGTCCTTATGTACAATGGAATATCACTCAGCCATGAAATCAATGTCATAAGGCTAGTAGCAGCATGATGAGTGGATTTAGGTAAGACGATTCTAAGTGAAATAAGTCACACAGAAAAGGACACTTCTCATAAGGTGTCACTTATAGAGGGAATGTAAAAACCGTTACACTTGAACTGAATTACAAAACAGAACAGAGTCACACATGCAGAAAACACACTATGGCTGCTTAACGGGAAAGGTGAGGTGGGGTGATACATAAAACAAGAGTTTCAAATTAGCTCAGATACCGTTCCATAAACCCAATATGGAATAGACAAGACCTACTCCTTGCTCAGAGAACTGGACACAACACGCCCGATTCACCGCACAAGAATATATCTGACTAGTAATAATCTTAAAACCTATGTATTGATATCTCTCTGTTAGTGTGTCAAGTGGGTGTAAAGCGGCCTAAACACAGCCGTGAAAAGCAGCTAAACCCCATTATAAAAATAAATTACTTTTAAAAACCCATGAAACAAAGACAGGGAAAGAGAGAGAAATTCTTACACAATTCGTTCAGGGGCTGTGATGCAACCTGGATTGACCATATCTAGACCCACAGCTGGATGAGACATAACGGTGGACACTCTTGGGGCTGAGAGGTTTGGTGAGGTTGGGTGAGCAAACGCAGACCCTTTAAAGTAATACTGCGTGCTACCCATCGCATGGGTCCCAAATCTCCAGGTTCAAGGGCATCTTCCTACATCGAAAACATGCATGAGAAACCCAGAAGATGGTACACCGTGTGATGGGGAAAGGTTTCTAAAACGCACCTCATTTCTCATCTCCTTGTGCTCGGGTTCGCCATTCCAGCCACTTTACTAGCAATCTCCCTACTTGGAGCATCAGCACCTTTAACCTCCTGTTCCATACAGGTTGCAATTTGTCCTGAGGATGAACGGGAAGACGGGGAACCAATGAGAGACTAGCTCTTGGTGTTGGGACAGGCACAGGTCACTCTATTTTCCCATCAGGAAGAAGAATTAACCACAGGCTCAGCCTGCCCCCCTGAACCAGAACAGGGCCTGAAGCCATCCGGCGCTTTTGCGGAGAGCTCCCAAAAAACCGACTTGTAAAATGGAGCTTCAGGGCACTGCAATTCACAAACCTGCAGAGTTATAAATGATAACTCTCGTCCACAAATATATTGAGGGAAGGCAAAGAAGAGGATTTGAAATCAAGGCAGAATTGCAGGAAACAGATTTCAGGAGGTAGATTCGAATCGCCTTTAAAGCACATGAAAAGCGGCAAAACGTTGACAATGATGCCCTTGGCCAAAAAGGGCGTATGCGTTTTTTCCTGAATATATTCAGGAAAAAACGCATACGCCCTTTTTGGCCAACCAAGCAACCTGGAAAGGCAAATCAGCGCTACAAAGAAGTCTCGCTTCCCATCGGTCAAAAGGGCCATGCTGAAAAAAGTGTCAAAACCAGAAATGCACGACAGGCCATGGAGAAATGGGAGCCTTGCTACACTGATGGGCGGGATGTAAATTGCCAACAGCCACCCTGGAGAAGTGTACGGTGTGTCCTGAAACATCTAAAAAACACAGCTTAGAGAGCATAGGGCACTTCCACGCATGGGGGGATAAAGTGGGAAAATTGAAAATCAGCAAGACACAAGCACCCCAAAGTTTAGGGCTGCTCTGTTGACAAGGACCTCCACTTCATTCCACCTTAAATATCCCAGGAAAGCGAAAAATGGATAAAAAAGTTGTGGTCCTTATGTATAATGGAATATCACTCAGCCATGAAATCAATGTCATAAGGCTAGTAGCAGCATGATGAGTGGATTTAGGTAAGACGATTCTAAGTGAAATAAGTCACACAGAAAAGGACACTTCTCATAAGGTGTCACTTATAGAGGGAATGTAAAAACCGTTACACTTGAACTGAATTACAAAACAGAACAGAGTCACACATGCAGAAAACACACTATGGCTGCTTAACGGGAAAGGTGAGGTGGGGTGATACATAAAACAAGAGTTTCAAATTAGCTCAGATACCGTTCCATAAACCCAATATGTAATAGACAAGACCTACTCCTTGATCAGAGAACTGGACTCAACACTCCCTATTCACCGCACAAGAATATATCTGACTAGTAATAATCTTAAAACCTATGTATTGATATCTCTCTGTTAGTGTGTCAAGTGGGTGTAAAGCGGCATAAACACAGCCGTGAAAAGCAGCTAAACCCCATTATAAAAATAAATTACTTTTAAAAACCCATGAAACAAAGACAGGGAAAGAGAGAGAAATTCTTACACAATTCGTTCAGGAGCTGTGATGCAACCTGGATTGACCATATCTAGACCCACAGCTGGATGAGACATAAGGGTGGACACTCTTGGGGCTGAGAGGTTTGGTGAGGTTGGGTGAGCAAACGCAGACCCTTTAAAGTAATACTGCGTGCTACCCATCGCATGGGTCCCAAATCTCCAGGTTCAAGGGCATCTTCCTACATCGAAAACATGCATGAGAAACCCAGAAGATGGTACACCGTGTGATGGGGAAAGGTTTCTAAAACGCACCTCATTTCTCATCTCCTTGTGCTCGGGTTCGCCATTCCAGCCACTTTACTAGCAATCTCCCTACTTGGAGCATCAGCACCTTTAACCTCCTGTTCCGTACAGGTTGCAATTTGTCCTGAGGATGAACGGGAAGACGGGGTACCAATGAGAGACTAGCTCTTGGTGTTGGGACAGGCACAGGTCACTCTATTTTCCCATCAGGAAGAAGAATTAACCACAGGCTCAGCCTGCCCCCCTGAACCAGAACAGGGCCTGAAGCCATCCTGCGCTTTTGCGGCCAGCTCCCAAAAAACCGACTTGTAAAATGGAGCTTCAGGGCACTGCAATTCACAAACCTGCAGAGTTATAAATCATAACTCTCGTCCACAAATATATTGAGGGAAGGCAAAGAAGAGGATTTGAAATCAAGGCAGAATTGCAGGAAACAGATTTCAGGAGGTAGATTCGAATCGCCTTTAAAGCACATGAAAAGCGGCAAAACGTTGACAATGATGCCCTTGGCCAAAAAGGGCGTATGCGTTTTTTCCTGAATCTATTCAGGAAAAAACGCATACGCCCTTTTTGGCCAACCAAGCAACCTGGAAAGGCAAATCAGCGCTACAAAGAAGTCTCGCTTCCCATCGGTCAAAAGGGCCATGCTGAAAAAAGTGTCAAAACCAGAAATGCAGGACAGGCCATGGAGAAATGGGAGCCTTGCTACACTGATGGGCGGGATGTAAATTGCCAACAGCCACTCTGGAGAAGTGTACGGTGTGTCCTGAAACATCTAAAAAACACAGCTTAGAGAGCATAGGGCACTTCCACGCATGGGGGGATAAAGTGGGAAAATTGAAAATCAGCAAGACACAAGCACCCCAAAGTTTAGGGCTGCTCTGTTGACAAGGACCTCCACTTCATTCCACCTTAAATATCCCAGGAAAGCGAAAAATGGATAAAAAAGTTGTGGTCCTTATGTACAATGGAATATCACTCAGCCATGAAATCAATGTCATAAGGCTAGTAGCAGCATGATGAGTGGATTTAGGTAAGACGATTCTAAGTGAAATAAGTCACACAGAAAAGGACACTTCTCATAAGGTGTCACTTATAGAGGGAATGTAAAAACCGTTACACTTGAACTGACTTACAATACAGAACAGAGTCACACATGCAGAAAACACACTATGGCTGCTTAACGGGAAAGGTGAGGTGGGGTGATACATAAAACAAGAGTTTCAAATTAGCTCAGATACCGTTCCATAAACCTAATATGTAATAGACAAGACCTACTCCTTGCTCAGAGAACTGGACTCAACACGCCCGATTCACCTCACAAGAATATATCTGACTAGTAATAATCTTAAAACCTATGTATTGATATCTCTCTGTTAGTGTGTCAAGTGGGTGTAAAGCGGCATAAACACAGCCGTGAAAAGCAGCTAAACCCCATTATAAAAATAAATTACTTTTAAAAACCCATGAAACAAAGACAGGGAAAGAGAGAGAAATTCTTACACAATTCGTTCAGGAGCTGTGATGCAACCTGGATTGACCATATCTAGACCCACAGCTGGATGACACATAAGGGTGGACACTCTTGGGGCTGAGAGGTTTGGTGAGGTTGGGTGAGCAAACGCAGACCATTTAAAGTAATACTGCGTGCTACCCATCGCATGGGTCCCAAATCTCCAGGTTCAAGGGCATCTTCCTACATCGAAAACATGCATGAGAAACCCAGAAGATGGTACACCGTGTGATGGGGAAAGGTTTCTAAAACGCACCTCATTTCTCATCTCCTTGTGCTCGGGTTCGCCATTCCAGCCACTTTACTAGCAATCTCCCTACTTGGAGCATCAGCACCTTTAACCTCCTGTTCCGTACAGGTTGCAATTTGTCCTGAGGATGAACGGGAAGATGGGGAACCAATGAGAGACTAGCTCTTGGTGTTGGGACAGGCACAGGTCACTCTATTTTCCCATCAGGAAGAAGAATTAACCACAGGCTCAGCCTGCCCCCCAGAACCAGAACAGGGCCTGAAGCCATCCGGTGCTTTTGCGGCCAGCTCCCAAAAAAGCGACTTGTAAAATGGAGCTTCAGGGCACTGCAATTCACAAACCTGCAGAGTTATAAATGATAACTCTCGTCCACAAATATATTGAGGGAAGGCAAAGAAGAGGATTTGAAATCAAGGCAGAATTGCAGGAAACAGATTTCAGGAGGTAGATTCGAATCGCCTTTAAAGCACATGAAAAGCAGCAAAACGTTGACAATGATGCCCTTGGCCAAAAAGGGCGTATGCGTTTTTTCCTGAATATATTCAGGAAAAAAAGCATACGGCCTTTTTGGCCAACCAAGCAACCTGGAAAGGCAAATCAGCGCTACAAAGAAGTCTCGCTTCCCATCGGTCAAAAGGGCCATGCTGAAAAAAGTGTCAAAACCAGAAATGCAGGACAGGCCATGGAGAAATGGGAGCCTTGCTACACTGATGGGCGGGATGTAAATTGCCAACAGCCACCCTGGAGAAGTGTACGGTGTGTCCTGAAACATCTAAAAAACACAGCTTAGAGAGCATAGGGCACTTCCACGCATGGGGGGATAAAGTGGGAAAATTGAAAATCAGCAAGACACAAGCACCCCAAAGTTTAGGGCTGCTCTGTTGACAAGGACCTCCACTTCATTCCACCTTAAATATCCCAGGAAAGCGAAAAATGGATAAAAAAGTTGTGGTCCTTATGTATAATGGAATATCACTCAGCCATGAAATCAATGTCATAAGGCTAGTAGCAGCATGATGAGTGGATTTAGGTAAGACGATTCTAAGTGAAATAAGTCACACAGAAAAGGACACTTCTCATAAGGTGTCACTTATAGAGGGAATGTAAAAACCGTTACACTTGAACTGAATTACAAAACAGAACAGAGTCACACATGCAGAAAACACACTATGGCTGCTTAACGGGAAAGGTGAGGTGGGGTGATACATAAAACAAGAGTTTCAAATTAGCTCAGATACCGTTCCATAAACCCAATATGTAATAGACAAGACCTACTCCTTGATCAGAGAACTGGACTCAACACTCCCTATTCACCGCACAAGAATATATCTGACTAGTAATAATCTTAAAACCTATGTATTGATATCTCTCTGTTAGTGTGTCAAGTGGGTGTAAAGCGGCATAAACACAGCCGTGAAAAGCAGCTAAACCCCATTATAAAAATAAATTACTTTTAAAAACCCATGAAACAAAGACAGGGAAAGAGAGAGAAATTCTTACACAATTCGTTCAGGAGCTGTGATGCAACCTGGATTGACCATATCTAGACCCACAGCTGGATGAGACATAAGGGTGGACACTCTTGGGGCTGAGAGGTTTGGTGAGGTTGGGTGAGCAAACGCAGACCCTTTAAAGTAATACTGCGTGCTACCCATCGCATGGGTCCCAAATCTCCAGGTTCAAGGGCATCTTCCTACATCGAAAACATGCATGAGAAACCCAGAAGATGGTACACCGTGTGATGGGGAAAGGTTTCTAAAACGCACCTCATTTCTCATCTCCTTGTGCTCGGGTTCGCCATTCCAGCCACTTTACTAGCAATCTCCCTACTTGGAGCATCAGCACCTTTAACCTCCTGTTCCGTACAGGTTGCAATTTGTCCTGAGGATGAACGGGAAGACGGGGTACCAATGAGAGACTAGCTCTTGGTGTTGGGACAGGCACAGGTCACTCTATTTTCCCATCAGGAAGAAGAATTAACCACAGGCTCAGCCTGCCCCCCTGAACCAGAACAGGGCCTGAAGCCATCCTGCGCTTTTGCGGCCAGCTCCCAAAAAACCGACTTGTAAAATGGAGCTTCAGGGCACTGCAATTCACAAACCTGCAGAGTTATAAATCATAACTCTCGTCCACAAATATATTGAGGGAAGGCAAAGAAGAGGATTTGAAATCAAGGCAGAATTGCAGGAAACAGATTTCAGGAGGTAGATTCGAATCGCCTTTAAAGCACATGAAAAGCGGCAAAACGTTGACAATGATGCCCTTGGCCAAAAAGGGCGTATGCGTTTTTTCCTGAATCTATTCAGGAAAAAACGCATACGCCCTTTTTGGCCAACCAAGCAACCTGGAAAGGCAAATCAGCGCTACAAAGAAGTCTCGCTTCCCATCGGTCAAAAGGGCCATGCTGAAAAAAGTGTCAAAACCAGAAATGCAGGACAGGCCATGGAGAAATGGGAGCCTTGCTACACTGATGGGCGGGATGTAAATTGCCAACAGCCACTCTGGAGAAGTGTACGGTGTGTCCTGAAACATCTAAAAAACACAGCTTAGAGAGCATAGGGCACTTCCACGCATGGGGGGATAAAGTGGGAAAATTGAAAATCAGCAAGACACAAGCACCCCAAAGTTTAGGGCTGCTCTGTTGACAAGGACCTCCACTTCATTCCACCTTAAATATCCCAGGAAAGCGAAAAATGGATAAAAAAGTTGTGGTCCTTATGTACAATGGAATATCACTCAGCCATGAAATCAATGTCATAAGGCTAGTAGCAGCATGATGAGTGGATTTAGGTAAGACGATTCTAAGTGAAATAAGTCACACAGAAAAGGACACTTCTCATAAGGTGTCACTTATAGAGGGAATGTAAAAACCGTTACACTTGAACTGACTTACAATACAGAACAGAGTCACACATGCAGAAAACACACTATGGCTGCTTAACGGGAAAGGTGAGGTGGGGTGATACATAAAACAAGAGTTTCAAATTAGCTCAGATACCGTTCCATAAACCTAATATGTAATAGACAAGACCTACTCCTTGCTCAGAGAACTGGACTCAACACGCCCGATTCACCTCACAAGAATATATCTGACTAGTAATAATCTTAAAACCTATGTATTGATATCTCTCTGTTAGTGTGTCAAGTGGGTGTAAAGCGGCATAAACACAGCCGTGAAAAGCAGCTAAACCCCATTATAAAAATAAATTACTTTTAAAAACCCATGAAACAAAGACAGGGAAAGAGAGAGAAATTCTTACACAATTCGTTCAGGAGCTGTGATGCAACCTGGATTGACCATATCTAGACCCACAGCTGGATGACACATAAGGGTGGACACTCTTGGGGCTGAGAGGTTTGGTGAGGTTGGGTGAGCAAACGCAGACCATTTAAAGTAATACTGCGTGCTACCCATCGCATGGGTCCCAAATCTCCAGGTTCAAGGGCATCTTCCTACATCGAAAACATGCATGAGAAACCCAGAAGATGGTACACCGTGTGATGGGGAAAGGTTTCTAAAACGCACCTCATTTCTCATCTCCTTGTGCTCGGGTTCGCCATTCCAGCCACTTTACTAGCAATCTCCCTACTTGGAGCATCAGCACCTTTAACCTCCTGTTCCGTACAGGTTGCAATTTGTCCTGAGGATGAACGGGAAGATGGGGAACCAATGAGAGACTAGCTCTTGGTGTTGGGACAGGCACAGGTCACTCTATTTTCCCATCAGGAAGAAGAATTAACCACAGGCTCAGCCTGCCCCCCAGAACCAGAACAGGGCCTGAAGCCATCCGGTGCTTTTGCGGCCAGCTCCCAAAAAAGCGACTTGTAAAATGGAGCTTCAGGGCACTGCAATTCACAAACCTGCAGAGTTATAAATGATAACTCTCGTCCACAAATATATTGAGGGAAGGCAAAGAAGAGGATTTGAAATCAAGGCAGAATTGCAGGAAACAGATTTCAGGAGGTAGATTCGAATCGCCTTTAAAGCACATGAAAAGCAGCAAAACGTTGACAATGATGCCCTTGGCCAAAAAGGGCGTATGCGTTTTTTCCTGAATATATTCAGGAAAAAAAGCATACGGCCTTTTTGGCCAACCAAGCAACCTGGAAAGGCAAATCAGCGCTACAAAGAAGTCTCGCTTCCCATCGGTCAAAAGGGCCATGCTGAAAAAAGTGTCAAAACCAGAAATGCAGGACAGGCCATGGAGAAATGGGAGCCTTGCTACACTGATGGGCGGGATGTAAATTGCCAACAGCCACTCTGGAGAAGTGTACGGTGTGTCCTGAAACATCTAAAAAACACAGCTTAGAGAGCATAGGGCACTTCCACGCATGGGGGGATAAAGTGGGAAAATTGAAAATCAGCAAGACACAAGCACCCCAAAGTTTAGGGCTGCTCTGTTGACAAGGACCTCCACTTCCTTCCACCTTAAATATCCCAGGAAAGCGAAAAATGGATAAAAAAGTTGTGGTCCTTATGTACAATGGAATATCACTCAGCCATGAAATCAATGTCATAAGGCTAGTAGCAGCATGATGAGTGGATTTAGGTAAGACGATTCTAAGTGAAATAAGTCACACAGAAAAGGACACTTCTCATAAGGTGTCACTTATAGAGGGAATGTAAAAACCGTTACACTTGAACTGAATTACAAAACAGAACAGAGTCACGCATGCAGAAAACACACTATGGCTGCTTAACGGGAAAGGTGAGGTGGGGTGATACATAAAACAAGAGTTTCAAATTAGCTCAGATACCGTTCCATAAACCCAATATGTAATAGACAAGACCTACTCCTTGCTCAGAGAACTGGACTCAACACGCCCGATTCACCGCACAAGAATATATCTGACTAGTAATAATCTTAAAACCTATGTATTGATATCTCTCTGTTAGTGTGTCAAGTGGGTGTAAAGCGGCATAAACACAGCCGTGAAAAGCAGCTAAACCCCATTATAAAAATAAATTACTTTTAAAAACCCATGAAACAAAGACAGGGAAAGAGAGAGAAATTCTTACACAATTCGTTCAGGGGCTGTGATGCAACCTGGATTGACCATATCTAGACCCACAGCTGGATGAGACATAAGGGTGGACACTCTTGGGGCTGAGAGGTTTGGTGAGGTTGGGTGAGCAAACGCAGACCCTTTAAAGTAATACTGCGTGCTACCCATCACATGGTTCCCAAATCTCCAGGTTCAAGGGCATCTTCCTACATCGAAAACATGCATGAGAAACCCAGAAGATGGTACACCGTGTGATGGGGAAAGGTTTCTAAAACGCACCTCATTTCTCATCTCCTTGTGCTCGGGTTCGCCATTCCAGCCACTTTACTAGCAATCTCCCTACTTGGAGCATCAGCACCTTTAACCTCCTGTTCCGTACAGGTTGCAATTTGTCCTGAGGATGAACGGGAAGACGGGGTACCAATGAGAGACTAGCTGTTGGTGTTGGGACAGGCACAGGTCACTCTATTTTCCCATCAGGAAGAAGAATTAACCACAGGCTCAGCCTGCCCCCCTGAACCAGAACAGGGCCTGAAGCCATCCTGCGCTTTTGCGGCCAGCTCCCAAAAAACCGACTTGTAAAATGGAGCTTCAGGGCACTGCAATTCACAAACCTGCAGAGTTATAAATCATAACTCTCGTCCACAAATATATTGAGGGAAGGCAAAGAAGAGGATTTGAAATCAAGGCAGAATTGCAGGAAACAGATTTCAGGAGGTAGATTCGAATCGCCTTTAAAGCACATGAAAAGCGGCAAAACGTTGACAATGATGCCCTTGGCCAAAAAGGGCGTATGCGTTTTTTCCTGAATATATTCAGGAAAAAACGCATACGCCCTTTTTGGCCAACCAAGCAACCTGGAAAGGCAAATCAGCGCTACAAAGAAGTCTCGCTTCCCATCGGTCAAAAGGGCCATGCTGAAAAAAGTGTCAAAACCAGAAATGCACGACAGGCCATGGAGAAATGGGAGCCTTGCTACACTGATGGGCGGGATGTAAATTGCCAACAGCCACTCTGGAGAAGTGTACGGTGTGTCCTGAAACATCTAAAAAACACAGCTTAGAGAGCATAGGGCACTTCCACGCATGGGGGGATAAAGTGGGAAAATTGAAAATCAGCAAGACACAAGCACCCCAAAGTTTAGGGCTGCTCTGTTGACAAGGACCTCCACTTCCTTCCACCTTAAATATCCCAGGAAAGCGAAAAATGGATAAAAAAGTTGTGGTCCTTATGTACAATGGAATATCACTCAGCCATGAAATCAATGTCATAAGGCTAGTAGCAGCATGATGAGTGGATTTAGGTAAGACGATTCTAAGTGAAATAAGTCACACAGAAAAGGACACTTCTCATAAGGTGTCACTTATAGAGGGAATGTAAAAACCGTTACACTTGAACTGACTTACAATACAGAACAGAGTCACACATGCAGAAAACACACTATGGCTGCTTAACGGGAAAGGTGAGGTGGGGTGATACATAAAACAAGAGTTTCAAATTAGCTCAGATACCGTTCCATAAACCTAATATGTAATAGACAAGACCTACTCCTTGCTCAGAGAACTGGACTCAACACGCCCGATTCACCTCACAAGAATATATCTGACTAGTAATAATCTTAAAACCTATGTATTGATATCTCTCTGTTAGTGTGTCAAGTGGGTGTAAAGCGGCATAAACACAGCCGTGAAAAGCAGCTAAACCCCATTATAAAAATAAATTACTTTTAAAAACCCATGAAACAAAGACAGGGAAAGAGAGAGAAATTCTTACACAATTCGTTCAGGAGCTGTGATGCAACCTGGATTGACCATATCTAGACCCACAGCTGGATGACACATAAGGGTGGACACTCTTGGGGCTGAGAGGTTTGGTGAGGTTGGGTGAGCAAACGCAGACCATTTAAAGTAATACTGCGTGCTACCCATCGCATGGGTCCCAAATCTCCAGGTTCAAGGGCATCTTCCTACATCGAAAACATGCATGAGAAACCCAGAAGATGGTACACCGTGTGATGGGGAAAGGTTTCTAAAACGCACCTCATTTCTCATCTCCTTGTGTTCGGGTTCGCCATTCCAGCCACTTTACTAGCAATCTCCCTACTTGGAGCATCAGCACCTTTAACCTCCTGTTCCGTACAGGTTGCAATTTGTCCTGAGGATGAACGGGAAGACGGGGAACCAATGAGAGACTAGCTCTTGGTGTTGGGACAGGCACAGGTCACTCTATTTTCCCATCAGGAAGAAGAATCAACCACAGGCTCAGCCTGCCCCCCTGAACCAGAACAGGGCCTGAAGCCATCCGGCGCTTTTGCGGCCAGCTCCCAAAAAAGCGACTTGTAAAATGGAGCTTCAGGGCACTGCAATTCACAAACCTGCAGAGTTATAAATGATAACTCTCGTCCACAAATATATTGAGGGAAGGCAAAGAAGAGGATTTGAAATCAAGGCAGAATTGCAGGAAACAGATTTCAGGAGGTAGATTCGAATCGCCTTTAAAGCACATGAAAAGCGGCAAAACGTTGACAATGATGCCCTTGGCCAAAAAGGGCGTATGCGTTTTTTCCTGAATATATTCAGGAAAAAACGCATACGCCCTTTTTGGCCAACCAAGCAACCTGGAAAGGCAAATCAGCACTACAAAGAAGTCTCGCTTCCCATCGGTCAAAAGGGCCATGCTGAAAAAAGTGTCAAAACCAGAAATGCAGGACAGGCCATGGAGAAATGGGAGCCTTGCTACACTGATGGGCGGGATGTAAATTGCCAACAGCCACTCTGGAGAAGTGTACGGTGTGTCCTGAAACATCTAAAAAACACAGCTTAGAGAGCATAGGGCACTTCCACGCATGGGGGGATAAAGTGGGAAAATTGAAAATCAGCAAGACACAAGCACCCCAAAGTTTAGGGCTGCTCTGTTGACAAGGACCTCCACTTCCTTCCACCTTAAATATCCCAGGAAAGCGAAAAATGGATAAAAAAGTTGTGGTCCTTATGTACAATGGAATATCACTCAGCCATGAAATCAATGTCATAAGGCTAGTAGCAGCATGATGAGTGGATTTAGGTAAGACGATTCTAAGTGAAATAAGTCACACAGAAAAGGACACTTCTCATAAGGTGTCACTTATAGAGGGAATGTAAAAACCGTTACACTTGAACTGAATTACAAAACAGAACAGAGTCACACATGCAGAAAACACACTATGGCTGCTTAACGGGAAAGGTGAGGTGGGGTGATACATAAAACAAGAGTTTCAAATTAGCTCAGATACCGTTCCATAAACCCAATATGGAATAGACAAGACCTACTCCTTGCTCAGAGAACTGGACACAACACGCCCGATTCACCGCACAAGAATATATCTGACTAGTAATAATCTTAAAACCTATGTATTGATATCTCTCTGTTAGTGTGTCAAGTGGGTGTAAAGCGGCCTAAACACAGCCGTGAAAAGCAGCTAAACCCCATTATAAAAATAAATTACTTTTAAAAACCCATGAAACAAAGACAGGGAAAGAGAGAGAAATTCTTACACAATTCGTTCAGGGGCTGTGATGCAACCTGGATTGACCATATCTAGACCCACAGCTGGATGAGACATAAGGGTGGACACTCTTGGGGCTGAGAGGTCTGGTGAGGTTGGGTGAGCAAACGCAGACCCTTTAAAGTAATACTGCGTGCTACCCATCGCATGGGTCCCAAATCTCCAGGTTCAAGGGCATCTTCCTACATCGAAAACATGCATGAGAAACCCAGAAGATGGTACACCGTGTGATGGGGAAAGGTTTCTAAAACGCACCTCATTTCTCATCTCCTTGTGCTCGGGTTCGCCATTCCAGCCACTTTACTAGCAATCTCCCTACTTGGAGCATCAGCACCTTTAACCTCCTGTTCCATACAGGTTGCAATTTGTCCTGAGGATGAACGGGAAGATGGGGAACCAATGAGAGACTAGCTCTTGGTGTTGGGACAGGCACAGGTCACTCTATTTTCCCATCAGGAAGAAGAATTAACCACAGGCTCAGCCTGCCCCCCTGAACCAGAACAGGGCCTGAAGCCATCCGGCGCTTTTGCGGAGAGCTCCCAAAAAACCGACTTGTAAAATGGAGCTTCAGGGCACTGCAATTCACAAACCTGCAGAGTTATAAATGATAACTCTCGTCCACAAATATATTGAGGGAAGGCAAAGAAGAGGATTTGAAATCAAGGCAGAATTGCAGGAAACAGATTTCAGGAGGTAGATTCGAATCGCCTTTAAAGCACATGAAAAGCGGCAAAACGTTGACAATGATGCCCTTGGCCAAAAAGGGCGTATGCGTTTTTTCCTGAATATATTCAGGAAAAAACGCATACGCCCTTTTTGGCCAACCAAGCAACCTGGAAAGGCAAATCAGCGCTACAAAGAAGTCTCGCTTCCCATCGGTCAAAAGGGCCATGCTGAAAAAAGTGTCAAAACCAGAAATGCAGGACAGGCCATGGAGAAATGGGAGCCTTGCTACACTGATGGGCGGGATGTAAATTGCCAACAGCCACCCTGGAGAAGTGTACGGTGTGTCCTGAAACATCTAAAAAACACAGCTTAGAGAGCATAGGGCACTTCCACGCATGGGGGGATAAAGTGGGAAAATTGAAAATCAGCAAGACACAAGCACCCCAAAGTTTAAGGCTGCTCTGTTGACAAGGACCTCCACTTCATTCCACCTTAAATATCCCAGGAAAGCGAAAAATGGATAAAAAAGTTGTGGTCCTTATGTATAATGGAATATCACTCAGCCATGAAATCAATGTCATAAGGCTAGTAGCAGCATGATGAGTGGATTTAGGTAAGACGATTCTAAGTGAAATAAGTCACACAGAAAAGGACACTTCTCATAAGGTGTCACTTATAGAGGGAATGTAAAAACCGTTACACTTGAACTGAATTACAAAACAGAACAGAGTCACACATGCAGAAAACACACTATGGCTGCTTAACGGGAAAGGTGAGGTGGGGTGATACATAAAACAAGAGTTTCAAATTAGCTCAGATACCGTTCCATAAACCCAATATGTAATAGACAAGACCTACTCCTTGCTCAGAGAACTGGACTCAACACTCCCTATTCACCGCACAAGAATATATCTGACTAGTAATAATCTTAAAACCTATGTATTGATATCTCTCTGTTAGTGTGTCAAGTGGGTGTAAAGCGGCATAAACACAGCCGTGAAAAGCAGCTAAACCCCATTATAAAAATAAATTACTTTTAAAAACCCATGAAACAAAGACAGGGAAAGAGAGAGAAATTCTTACACAATTCGTTCAGGAGCTGTGATGCAACCTGGATTGACCATATCTAGACCCACAGCTGGATGAGACATAAGGGTGGACACTCTTGGGGCTGAGAGGTTTGGTGAGGTTGGGTGAGCAAACGCAGATCCTTTAAAGTAATACTGCGTGCTACCCATCGCATGGGTCCCAAATCTCCAGGTTCAAGGGCATCTTCCTACATCGAAAACATGCATGAGAAACCCAGAAGATGGTACACCGTGTGATGGGGAAAGGTTTCTAAAACGCACCTCATTTCTCATCTCCTTGTGCTCGGGTTCGCCATTCCAGCCACTTTACTAGCAATCTCCCTACTTGGAGCATCAGCACCTTTAACCTCCTGTTCCGTACAGGTTGCAATTTGTCCTGAGGATGAACGGGAAGACGGGGAACCAATGAGAGACTAGCTCTTGGTGTTGGGACAGGCACAGGCCACTCTATTTTCCCATCAGGAAGAAGAATTAACCACAGGCTCAGCCTGCCCCCCTGAACCAGAACAGGGCCTGAAGCCATCCTGCGCTTTTGCGGCCAGCTCCCAAAAAACCGACTTGTAAAATGGAGCTTCAGGGCACTGCAATTCACAAACCTGCAGAGTTATAAATGATAACTCTCGTCCACAAATATATTGAGGGAAGGCAAAGAAGAGGATTTGAAATCAAGGCAGAATTGCAGGAAACAGATTTCAGGAGGTAGATTCGAATCGCCTTTAAAGCACATGAAAAGCGGCAAAACGTTGACAATGATGCCCTTGGCCAAAAAGGGCGTATGCGTTTTTTTCTGAATATATTCAGGAAAAAACGCATACGCCCTTTTTGGCCAACCAAGCAACCTGGAAAGGCAAATCAGCGCTACAAAGAAGTCTCGCTTCCCATCGGTCAAAAGGGCCATGCTGAAAAAAGTGTCAAAACCAGAAATGCAGGACAGGCCATGGAGAAATGGGAGCCTTGCTACACTGATGGGCGGGATGTAAATTGCCAACAGCCACTCTGGAGAAGTGTACGGTGTGTCCTGAAACATCTAAAAAACACAGCTTAGAGAGCATAGGGCACTTCCACGCATGGGGGGATAAAGTGGGAAAATTGAAAATCAGCAAGACACAAGCACCCCAAAGTTTAGGGGTGCTCTGTTGACAAGGACCTCCACTTCCTTCCACCTTAAATATCCCAGGAAAGCGAAAAATGGATAAAAAAGTTGTGGTCCTTATGTACAATGGAATATCACTCAGCCATGAAATCAATGTCATAAGGCTAGTAGCAGCATGATGAGTGGATTTAGGTAAGACGATTCTAAGTGAAATAAGTCACACAGAAAAGGACACTTCTCATAAGGTGTCACTTATAGAGGGAATGTAAAAACCGTTACACTTGAACTGAATTACAAAACAGAACAGAGTCACACATGCAGAAAACACACTATGGCTGCTTAACGGGAAAGGTGAGGTGGGGTGATACATAAAACAAGAGTTTCAAATTAGCTCAGATACCGTTCCATAAACCCAATATGGAATAGACAAGACCTACTCCTTGCTCAGAGAACTGGACACAACACGCCCGATTCACCGCACAAGAATATATCTGACTAGTAATAATCTTAAAACCTATGTATTGATATCTCTCTGTTAGTGTGTCAAGTGGGTGTAAAGCGGCCTAAACACAGCCGTGAAAAGCAGCTAAACCCCATTATAAAAATAAATTACTTTTAAAAACCCATGAAACAAAGACAGGGAAAGAGAGAGAAATTCTTACACAATTCGTTCAGGGGCTGTGATGCAACCTGGATTGACCATATCTAGACCCACAGCTGGATGAGACATAACGGTGGACACTCTTGGGGCTGAGAGGTTTGGTGAGGTTGGGTGAGCAAACGCAGACCCTTTAAAGTAATACTGCGTGCTACCCATCGCATGGGTCCCAAATCTCCAGGTTCAAGGGCATCTTCCTACATCGAAAACATGCATGAGAAACCCAGAAGATGGTACACCGTGTGATGGGGAAAGGTTTCTAAAACGCACCTCATTTCTCATCTCCTTGTGCTCGGGTTCGCCATTCCAGCCACTTTACTAGCAATCTCCCTACTTGGAGCATCAGCACCTTTAACCTCCTGTTCCATACAGGTTGCAATTTGTCCTGAGGATGAACGGGAAGACGGGGAACCAATGAGAGACTAGCTCTTGGTGTTGGGACAGGCACAGGTCACTCTATTTTCCCATCAGGAAGAAGAATTAACCACAGGCTCAGCCTGCCCCCCTGAACAAGAACAGGGCCTGAAGCCATCCGGCGCTTTTGCGGAGAGCTCCCAAAAAACCGACTTGTAAAATGGAGCTTCAGGGCACTGCAATTCACAAACCTGCAGAGTTATAAATGATAACTCTCGTCCACAAATATATTGAGGGAAGGCAAAGAAGAGGATTTGAAATCAAGGCAGAATTGCAGGAAACAGATTTCAGGAGGTAGATTCGAATCGCCTTTAAAGCACATGAAAAGCGGCAAAACGTTGACAATGATGCCCTTGGCCAAAAAGGGCGTATGCGTTTTTTCCTGAATATATTCAGGAAAAAACGCATACGCCCTTTTTGGCCAACCAAGCAACCTGGAAAGGCAAATCAGCGCTACAAAGAAGTCTCGCTTCCCATCGGTCAAAAGGGCCATGCTGAAAAAAGTGTCAAAACCAGAAATGCAGGACAGGCCATGGAGAAATGGGAGCCTTGCTACACTGATGGGCGGGATGTAAATTGCCAACAGCCACCCTGGAGAAGTGTACGGTGTGTCCTGAAACATCTAAAAAACACAGCTTAGAGAGCATAGGGCACTTCCACGCATGGGGGGATAAAGTGGGAAAATTGAAAATCAGCAAGACACAAGCACCCCAAAGTTTAGGGCTGCTCTGTTGACAAGGACCTCCACTTCATTCCACCTTAAATATCCCAGGAAAGCGAAAAATGGATAAAAAAGTTGTGGTCCTTATGTATAATGGAATATCACTCAGCCATGAAATCAATGTCATAAGGCTAGTAGCAGCATGATGAGTGGATTTAGGTAAGACGATTCTAAGTGAAATAAGTCACACAGAAAAGGACACTTCTCATAAGGTGTCACTTATAGAGGGAATGTAAAAACCGTTACACTTGAACTGAATTACAAAACAGAACAGAGTCACACATGCAGAAAACACACTATGGCTGCTTAACGGGAAAGGTGAGGTGGGGTGATACATAAAACAAGAGTTTCAAATTAGCTCAGATACCGTTCCATAAACCCAATATGTAATAGACAAGACCTACTCCTTGCTCAGAGAACTGGACTCAACACTCCCTATTCACCGCACAAGAATATATCTGACTAGTAATAATCTTAAAACCTATGTATTGATATCTCTCTGTTAGTGTGTCAAGTGGGTGTAAAGCGGCATAAACACAGCCGTGAAAAGCAGCTAAACCCCATTATAAAAATAAATTACTTTTAAAAACCCATGAAACAAAGACAGGGAAAGAGAGAGAAATTCTTACACAATTCGTTCAGGAGCTGTGATGCAACCTGGATTGACCATATCTAGACCCACAGCTGGATGAGACATAAGGGTGGACACTCTTGGGGCTGAGAGGTTTGGTGAGGTTGGGTGAGCAAACGCAGACCCTTTAAAGTAATACTGCGTGCTACCCATCGCATGGGTCCCAAATCTCCAGGTTCAAGGGCATCTTCCTACATCGAAAACATGCATGAGAAACCCAGAAGATGGTACACCGTGTGATGGGGAAAGGTTTCTAAAACGCACCTCATTTCTCATCTCCTTGTGCTCGGGTTCGCCATTCCAGCCACTTTACTAGCAATCTCCCTACTTGGAGCATCAGCACCTTTAACCTCCTGTTCCGTACAGGTTGCAATTTGTCCTGAGGATGAACGGGAAGACGGGGAACCAATGAGAGACTAGCTCTTGGTGTTGGGACAGGCACAGGTCACTCTATTTTCCCATCAGGAGGAAGAATTAACCACAGGCTCAGCCTGCCCCCCGGAACCAGAACAGGGCCTGAAGCCATCCTGCGCTTTTGCGGCCGGCTCCCAAAAAAGCGACTTGTAAAATGGAGCTTCAGGGCACTGCAATTCACAAACCTGCAGAGTTATAAATGATAACTCTCGTCCACAAATATATTGAGGGAAGGCAAAGAAGAGGATTTGAAATCAAGGCAGAATTGCAGGAAACAGATTTCAGGAGGTAGATTCGAATCGCCTTTAAAGCACATGAAAAGCGGCAAAACGTTGACAATGATGCCCTTGGCCAAAAAGGGCGTATGCGTTTTTTCCTGAATATATTCAGGAAAAAACGCATACGCCCTTTTTGGCCAACCAAGCAACCTGGAAAGGCAAATCAGCGCTACAAAGAAGTCTCGCTTCCCATCGGTCAAAAGGGCCATGCTGAAAAAAGTGTCAAAACCAGAAATGCAGGACAGGCCATGGAGAAATGGGAGCCTTGCTACACTGATGGGCGGCATGTAAATTGCCAACAGCCACTCTGGAGAAGTGTACGGTGTGTCCTGAAACATCTAAAAAACACAGCTTAGAGAGCATAGGGCACTTCCACGCATGGGGGGATAAAGTGGGAAAATTGAAAATCAGCAAGACACAAGCACCCCAAAGTTTAGGGCTGCTCTGTTGACAAGGACCTCCACTTCCTTCCACCTTAAATATCCCAGGAAAGCGAAAAATGGATAAAAAAGTTGTGGTCCTTATGTACAATGGAATATCACTCAGCCATGAAATCAATGTCATAAGGCTAGTAGCAGCATGATGAGTGGATTTAGGTAAGACGATTCTAAGTGAAATAAGTCACACAGAAAAGGACACTTCTCATAAGGTGTCACTTATAGAGGGAATGTAAAAACCGTTACACTTGAACTGAATTACAAAACAGAACAGAGTCACACATGCAGAAAACACACTATGGCTGCTTAACGGGAAAGGTGAGGTGGGGTGATACATAAAACAAGAGTTTCAAATTAGCTCAGATACCGTTCCATAAACCCAATATGGAATAGACAAGACCTACTCCTTGCTCAGAGAACTGGACTCAACACGCCCGATTCACCGCACAAGAATATATCTGACTAGTAATAATCTTAAAACCTATGTATTGATATCTCTCTGTTAGTGTGTCAAGTGGGTGTAAAGCGGCCTAAACACAGCCGTGAAAAGCAGCTAAACCCCATTATAAAAATAAATTACTTTTAAAAACCCATGAAACAAAGACAGGGAAAGAGAGAGAAATTCTTACACAATTCGTTCAGGGGCTGTGATGCAACCTGGATTGACCATATCTAGACCCACAGCTGGATGAGACATAAGGGTGGATACTCTTGGGGCTGAGAGGTTTGGTGAGGTTGGGTGAGCAAACGCAGACCCTTTAAAGTAATACTGCGTGCTACCCATCGCATGGGTCCCAAATCTCCAGGTTCAAGGGCATCTTCCTACATCGAAAACATGCATGAGAAACCCAGAGGATGGTACACCGTGTGATGGGGAAAGGTTTCTAAAACGCACCTCATTTCTCATCTCCTTGTGCTCGGGTTCGCCATTCCAGCCACTTTACTAGCAATCTCCCTACTTGGAGCATCAGCACCTTTAACCTCCTGTTCCGTACAGGTTGCAATTTGTCCTGAGGATGAACGGGAAGACGGGGAACCAATGAGAGACTAGCTCTTGGTGTTGGGACAGGCACAGGTCACTCTATTTTCCCATCAGGAAGAAGAATTAACCACAGGCTCAGCCTGCCCCCCTGAACCAGAACAGGGCCTGAAGCCATCCTGCGCTTTTGCGGCCGGCTCCCAAAAAAGCGACTTGTAAAATGGAGCTTCAGGGCACTGCAATTCACAAACCTGCAGAGTTATAAATGATAACTCTCGTCCACAAATATATTGAGGGAAGGCAAAGAAGAGGATTTGAAATCAAGGCAGAATTGCAGGAAACAGATTTCAGGAGGTAGATTCGAATCGCCTTTAAAGCACATGAAAAGCGGCAAAACGTTGACAATGATGCCCTTGGCCAAAAAGGGCGTATGCGTTTTTTCCTGAATATATTCAGGAAAAAACGCATACGCCCTTTTTGGCCAACCAAGCAACCTGGAAAGGCAAATCAGCGCTACAAAGAAGTCTCGCTTCCCATCGGTCAAAAGGGCCATGCTGAAAAAAGTGTCAAAACCAGAAATGCAGGACAGGCCATGGAGAAATGGGAGCCTTGCTACACTGATGGGCGGGATGTAAATTGCCAACAGCCACTCTGGAGAAGTGTACGGTGTGTCCTGAAACATCTAAAAAACACAGCTTAGAGAGCATAGGGCACTTCCACGCATGGGGGGATAAAGTGGGAAAATTGAAAATCAGCAAGACACAAGCACCCCAAAGTTTAGGGCTGCTCTGTTGACAAGGACCTCCTCTTCCTTCCACCTTAAATATCCCAGGAAAGCGAAAAATGGATAAAAAAGTTGTGGTCCTTATGTACAATGGAATATCACTCAGCCATGAAATCAATGTCATAAGGCTAGTAGCAGCATGATGAGTGGATTTAGGTAAGACGATTCTAAGTGAAATAAGTCACACAGAAAAGGACACTTCTCATAAGGTGTCACTTATAGAGGGAATGTAAAAACCGTTACACTTGAACTGAATTACAAAACAGAACAGAGTCACACATGCAGAAAACACACTATGGCTGCTTAACGGGAAAGGTGAGGTGGGGTGATACATAAAACAAGAGTTTCAAATTAGCTCAGATACCGTTCCATAAACCCAATATGGAATAGACAAGACCTACTCCTTGCTCAGAGAACTGGACACAACACGCCCGATTCACCGCACAAGAATATATCTGACTAGTAATAATCTTAAAACCTATGTATTGATATCTCTCTGTTAGTGTGTCAAGTGGGTGTAAAGCGGCATAAACACAGCCGTGAAAAGCAGCTAAACCCCATTATAAAAATAAATTACTTTTAAAAACCCATGAAACAAAGACAGGGAAAGAGAGAGAAATTCTTACACAATTCGTTCAGGGGCTGTGATGCAACCTGGATTGACCATATCTAGACCCACAGCTGGATGAGACATAAGGGTGGACACTCTTGGGGCTGAGAGGTTTGGTGAGGTTGGGTGAGCAAACGCAGACCCTTTAAAGTAATACTGCGTGCTACCCATCGCATGGGTCCCAAATCTCCAGGTTCAAGGGCATCTTCCTACATCGAAAACATGCATGAGAAACCCAGAAGATGGTACACCGTGTGATGGGGAAAGGTTTCTAAAACGCACCTCATTTCTCATCTCCTTGTGCTCGGGTTCGCCATTCCAGCCACTTTACTAGCAATCTCCCTACTTGGAGCATCAGCACCTTTAACCTCCTGTTCCGTACAGGTTGCAATTTGTCCTGAGGATGAACGGGAAGACGGGGAACCAATGAGAGACTAGCTCTTGGTGTTGGGACAGGCACAGGCCACTCTATTTTCCCATCAGGAAGAAGAATTAACCACAGGCTCAGCCTGCCCCCCTGAACCAGAACAGGGCCTGAAGCCATCCTGCGCTTTTGCGGCCAGCTCCCAAAAAACCGACTTGTAAAATGGAGCTTCAGGGCACTGCAATTCACAAACCTGCAGAGTTATAAATGATAACTCTCGTCCACAAATATATTGAGGGAAGGCAAAGAAGAGGATTTGAAATCAAGGCAGAATTGCAGGAAACAGATTTCAGGAGGTACATTCGAATCGCCTTTAAAGCACATGAAAAGCGGCAAAACGTTGACAATGATGCCCTTGGCCAAAAAGGGCGTATGCGTTTTTTCCTGAATATATTCAGGAAAAAACGCATACGCCCTTTTTGGCCAACCAAGCAACCTGGAAAGGCAAATCAGCGCTACAAAGAAGTCTCGCTTCCCATCGGTCAAAAGGGCCATGCTGAAAAAAGTGTCAAAACCAGAAATGCAGGACAGGCCATGGAGAAATGGGAGCCTTGCTACACTGATGGGCGGGATGTAAATTGCCAACAGCCACTCTGGAGAAGTGTACGGTGTGTCCTGAAACATCTAAAAAACACAGCTTAGAGAGCATAGGGCACTTCCACGCATGGGGGGATAAAGTGGGAAAATTGAAAATCAGCAAGACACAAGCACCCCAAAGTTTAGGGCTGCTCTGTTGACAAGGACCTCCTCTTCCTTCCACCTTAAATATCCCAGGAAAGCGAAAAATGGATAAAAAAGTTGTGGTCCTTATGTACAATGGAATATCACTCAGCCATGAAATCAATGTCATAAGGCTAGTAGCAGCATGATGAGTGGATTTAGGTAAGACGATTCTAAGTGAAATAAGTCACACAGAAAAGGACACTTCTCATAAGGTGTCACTTATAGAGGGAATGTAAAAACCGTTACACTTGAACTGAATTACAAAACAGAACAGAGTCACACATGCAGAAAACACACTATGGCTGCTTAACGGGAAAGGTGAGGTGGGGTGATACATAAAACAAGAGTTTCAAATTAGCTCAGATACCGTTCCATAAACCCAATATGGAATAGACAAGACCTACTCCTTGCTCAGAGAACTGGACACAACACGCCCGATTCACCGCACAAGAATATATCTGACTAGTAATAATCTTAAAACCTATGTATTGATATCTCTCTGTTAGTGTGTCAAGTGGGTGTAAAGCGGCCTAAACACAGCCGTGAAAAGCAGCTAAACCCCATTATAAAAATAAATTACTTTTAAAAACCCATGAAACAAAGACAGGGAAACAGAGAGAAATTCTTACACAATTCGTTCAGGGGCTGTGATGCAACCTGGATTGACCATATCTAGACCCACAGCTGGATGAGACATAAGGGTGGACACTCTTGGGGCTGAGAGGTCTGGTGAGGTTGGGTGAGCAAACGCAGACCCTTTAAAGTAATACTGCGTGCTACCCATCGCATGGGTCCCAAATCTCCAGGTTCAAGGGCATCTTCCTACATCGAAAACATGCATGAGAAACCCAGAAGATGGTACACCGTGTGATGGGGAAAGGTTTCTAAAACGCACCTCATTTCTCATCTCCTTGTGCTCGGGTTCGCCATTCCAGCCACTTTACTAGCAATCTCCCTACTTGGAGCATCAGCACCTTTAACCTCCTGTTCCGTACAGGTTGCAATTTGTCCTGAGGATGAACGGGAAGACGGGGAACCAATGAGAGACTAGCTCTTGGTGTTGGGACAGGCACAGGCCACTCTATTTTCCCATCAGGAAGAAGAATTAACCACAGGCTCAGCCTGCCCCCCTGAACCAGAACAGGGTCTGAAGCCATCCTGCGCTTTTGCGGCCAGCTCCCAAAAAACCGACTTGTAAAATGGAGCTTCAGGGCACTGCAATTCACAAACCTGCAGAGTTATAAATGATAACTCTCGTCCACAAATATATTGAGGGAAGGCAAAGAAGAGGATTTGAAATCAAGGCAGAATTGCAGGAAACAGATTTCAGGAGGTAGATTCGAATCGCCTTTAAAGCACATGAAAAGCGGCAAAACGTTGACAATGATGCCCTTGGCCAAAAAGGGCGTATGCGTTTTTTCCTGAATATATTCAGGAAAAAACGCATACGCCCTTTTTGGCCAACCAAGCAACCTGGAAAGGCAAATCAGCGCTACAAAGAAGTCTCGCTTCCCATCGGTCAAAAGGGCCATGCTGAAAAAAGTGTCAAAACCAGAAATGCAGGACAGGCCATGGAGAAATGGGAGCCTTGCTACACTGATGGGCGGGATGTAAATTGCCAACAGCCACTCTGGAGAAGTGTACGGTGTGTCCTGAAACATCTAAAAAACACAGCTTAGAGAGCATAGGGCACTTCCACGCATGGGGGGATAAAGTGGGAAAATTGAAAATCAGCAAGACACAAGCACCCCAAAGTTTAGGGCTGCTCTGTTGACAAGGACCTCCTCTTCCTTCCACCTTAAATATCCCAGGAAAGCGAAAAATGGATAAAAAAGTTGTGGTCCTTATGTACAATGGAATATCACTCAGCCATGAAATCAATGTCATAAGGCTAGTAGCAGCATGATGAGTGGATTTAGGTAAGACGATTCTAAGTGAAATAAGTCACACAGAAAAGGACACTTCTCATAAGGTGTCACTTATAGAGGGAATGTAAAAACCGTTACACTTGAACTGAATTACAAAACAGAACAGAGTCACACATGCAGAAAACACACTATGGCTGCTTAACGGGAAAGGTGAGGTGGGGTGATACATAAAACAAGAGTTTCAAATTAGCTCAGATACCGTTCCATAAACCCAATATGGAATAGACAAGACCTACTCCTTGCTCAGAGAACTGGACACAACACGCCCGATTCACCGCACAAGAATATATCTGACTAGTAATAATCTTAAAACCTATGTATTGATATCTCTCTGTTAGTGTGTCAAGTGGGTGTAAAGCGGCATAAACACAGCCGTGAAAAGCAGCTAAACCCCATTATAAAAATAAATTACTTTTAAAAACCCATGAAACAAAGACAGGGAAAGAGAGAGAAATTCTTACACAATTCGTTCAGGGGCTGTGATGCAACCTGGATTGACCATATCTAGACCCACAGCTGGATGAGACATAAGGGTGGACACTCTTGGGGCTGAGAGGTTTGGTGAGGTTGGGTGAGCAAACGCAGACCCTTTAAAGTAATACTGCGTGCTACCCATCGCATGGGTCCCAAATCTCCAGGTTCAAGGGCATCTTCCTACATCGAAAACATGCATGAGAAACCCAGAAGATGGTACACCGTGTGATGGGGAAAGGTTTCTAAAACGCACCTCATTTCTCATCTCCTTGTGCTCGGGTTCGCCATTCCAGCCACTTTACTAGCAATCTCCCTACTTGGAGCATCAGCACCTTTAACCTCCTGTTCCGTACAGGTTGCAATTTGTCCTGAGGATGAACGGGAAGACGGGGAACCAATGAGAGACTAGCTCTTGGTGTTGGGACAGGCACAGGCCACTCTATTTTCCCATCAGGAAGAAGAATTAACCACAGGCTCAGCCTGCCCCCCTGAACCAGAACAGGGCCTGAAGCCATCCTGCGCTTTTGCGGCCAGCTCCCAAAAAACCGACTTGTAAAATGGAGCTTCAGGGCACTGCAATTCACAAACCTGCAGAGTTATAAATGATAACTCTCGTCCACAAATATATTGAGGGAAGGCAAAGAAGAGGATTTGAAATCAAGGCAGAATTGCAGGAAACAGATTTCAGGAGGTACATTCGAATCGCCTTTAAAGCACATGAAAAGCGGCAAAACGTTGACAATGATGCCCTTGGCCAAAAAGGGCGTATGCGTTTTTTCCTGAATATATTCAGGAAAAAACGCATACGCCCTTTTTGGCCAACCAAGCAACCTGGAAAGGCAAATCAGCGCTACAAAGAAGTCTCGCTTCCCATCGGTCAAAAGGGCCATGCTGAAAAAAGTGTCAAAACCAGAAATGCAGGACAGGCCATGGAGAAATGGGAGCCTTGCTACACTGATGGGCGGGATGTAAATTGCCAACAGCCACTCTGGAGAAGTGTACGGTGTGTCCTGAAACATCTAAAAAACACAGCTTAGAGAGCATAGGGCACTTCCACGCATGGGGGGATAAAGTGGGAAAATTGAAAATCAGCAAGACACAAGCACCCCAAAGTTTAGGGCTGCTCTGTTGACAAGGACCTCCTCTTCCTTCCACCTTAAATATCCCAGGAAAGCGAAAAATGGATAAAAAAGTTGTGGTCCTTATGTACAATGGAATATCACTCAGCCATGAAATCAATGTCATAAGGCTAGTAGCAGCATGATGAGTGGATTTAGGTAAGACGATTCTAAGTGAAATAAGTCACACAGAAAAGGACACTTCTCATAAGGTGTCACTTATAGAGGGAATGTAAAAACCGTTACACTTGAACTGAATTACAAAACAGAACAGAGTCACACATGCAGAAAACACACTATGGCTGCTTAACGGGAAAGGTGAGGTGGGGTGATACATAAAACAAGAGTTTCAAATTAGCTCAGATACCGTTCCATAAACCCAATATGGAATAGACAAGACCTACTCCTTGCTCAGAGAACTGGACACAACACGCCCGATTCACCGCACAAGAATATATCTGACTAGTAATAATCTTAAAACCTATGTATTGATATCTCTCTGTTAGTGTGTCAAGTGGGTGTAAAGCGGCCTAAACACAGCCGTGAAAAGCAGCTAAACCCCATTATAAAAATAAATTACTTTTAAAAACCCATGAAACAAAGACAGGGAAACAGAGAGAAATTCTTACACAATTCGTTCAGGGGCTGTGATGCAACCTGGATTGACCATATCTAGACCCACAGCTGGATGAGACATAAGGGTGGACACTCTTGGGGCTGAGAGGTCTGGTGAGGTTGGGTGAGCAAACGCAGACCCTTTAAAGTAATACTGCGTGCTACCCATCGCATGGGTCCCAAATCTCCAGGTTCAAGGGCATCTTCCTACATCGAAAACATGCATGAGAAACCCAGAAGATGGTACACCGTGTGATGGGGAAAGGTTTCTAAAACGCACCTCATTTCTCATCTCCTTGTGCTCGGGTTCGCCATTCCAGCCACTTTACTAGCAATCTCCCTACTTGGAGCATCAGCACCTTTAACCTCCTGTTCCGTACAGGTTGCAATTTGTCCTGAGGATGAACGGGAAGACGGGGAACCAATGAGAGACTAGCTCTTGGTGTTGGGACAGGCACAGGCCACTCTATTTTCCCATCAGGAAGAAGAATTAACCACAGGCTCAGCCTGCCCCCCTGAACCAGAACAGGGTCTGAAGCCATCCTGCGCTTTTGCGGCCAGCTCCCAAAAAACCGACTTGTAAAATGGAGCTTCAGGGCACTGCAATTCACAAACCTGCAGAGTTATAAATGATAACTCTCGTCCACAAATATATTGAGGGAAGGCAAAGAAGAGGATTTGAAATCAAGGCAGAATTGCAGGAAACAGATTTCAGGAGGTAGATTCGAATCGCCTTTAAAGCACATGAAAAGCGGCAAAACGTTGACAATGATGCCCTTGGCCAAAAAGGGCGTATGCGTTTTTTCCTGAATATATTCAGGAAAAAACGCATACGCCCTTTTTGGCCAACCAAGCAACCTGGAAAGGCAAATCAGCGCTACAAAGAAGTCTCGCTTCCCATCGGTCAAAAGGGCCATGCTGAAAAAAGTGTCAAAACCAGAAATGCAGGACAGGCCATGGAGAAATGGGAGCCTTGCTACACTGATGGGCGGGATGTAAATTGCCAACAGCCACTCTGGAGAAGTGTACGGTGTGTCCTGAAACATCTAAAAAACACAGCTTAGAGAGCATAGGGCACTTCCACGCATGGGGGGATAAAGTGGGAAAATTGAAAATCAGCAAGACACAAGCACCCCAAAGTTTAGGGCTGCTCTGTTGACAAGGACCTCCTCTTCCTTCCACCTTAAATATCCCAGGAAAGCGAAAAATGGATAAAAAAGTTGTGGTCCTTATGTACAATGGAATATCACTCAGCCATGAAATCAATGTCATAAGGCTAGTAGCAGCATGATGAGTGGATTTAGGTAAGACGATTCTAAGTGAAATAAGTCACACAGAAAAGGACACTTCTCATAAGGTGTCACTTATAGAGGGAATGTAAAAACCGTTACACTTGAACTGAATTACAAAACAGAACAGAGTCACACATGCAGAAAACACACTATGGCTGCTTAACGGGAAAGGTGAGGTGGGGTGATACATAAAACAAGAGTTTCAAATTAGCTCAGATACCGTTCCATAAACCCAATATGGAATAGACAAGACCTACTCCTTGCTCAGAGAACTGGACTCAACACGCCCGATTCACCGCACAAGAATATATCTGACTAGTAATAATCTTAAAACCTATGTATTGATATCTCTCTGTTAGTGTGTCAAGTGGGTGTAAAGCGGCATAAACACAGCCGTGAAAAGCAGCTAAACCCCATTATAAAAATAAATTACTTTTAAAAACCCATGAAACAAAGACAGGGAAAGAGAGAGAAATTCTTACACAATTCGTTCAGGGGCTGTGATGCAACCTGGATTGACCATATCTAGACCCACAGCTGGATGAGACATAAGGGTGGACACTCTTGGGGCTGAGAGGTTTGGTGAGGTTGGGTGAGCAAACGCAGACCCTTTAAAGTAATACTGCGTGCTACCCATCGCATGGGTCCCAAATCTCCAGGTTCAAGGGCATCTTCCTACATCGAAAACATGCATGAGAAACCCAGAAGATGGTACACCGTGTGATGGGGAAAGGTTTCTAAAACGCACCTCATTTCTCATCTCCTTGTGCTCGGGTTCGCCATTCCAGCCACTTTACTATGAATCTCCCTACTTGGAGCATCAGCACCTTTAACCTCCTGTTCCGTACAGGTTGCAATTTGTCCTGAGGATGAACGGGAAGACGGGGAACCAATGAGAGACTAGCTCTTGGTGTTGGGACAGGCACAGGCCACTCTATTTTCCCATCAGGAAGAAGAATTAACCAGAGGCTCAGCCTGCCCCCCTGAACCAGAACAGGGCCTGAAGCCATCCTGCGCTTTTGCGGCCGGCTCCCAAAAAACCGACTTGTAAAATGGAGCTTCAGGGCACTGCAATTCACAAACCTGCAGAGTTATAAATGATAACTCTCGTCCACAAATATATTGAGGGAAGGCAAAGAAGAGGATTTGAAATCAAGGCAGAATTGCAGGAAACAGATTTCAGGAGGTAGATTCGAATCGCCTTTAAAGCACATGAAAAGCGGCAAAACGTTGACAATGATGCCCTTGGCCAAAAAGGGCGTATGCGTTTTTTCCTGAATATATTCAGGAAAAAACGCATACGCCCTTTTTGGCCAACCAAGCAACCTGGAAAGGCAAATCAGCGCTACAAAGAAGTCTCGCTTCCCATCGGTCAAAAGGGCCATGCTGAAAAAAGTGTCAAAACCAGAAATGCAGGACAGGCCATGGAGAAATGGGAGCCTTGCTACACTGATGGGCGGGATGTAAATTGCCAACAGCCACTCTGGAGAAGTGTACGGTGTGTCCTGAAACATCTAAAAAACACAGCTTAGAGAGCATAGGGCACTTCCACGCATGGGGGGATAAAGTGGGAAAATTGAAAATCAGCAAGACACAAGCACCCGAAAGTTTAGGGCTGCTCTGTTGACAAGGACCTCCACTTCCTTCCACCTTAAATATCCCAGGAAAGCGAAAAATGGATAAAAAAGTTGTGGTCCTTATGTACAATGGAATATCACTCAGCCATGAAATCAATGTCATAAGGCTAGTAGCAGCATGATGAGTGGATTTAGGTAAGACGATTCTAAGTGAAATAAGTCACACAGAAAAGGACACTTCTCATAAGGTGTCACTTATAGAGGGAATGTAAAAACCGTTACACTTGAACTGAATTACAAAACAGAACAGAGTCACACATGCAGAAAACACACTATGGCTGCTTAACGGGAAAGGTGAGGTGGGGTGATACATAAAACAAGAGTTTCAAATTAGCTCAGATACCGTTCCATAAACCCAATATGGAATAGACAAGACCTACTCCTTGCTCAGAGAACTGGACACAACACGCCCGATTCACCGCACAAGAATATATCTGACTAGTAATAATCTTAAAACCTATGTATTGATATCTCTCTGTTAGTGTGTCAAGTGGGTGTAAAGCGGCCTAAACACAGCCGTGAAAAGCAGCTAAACCCCATTATAAAAATAAATTACTTTTAAAAACCCATGAAACAAAGACAGGGAAAGAGAGAGAAATTCTTACACAATTCGTTCAGGGGCTGTGATGCAACCTGGATTGACCATATCTAGACCCACAGCTGGATGAGACATAAGGGTGGACACTCTTGGGGCTGAGAGGTCTGGTGAGGTTGGGTGAGCAAACGCAGACCCTTTAAAGTAATACTGCGTGCTACCCATCGCATGGGTCCCAAATCTCCAGGTTCAAGGGCATCTTCCTACATCGAAAACATGCATGAGAAACCCAGAAGATGGTACACCGTGTGATGGGGAAAGGTTTCTAAAACGCACCTCATTTCTCATCTCCTTGTGCTCGGGTTCGCCATTCCAGCCACTTTACTAGCAATCTCCCTACTTGGAGCATCAGCACCTTTAACCTCCTGTTCCGTACAGGTTGCAATTTGTCCTGAGGATGAACGGGAAGACGGGGAACCAATGAGAGACTAGCTCTTGGTGTTGGGACAGGCACAGGTCACTCTATTTTCCCATCAGGAAGAAGAATTAACCACAGGCTCAGCCTGCCCCCCTGAACCAGAACAGGGCCTGAAGCCATCCTGCGCTTTTGCGGCCGGCTCCCAAAAAAGCGACTTGTAAAATGGAGCTTCAGGGCACTGCAATTCACAAACCTGCAGAGTTATAAATGATAACTCTCGTCCACAAATATATTGAGGGAAGGCAAAGAAGAGGATTTGAAATCAAGGCAGAATTGCAGGAAACAGATTTCAGGAGGTAGATTCGAATCGCCTTTAAAGCACATGAAAAGCGGCAAAACGTTGACAATGATGCCCTTGGCCAAAAAGGGCGTATGCGTTTTTTCCTGAATATATTCAGGAAAAAACGCATACGCCCTTTTTGGCCAACCAAGCAACCTGGAAAGGCAAATCAGCGCTACAAAGAAGTCTCGCTTCCCATCGGTGAAAAGGGCCATGCTGAAAAAACTGTCAAAACCAGAAATGCAGGACAGGCCATGGAGAAATGGGAGCCTTGCTACACTGATGGGCGGGATGTAAATTGCCAACAGCCACTCTGGAGAAGTGTACGGTGTGTCCTGAAACATCTAAAAAACACAGCTTAGAGAGCATAGGGCACTTCCACGCATGGGGGGATAAAGTGGGAAAATTGAAAATCAGCAAGACACAAGCACCCCAAAGTTTAGGGCTGCTCTGTTGACAAGGACCTCCTCTTCCTTCCACCTTAAATATTCCAGGAAAGCGAAAAATGGATAAAAAAGTTGTGGTCCTTATGTACAATGGAATATCACTCAGCCATGAAATCAATGTCATAAGGCTAGTAGCAGCATGATGAGTGGATTTAGGTAAGACGATTCTAAGTGAAATAAGTCACACAGAAAAGGACACTTCTCATAAGGTGTCACTTATAGAGGGAATGTAAAAACCGTTACACTTGAACTGAATTACAAAACAGAACAGAGTCACACATGCAGAAAACACACTATGGCTGCTTAACGGGAAAGGTGAGGTGGGGTGATACATAAAACAAGAGTTTCAAATTAGCTCAGATACCGTTCCATAAACCCAATATGGAATAGACAAGACCTACTCCTTGCTCAGAGAACTGGACTCAACACGCCCGATTCACCGCACAAGAATATATCTGACTAGTAATAATCTTAAAACCTATGTATTGATATCTCTCTGTTAGTGTGTCAAGTGGGTGTAAAGCGGCATAAACACAGCCGTGAAAAGCAGCTAAACCCCATTATAAAAATAAATTACTTTTAAAAACCCATGAAACAAAGACAGGGAAAGAGAGAGAAATTCTTACACAATTCGTTCAGGGGCTGTGATGCAACCTGGATTGACCATATCTAGACCCACAGCTGGATGAGACATAAGGGTGGACACTCTTGGGGCTGAGAGGTTTGGTGAGGTTGGGTGAGCAAACGCAGACCCTTTAAAGTAATACTGCGTGCTACCCATCGCATGGGTCCCAAATCTCCAGGTTCAAGGGCATCTTCCTACATCGAAAACATGCATGAGAAACCCAGAAGATGGTACACCGTGTGATGGGGAAAGGTTTCTAAAACGCACCTCATTTCTCATCTCCTTGTGCTCGGGTTCGCCATTCCAGCCACTTTACTAGCAATCTCCCTACTTGGAGCATCAGCACCTTTAACCTCCTGTTCCGTACAGGTTGCAATTTGTCCTGAGGATGAACGGGAAGACGGGGAACCAATGAGAGACTAGCTCTTGGTGTTGGGACAGGCACAGGCCACTCTATTTTCCCATCAGGAAGAAGAATTAACCACAGGCTCAGCCTGCCCCCCTGAACCAGAACAGGGCCTGAAGCCATCCTGCGCTTTTGCGGCCAGCTCCCAAAAAACCGACTTGTAAAATGGAGCTTCAGGGCACTGCAATTCACAAACCTGCAGAGTTATAAATGATAACTCTCGTCCACAAATATATTGAGGGAAGGCAAAGAAGAGGATTTGAAATCAAGGCAGAATTGCAGGAAACAGATTTCAGGAGGTAGATTCGAATCGCCTTTAAAGCACATGAAAAGCGGCAAAACGTTGACAATGATGCCCTTGGCCAAAAAGGGCGTATGCGTTTTTTCCTGAATATATTCAGGAAAAAACGCATACGCCCTTTTTGGCCAACCAAGCAACCTGGAAAGGCAAATCAGCGCTACAAAGAAGTCTCGCTTCCCATCGGTCAAAAGGGCCATGCTGAAAAAAGTGTCAAAACCAGAAATGCAGGACAGGCCATGGAGAAATGGGAGCCTTGCTACACTGATGGGCGGGATGTAAATTGCCAACAGCCACTCTGGAGAAGTGTACGGTGTGTCCTGAAACATCTAAAAAACACAGCTTAGAGAGCATAGGGCACTTCCACGCATAGGGGGATAAAGTGGGAAAATTGAAAATCAGCAAGACACAAGCACCCCAAAGTTTAGGGCTGCTCTGTTGACAAGGACCTCCTCTTCCTTCCACCTTAAATATCCCAGGAAAGCGAAAAATGGATAAAAAAGTTGTGGTCCTTATGTACAATGGAATATCACTCAGCCATGAAATCAATGTCATAAGGCTAGTAGCAGCATGATGAGTGGATTTAGGTAAGACGATTCTAAGTGAAATAAGTCACACAGAAAAGGACACTTCTCATAAGGTGTCACTTATAGAGGGAATGTAAAAACCGTTACACTTGAACTGAATTACAAAACAGAACAGAGTCACACATGCAGAAAACACACTATGGCTGCTTAACGGGAAAGGTGAGGTGGGGTGATACATAAAACAAGAGTTTCAAATTAGCTCAGATACCGTTCCATAAACCCAATATGGAATAGACAAGACCTACTCCTTGCTCAGAGAACTGGACTCAACACGCCCGATTCACCGCACAAGAATATATCTGACTAGTAATAATCTTAAAACCTATGTATTGATATCTCTCTGTTAGTGTGTCAAGTGGGTGTAAAGCGGCCTAAACACAGCCGTGAAAAGCAGCTAAACCCCATTATAAAAATAAATTACTTTTAAAAACCCATGAAACAAAGACAGGGAAAGAGAGAGAAATTCTTACACAATTCGTTCAGGGGCTGTGATGCAACCTGGATTGACCATATCTAGACCCACAGCTGGATGAGACATAAGGGTGGATACTCGTGGGGCTGAGAGGTTTGGTGAGGTTGGGTGAGCAAACGCAGACCCTTTAAAGTAATACTGCGTGCTACCCATCGCATGGGTCCCAAATCTCCAGGTTCAAGGGCATCTTCCTACATCGAAAACATGCATGAGAAACCCAGAGGATGGTACACCGTGTGATGGGGAAAGGTTTCTAAAACGCACCTCATTTCTCATCTCCTTGTGCTCGGGTTCGCCATTCCAGCCACTTTACTAGCAATCTCCCTACTTGGAGCATCAGCACCTTTAACCTCCTGTTCCGTACAGGTTGCAATTTGTCCTGAGGATGAACGGGAAGACGGGGAACCAATGAGAGACTAGCTCTTGGTGTTGGGACAGGCACAGGTCACTCTATTTTCCCATCAGGAAGAAGAATTAACCACAGGCTCAGCCTGCCCCCCAGAACCAGAACAGGGCCTGAAGCCATCCGGCGCTTTTGCGGCCAGCTCCCAAAAAAGCGACTTGTAAAATGGAGCTTCAGGGCACTGCAATTCACAAACCTGCAGAGTTATAAATGATAACTCTCGTCCACAAATATATTGAGGGAAGGCAAAGAAGAGGATTTGAAATCAAGGCAGAATTGCAGGAAACAGATTTCAGGAGGTAGATTCAAATCGCCTTTAAAGCACATGAAAAGCGGCAAAACGTTGACAATGATGCCCTTGGCCAAAAAGGGCGTATGCGTTTTTTCCTGAATATATTCAGGAAAAAACGCATACGCCCTTTTTGGCCAACCAAGCAACCTGGAAAGGCAAATCAGCGCTACAAAGAAGTCTCGCTTCCCATCGGTCAAAAGGGCCATGCTGAAAAAAGTGTCAAAACCAGAAATGCAGGACAGGCCATGGAGAAATGGGAGCCTTGCTACACTGATGGGCGGGATGTAAATTGCCAACAGCCACTCTGGAGAAGTGTACGGTGTGTCCTGAAACATCTAAAAAACACAGCTTAGAGAGCATAGGGCACTTCCACGCATGGGGGGATAAAGTGGGAACATTGAAAATCAGCAAGACACAAGCACCCCAAAGTTTAGGGCTGCTCTGTTGACAAGGACCTCCACTTCCTTCCACCTTAAATATCCCAGGAAAGCGAAAAATGGATAAAAAAGTTGTGGTCCTTATGTACAATGGAATATCACTCAGCCATGAAATCAATGTCATAAGGCTAGTAGCAGCATGATGAGTGGATTTAGGTAAGACGATTCTAAGTGAAATAAGTCACACAGAAAAGGACACTTCTCATAAGGTGTCACTTATAGAGGGAATGTAAAAACCGTTACACTTGAACTGAATTACAAAACAGAACAGAGTCACACATGCAGAAAACACACTATGGCTGCTTAACGGGAAAGGTGAGGTGGGGTGATACATAAAACAAGAGTTTCAAATTAGCTCAGATACCGTTCCATAAACCCAATATGTAATAGACAAGACCTACTCCTTGCTCAGAGAACTGGACTCAACACTCCCGATTCACCGCACAAGAATATATCTGACTAGTAATAATCTTAAAACCTATGTATTGATATCTCTCTGTTAGTGTGTCAAGTGGGTGTAAAGCGGCATAAACACAGCCGTGAAAAGCAGCTAAACCCCATTATAAAAATAAATTACTTTTAAAAACCCATGAAACAAAGACAGGGAAAGAGAGAGAAATTCTTACACAATTCGTTCAGGAGCTGTGATGCAACCTGGATTGACCATATCTAGACCCACAGCTGGATGAGACATAAGGGTGGACACTCTTGGGGCTGAGAGGTTTGGTGAGGTTGGGTGAGCAAACGCAGACCCTTTAAAGTAATACTGCGTGCTACCCATCGCATGGGTCCCAAATCTCCAGGTTCAAGGGCATCTTCCTACATCGAAAACATGCATGAGAAACCCAGAAGATGGTACACCGTGTGATGGGGAAAGGTTTCTAAAACGCACCTCATTTCTCATCTCCTTGTGCTCGGGTTCGCCATTCCAGCCACTTTACTAGCAATCTCCCTACTTGGAGCATCAGCACCTTTAACCTCCTGTTCCGTACAGGTTGCAATTTGTCCTGAGGATGAACGGGAAGACGGGGAACCAATGAGAGACTAGCTCTTGGTGTTGGGACAGGCACAGGTCACTCTATTTTCCCATCAGGAAGAAGAATTAACCACAGGCTCAGCCTGCCCCCCGGAACCAGAACAGGGCCTGAAGCCATCCTGCGCTTTTGCGGCCGGCTCCCAAAAAAGCGACTTGTAAAATGGAGCTTCAGGGCACTGCAATTCACAAACCTGCAGAGTTATAAATGATAACTCTCGTCCACAAATATATTGAGGGAAGGCAAAGAAGAGGATTTGAAATCAAGGCAGAATTGCAGGAAACAGATTTCAGGAGGTACATTCGAATCGCCTTTAAAGCACATGAAAAGCGGCAAAACGTTGACAATGATGCCCTTGGCCAAAAAGGGCGTATGCGTTTTTTCCTGAATATATTCAGGAAAAAACGCATACGCCCTTTTTGGCCAACCAAGCAACCTGGAAAGGCAAATCAGCGCTACAAAGAAGTCTCGCTTCCCATCGGTCAAAAGGGCCATGCTGAAAAAAGTGTCAAAACCAGAAATGCAGGACAGGCCATGGAGAAATGGGAGCCTTGCTACACTGATGGGCGGGATGTAAATTGCCAACAGCCACTCTGGAGAAGTGTACGGTGTGTCCTGAAACATCTAAAAAACACAGCTTAGAGAGCATAGGGCACTTCCACGCATGGGGGGATAAAGTGGGAAAATTGAAAATCAGCAAGACACAAGCACCCCAAAGTTTAGGGCTGCTCTGTTGACAAGGACCTCCACTTCCTTCCACCTTAAATATCCCAGGAAAGCGAAAAATGGATAAAAAAGTTGTGGTCCTTATGTACAATGGAATATCACTCAGCCATGAAATCAATGTCATAAGGCTAGTAGCAGCATGATGAGTGGATTTAGGTAAGACGATTCTAAGTGAAATAAGTCACACAGAAAAGGACACTTCTCATAAGGTGTCACTTATAGAGGGAATGTAAAAACCGTTACACTTGAACTGAATTACAAAACAGAACAGAGTCACACATGCAGAAAACACACTATGGCTGCTTAACGGGAAAGGTGAGGTGGGGTGATACATAAAACAAGAGTTTCAAATTAGCTCAGATACCGTTCCATAAACCCAATACGTAATAGACAAGACCTACTCCTTGCTCAGAGAACTGGACTCAACACTCCCGATTCACCGCACAAGAATATATCTGACTAGTAATAATCTTAAAACCTATGTATTGATATCTCTCTGTTAGTGTGTCAAGTGGGTGTAAAGCGGCATAAACACAGCCGTGAAAAGCAGCTATACCCCATTATAAAAATAAATTACTTTTAAAAACCCATGAAACAAAGACAGGGAAAGAGAGAGAAATTCTTACGCAATTCGTTCAGGAGCTGTGATGCAACCTGGATTGACCATATCTAGACCCACAGCTGGATGAGACATAAGGGTGGACACTCTTGGGGCTGAGAGGTTTGGTGAGGTTGGGTGAGCAAACGCAGACCCTTTAAAGTAATACTGCGTGCTACCCATCGCATGGGTCCCAAATCTCCAGGTTCAAGGGCATCTTCCTACATCGAAAACATGCATGAGAAACCCAGAAGATGGTACACCGTGTGATGGGGAAAGGTTTCTAAAACGCACCTCATTTCTCATCTCCTTGTGCTCGGGTTCGCCATTCCAGCCACTTTACTAGCAATCTCCCTACTTGGAGCATCAGCACCTTTAACCTCCTGTTCCGTACAGGTTGCAATTTGTCCTGAGGATGAACGGGAAGACGGGGAACCAATGAGAGACTAGCTCTTGGTGTTGGGACAGGCACAGGTCACTCTATTTTCCCATCAGGAAGAAAAATTAACCACAGGCTCAGCCTGCCTCCCGGAACCAGAACAGGGCCTGAAGCCATCCTGCGCTTTTGCGGCCGGCTCCCAAAAAAGCGACTTGTAAAATGGAGCTTCAGGGCACTGCAATTCACAAACCTGCAGAGTTATAAATGATAACTCTCGTCCACAAATATATTGAGGGAAGGCAAAGAAGAGGATTTGAAATCAAGGCAGAATTGCAGGAAACAGATTTCAGGAGGTAGATTCGAATCGCCTTTAAAGCACATGAAAAGCGGCAAAACGTTGACAATGATGCCCTTGGCCAAAAAGGGCGTATGCGTTTTTTCCTGAATATATTCAGGAAAAAACGCATACGCCCTTTTTGGCCAACCAAGCAACCTGGAAAGGCAAATCAGCGCTACAAAGAAGTCTCGCTTCCCATCGGTCAAAAGGGCCATGCTGAAAAAAGTGTCAAAACCAGAAATGCAGGACAGGCCATGGAGAAATGGGAGCCTTGCTACACTGATGGGCGGGATGTAAATTGCCAACAGCCACTCTGGAGAAGTGTACGGTGTGTCCTGAAACATCTAAAAAACACAGCTTAGAGAGCATAGGGCACTTCCACGCATGGGG
This sequence comes from Balaenoptera physalus, assembly GCF_965194825.1. NCBI lineage: Eukaryota > Metazoa > Chordata > Mammalia > Artiodactyla > Balaenopteridae > Balaenoptera > Balaenoptera physalus. The sequence continues at coordinate 384,217 of NW_028126227.1, forward strand.
GGATAAAGTGGGAAAATTGAAAATCAGCAAGACACAAGCACCCCAAAGTTTAGGGCTGCTCTGTTGACAAGGACCTCCACTTCCTTCCACCTTAAATATCCCAGGAAAGCGAAAAATGGATAAAAAAGTTGTGGTCCTTATGTACAATGGAATATCACTCAGCCATGAAATCAATGTCATAAGGCTAGTAGCAGCATGATGAGTGGATTTAGGTAAGACGATTCTAAGTGAAATAAGTCACACAGAAAAGGACACTTCTCATAAGGTGTCACTTATAGAGGGAATGTAAAAACCGTTACACTTGAACTGAATTACAAAACAGAACAGAGTCACACATGCAGAAAACACACTATGGCTGCTTAACGGGAAAGGTGAGGTGGGGTGATACATAAAACAAGAGTTTCAAATTAGCTCAGATACCGTTCCATAAACCCAATACGTAATAGACAAGACCTACTCCTTGCTCAGAGAACTGGACTCAACACTCCCGATTCACCGCACAAGAATATATCTGACTAGTAATAATCTTAAAACCTATGTATTGATATCTCTCTGTTAGTGTGTCAAGTGGGTGTAAAGCGGCATAAACACAGCCGTGAAAAGCAGCTAAACCCCATTATAAAAATAAATTACTTTTAAAAACCCATGAAACAAAGACAGGGAAAGAGAGAGAAATTCTTACACAATTCGTTCAGGAGCTGTGATGCAACCTGGATTGACCATATCTAGACCCACAGCTGGATGAGACATAAGGGTGGATACTCTTGGGGCTGAGAGGTTTGGTGAGGTTGGGTGAGCAAACGCAGACCCTTTAAAGTAATACTGCGTGCTACCCATCGCATGGGTCCCAAATCTCCAGGTTCAAGGGCATCTTCCTACATCGAAAACATGCATGAGAAACCCAGAAGATGGTACACCGTGTGATGGGGAAAGGTTTCTAAAACGCACCTCATTTCTCATCTCCTTGTGCTCGGGTTCGCCATTCCAGCCACTTTACTAGCAATCTCCCTACTTGGAGCATCAGCACCTTTAACCTCCTGTTCCGTACAGGTTGCAATTTGTCCTGAGGATGAACGGGAAGACGGGGAACCAATGAGAGACTAGCTCTTGGTGTTGGGACAGGCACAGGTCACTCTATTTTCCCATCAGGAAGAAGAATTAACCACAGGCTCAGCCTGCCCCCCGGAACCAGAACAGGGCCTGAAGCCATCCTGCGCTTTTGCGGCCGGCTCCCAAAAAAGCGACTTGTAAAATGGAGCTTCAGGGCACTGCAATTCACAAACCTGCAGAGTTATAAATGATAACTCTCGTCCACAAATATATTGAGGGAAGGCAAAGAAGAGGATTTGAAATCAAGGCAGAATTGCAGGAAACAGATTTCAGGAGGTAGATTCGAATCGCCTTTAAAGCACATGAAAAGCGGCAAAACGTTGACAATGATGCCCTTGGCCAAAAAGGGCGTATGCGTTTTTTCCTTAATATATTCAGGAAAAAACGCATACGCCCTTTTTGGCCAACCAAGCAACCTGGAAAGGCAAATCAGCGCTACAAAGAAGTCTCGCTTCCCATCGGTCAAAAGGGCCATGCTGAAAAAAGTGTCAAAACCAGAAATGCAGGACAGGCCATGGAGAAATGGGAGCCTTGCTACACTGATGGGCGGGATGTAAATTGCCAACAGCCACTCTGGAGAAGTGTACGGTGTGTCCTGAAACATCTAAAAAACACAGCTTAGAGAGCATAGGGCACTTCCACGCATGGGGGGATAAAGTGGGAAAATTGAAAATCAGCAAGACACAAGCACCCCAAAGTTTAGGGCTGCTCTGTTGACAAGGACCTCCACTTCCTTCCACCTTAAATATCCCAGGAAAGCGAAAAATGGATAAAAAAGTTGTGGTCCTTATGTACAATGGAATATCACTCAGCCATGAAATCAATGTCATAAGGCTAGTAGCAGCATGATGAGTGGATTTAGGTAAGACGATTCTAAGTGAAATAAGTCACACAGAAAAGGACACTTCTCATAAGGTGTCACTTATAGAGGGAATGTAAAAACCGTTACACTTGAACTGAATTACAAAACAGAACAGAGTCACACATGCAGAAAACACACTATGGCTGCTTAACGGGAAAGGTGAGGTGGGGTGATACATAAAACAAGAGTTTCAAATTAGCTCAGATACCGTTCCATAAACCCAATACGTAATAGACAAGACCTACTCCTTGCTCAGAGAACTGGACTCAACACGCCCGATTCACCGCACAAGAATATATCTGACTAGTAATAATCTTAAAACCTATGTATTGATATCTCTCTGTTAGTGTGTCAAGTGGGTGTAAAGCGGCATAAACACAGCCGTGAAAAGCAGCTAAACCCCATTATAAAAATAAATTACTTTTAAAAACCCATGAAACAAAGACAGGGAAAGAGAGAGAAATTCTTACACAATTCGTTCAGGGGCTGTGATGCAACCTGGATTGACCATATCTAGACCCACAGCTGGATGAGACATAAGGGTGGACACTCTTGGGGCTGAGAGGTTTGGTGAGGTTGGGTGAGCAAACGCAGACCCTTTAAAGTAATACTGCGTGCTACCCATCACATGGGTCCCAAATCTCCAGGTTCAAGGGCATCTTCCTACATCGAAAACATGCATGAGAAACCCAGAAGATGGTACACCGTGTGATGGGGAAAGGTTTCTAAAACGCACCTCATTTCTCATCTCCTTGTGCTCGGGTTCGCCATTCCAGCCACTTTACTAGCAATCTCCCTACTTGGAGCATCAGCACCTTTAACCTCCTGTTCCGTACAGGTTGCAATTTGTCCTGAGGATGAACGGGAAGACGGGGAACCTATGAGAGACTAGCTCTTGGTGTTGGGACAGGCACAGGCCACTCTATTTTCCCATCAGGAAGAAGAATTAACCACAGGCTCAGCCTGCCCCCCTGAACCAGAACAGGGCCTGAAGCCATCCGGCGCTTTTGCGGCCAGCTCCCAAAAAACCGACTTGTAAAATGGAGCTTCAGGGCACTGCAATTCACAAACCTGCAGAGTTATAAATCATAACTCTCGTCCACAAATATATTGAGGGAAGGCAAAGAAGAGGATTTGAAATCAAGGCAGAATTGCAGGAAACAGATTTCAGGAGGTAGATTCGAATCGCCTTTAAAGCACATGAAAAGCGGCAAAACGTTGACAATGATGCCCTTGGCCAAAAAGGGCGTATGCGTTTTTTCCTGAATATATTCAGGAAAAAACGCATACGCCCTTTTTGGCCAACCAAGCAACCTGGAAAGGCAAATCAGCGCTACAAAGAAGTCTCGCTTCCCATCGGTCAAAAGGGCCATGCTGAAAAAACTGTCAAAACCAGAAATGCAGGACAGGCCATGGAGAAATGGGAGCCTTGCTACACTGATGGGCGGGATGTAAATTGCCAACAGCCACTCTGGAGAAGTGTACGGTGTGTCCTGAAACATCTAAAAAACACAGCTTAGAGAGCATAGGGCACTTCCACGCATGGGGGGATAAAGTGGGAAAATTGAAAATCAGCAAGACACAAGCACCCCAAAGTTTAGGGCTGCTCTGTTGACAAGGACCTCCACTTCATTCCACCTTAAATATCCCAGGAAAGCGAAAAATGGATAAAAAAGTTGTGGTCCTTATGTACAATGGAATATCACTCAGCCATGAAATCAATGTCATAAGGCTAGTAGCAGCATGATGAGTGGATTTAGGTAAGACGATTCTAAGTGAAATAAGTCACACAGAAAAGGACACTTCTCATAAGGTGTCACTTATAGAGGGAATGTAAAAACCGTTACACTTGAACTGAATTACAAAACAGAACAGAGTCACACATGCAGAAAACACACTATGGCTGCTTAACGGGAAAGGTGAGGCGGGGTGATACATAAAACAAGAGTTTCAAATTAGCTCAGATACCATTCCATAAACCCAATATGTAATAGACAAGACCTACTCCTTGCTCAGAGAACTGGACTCAACACTCCCGATTCACCGCACAAGAATATATCTGACCAGTAATAATCTTAAAACCTATGTATTGATATCTCTCTGTTAGTGTGTCAAGTGGGTGTAAAGCGGCCTAAACACAGCCGTGAAAAGCAGCTAAACCCCATTATAAAAATAAATTACTTTTAAAAACCCATGAAACAAAGACAGGGAAAGAGAGAGAAATTCTTACACAATTCGTTCAGGGGCTGTGATGCAACCTGGATTGACCATATCTAGACCCACAGCTGGATGAGACATAAGGGTGGACACTCTTGGGGCTGAGAGGTTTGGTGAGGTTGGGTAAGCAAACGCAGACCCTTTAAAGTAATACTGCGTGCTACCCATCGCATGGGTCCCAAATCTCCAGGTTCAAGGGCATCTTCCTACATCGAAAACATGCATGAGAAACCCAGAAGATGGTACACCGTGTGATGGGGAAAGGTTTCTAAAACGCACCTCATTTCTCATCTCCTTGTGCTCGGGTTCGCCATTCCAGCCACTTTACTAGCAATCTCCCTACTTGGAGCATCAGCACCTTTAACCTCCTGTTCCGTACAGGTTGCAATTTGTCCTGAGGATGAACGGGAAGACGGGGAACCAATGAGAGACTAGCTCTTGGTGTTGGGACAGGCACAGGCCACTCTATTTTCCCATCAGGAAGAAGAATTAACCACAGGCTCAGCCTGCCCCCCTGAACCAGAACAGGGCCTGAAGCCATCCTGCGCTTTTGCGGCCAGCTCCCAAAAAACCGACTTGTAAAATGGAGCTTCAGGGCACTGCAATTCACAAACATGCAGAGTTATAAATGATAACTCTCGTCCACAAATATATTGAGGGAAGGCAAAGAAGAGGATTTGAAATCAAGGCAGAATTGCAGGAAACAGATTTCAGGAGGTAGATTCGAATCGCCTTTAAAGCACATGAAAAGCGGCAAAACGTTGACAATGATGCCCTTGGCCAAAAAGGGCGTATGCGTTTTTTCCTGAATATATTCAGGAAAAAACGCATACGCCCTTTTTGGCCAACCAAGCAACCTGGAAAGGCAAATCAGCGCTACAAAGAAGTCTCGCTTCCCATCGGTCAAAAGGGCCATGCTGAAAAAAACTGTCAAAACCAGAAATGCAGGACAGGCCATGGAGAAATGGGAGCCTTGCTACACTGATGGGCGGGATGTAAATTGCCAACAGCCACTCTGGAGAAGTGTACGGTGTGTCCTGAAACATCTAAAAAACACAGCTTAGAGAGCATAGGGCACTTCCACGCATGGGGGGATAAAGTGGGAACATTGAAAATCAGCAAGACACAAGCACCCCAAAGTTTAGGGCTGCTCTGTTGACAAGGACCTCCACTTCCTTCCACCTTAAATATCCCAGGAAAGCGAAAAATGGATAAAAAAGTTGTGGTCCTTATGTACAATGGAATATCACTCAGCCATGAAATCAATGTCATAAGGCTAGTAGCAGCATGATGAGTGGATTTAGGTAAGACGATTCTAAGTGAAATAAGTCACACAGAAAAGGACACTTCTCATAAGGTGTCACTTATAGAGGGAATGTAAAAACCGTTACACTTGAACTGAATTACAAAACAGAACAGAGTCACACATGCAGAAAACACACTATGGCTGCTTAACGGGAAAGGTGAGGTGGGGTGATACATAAAACAAGAGTTTCAAATTAGCTCAGATACCGTTCCATAAACCCAATATGTAATAGACAAGACCTACTCCTTGCTCAGAGAACTGGACTCAACACGCCCGATTCACCGCACAAGAATATATCTGACTAGTAATAATCTTAAAACCTATGTATTGATATCTCTCTGTTAGTGTGTCAAGTGGGTGTAAAGCGGCATAAACACAGCCGTGAAAAGCAGCTAAACCCCATTATAAAAATAAATTACTTTTAAAAACCCATGAAACAAAGACAGGGAAAGAGAGAGATATTCTTACACAATTCGTTCAGGAGCTGTGATGCAACCTGGATTGACCATATCTAGACCCACAGCTGGATGAGACATAAGGGTGGACACTCTTGGGGCTGAGAGGTTTGGTGAGGTTGGGTGAGCAAACGCAGACCCTTTAAAGTAATACTGCGTGCTACCCATCGCATGGGTCCCAAATCTCCAGGTTCAAGGGCATCTTCCTACATCGAAAACATGCATGAGAAACCCAGAAGATGGTACACCGTGTGATGGGGAAAGGTTTCTAAAACGCACCTCATTTCTCATCTCCTTGTGCTCGGGTTCGCCATTCCAGCCACTTTACTAGCAATCTCCCTACTTGGAGCATCAGCACCTTTAACCTCCTGTTCCGTACAGGTTGCAATTTGTCCTGAGGATGAACGGGAAGACGGGGAACCAATGAGAGACTAGCTCTTGGTGTTGGGACAGGCACAGGTCACTCTATTTTCCCATCAGGAAGAAGAATTAACCACAGGCTCAGCCTGCCCCCCAGAACCAGAACAGGGCCTGAAGCCATCCGGCGCTTTTGCGGCCAGCTCCCAAAAAAGCGACTTGTAAAATGGAGCTTCAGGGCACTGCAATTCACAAACCTGCAGAGTTATAAATGATAACTCTCGTCCACAAATATATTGAGGGAAGGCAAAGAAGAGGATTTGAAATCAAGGCAGAATTGCAGGAAACAGATTTCAGGAGGTAGATTCAAATCGCCTTTAAAGCACATGAAAAGCGGCAAAACGTTGACAATGATGCCCTTGGCCAAAAAGGGCGTATGCGTTTTTTCCTGAATATATTCAGGAAAAAACGCATACGCCCTTTTTGGCCAACCAAGCAACCTGGAAAGGCAAATCAGCGCTACAAAGAAGTCTCGCTTCCCATCGGTCAAAAGGGCCATGCTGAAAAAAGTGTCAAAACCAGAAATGCAGGACAGGCCATGGAGAAATGGGAGCCTTGCTACACTGATGGGCGGGATGTAAATTGCCAACAGCCACTCTGGAGAAGTGTACGGTGTGTCCTGAAACATCTAAAAAACACAGCTTAGAGAGCATAGGGCACTTCCACGCATGGGGGGATAAAGTGGGAAAATTGAAAATCAGCAAGACACAAGCACCCCAAAGGTTAGGGCTGCTCTGTTGACAAGGACCTCCACTTCCTTCCACCTTAAATATCCCAGGAAAGCGAAAAATGGATAAAAAAGTTGTGGTCCTTATGTACAATGGAATATCACTCAGCCATGAAATCAATGTCATAAGGCTAGTAGCAGCATGATGAGTGGATTTAGGTAAGACGATTCTAAGTGAAATAAGTCACACAGAAAAGGACACTTCTCATAAGGTGTCACTTATAGAGGGAATGTAAAAACCGTTACACTTGAACTGAATTACAAAACAGAACAGAGTCACACATGCAGAAAACACACTATGGCTGCTTAACGGGAAAGGTGAGGTGGGGTGATACATAAAACAAGAGTTTCAAATTAGCTCAGATACCGTTCCATAAACCCAATACGTAATAGACAAGACCTACTCCTTGCTCAGAGAACTGGACTCAACACTCCCGATTCACCGCACAAGAATATATCTGACTAGTAATAATCTTAAAACCTATGTATTGATATCTCTCTGTTAGTGTGTCAAGTGGGTGTAAAGCGGCATAAACACAGCCGTGAAAAGCAGCTAAACCCCATTATAAAAATAAATTACTTTTAAAAACCCATGAAACAAAGACAGGGAAAGAGAGAGAAATTCTTACACAATTCGTTCAGGAGCTGTGATGCAACCTGGATTGACCATATCTAGACCCACAGCTGGATGAGACATAAGGGTGGACACTCTTGGGGCTGAGAGGTTTGGTGAGGTTGGGTGAGCAAACGCAGACCCTTTAAAGTAATACTGCGTGCTACCCATCGCATGGGTCCCAAATCTCCAGGTTCAAGGGCATCTTCCTACATCGAAAACATGCATGAGAAACCCAGAAGATGGTACACCGTGTGATGGGGAAAGGTTTCTAAAACGCACCTAATTTCTCATCTCCTTGTGCTCGGGTTCGCCATTCCAGCCACTTTACTAGCAATCTCCCTACTTGGAGCATCAGCACCTTTAACCTCCTGTTCCGTACAGGTTGCAATTTGTCCTGAGGATGAACGGGAAGACGGGGAACCAATGAGAGACTAGCTCTTGGTGTTGGGACAGGCACAGGTCACTCTATTTTCCCATCAGGAAGAAGAATTAACCACAGGCTCAGCCTGCCCCGCGGAACCAGAACAGGGCCTGAAGCCATCCTGCGCTTTTGCGGCCGGCTCCCAAAAAAGCGACTTGTAAAATGGAGCTTCAGGGCACTGCAATTCACAAACCTGCAGAGTTATAAATGATAACTCTCGTCCACAAATATATTGAGGGAAGGCAAAGAAGAGGATTTGAAATCAAGGCAGAATTGCAGGAAACAGATTTCAGGAGGTAGATTCGAATCGCCTTTAAAGCACATGAAAAGCGGCAAAACGTTGACAATGATGCCCTTGGCCAAAAAGGGCGTATGCGTTTTTTCCTGAATATATTCAGGAAAAAACGCATACGCCCTTTTTGGCCAACCAAGCAACCTGGAAAGGCAAATCAGCGCTACAAAGAAGTCTCGCTTCCCATCGGTCAAAAGGGCCATGCTGAAAAAAGTGTCAAAACCAGAAATGCAGGACAGGCCATGGAGAAATGGGAGCCTTGCTACACTGATGGGCGGGATGTAAATTGCCAACAGCCACTCTGGAGAAGTGTACGGTGTGTCCTGAAACATCTAAAAAACACAGCTTAGAGAGCATAGGGCACTTCCACGTATGGGGGGATAAAGTGGGAAAATTGAAAATCAGCAAGACACAAGCACCCCAAAGTTTAGGGCTGCTCTGTTGACAAGGACCTCCACTTCCTTCCACCTTAAATATCCCAGGAAAGCGAAAAATGGATAAAAAAGTTGTGATCCTTATGTACAATGGAATATCACTCAGCCATGAAATCAATGTCATAAGGCTAGTAGCAGCATGATGAGTGGATTTAGGTAAGACGATTCTAAGTGAAATAAGTCACACAGAAAAGGACACTTCTCATAAGGTGTCACTTATAGAGGGAATGTAAAAACCGTTACACTTGAACTGAATTACAAAACAGAACAGAGTCACACATGCAGAAAACACACTATGGCTGCTTAACGGGAAAGGTGAGGTGGGGTGATACATAAAACAAGAGTTTCAAATTAGCTCAGATACCGTTCCATAAACCCAATACGTAATAGACAAGACCTACTCCTTGCTCAGAGAACTGGACTCAACACGCCCGATTCACCGCACAAGAATATATCTGACTAGTAATAATCTTAAAACCTATGTATTGATATCTCTCTGTTAGTGTGTCAAGTGGGTGTAAAGCGGCATAAACACAGCCGTGAAAAGCAGCTAAACCCCATTATAAAAATAAATTACTTTTAAAAACCCATGAAACAAAGACAGGGAAAGAGAGAGAAATTCTTACACAATTCGTTCAGGGGCTGTGATGCAACCTGGATTGACCATATCTAGACCCACAGCTGGATGAGACATAAGGGTGGACACTCTTGGGGCTGAGAGGTTTGGTGAGGTTGGGTGAGCAAACGCAGACCCTTTAAAGTAATACTGCGTGCTACCCATCACATGGGTCCCAAATCTCCAGGTTCAAGGGCATCTTCCTACATCGAAAACATGCATGAGAAACCCAGAAGATGGTACACCGTGTGATGGGGAAAGGTTTCTAAAACGCACCTCATTTCTCATCTCCTTGTGCTCGGGTTCGCCATTCCAGCCACTTTACTAGCAATCTCCCTACTTGGAGCATCAGCACCTTTAACCTCCTGTTCCGTACAGGTTGCAATTTGTCCTGAGGATGAACGGGAAGACGGGGAACCAATGAGAGACTAGCTCTTGGTGTTGGGACAGGCACAGGTCACTCTATTTTCCCATCAGGAAGAAGAATTAACCACAGGCTCAGCCTGCCCCCCTGAACCAGAACAGGGCCTGAAGCCATCCGGCGCTTTTGCGGCCAGCTCCCAAAAAACCGACTTGTAAAATGGAGCTTCAGGGCACTGCAATTCACAAACCTGCAGAGTTATAAATCATAACTCTCGTCCACAAATATATTGAGGGAAGGCAAAGAAGAGGATTTGAAATCAAGGCAGAATTGCAGGAAACAGATTTCAGGAGGTAGATTCGAATCGCCTTTAAAGCACATGAAAAGCGGCAAAACGTTGACAATGATGCCCTTGGCCAAAAAGGGCGTATGCGTTTTTTCCTGAATATATTCAGGAAAAAACGCATACGCCCTTTTTGGCCAACCAAGCAACCTGGAAAGGCAAATCAGCGCTACAAAGAAGTCTCGCTTCCCATCGGTCAAAAGGGCCATGCTGAAAAAACTGTCAAAACCAGAAATGCAGGACAGGCCATGGAGAAATGGGAGCCTTGCTACACTGATGGGCGGGATGTAAATTGCCAACAGCCACTCTGGAGAAGTGTACGGTGTGTCCTGAAAAATCTAAAAAACACAGCTTAGAGAGCATAGGGCACTTCCACGCATGGGGGGATAAAGTGGGAACATTGAAAATCAGCAAGACACAAGCACCCCAAAGTTTAGGGCTGCTCTGTTGACAAGGACCTCCACTTCATTCCACCTTAAATATCCCAGGAAAGCGAAAAATGGATAAAAAAGTTGTGGTCCTTATGTACAATGGAATATCACTCAGCCATGAAATCAATGTCATAAGGCTAGTAGCAGCATGATGAGTGGATTTAGGTAAGACGATTCTAAGTGAAATAAGTCACACAGAAAAGGACACTTCTCATAAGGTGTCACTTATAGAGGGAATGTAAAAACCGTTACACTTGAACTGACTTACAATACAGAACAGAGTCACACATGCAGAAAACACACTATGGCTGCTTAACGGGAAAGGTGAGGTGGGGGGATACATAAAACAAGAGTTTCAAATTAGCTCAGATACCGTTCCATAAACCCAATATGTAATAGACAAGACCTACTCCTTGCTCAGAGAACTGGACTCAACACGCCCGATTCACCGCACAAGAATATATCTGACTAGTAATAATCTTAAAACCTATGTATTGATATCTCTCTGTTAGTGTGTCAAGTGGGTGTAAAGCGGCATAAACACAGCCGTGAAAAGCAGCTAAACCCCATTATAAAAATAAATTACTTTTAAAAACCCATGAAACAAAGACAGGGAAAGAGAGAGATATTCTTACACAATTCGTTCAGGAGCTGTGATGCAACCTGGATTGACCATATCTAGACCCACAGCTGGATGAGACATAAGGGTGGACACTCTTGGGGCTGAGAGGTTTGGTGAGGTTGGGTGAGCAAACGCAGACCATTTAAAGTAATACTGCGTGCTACCCATCGCATGGGTCCCAAATCTCCAGGTTCAAGGGCATCTTCCTACATCGAAAACATGCATGAGAAACCCAGAAGATGGTACACCGTGTGATGGGGAAAGGTTTCTAAAACGCACCTCATTTCTCATCTCCTTGTGCTCGGGTTCGCCATTCCAGCCACTTTACTAGCAATCTCCCTACTTGGAGCATCAGCACCTTTAACCTCCTGTTCCGTACAGGTTGCAATTTGTCCTGAGGATGAACGGGAAGATGGGGAACCAATGAGAGACTAGCTCTTGGTGTTGGGACAGGCACAGGTCACTCTATTTTCCCATCAGGAAGAAGAATTAACCACAGGCTCAGCCTGCCCCCCGGAACCAGAACAGGGCCTGAAGCCATCCGGCGCTTTTGCGGCCAGCTCCCAAAAAAGCGACTTGTAAAATGGAGCTTCAGGGCACTGCAATTCACAAACCTGCAGAGTTATAAATGATAACTCTCGTCCACAAATATATTGAGGGAAGGCAAAGAAGAGGATTTGAAATCAAGGCAGAATTGCAGGAAACAGATTTCAGGAGGTAGATTCGAATCGCCTTTAAAGCACATGAAAAGCGGCAAAACGTTGACAATGATGCCCTTGGCCAAAAAGGGCGTATGCGTTTTTTCCTGAATATATTCAGGAAAAAACGCATACGCCCTTTTTGGCCAACCAAGCAACCTGGAAAGGCAAATCAGCGCTACAAAGAAGTCTCGCTTCCCATCGGTCAAAAGGGCCATGCTGAAAAAAGTGTCAAAACCAGAAATGCAGGACAGGCCATGGAGAAATGGGAGCCTTGCTACACTGATGGGCGGGATGTAAATTGCCAACAGCCACTCTGGAGAAGTGTACGGTGTGTCCTGAAACATCTAAAAAACACAGCTTAGAGAGCATAGGGCACTTCCACGCATGGGGGGATAAAGTGGGAAAATTGAAAATCAGCAAGACACAAGCACCCCAAAGTTTAGGGCTGCTCTGTTGACAAGGACCTCCACTTCCTTCCACCTTAAATATCCCAGGAAAGCGAAAAATGGATAAAAAAGTTGTGGTCCTTATGTACAATGGAATATCACTCAGCCATGAAATCAATGTCATAAGGCTAGTAGCAGCATGATGAGTGGATTTAGGTAAGACGATTCTAAGTGAAATAAGTCACACAGAAAAGGACACTTCTCATAAGGTGTCATTTATAGAGGGAATGTAAAAACCGTTACACTTGAACTGAATTACAAAACAGAACAGAGTCACGCATGCAGAAAACACACTATGGCTGCTTAACGGGAAAGGTGAGGTGGGGTGATACATAAAACAAGAGTTTCAAATTAGCTCAGATACCGTTCCATAAACCCAATATGTAATAGAAAAGACCTACTCCTTGCTCAGAGAACTGGACTCAACACGCCCGATTCACCGCACAAGAATATATCTGACTAGTAATAATCTTAAAACCTATGTATTGATATCTCTCTGTTAGTGTGTCAAGTGGGTGTAAAGCGGCATAAACACAGCCGTGAAAAGCAGCTAAACCCCATTATAAAAATAAATTACTTTTAAAAACCCATGAAACAAAGACAGGGAAAGAGAGAGAAATTCTTACACAATTCGTTCAGGGGCTGTGATGCAACCTGGATTGACCATATCTAGACCCACAGCTGGATGAGACATAAGGGTGGACACTCTTGGGGCTGAGAGGTTTGGTGAGGTTGGGTGAGCAAACGCAGACCCTTTAAAGTAATACTGCGTGCTACCCATCGCATGGTGCCCAAATCTCCAGGTTCAAGGGCATCTTCCTACATCGAAAACATGCATGAGAAACCCAGAAGATGGTACACTGTGTGATGGGGAAAGGTTTCTAAAACGCACCTCATTTCTCATCTCCTTGTGCTCGGGTTCGCCATTCCAGCCACTTTACTAGCAATCTCCCTACTTGGAGCATCAGCACCTTTAACCTCCTGTTCCGTACAGGTTGCAATTTGTCCTGAGGATGAACGGGAAGACGGGGTACCAATGAGAGACTAGCTCTTGGTGTTGGGACAGGCACAGGTCACTCTATTTTCCCATCAGGAAGAAGAATTAACCACAGGCTCAGCCTGCCCCCCGGAACCAGAACAGGGCCTGAAGCCATCCTGCGCTTTTGCGGCCAGCTCCCAAAAAACCGACTTGTAAAATGGAGCTTCAGGGCACTGCAATTCACAAACCTGCAGAGTTATAAATCATAACTCTCGTCCACAAATATATTGAGGGAAGGCAAAGAAGAGGATTTGAAATCAAGGCAGAATTGCAGGAAACAGATTTCAGGAGGTAGATTCGAATCGCCTTTAAAGCACATGAAAAGCGGCAAAACGTTGACAATGATGCCCTTGGCCAAAAAGGGCGTATGCGTTTTTTCCTGAATATATTCAGGAAAAAACGCATACGCCCTTTTTGGCCAACCAAGCAACCTGGAAAGGCAAATCAGCGCTACAAAGAAGTCTCGCTTCCCATCGGTCAAAAGGGCCATGCTGAAAAAAGTGTCAAAACCAGAAATGCAGGACAGGCCATGGAGAAATGGGAGCCTTGCTACACTGATGGGCGGGATGTAAATTGCCAACAGCCACTCTGGAGAAGTGTACGGTGTGTCCTGAAACATCTAAAAAACACAGCTTAGAGAGCATAGGGCACTTCCACGCATGGGGGGATAAAGTGGGAAAATTGAAAATCAGCAAGACACAAGCACCCCAAAGTTTAGGGCTGCTCTGTTGACAAGGACCTCCACTTCCTTCAACCTTAAATATCCCAGGAAAGCGAAAAATGGATAAAAAAGTTGTGGTCCTTATGTACAATGGAATATCACTCAGCCATGAAATCAATGTCATAAGGCTAGTAGCAGCATGATGAGTGGATTTAGGTAAGACGATTCTAAGTGAAATAAGTCACACAGAAAAGGACACTTCTCATAAGGTGTCACTTATAGAGGGAATGTAAAAACCGTTACACTTGAACTGAATTACAAAACAGAACAGAGTCACACATGCAGAAAACACACTATGGCTGCTTAACGGGAAAGGTGAGGTGGGGTGATACATAAAACAAGAGTTTCAAATTAGCTCAGATACCGTTCCATAAACCCAATATGTAATAGACAAGACCTACTCCTTGCTCAGAGAACTGGACTCAACACGCCCGATTCACCGCACAAGAATATATCTGACTAGTAATAATCTTAAAACCTATGTATTGATATCTCTCTGTTAGTGTGTCAAGTGGGTGTAAAGCGGCATAAACACAGCCGTGAAAAGCAGCTAAACCCCATTATAAAAATAAATTACTTTTAAAAACCCATGAAACAAAGACAGGGAAAGAGAGAGAAATTCTTACACAATTCGTTCAGGGGCTGTGATGCAACCTGGATTGACCATATCTAGACCCACAGCTGGATGAGACATAAGGGTGGACACTCTTGGGGCTGAGAGGTTTGGTGAGGTTGGGTGAGCAAACGCAGACCCTTTAAAGTAATACTGCATGCTACCCATCACATGGGTCCCAAATCTCCAGGTTCAAGGGCATCTTCCTACATCGAAAACATGCATGAGAAACCCAGAAGATGGTACACCGTGTGATGGGGAAAGGTTTCTAAAACGCACCTCATTTCTCATCTCCTTGTGCTCGGGTTCGCCATTCCAGCCACTTTACTAGCAATCTCCCTACTTGGAGCATCAGCACCTTTAACCTAATGTTCCGTACAGGTTGCAATTTGTCCTGAGGATGAACGGGAAGATGGGGAACCAATGAGAGACTAGCTCTTGGTGTTGGGACAGGCACAGGTCACTCTATTTTCCCATCAGGAAGAAGAATTAACCACAGGCTCAGCCTGCCCCCCAGAACCAGAACAGGGCCTGAAGCCATCCTGCGCTTTTGCGGCCAGCTCCCAAAAAAGCGACTTGTAAAATGGAGCTTCAGGGCACTGCAATTCACAAACCTGCAGAGTTATAAATGATAACTCTCGTCCACAAATATATTGAGGGAAGGAAAAGAAGAGGATTTGAAATCAAGGCAGAATTGCAGGAAACAGATTTCAGGAGGTAGATTCGAATCGCCTTTAAAGCACATGAAAAGCGGCAAAACGTTGACAATGATGCCCTTGGCCAAAAAGGGCGTATGCGTTTTTTCCTGAATATATTCAGGAAAAAACGCATACGCCCTTTTTGGCCAACCAAGCAACCTGGAAAGGCAAATCAGCGCTACAAAGAAGTCTCGCTTCCCATCGGTCAAAAGGGCCATGCTGAAAAAACTGTCAAAACCAGAAATGCAGGACAGGCCATGGAGAAATGGGAGCCTTGCTACACTGATGGGCGGGATGTAAATTGCCAACAGCCACTCTGGAGAAGTGTACGGTGTGTCCTGAAACATCTAAAAAACACAGCTTAGAGAGCATAGGGCACTTCCACGCATGGGGGGATAAAGTGGGAAAATTGAAAATCAGCAAGACACAAGCACCCCAAAGTTTAGGGCTGCTCTGTTGACAAGGACCTCCACTTCCTTCCACCTTAAATATCCCAGGAAAGCGAAAAATGGATAAAAAAGTTGTGGTCCTTATGTACAATGGAATATCACTCAGCCATGAAATCAATGTCATAAGGCTAGTAGCAGCATGATGAGTGGATTTAGGTAAGACGATTCTAAGTGAAATAAGTCACACAGAAAAGGACACTTCTCATAAGGTGTCACTTATAGAGGGAATGTAAAAACCGTTACACTTGAACTGAATTACAAAACAGAACAGAGTCACGCATGCAGAAAACACACTATGGCTGCTTAACGGGAAAGGTGAGGTGGGGTGATACATAAAACAAGAGTTTCAAATTAGCTCAGATACCGTTCCATAAACCCAATATGTAATAGACAAGACCTACTCCTTGCTCAGAGAACTGGACTCAACACGCCCGATTCACCGCACAAGAATATATCTGACTAGTAATAATCTTAAAACCTATGTATTGATATCTCTCTGTTAGTGTGTCAAGTGGGTGTAAAGCGGCATAAACACAGCCGTGAAAAGCAGCTAAACCCCATTATAAAAATAAATTACTTTTAAAAACCCATGAAACAAAGACAGGGAAAGAGAGAGAAATTCTTACACAATTCGTTCAGGGGCTGTGATGCAACCTGGATTGACCATATCTAGACCCACAGCTGGATGAGACATAAGGGTGGACACTCTTGGGGCTGAGAGGTTTGGTGAGGTTGGGTGAGCAAACGCAGACCCTTTAAAGTAATACTGCGTGCTACCCATCACATGGTTCCCAAATCTCCAGGTTCAAGGGCATCTTCCTACATCGAAAACATGCATGAGAAACCCAGAAGATGGTACACCGTGTGATGGGGAAAGGTTTCTAAAACGCACCTCATTTCTCATCTCCTTGTGCTCGGGTTCGCCATTCCAGCCACTTTACTAGCAATCTCCCTACTTGGAGCATCAGCACCTTTAACCTCCTGTTCCGTACAGGTTGCAATTTGTCCTGAGGATGAACGGGAAGACGGGGTACCAATGAGAGACTAGCTCTTGGTGTTGGGACAGGCACAGGTCACTCTATTTTCCCATCAGGAAGAAGAATTAACCACAGGCTCAGCCTGCCCCCCTGAACCAGAACAGGGCCTGAAGCCATCCTGCGCTTTTGCGGCCAGCTCCCAAAAAACCGACTTGTAAAATGGAGCTTCAGGGCACTGCAATTCACAAACCTGCAGAGTTATAAATCATAACTCTCGTCCACAAATATATTGAGGGAAGGCAAAGAAGAGGATTTGAAATCAAGGCAGAATTGCAGGAAACAGACTTCAGGAGGTAGATTCGAATCGCCTTTAAAGCACATGAAAAGCGGCAAAACGTTGACAATGATGCCCTTGGCCAAAAAGGGCGTATGCGTTTTTTCCTGAATATATTCAGGAAAAAACGCATACGCCCTTTTTGGCCAACCAAGCAACCTGGAAAGGCAAATCAGCGCTACAAAGAAGTCTCGCTTCCCATCGGTCAAAAGGGCCATGCTGAAAAAACTGTCAAAACCAGAAATGCAGGACAGGCCATGGAGAAATGGGAGCCTTGCTACACTGATGGGCGGGATGTAAATTGCCAACAGCCACTCTGGAGAAGTGTACGGTGTGTCCTGAAACATCTAAAAAACACAGCTTAGAGAGCATAGGGCACTTCCACGCATGGGGGGATAAAGTGGGAAAATTGAAAATCAGCAAGACACAAGCACCCCAAAGTTTAGGGCTGCTCTGTTGACAAGGACCTCCACTTCCTTCCACCTTAAATATCCCAGGAAAGCGAAAAATGGATAAAAAAGTTGTGGTCCTTATGTACAATGGAATATCACTCAGCCATGAAATCAATGTCATAAGGCTAGTAGCAGCATGATGAGTGGATTTAGGTAAGACGATTCTAAGTGAAATAAGTCACACAGAAAAGGACACTTCTCATAAGGTGTCACTTATAGAGGGAATGTAAAAACCGTTACACTTGAACTGAATTACAAAACAGAACAGAGTCACACATGCAGAAAACACACTATGGCTGCTTAACGGGAAAGGTGAGGTGGGGTGATACATAAAACAAGAGTTTCAAATTAGCTCAGATACCGTTCCATAAACCCAATATGTAATAGACAAGACCTACTCCTTGCTCAGAGAACTGGACTCAACACGCCCGATTCACCGCACAAGAATATATCTGACTAGTAATAATCTTAAAACCTATGTATTGATATCTCTCTGTTAGTGTGTCAAGTGGGTGTAAAGCGGCATAAACACAGCCGTGAAAAGCAGCTAAACCCCATTATAAAAATAAATTACTTTTAAAAACCCATGAAACAAAGACAGGGAAAGAGAGAGAAATTCTTACACAATTCGTTCAGGGGCTGTGATGCAACCTGGATTGACCATATCTAGACCCACAGCTGGATGAGACATAAGGGTGGACACTCTTGGGGCTGAGAGGTTTGGTGAGGTTGGGTGAGCAAACGCAGACCCTTTAAAGTAATACTGCGTGCTACCCATCACATGGGTCCCAAATCTCCAGGTTCAAGGGCATCTTCCTACATCGAAAACATGCATGAGAAACCCAGAAGATGGTACACCGTGTGATGGGGAAAGGTTTCTAAAACGCACCTCATTTCTCATCTCCTTGTGCTCGGGTTCGCCATTCCAGCCACTTTACTAGCAATCTCCCTACTTGGAGCATCAGCACCTTTAACCTCCTGTTCCGTACAGGTTGCAATTTGTCCTGAGGATGAACGGGAAGATGGGGAACCAATGAGAGACTAGCTCTTGGTGTTGGGACAGGCACAGGTCACTCTATTTTCCCATCAGGAAGAAGAATTAACCACAGGCTCAGCCTGCCCCCCAGAACCAGAACAGGGCCTGAAGCCATCCTGCGCTTTTGCGGCCAGCTCCCAAAAAAGCGACTTGTAAAATGGAGCTTCAGGGCACTGCAATTCACAAACCTGCAGAGTTATAAATGATAACTCTCGTCCACAAATATATTGAGGGAAGGCAAAGAAGAGGATTTGAAATCAAGGCAGAATTGCAGGAAACAGATTTCAGGAGGTAGATTCGAATCGCCTTTAAAGCACATGAAAACGGCAAAACGTTGACAATGATGCCCTTGGCCAAAAAGGGCGTATGCGTTTTTTCCTGAATATATTCAGGAAAAAACGCATACGCCCTTTTTGGCCAACCAAGCAACCTGGAAAGGCAAATCAGCGCTACAAAGAAGTCTCGCTTCCCATCGGTCAAAAGGGCCATGCTGAAAAAAGTGTCAAAACCAGAAATGCAGGACAGGCCATGGAGAAATGGGAGCCTTGCTACACTGATGGGCGGGATGTAAATTGCCAACAGCCACTCTGGAGAAGTGTACGGTGTGTCCTGAAACATCTAAAAAACACAGCTTAGAGAGCATAGGGCACTTCCACGCATGGGGGGATAAAGTGGGAAAATTGAAAATCAGCAAGACACAAGCACCCCAAAGTTTAGGGCTGCTCTGTTGACAAGGACCTCCACTTCCTTCCACCTTAAATATCCCAGGAAAGCGAAAAATGGATAAAAAAGTTGTGGTCCTTATGTACAATGGAATATCACTCAGCCATGAAATCAATGTCATAAGGCTAGTAGCAGCATGATGAGTGGATTTAGGTAAGACGATTCTAAGTGAAATAAGTCACACAGAAAAGGACACTTCTCATAAGGTGTCACTTATAGAGGGAATGTAAAAACCGTTACACTTGAACTGAATTACAAAACAGAACAGAGTCACGCATGCAGAAAACACACTATGGCTGCTTAACGGGAAAGGTGAGGTGGGGTGATACATAAAACAGGAGTTTCAAAT
This sequence comes from Balaenoptera physalus, assembly GCF_965194825.1. NCBI lineage: Eukaryota > Metazoa > Chordata > Mammalia > Artiodactyla > Balaenopteridae > Balaenoptera > Balaenoptera physalus. The sequence continues at coordinate 403,985 of NW_028126227.1, forward strand.
TAGCTCAGATACCGTTCCATAAACCCAATATGTAATAGACAAGACCTACTCCTTGCTCAGAGAACTGGACTCAACACGCCCGATTCACCGCACAAGAATATATCTGACTAGTAATAATCTTAAAACCTATGTATTGATATCTCTCTGTTAGTGTGTCAAGTGGGTGTAAAGCGGCATAAACACAGCCGTGAAAAGCAGCTAAACCCCATTATAAAAATAAATTACTTTTAAAAACCCATGAAACAAAGACAGGGAAAGAGAGAGAAATTCTTACACAATTCGTTCAGGGGCTGTGATGCAACCTGGATTGACCATATCTAGACCCACAGCTGGATGAGACATAAGGGTGGACACTCTTGGGGCTGAGAGGTTTGGTGAGGTTGGGTGAGCAAACGCAGACCCTTTAAAGTAATACTGCGTGCAACCCATCACATGGTTCCCAAATCTCCAGGTTCAAGGGCATCTTCCTACATCGAAAACATGCATGAGAAACCCAGAAGATGGTACACCGTGTGATGGGGAAAGGTTTCTAAAACGCACCTCATTTCTCATCTCCTTGTGCTCGGGTTCGCCATTCCAGCCACTTTACTAGCAATCTCCCTACTTGGAGCATCAGCACCTTTAACCTCCTGTTCCGTACAGGTTGCAATTTGTCCTGAGGATGAACGGGAAGACGGGGTACCAATGAGAGACTAGCTCTTGGTGTTGGGACAGGCACAGGTCACTCTATTTTCCCATCAGGAAGAAGAATTAACCACAGGCTCAGCCTGCCCCCCTGAACCAGAACAGGGCCTGAAGCCATCCTGCGCTTTTGCGGCCAGCTCCCAAAAAACCGACTTGTAAAATGGAGCTTCAGGGCACTGCAATTCACAAACCTGCAGAGTTATAAATCATAACTCTCGTCCACAAATATATTGAGGGAAGGCAAAGAAGAGGATTTGAAATCAAGGCAGAATTGCAGGAAACAGACTTCAGGAGGTAGATTCGAATCGCCTTTAAAGCACATGAAAAGCGGCAAAACGTTGACAATGATGCCCTTGGCCAAAAAGGGCGTATGCGTTTTTTCCTGAATATATTCAGGAAAAAACGCATACGCCCTTTTTGGCCAACCAAGCAACCTGGAAAGGCAAATCAGCGCTACAAAGAAGTCTCGCTTCCCATCGGTCAAAAGGGCCATGCTGAAAAAACTGTCAAAACCAGAAATGCAGGACAGGCCATGGAGAAATGGGAGCCTTGCTACACTGATGGGCGGGATGTAAATTGCCAACAGCCACTCTGGAGAAGTGTACGGTGTGTCCTGAAACATCTAAAAAACACAGCTTAGAGAGCATAGGGCACTTCCACGCATGGGGGGATAAAGTGGGAAAATTGAAAATCAGCAAGACACAAGCACCCCAAAGTTTAGGGCTGCTCTGTTGACAAGGACCTCCACTTCCTTCCACCTTAAATATCCCAGGAAAGCGAAAAATGGATAAAAAAGTTGTGGTCCTTATGTACAATGGAATATCACTCAGCCATGAAATCAATGTCATAAGGCTAGTAGCAGCATGATGAGTGGATTTAGGTAAGACGATTCTAAGTGAAATAAGTCACACAGAAAAGGACACTTCTCATAAGGTGTCACTTATAGAGGGAATGTAAAAACCGTTACACTTGAACTGAATTACAAAACAGAACAGAGTCACACATGCAGAAAACACACTATGGCTGCTTAACGGGAAAGGTGAGGTGGGGTGATACATAAAACAAGAGTTTCAAATTAGCTCAGATACCGTTCCATAAACCCAATATGTAATAGACAAGACCTACTCCTTGCTCAGAGAACTGGACTCAACACGCCCGATTCACCGCACAAGAATATATCTGACTAGTAATAATCTTAAAACCTATGTATTGATATCTCTCTGTTAGTGTGTCAAGTGGGTGTAAAGCGGCATAAACACAGCCGTGAAAAGCAGCTAAACCCCATTATAAAAATAAATTACTTTTAAAAACCCATGAAACAAAGACAGGGAAAGAGAGAGAAATTCTTACACAATTCGTTCAGGGGCTGTGATGCAACCTGGATTGACCATATCTAGACCCACAGCTGGATGAGACATAAGGGTGGACACTCTTGGGGCTGAGAGGTTTGGTGAGGTTGGGTGAGCAAACGCAGACCCTTTAAAGTAATACTGCGTGCTACCCATCACATGGGTCCCAAATCTCCAGGTTCAAGGGCATCTTCCTACATCGAAAACATGCATGAGAAACCCAGAAGATGGTACACCGTGTGATGGGGAAAGGTTTCTAAAACGCACCTCATTTCTCATCTCCTTGTGCTCGGGTTCGCCATTCCAGCCACTTTACTAGCAATCTCCCTACTTGGAGCATCAGCACCTTTAACCTCCTGTTCCGTACAGGTTGCAATTTGTCCTGAGGATGAACGGGAAGATGGGGAACCAATGAGAGACTAGCTCTTGGTGTTGGGACAGGCACAGGTCACTCTATTTTCCCATCAGGAAGAAGAATTAACCACAGGCTCAGCCTGCCCCCCAGAACCAGAACAGGGCCTGAAGCCATCCTGCGCTTTTGCGGCCAGCTCCCAAAAAAGCGACTTGTAAAATGGAGCTTCAGGGCACTGCAATTCACAAACCTGCAGAGTTATAAATGATAACTCTCGTCCACAAATATATTGAGGGAAGGCAAAGAAGAGGATTTGAAATCAAGGCAGAATTGCAGGAAACAGATTTCAGGAGGTAGATTCGAATCGCCTTTAAAGCACATGAAAACGGCAAAACGTTGACAATGATGCCCTTGGCCAAAAAGGGCGTATGCGTTTTTTCCTGAATATATTCAGGAAAAAACGCATACGCCCTTTTTGGCCAACCAAGCAACCTGGAAAGGCAAATCAGCGCTACAAAGAAGTCTCGCTTCCCATCGGTCAAAAGGGCCATGCTGAAAAAAGTGTCAAAACCAGAAATGCAGGACAGGCCATGGAGAAATGGGAGCCTTGCTACACTGATGGGCGGGATGTAAATTGCCAACAGCCACTCTGGAGAAGTGTACGGTGTGTCCTGAAACATCTAAAAAACACAGCTTAGAGAGCATAGGGCACTTCCACGCATGGGGGGATAAAGTGGGAAAATTGAAAATCAGCAAGACACAAGCACCCCAAAGTTTAGGGCTGCTCTGTTGACAAGGACCTCCACTTCCTTCCACCTTAAATATCCCAGGAAAGCGAAAAATGGATAAAAAAGTTGTGGTCCTTATGTACAATGGAATATCACTCAGCCATGAAATCAATGTCATAAGGCTAGTAGCAGCATGATGAGTGGATTTAGGTAAGACGATTCTAAGTGAAATAAGTCACACAGAAAAGGACACTTCTCATAAGGTGTCACTTATAGAGGGAATGTAAAAACCGTTACACTTGAACTGAATTACAAAACAGAACAGAGTCACGCATGCAGAAAACACACTATGGCTGCTTAACGGGAAAGGTGAGGTGGGGTGATACATAAAACAGGAGTTTCAAATTAGCTCAGATACCGTTCCATAAACCCAATATGTAATAGACAAGACCTACTCCTTGCTCAGAGAACTGGACTCAACACGCCCGATTCACCGCACAAGAATATATCTGACTAGTAATAATCTTAAAACCTATGTATTGATATCTCTCTGTTAGTGTGTCAAGTGGGTGTAAAGCGGCATAAACACAGCCGTGAAAAGCAGCTAAACCCCATTATAAAAATAAATTACTTTTAAAAACCCATGAAACAAAGACAGGGAAAGAGAGAGAAATTCTTACACAATTCGTTCAGGGGCTGTGATGCAACCTGGATTGACCATATCTAGACCCACAGCTGGATGAGACATAAGGGTGGACACTCTTGGGGCTGAGAGGTTTGGTGAGGTTGGGTGAGCAAACGCAGACCCTTTAAAGTAATACTGCGTGCAACCCATCACATGGTTCCCAAATCTCCAGGTTCAAGGGCATCTTCCTACATCGAAAACATGCATGAGAAACCCAGAAGATGGTACACCGTGTGATGGGGAAAGGTTTCTAAAACGCACCTCATTTCTCATCTCCTTGTGCTCGGGTTCGCCATTCCAGCCACTTTACTAGCAATCTCCCTACTTGGAGCATCAGCACCTTTAACCTCCTGTTCCGTACAGGTTGCAATTTGTCCTGAGGATGAACGGGAAGACGGGGTACCAATGAGAGACTAGCTCTTGGTGTTGGGACAGGCACAGGTCACTCTATTTTCCCATCAGGAAGAAGAATTAACCACAGGCTCAGCCTGCCCCCCTGAACCAGAACAGGGCCTGAAGCCATCCTGCGCTTTTGCGGCCAGCTCCCAAAAAACCGACTTGTAAAATGGAGCTTCAGGGCACTGCAATTCACAAACCTGCAGAGTTATAAATCATAACTCTCGTCCACAAATATATTGAGGGAAGGCAAAGAAGAGGATTTGAAATCAAGGCAGAATTGCAGGAAACAGATTTCAGGAGGTAGATTCGAATCGCCTTTAAAGCACATGAAAAGCGGCAAAACGTTGACAATGATGCCCTTGGCCAAAAAGGGCGTATGCGTTTTTTCCTGAATATATTCAGGAAAAAACGCATACGCCCTTTTTGGCCAACCAAGCAACCTGGAAAGGCAAATCAGCGCTACAAAGAAGTCTCGCTTCCCATCGGTCAAAAGGGCCATGCTGAAAAAACTGTCAAAACCAGAAATGCAGGACAGGCCATGGAGAAATGGGAGCCTTGCTACACTGATGGGCGGGATGTAAATTGCCAACAGCCACTCTGGAGAAGTGTACGGTGTGTCCTGAAACATCTAAAAAACACAGCTTAGAGAGCATAGGGCACTTCCACGCATGGGGGGATAAAGTGGGAAAATTGAAAATCAGCAAGACACAAGCACCCCAAAGTTTAGGGCTGCTCTGTTGACAAGGACCTCCACTTCCTTCCACCTTAAATATCCCAGGAAAGCGAAAAATGGATAAAAAAGTTGTGGTCCTTATGTACAATGGAATATCACTCAGCCATGAAATCAATGTCATAAGGCTAGTAGCAGCATGATGAGTGGATTTAGGTAAGACGATTCTAAGTGAAATAAGTCACACAGAAAAGGACACTTCTCATAAGGTGTCACTTATAGAGGGAATGTAAAAACCGTTACACTTGAACTGAATTACAAAACAGAACAGAGTCACACATGCAGAAAACACACTATGGCTGCTTAACGGGAAAGGTGAGGTGGGGTGATACATAAAACAAGAGTTTCAAATTAGCTCAGATACCGTTCCATAAACCCAATATGTAATAGACAAGACCTACTCCTTGCTCAGAGAACTGGACTCAACACGCCCGATTCACCGCACAAGAATATATCTGACTAGTAATAATCTTAAAACCTATGTATTGATATCTCTCTGTTAGTGTGTCAAGTGGGTGTAAAGCGGCATAAACACAGCCGTGAAAAGCAGCTAAACCCCATTATAAAAATAAATTACTTTTAAAAACCCATGAAACAAAGACAGGGAAAGAGAGAGAAATTCTTACACAATTCGTTCAGGGGCTGTGATGCAACCTGGATTGACCATATCTAGACCCACAGCTGGATGAGACATAAGGGTGGACACTCTTGGGGCTGAGAGGTTTGGTGAGGTTGGGTGAGCAAACGCAGACCCTTTAAAGTAATACTGCGTGCTACCCATCGCATGGGTCCCAAATCTCCAGGTTCAAGGGCATCTTCCTACATCGAAAACATGCATGAGAAACCCAGAAGATGGTACACCGTGTGATGGGGAAAGGTTTCTAAAACGCACCTCATTTCTCATCTCCTTGTGTTCGGGTTCGCCATTCCAGCCACTTTACTAGCAATCTCCCTACTTGGAGCATCAGCACCTTTAACCTCCTGTTCCGTACAGGTTGCAATTTGTCCTGAGGATGAACGGGAAGACGGGGAACCAATGAGAGACTAGCTCTTGGTGTTGGGACAGGCACAGGTCACTCTATTTTCCCATCAGGAAGAAGAATCAACCACAGGCTCAGCCTGCCCCCCTGAACCAGAACAGGGCCTGAAGCCATCCGGCGCTTTTGCGGCCAGCTCCCAAAAAAGCGACTTGTAAAATGGAGCTTCAGGGCACTGCAATTCACAAACCTGCAGAGTTATAAATGATAACTCTCGTCCACAAATATATTGAGGGAAGGCAAAGAAGAGGATTTGAAATCAAGGCAGAATTGCAGGAAACAGATTTCAGGAGGTAGATTCGAATCGCCTTTAAAGCACATGAAAAGCGGCAAAACGTTGACAATGATGCCCTTGGCCAAAAAGGGCGTATGCGTTTTTTCCTGAATATATTCAGGAAAAAACGCATACGCCCTTTTTGGCCAACCAAGCAACCTGGAAAGGCAAATCAGCGCTACAAAGAAGTCTCGCTTCCCATCGGTCAAAAGGGCCATGCTGAAAAAAGTGTCAAAACCAGAAATGCAGGACAGGCCATGGAGAAATGGGAGCCTTGCTACACTGATGGGCGGGATGTAAATTGCCAACAGCCACTCTGGAGAAGTGTACGGTGTGTCCTGAAACATCTAAAAAACACAGCTTAGAGAGCATAGGGCACTTCCACGCATGGGGGGATAAAGTGGGAAAATTGAAAATCAGCAAGACACAAGCACCCCAAAGTTTAGGGCTGCTCTGTTGACAAGGACCTCCACTTCCTTCCACCTTAAATATCCCAGGAAAGCGAAAAATGGATAAAAAAGTTGTGGTCCTTATGTACAATGGAATATCACTCAGCCATGAAATCAATGTCATAAGGCTAGTAGCAGCATGATGAGTGGATTTAGGTAAGACGATTCTAAGTGAAATAAGTCACACAGAAAAGGACACTTCTCATAAGGTGTCACTTATAGAGGGAATGTAAAAACCGTTACACTTGAACTGAATTACAAAACAGAACAGAGTCACACATGCAGAAAACACACTATGGCTGCTTAACGGGAAAGGTGAGGTGGGGTGATACATAAAACAAGAGTTTCAAATTAGCTCAGATACCGTTCCATAAACCCAATATGGAATAGACAAGACCTACTCCTTGCTCAGAGAACTGGACTCAACACGCCCGATTCACCGCACAAGAATATATCTGACTAGTAATAATCTTAAAACCTATGTATTGATATCTCTCTGTTAGTGTGTCAAGTGGGTGTAAAGCGGCATAAACACAGCCGTGAAAAGCAGCTAAACCCCATTATAAAAATAAATTACTTTTAAAAACCCATGAAACAAAGACAGGGAAAGAGAGAGAAATTCTTACACAATTCGTTCAGGGGCTGTGATGCAACCTGGATTGACCATATCTAGACCCACAGCTGGATGAGACATAAGGGTGGACACTCTTGGGGCTGAGAGGTCTGGTGAGGTTGGGTGAGCAAACGCAGACCCTTTAAAGTAATACTGCGTGCTACCCATCGCATGGGTCCCAAATCTCCAGGTTCAAGGGCATCTTCCTACATCGAAAACATGCATGAGAAACCCAGAAGATGGTACACCGTGTGATGGGGAAAGGTTTCTAAAACGCACCTCATTTCTCATCTCCTTGTGCTCGGGTTCGCCATTCCAGCCACTTTACTAGCAATCTCCCTACTTGGAGCATCAGCACCTTTAACCTCCTGTTCCGTACAGGTTGCAATTTGTCCTGAGGATGAACGGGAAGACGGGGAACCAATGAGAGACTAGCTCTTGGTGTTGGGACAGGCACAGGCCACTCTATTTTCCCATCAGGAAGAAGAATTAACCACAGGCTCAGCCTGCCCCCCTGAACCAGAACAGGGCCTGAAGCCATCCTGCGCTTTTGCGGCCAGCTCCCAAAAAACCGACTTGTAAAATGGAGCTTCAGGGCACTGCAATTCACAAACCTGCAGAGTTATAAATGATAACTCTCGTCCACAAATATATTGAGGGAAGGCAAAGAAGAGGATTTGAAATCAAGGCAGAATTGCAGGAAACAGATTTCAGGAGGTAGATTCGAATCGCCTTTAAAGCACATGAAAAGCGGCAAAACGTTGACAATGATGCCCTTGGCCAAAAAGGGCGTATGCGTTTTTTCCTGAATATATTCAGGAAAAAACGCATACGCCCTTTTTGGCCAACCAAGCAACCTGGAAAGGCAAATCAGCGCTACAAAGAAGTCTAGCTTCCCATCGGTCAAAAGGGCCATGCTGAAAAAAGTGTCAAAACCAGAAATGCAGGACAGGCCATGGAGAAATGGGAGCCTTGCTACACTGATGGGCGGGATGTAAATTGCCAACAGCCACTCTGGAGAAGTGTACGGTGTGTCCTGAAACATCTAAAAAACACAGCTTAGAGAGCATAGGGCACTTCCACGCATGGGGGGATAAAGTGGGAAAATTGAAAATCAGCAAGACACAAGCACCCCAAAGTTTAGGGCTGCTCTGTTGACAAGGACCTCCACTTCCTTCCACCTTAAATATCCCAGGAAAGCGAAAAATGGATAAAAAAGTTGTGGTCCTTATGTACAATGGAATATCACTCAGCCATGAAATCAATGTCATAAGGCTAGTAGCAGCATGATGAGTGGATTTAGGTAAGACGATTCTAAGTGAAATAAGTCACACAGAAAAGGACACTTCTCATAAGGTGTCACTTATAGAGGGAATGTAAAAACCGTTACACTTGAACTGAATTACAAAACAGAACAGAGTCACACATGCAGAAAACACACTATGGCTGCTTAACGGGAAAGGTGAGGTGGGGTGATACATAAAACAAGAGTTTCAAATTAGCTCAGATACCGTTCCATAAACCCAATATGGAATAGACAAGACCTACTCCTTGCTCAGAGAACTGGACACAACACGCCCGATTCACCGCACAAGAATATATCTGACTAGTAATAATCTTAAAACCTATGTATTGATATCTCTCTGTTAGTGTGTCAAGTGGGTGTAAAGCGGCCTAAACACAGCCGTGAAAAGCAGCTAAACCCCATTATAAAAATAAATTACTTTTAAAAACCCATGAAACAAAGACAGGGAAAGAGAGAGAAATTCTTACACAATTCGTTCAGGGGCTGTGATGCAACCTGGATTGACCATATCTAGACCCACAGCTGGATGAGACATAAGGGTGGACACTCTTGGGGCTGAGAGGTCTGGTGAGGTTGGGTGAGCAAACGCAGACCCTTTAAAGTAATACTGCGTGCTACCCATCGCATGGGTCCCAAATCTCCAGGTTCAAGGGCATCTTCCTACATCGAAAACATGCATGAGAAACCCAGAAGATGGTACACCGTGTGATGGGGAAAGGTTTCTAAAACGCACCTCATTTCTCATCTCCTTGTGCTCGGGTTCGCCATTCCAGCCACTTTACTAGCAATCTCCCTACTTGGAGCATCAGCACCTTTAACCTCCTGTTCCATACAGGTTGCAATTTGTCCTGAGGATGAACGGGAAGACGGGGAACCAATGAGAGACTAGCTCTTGGTGTTGGGACAGGCACAGGTCACTCTATTTTCCCATCAGGAAGAAGAATTAACCACAGGCTCAGCCTGCCCCCCTGAACCAGAACAGGGCCTGAAGCCATCCGGCGCTTTTGCGGAGAGCTCCCAAAAAACCGATTTGTAAAATGGAGCTTCAGGGCACTGCAATTCACAAACCTGCAGAGTTATAAATGATAACTCTCGTCCACAAATATATTGAGGGAAGGCAAAGAAGAGGATTTGAAATCAAGGCAGAATTGCAGGAAACAGATTTCAGGAGGTAGATTCGAATCACCTTTAAAGCACATGAAAAGCGGCAAAACGTTGACAATGATGCCCTTGGCCAAAAAGGGCGTATGCGTTTTTTCCTGAATATATTCAGGAAAAAACGCATACGCCCTTTTTGGCCAACCAAGCAACCTGGAAAGGCAAATCAGCGCTACAAAGAAGTCTCGCTTCCCATCGGTCAAAAGGGCCATGCTGAAAAAAGTGTCAAAACCAGAAATGCAGGACAGGCCATGGAGAAATGGGAGCCTTGCTACACTGATGGGCGGGATGTAAATTGCCAACAGCCACCCTGGAGAAGTGTACGGTGTGTCCTGAAACATCTAAAAAACACAGCTTAGAGAGCATAGGGCACTTCCACGCATGGGGGGATAAAGTGGGAAAATTGAAAATCAGCAAGACACAAGCACCCCAAAGTTTAGGGCTGCTCTGTTGACAAGGACCTCCACTTCCTTCCACCTTAAATATCCCAGGAAAGCGAAAAATGGATAAAAAAGTTGTGGTCCTTATGTACAATGGAATATCACTCAGCCATGAAATCAATGTCATAAGGCTAGTAGCAGCATGATGAGTGGATTTAGGTAAGACGATTCTAAGTGAAATAAGTCACACAGAAAAGGACACTTCTCATAAGGTGTCACTTATAGAGGGAATGTAAAAACCGTTACACTTGAACTGAATTACAAAACAGAACAGAGTCACACATGCAGAAAACACACTATGGCTGCTTAACGGGAAAGGTGAGGTGGGGTGATACATAAAACAAGAGTTTCAAATTAGCTCAGATACCGTTCCATAAACCCAATATGGAATAGACAAGACCTACTCCTTGCTCAGAGAACTGGACTCAACACGCCCGATTCACCGCACAAGAATATATCTGACTAGTAATAATCTTAAAACCTATGTATTGATATCTCTCTGTTAGTGTGTCAAGTGGGTGTAAAGCGGCCTAAACACAGCCGTGAAAAGCAGCTAAACCCCATTATAAAAATAAATTACTTTTAAAAACCCATGAAACAAAGACAGGGAAAGAGAGAGAAATTCTTACACAATTCGTTCAGGGGCTGTGATGCAACCTGGATTGACCATATCTAGACCCACAGCTGGATGAGACATAAGGGTGGATACTCTTGGGGCTGAGAGGTTTGGTGAGGTTGGGTGAGCAAACGCAGACCCTTTAAAGTAATACTGCGTGCTACCCATCGCATGGGTCCCAAATCTCCAGGTTCAAGGGCATCTTCCTACATCGAAAACATGCATGAGAAACCCAGAAGATGGTACACCGTGTGATGGGGAAAGGTTTCTAAAACGCACCTCATTTCTCATCTCCTTGTGCTCGGGTTCGCCATTCCAGCCACTTTACTAGCAATCTCCCTACTTGGAGCATCAGCACCTTTAACCTCCTGTTCCGTACAGGTTGCAATTTGTCCTGAGGATGAACGGGAAGACGGGGAACCAATGAGAGACTAGCTCTTGGTGTTGGGACAGGCACAGGTCACTCTATTTTCCCATCAGGAAGAAGAATTAACCACAGGCTCAGCCTGCCCCCCGGAACCAGAACAGGGCCTGAAGCCATCCTGCGCTTTTGCGGCCGGCTCCCAAAAAAGCGACTTGTAAAATGGAGCTTCAGGGCACTGCAATTCACAAACCTGCAGAGTTATAAATGATAACTCTCGTCCACAAATATATTGAGGGAAGGCAAAGAAGAGGATTTGAAATCAAGGCAGAATTGCAGGAAACAGATTTCAGGAGGTAGATTCGAATCGCCTTTAAAGCACATGAAAAGCGGCAAAACGTTGACAATGATGCCCTTGGCCAAAAAGGGCGTATGCGTTTTTTCCTGAATATATTCAGGAAAAAACGCATACGCCCTTTTTGGCCAACCAAGCAACCTGGAAAGGCAAATCAGCGCTACAAAGAAGTCTCGCTTCCCATCGGTCAAAAGGGCCATGCTGAAAAAAGTGTCAAAACCAGAAATGCAGGACAGGCCATGGAGAAATGGGAGCCTTGCTACACTGATGGGCGGGATGTAAATTGCCAACAGCCACCCTGGAGAAGTGTACGGTGTGTCCTGAAACATCTAAAAAACACAGCTTAGAGAGCATAGGGCACTTCCACGCATGGGGGGATAAAGTGGGAAAATTGAAAATCAGCAAGACACAAGCACCCCAAAGTTTAGGGCTGCTCTGTTGACAAGGACCTCCACTTCCTTCCACCTTAAATATCCCAGGAAAGCGAAAAATGGATAAAAAAGTTGTGGTCCTTATGTACAATGGAATATCACTCAGCCATGAAATCAATGTCATAAGGCTAGTAGCAGCATGATGAGTGGATTTAGGTAAGACGATTCTAAGTGAAATAAGTCACACAGAAAAGGACACTTCTCATAAGGTGTCACTTATAGAGGGAATGTAAAAACCGTTACACTTGAACTGAATTACAAAACAGAACAGAGTCACACATGCAGAAAACACACTATGGCTGCTTAACGGGAAAGGTGAGGTGGGGTGATACATAAAACAAGAGTTTCAAATTAGCTCAGATACCGTTCCATAAACCCAATATGGAATAGACAAGACCTACTCCTTGCTCAGAGAACTGGACTCAACACGCCCGATTCACCGCACAAGAATATATCTGACTAGTAATAATCTTAAAACCTATGTATTGATATCTCTCTGTTAGTGTGTCAAGTGGGTGTAAAGCGGCCTAAACACAGCCGTGAAAAGCAGCTAAACCCCATTATAAAAATAAATTACTTTTAAAAACCCATGAAACAAAGACAGGGAAAGAGAGAGAAATTCTTACACAATTCGTTCAGGGGCTGTGATGCAACCTGGATTGACCATATCTAGACCCACAGCTGGATGAGACATAAGGGTGGATACTCTTGGGGCTGAGAGGTTTGGTGAGGTTGGGTGAGCAAACGCAGACCCTTTAAAGTAATACTGCGTGCTACCCATCGCATGGGTCCCAAATCTCCAGGTTCAAGGGCATCTTCCTACATCGAAAACATGCATGAGAAACCCAGAGGATGGTACACCGTGTGATGGGGAAAGGTTTCTAAAACGCACCTCATTTCTCATCTCCTTGTGCTCGGGTTCGCCATTCCAGCCACTTTACTAGCAATCTCCCTACTTGGAGCATCAGCACCTTTAACCTCCTGTTCCGTACAGGTTGCAATTTGTCCTGAGGATGAACGGGAAGACGGGGAACCAATGAGAGACTAGCTCTTGGTGTTGGGACAGGCACAGGTCACTCTATTTTCCCATCAGGAAGAAGAATTAACCACAGGCTCAGCCTGCCCCCCTGAACCAGAACAGGGCCTGAAGCCATCCTGCGCTTTTGCGGCCGGCTCCCAAAAAAGTGACTTGTAAAATGGAGCTTCAGGGCACTGCAATTCACAAACCTGCAGAGTTATAAATGATAACTCTCGTCCACAAATATATTGAGGGAAGGCAAAGAAGAGGATTTGAAATCAAGGCAGAATTGCAGGAAACAGATTTCAGGAGGTAGATTCGAATCGCCTTTAAAGCACATGAAAAGCGGCAAAACGTTGACAATGATGCCCTTGGCCAAAAAGGGCGTATGCGTTTTTTCCTGAATATATTCAGGAAAAAACGCATACGCCCTTTTTGGCCAACCAAGCAACCTGGAAAGGCAAATCAGCGCTACAAAGAAGTCTCGCTTCCCATCAGTCAAAAGGGCCATGCTGAAAAAAGTGTCAAAACCAGAAATGCAGGACAGGCCATGGAGAAATGGGAGCCTTGCTACACTGATGGGCGGGATGTAAATTGCCAACAGCCACTCTGGAGAAGTGTACGGTGTGTCCTGAAACATCTAAAAAACACAGCTTAGAGAGCATAGGGCACTTCCACGCATGGGGGGATAAAGTGGGAAAATTGAAAATCAGCAAGACACAAGCACCCCAAAGTTTAGGGCTGCTCTGTTGACAAGGACCTCCTCTTCCTTCCACCTTAAATATCCCAGGAAAGCGAAAAATGGATAAAAAAGTTGTGGTCCTTATGTACAATGGAATATCACTCAGCCATGAAATCAATGTCATAAGGCTAGTAGCAGCATGATGAGTGGATTTAGGTAAGACGATTCTAAGTGAAATAAGTCACACAGAAAAGGACACTTCTCATAAGGTGTCACTTATAGAGGGAATGTAAAAACCGTTACACTTGAACTGAATTACAAAACAGAACAGAGTCACACATGCAGAAAACACACTATGGCTGCTTAACGGGAAAGGTGAGGTGGGGTGATACATAAAACAAGAGTTTCAAATTAGCTCAGATACCGTTCCATAAACCCAATATGGAATAGACAAGACCTACTCCTTGCTCAGAGAACTGGACTCAACACGCCCGATTCACCGCACAAGAATATATCTGACTAGTAATAATCTTAAAACCTATGTATTGATATCTCTCTGTTAGTGTGTCAAGTGGGTGTAAAGCGGCCTAAACACAGCCGTGAAAAGCAGCTAAACCCCATTATAAAAATAAATTACTTTTAAAAACCCATGAAACAAAGACAGGGAAAGAGAGAGAAATTCTTACACAATTCGTTCAGGGGCTGTGATGCAACCTAGATTGACCATATCTAGACCCACAGCTGGATGAGACATAAGGGTGGATACTCTTGGGGCTGAGAGGTTTGGTGAGGTTGGGTGAGCAAACGCAGACCCTTTAAAGTAATACTGCGTGCTACCCATCGCATGGGTCCCAAATCTCCAGGTTCAAGGGCATCTTCCTACATCGAAAACATGCATGAGAAACCCAGAGGATGGTACACCGTGTGATGGGGAAAGGTTTCTAAAACGCACCTCATTTCTCATCTCCTTGTGCTCGGGTTCGCCATTCCAGCCACTTTACTAGCAATCTCCCTACTTGGAGCATCAGCACCTTTAACCTCCTGTTCCGTACAGGTTGCAATTTGTCCTGAGGATGAACGGGAAGACGGGGAACCAATGAGAGACTAGCTCTTGGTGTTGGGACAGGCACAGGTCACTCTATTTTCCCATCAGGAAGAAGAATTAACCACAGGCTCAGCCTGCCCCCCTGAACCAGAACAGGGCCTGAAGCCATCCTGCGCTTTTGCGGCCGGCTCCCAAAAAAGCGACTTGTAAAATGGAGCTTCAGGGCACTGCAATTCACAAACCTGCAGAGTTATAAATGATAACTCTCGTCCACAAATATATTGAGGGAAGGCAAAGAAGAGGATTTGAAATCAAGGCAGAATTGCAGGAAACAGATTTCAGGAGGTAGATTCGAATCGCCTTTAAAGCACATGAAAAGCGGCAAAACGTTGACAATGATGCCCTTGGCCAAAAAGGGCGTATGCGTTTTTTCCTGAATATATTCAGGAAAAAACGCATACGCCCTTTTTGGCCAACCAAGCAACCTGGAAAGGCAAATCAGCGCTACAAAGAAGTCTCGCTTCCCATCGGTCAAAAGGGCCATGCTGAAAAAACTGTCAAAACCAGAAATGCAGGACAGGCCATGGAGAAATGGGAGCCTTGCTACACTGATGGGCGGGATGTAAATTGCCAACAGCCACTCTGGAGAAGTGTACGGTGTGTCCTGAAACATCTAAAAAACACAGCTTAGAGAGCATAGGGCACTTCCACGCATGGGGGGATAAAGTGGGAAAATTGAAAATCAGCAAGACACAAGCACCCCAAAGTTTAGGGCTGCTCTGTTGACAAGGACCTCCTCTTCCTTCCACCTTAAATATCCCAGGAAAGCGAAAAATGGATAAAAAAGTTGTGGTCCTTATGTACAATGGAATATCACTCAGCCATGAAATCAATGTCATAAGGCTAGTAGCAGCATGATGAGTGGATTTAGGTAAGACGATTCTAAGTGAAATAAGTCACACAGAAAAGGACACTTCTCATAAGGTGTCACTTATAGAGGGAATGTAAAAACCGTTACACTTGAACTGAATTACAAAACAGAACAGAGTCACACATGCAGAAAACACACTATGGCTGCTTAACGGGAAAGGTGAGGTGGGGTGATACATAAAACAAGAGTTTCAAATTAGCTCAGATACCGTTCCATAAACCCAATATGGAATAGACAAGACCTACTCCTTGCTCAGAGAACTGGACTCAACACGCCCGATTCACCGCACAAGAATATATCTGACTAGTAATAATCTTAAAACCTATGTATTGATATCTCTCTGTTAGTGTGTCAAGTGGGTGTAAAGCGGCCTAAACACAGCCGTGAAAAGCAGCTAAACCCCATTATAAAAATAAATTACTTTTAAAAACCCATGAAACAAAGACAGGGAAAGAGAGAGAAATTCTTACACAATTCGTTCAGGGGCTGTGATGCAACCTGGATTGACCATATCTAGACCCACAGCTGGATGAGACATAAGGGTGGATACTCTTGGGGCTGAGAGGTTTGGTGAGGTTGGGTGAGCAAACGCAGACCCTTTAAAGTAATACTGCGTGCTACCCATCGCATGGGTCCCAAATCTCCAGGTTCAAGGGCATCTTCCTACATCGAAAACATGCATGAGAAACCCAGAGGATGGTACACCGTGTGATGGGGAAAGGTTTCTAAAACGCACCTCATTTCTCATCTCCTTGTGCTCGGGTTCGCCATTCCAGCCACTTTACTAGCAATCTCCCTACTTGGAGCATCAGCACCTTTAACCTCCTGTTCCGTACAGGTTGCAATTTGTCCTGAGGATGAACGGGAAGACGGGGAACCAATGAGAGACTAGCTCTTGGTGTTGGGACAGGCACAGGTCACTCTATTTTCCCATCAGGAAGAAGAATTAACCACAGGCTCAGCCTGCCCCCCTGAACCAGAACAGGGCCTGAAGCCATCCTGCGCTTTTGCGGCCGGCTCCCAAAAAAGCGACTTGTAAAGTGGAGCTTCAGGGCACTGCAATTCACAAACCTGCAGAGTTATAAATGATAACTCTCGACCACAAATATATTGAGGGAAGGCAAAGAAGAGGATTTGAAATCAAGGCAGAATTGCAGGAAACAGATTTCAGGAGGTAGATTCGAATCGCCTTTAAAGCACATGAAAAGCGGCAAAACGTTGACAATGATGCCCTTGGCCAAAAAGGGCGTATGCGTTTTTTCCTGAATATATTCAGGAAAAAACGCATACGCCCTTTTTGGCCAACCAAGCAACCTGGAAAGGCAAATCAGCGCTACAAAGAAGTCTCGCTTCCCATCGGTCAAAAGGGCCATGCTGAAAAAACTGTCAAAACCAGAAATGCAGGACAGGCCATGGAGAAATGGGAGCCTTGCTACACTGATGGGCGGGATGTAAATTGCCAACAGCCACTCTGGAGAAGTGTACGGTGTGTCCTGAAACATCTAAAAAACACAGCTTAGAGAGCATAGGGCACTTCCACGCATGGGGGGATAAAGTGGGAAAATTGAAAATCAGCAAGACACAAGCACCCCAAAGTTTAGGGCTGCTCTGTTGACAAGGACCTCCACTTCCTTCCACCTTAAATATCCCAGGAAAGCGAAAAATGGATAAAAAAGTTGTGGTCCTTATGTACAATGGAATATCACTCAGCCATGAAATCAATGTCATAAGGCTAGTAGCAGCATGATGAGTGGATTTAGGTAAGACGATTCTAAGTGAAATAAGTCACACAGAAAAGGACACTTCTCATAAGGTGTCACTTATAGAGGGAATGTAAAAACCGTTACACTTGAACTGAATTACAAAACAGAACAGAGTCACACATGCAGAAAACACACTATGGCTGCTTAACGGGAAAGGTGAGGTGGGGTGATACATAAAACAAGAGTTTCAAATTAGCTCAGATACCGTTCCATAAACCCAATATGTAATAGACAAGACCTACTCCTTGCTCAGAGAACTGGACTCAACACTCCCGATTCACCGCACAAGAATATATCTGACTAGTAATAATCTTAAAACCTATGTATTGATATCTCTCTGTTAGTGTGTCAAGTGGGTGTAAAGCGGCATAAACACAGCCGTGAAAAGCAGCTAAACCCCATTATAAAAATAAATTACTTTTAAAAACCCATGAAACAAAGACAGGGAAAGAGAGAGAAATTCTTACACAATTCGTTCAGGAGCTGTGATGCAACCTGGATTGACCATATCTAGACCCACAGCTGGATGAGACATAAGGGTGGACACTCTTGGGGCTGAGAGGTTTGGTGAGGTTGGGTGAGCAAACGCAGACCCTTTAAAGTAATACTGCGTGCTACCCATCGCATGGGTCCCAAATCTCCAGGTTCAAGGGCATCTTCCTACATCGAAAACATGCATGAGAAACCCAGAAGATGGTACACTGTGTGATGGGGAAAGGTTTCTAAAACGCACCTCATTTCTCATCTCCTTGTGCTCGGGTTCGCCATTCCAGCCACTTTACTAGCAATCTCCCTACTTGGAGCATCAGCACCTTTAACCTCCTGTTCCGTACAGGTTGCAATTTGTCCTGAGGATGAACGGGAAGACGGGGAACCAATGAGAGACTAGCTCTTGGTGTTGGGACAGGCACAGGTCACTCTATTTTCCCATCAGGAAGAAGAATTAACCACAGGCTCAGCCTGCCCCCCGGAACCAGAACAGGGCCTGAAGCCATCCTGCGCTTTTGCGGCCGGCTCCCAAAAGAGCGACTTGTAAAATGGAGCTTCAGGGCACTGCAATTCACAAACCTGCAGAGTTATAAATGATAACTCTCGTCCACAAATATATTGAGGGAAGGCAAAGAAGAGGATTTGAAATCAAGGCAGAATTGCAGGAAACAGATTTCAGGAGGTAGATTCGAATCGCCTTTAAAGCACATGAAAAGCGGCAAAACGTTGACAATGATGCCCTTGGCCAAAAAGGGCGTATGCGTTTTTTCCTGAATATATTCAGGAAAAAACGCATACGCCCTTTTTGGCCAACCAAGCAACCTGGAAAGGCAAATCAGCGCTACAAAGAAGTCTCGCTTCCCATCGGTCAAAAGGGCCATGCTGAAAAAAGTGTCAAAACCAGAAATGCAGGACAGGCCATGGAGAAATGGGAGCCTTGCTACACTGATGGGCGGGATGTAAATTGCCAACAGCCACTCTGGAGAAGTGTACGGTGTGTCCTGAAACATCTAAAAAACACAGCTTAGAGAGCATAGGGCACTTCCACGCATGGGGGGATAAAGTGGGAAAATTGAAAATCAGCAAGACACAAGCACCCCAAAGTTTAGGGCTGCTCTGTTGACAAGGACCTCCACTTCCTTCCACCTTAAATATCCCAGGAAAGCGAAAAATGGATAAAAAAGTTGTGGTCCTTATGTACAATGGAATATCACTCAGCCATGAAATCAATGTCATAAGGCTAGTAGCAGCATGATGAGTGGATTTAGGTAAGACGATTCTAAGTGAAATAAGTCACACAGAAAAGGACACTTCTCATAAGGTGTCACTTATAGAGGGAATGTAAAAACCGTTACACTTGAACTGAATTACAAAACACAACAGAGTCACACATGCAGAAAACACACTATGGCTGCTTAACGGGAAAGGTGAGGTGGGGTGATACATAAAACAAGAGTTTCAAATTAGCTCAGATACTGTTCCATAAACCCAATATGGAATAGACAAGACCTACTCCTTGCTCAGAGAACTGGACTCAACACGCCCGATTCACCGCACAAGAATATATCTGACTAGTAATAATCTTAAAACCTATGTATTGATATCTCTCTGTTAGTGTGTCAAGTGGGTGTAAAGCGGCATAAACACAGCCGTGAAAAGCAGCTAAACCCCATTATAAAAATAAATTACTTTTAAAAACCCATGAAACAAAGACAGGGAAAGAGAGAGAAATTCTTACACAATTCGTTCAGGGGCTGTGATGCAACCTGGATTGACCATATCTAGACCCACAGCTGGATGAGACATAAGGGTGGACACTCTTGGGGCTGAGAGGTTTGGTGAGGTTGGGTGAGCAAACGCAGACCCTTTAAAGTAATACTGCGTGCTACCCATCGCATGGGTCCCAAATCTCCAGGTTCAAGGGCATCTTCCTACATCGAAAACATGCATGAGAAACCCAGAAGATGGTACACCGTGTGATGGGGAAAGGTTTCTAAAACGCACCTCATTTCTCATCTCCTTGTGCTCGGGTTCGCCATTCCAGCCACTTTACTAGCAATCTCCCTACTTGGAGCATCAGCACCTTTAACCTCCTGTTCCGTACAGGTTGCAATTTGTCCTGAGGATGAACGGGAAGACGGGGAACCAATGAGAGACTAGCTCTTGGTGTTGGGACAGGCACAGGCCACTCTATTTTCCCATCAGGAAGAAGAATTAACCACAGGCTCAGCCTGCCCCCCTGAACCAGAACAGGGCCTGAAGCCATCCTGCGCTTTTGCGGCCAGCTCCCAAAAAACCGACTTGTAAAATGGAGCTTCAGGGCACTGCAATTCACAAACCTGCAGAGTTATAAATGATAACTCTCGTCCACAAATATATTGAAGGAAGGCAAAGAAGAGGATTTGAAATCAAGGCAGAATTGCAGGAAACAGATTTCAGGAGGTAGATTCGAATCGCCTTTAAAGCACATGAAAAGCGGCAAAACGTTGACAATGATGCCCTTGGCCAAAAAGGGCGTATGCGTTTTTTAGTGAATATATTCAGGAAAAAACGCATACGCCATTTTTGGCCAACCAAGCAACCTGGAAAGGCAAATCAGCGCTACAAAGAAGTCTCGCTTCCCATCGGTCAAAAGGGCCATGCTGAAAAAAGTGTCAAAACCAGAAATGCAGGACAGGCCATGGAGAAATGGGAGCCTTGCTACACTGATGGGCGGGATGTAAATTGCCAACAGCCACTCTGGAGAAGTGTACGGTGTGTCCTGAAACATCTAAAAAACACAGCTTAGAGAGCATAGGGCACTTCCACGCATGGGGGGATAAAGTGGGAAAATTGAAAATCAGCAAGACACAAGCACCCCAAAGTTTAGGGCTGCTCTGTTGACAAGGACCTCCACTTCCTTCCACCTTAAATATCCCAGGAAAGCGAAAAATGGATAAAAAAGTTGTGGTCCTTATGTACAATGGAATATCACTCAGCCATGAAATCAATGTCATAAGGCTAGTAGCAGCATGATGAGTGGATTTAGGTAAGACGATTCTAAGTGAAATAAGTCACACAGAAAAGGACACTTCTCATAAGGTGTCACTTATAGAGGGAATGTAAAAACCGTTACACTTGAACTGAATTACAAAACAGAACAGAGTCACACATGCAGAAAACACACTATGGCTGCTTAACGGGAAAGGTGAGGTGGGGTGATACATAAAACAAGAGTTTCAAATTAGCTCAGATACCGTTCCATAAACCCAATATGGAATAGACAAGACCTACTCCTTGCTCAGAGAACTGGACACAACACGCCCGATTCACCGCACAAGAATATATCTGACTAGTAATAATCTTAAAACCTATGTATTGATATCTCTCTGTTAGTGTGTCAAGTGGGTGTAAAGCGGCCTAAACACAGCCGTGAAAAGCAGCTAAACCCCATTATAAAAATAAATTACTTTTAAAAACCCATGAAACAAAGACAGGGAAAGAGAGAGAAATTCTTACACAATTCGTTCAGGGGCTGTGATTCAACCTGGATTGACCATATCTAGACCCACAGCTGGATGAGACATAAGGGTGGACACTCTTGGGGATGAGAGGTCTGGTGAGGTTGGGTGAGCAAACGCAGACCCTTTAAAGTAATACTGCGTGCTACCCATCGCATGGGTCCCAAATCTCCAGGTTCAAGGGCATCTTCCTACATCGAAAACATGCATGAGAAACCCAGAAGATGGTACACCGTGTGATGGGGAAAGGTTTCAAAAACGCACCTCATTTCTCATCTCCTTGTGCTCGGGTTCGCCATTCCAGCCACTTTACTAGCAATCTCCCTACTTGGAGCATCAGCTCCTTTAACCTCCTGTTCCGTACAGGTTGCAATTTGTCCTGAGGATGAACGGGAAGACGGGGAACCAATGAGAGACTAGCTCTTGGTGTTGGGACAGGCACAGGTCACTCTATTTTCCCATCAGGAAGAAGAATTAACCACAGGTTCAGCCTGCCCCCCTGAACCAGAACAGGGCCTGAAGCCATCCGGCGCTTTTGCGGAGAGCTCCCAAAAAAGCGACTTGTAAAATGGAGCTTCAGGGCACTGCAATTCACAAACCTGCAGAGTTATAAATGATAACTCTCGTCCACAAATATATTGAGGGAAGGCAAAGAAGAGGATTTGAAATCAAGGCAGAATTGCAGGAAACAGATTTCAGGAGGTAGATTCGAATCGCCTTTAAAGCACATGAAAAGCGGCAAAACGTTGACAATGATGCCCTTGGCCAAAAAGGGCGTATGCGTTTTTTCCTGAATATATTCAGGAAAAAACGCATACGCCCTTTTTGGCCAACTAAGCAACCTGGAAAGGCAAATCAGCGCTACAAAGAAGTCTCGCTTCCCATCGGTCAAAAGGGCCATGCTGAAAAAAGTGTCAAAACCAGAAATGCAGGACAGGCCATGGAGAAATGGGAGCCTTGCTACACTGATGGGCGGGATGTAAATTGCCAACAGCCACTCTGGAGAAGTGTACGGTGTGTCCTGAAACATCTAAAAAACACAGCTTAGAGAGCATAGGGCACTTCCACGCATGGGGGGATAAAGTGGGAAAATTGAAAATCAGCAAGACACAAGCACCCCAAAGTTTAGGGCTGCTCTGTTGACAAGGACCTCCACTTCCTTCCACCTTAAATATCCCAGGAAAGCGAAAAATGGATAAAAAAGTTGTGGTCCTTATGTACAATGGAATATCACTCAGCCATGAAATCAATGTCATAAGGCTAGTAGCAGCATGATGAGTGGATTTAGGTAAGACGATTCTAAGTGAAATAAGTCACACAGAAAAGGACACTTCTCATAAGGTGTGACTTATAGAGGGAATGTAAAAACCGTTACACTTGAACTGAATTACAAAACAGAACAGAGTCACACATGCAGAAAACACACTATGGCTGCTTAACGGGAAAGGTGAGGTGGGGTGATACATAAAACAAGAGTTTCAAATTAGCTCAGATACCGTTCCATAAACCCAATATGGAATAGACAAGACCTACTCCTTGCTCAGAGAACTGGACTCAACACGCCCGATTCACCGCACAAGAATATATTTGACTAGAAATAATCTTAAAACCTATGTATTGATATCTCTCTGTTAGTGTGTCAAGTGGGTGTAAAGCGGCCTAAACACAGCCGTGAAAAGCAGCTAAACCCCATTATAAAAATAAATTACTTTTAAAAACCCATGAAACAAAGACAGGGAAAGAGAGAGAAATTCTTACACAATTCGTTCAGGGGCTGTGATGCAACCTGGATTGACCATATCTAGACCCACAGCTGGATGAGACATAAGGGTGGACACTCTTGGGGCTGAGAGGTCTGGTGAGGTTGGGTGAGCAAACGCAGACCCTTTAAAGTAATACTGCGTGCTACCCATCGCATGGGTCCCAAATCTCCAGGTTCAAGGGCATCTTCCTACATCGAAAACATGCATGAGAAACCCAGAAGATGGTACACCGTGTGATGGGGAAATGTTTCTAAAACGCACCTCATTTCTCATCTCCTTGTGCTCGGGTTCGCCATTCCAGCCACTTTACTAGCAATCTCCCTACTTGGAGCATCAGCTCCTTTAACCTCCTGTTCCGTACAGGTTGCAATTTGTCCTGAGGATGAACGGGAAGACCGGGAACCAATGAGAGACTAGCTCTTGGTGTTGGGACAGGCACAGGTCACTCTATTTTCCCATCAGGAAGAAGAATTAACCACAGGCTCAGCCTGCCCCCCTGAACCAGAACAGGGCCTGAAGCCATCCGGCGCTTTTGCGGCCGGCTCCCAAAAAACCGACTTGTAAAATGGAGCTTCAGGGCACTGCAATTCACAAACCTGCAGAGTTATAAATGATAACTCTCGTCCACAAATATATTGAGGGAAGGCAAAGAAGAGGATTTGAAATCAAGGCAGAATTGCAGGAAACAGATTTCAGGAGGTAGATTCGAATCGCCTTTAAAGCACATGAAAAGCGGCAAAACGTTGACAATGATGCCCTTGGCCAAAAAGGGCGTATGCGTTTTTTCCTGAATATATTCAGGAAAAAACGCATACGCCCTTTTTGGCCAACCAAGCAACCTGGAAAGGCAAATCAGCGCTACAAAGAAGTCTCGCTTCCCATCGGTCAAAAGGGCCATGCTGAAAAAAGTGTCAAAACCAGAAATGCAGGACAGGCCATGGAGAAATGGGAGCCTTGCTACACTGATGGGCGGGATGTAAATTGCCAACAGCCACTCTGGAGAAGTGTACGGTGTGTCCTGAAACATCTAAAAAACACAGCTTAGAGAGCATAGGGCACTTCCACGCATGGGGGGATAAAGTGGGAAAATTGAAAATCAGCAAGACACAAGCACCCCAAAGTTTAGGGCTGCTCTGTTGACAAGGACCTCCACTTCCTTCCACCTTAAATATCCCAGGAAAGCGAAAAATGGATAAAAAAGTTGTGGTCCTTATGTACAATGGAATATCACTCAGCCATGAAATCAATGTCATAAGGCTAGTAGCAGCATGATGAGTGGATTTAGGTAAGACGATTCTAAGTGAAATAAGTCACACAGAAAAGGACACTTCTCATAAGGTGTCACTTATAGAGGGAATGTAAAAACCGTTACACTTGAACTGAATTACAAAACAGAACAGAGTCACACATGCAGAAAACACACTATGGCTGCTTAACGGGAAAGGTGAGGTGGGGTGATACATAAAACAAGAGTTTCAAATTAGCTCAGATACCGTTCCATAAACCCAATATGGAATAGACAAGACCTACTCCTTGCTCAGAGAACTGGACTCAACACGCCCGATTCACCGCACAAGAATATATCTGACTAGTAATAATCTTAAAACCTATGTATTGATATCTCTCTGTTAGTGTGTCAAGTGGGTGTAAAGCGGCCTAAACACAGCCGTGAAAAGCAGCTAAACCCCATTATAAAAATAAATTACTTTTAAAAACCCATGAAACAAAGACAGGGAAAGAGAGAGAAATTCTTACACAATTCGTTCAGGGGCTGTGATGCAACCTGGATTGACCATATCTAGACCCACAGCTGGATGACACATAAGGGTGGACACTCTTGGGGCTGAGAGGTCTGGTGAGGTTGGGTGAGCAAACGCAGACCCTTTAAAGTAATACTGCGTGCTACCCATCGCATGGGTCCCAAATCTCCAGGTTCAAGGGCATCTTCCTACATCGAAAACATGCATGAGAAACCCAGAAGATGGTACACCGTGTGATGGGGAAAGGTTTCTAAAACGCACCTCATTTCTCATCTCCTTGTGTTCGGGTTCGCCATTCCAGCCACTTTACTAGCAATCTCCCTACTTGGAGCATCAGCACCTTTAACCTCCTGTTCCGTACAGGTTGCAATTTGTCCTGAGGATGAACGGGAAGACGGGGAACCAATGAGAGACTAGCTCTTGGTGTTGGGACAGGCACAGGTCACTCTATTTTCCCATCAGGAAGAAGAATTAACCACAGGCTCAGCCTGCCCCCCTGAACCAGAACAGGGCCTGAAGCCATCCGGCGCTTTTGCGGAGAGCTCCCAAAAAACCGACTTGTAAAATGGAGCTTCAGGGCACTGCAATTCACAAACCTGCAGAGTTATAAATGATAACTCTCGTCCACAAATATATTGAGGGAAGGCAAAGAAGAGGATTTGAAATCAAGGCAGAATTGCAGGAAACAGATTTCAGGAGGTAGATTCGAATCGCCTTTAAAGCACATGAAAAGCGGCAAAACGTTGACAATGATGCCCTTGGCCAAAAAGGGCGTATGCGTTTTTTCCTGAATATATTCAGGAAAAAACGCATACGCCCTTTTTGGCCAACCAAGCAACCTGGAAAGGCAAATCAGCGCTACAAAGAAGTCTCGCTTCCCATCGGTCAAAAGGGCCATGCTGAAAAAAGTGTCAAAACCAGAAATGCAGGACAGGCCATGGAGAAATGGGAGCCTTGCTACACTGATGGGCGGGATGTAAATTGCCAACAGCCACTCTGGAGAAGTGTACGGTGTGTCCTGAAACATCTAAAAAACACAGCTTAGAGAGCATAGGGCACTTCCACGCATGGGGGGATAAAGTGGGAAAATTGAAAATCAGCAAGACACAAGCACCCCAAAGTTTAGGGCTGCTCTGTTGACAAGGACCTCCACTTCCTTCCACCTTAAATATCCCAGGAAAGCGAAAAATGGATAAAAAAGTTGTGGTCCTTATGTACAATGGAATATCACTCAGCCATGAAATCAATGTCATAAGGCTAGTAGCAGCATGATGAGTGGATTTAGGTAAGACGATTCTAAGTGAAATAAGTCACACAGAAAAGGACACTTCTCATAAGGTGTCACTTATAGAGGGAATGTAAAAACCGTTACACTTGAACTGAATTACAAAACAGAACAGAGTCACACATGCAGAAAACACACTATGGCTGCTTAACGGGAAAGGTGAGGTGGGGTGATACATAAAACAAGAGTTTCAAATTAGCTCAGATACCGTTCCATAAACCCAATATGGAATAGACAAGACCTACACCTTGCTCAGAGAACTGGACTCAACACGCCCGATTCACCGCACAAGAATATATCTGACTAGAAATAATCTTAAAACCTATGTATTGATATCTCTCTGTTAGTGTGTCAAGTGGGTGTAAAGCGGCCTAAACACAGCCGTGAAAGGCAGCTAAACCCCATTATAAAAATAAATTACTTTTAAAAACCCATGAAACAAAGACAGGGAAAGAGAGAGAAATTCTTACACAATTCGTTCAGGGGCTGTGATGCAACCTGGATTGACCATATCTAGACCCACAGCTGGATGAGACATAAGGGTGGACACTCTTGGGGCTGAGAGGTCTGGTGAGGTTGGGTGAGCAAACGCAGACCCTTTAAAGTAATACTGCGTGCTACCCATCGCATGGGTCCCAAATCTCCAGGTTCAAGGGCATCTTCCTACATCGAAAACATGCATGAGAAACCCAGAAGATGGTACACCGTGTGATGGGGAAAGGTTTCTAAAACGCACCTCATTTCTCATCTCCTTGTGCTCGGGTTCGCCATTCCAGCCACTTTACTAGCAATCTCCCTACTTGGAGCATCAGCACCTTTAACCTCCTGTTCCGTACAGGTTGCAATTTGTCCTGAGGATGAACGGGAAGACGGGGAACCAATGAGAGACTAGCTCTTGGTGTTGGGACAGGCACAGGTCACTCTATTTTCCCATCAGGAAGAAGAATTAACCACAGGCTCAGCCTGCCCCCCTGCACCAGAACAGGGCCTGAAGCCATCCGGCGCTTTTGCGGCCGGCTCCCAAAAAACCGACTTGTAAAATGGAGCTTCAGGGCACTGCAATTCACAAACCTGCAGAGTTATAAATGATAACTCTCGTCCACAAATATATTGAGGGAAGGCAAAGAAGAGGATTTGAAATCAAGGCAGAATTGCAGGAAACAGATTTCAGGAGGTAGATTCGAATCGCCTTTAAAGCACATGAAAAGCGGCAAAACGTTGACAATGATGCCCTTGGCCAAAAAGGGCGTATGCGTTTTTTCCTGAATATATTCAGGAAAAAACGCATACGCCCTTTTTGGCCAACCAAGCAACCTGGAAAGGCAAATCAGCGCTACAAAGAAGTCTCGCTTCCCATCGGTCAAAAGGGCCATGCTGAAAAAAGTGTCAAAACCAGAAATGCAGGACAGGCCATGGAGAAATGGGAGCCTTGCTACACTGATGGGCGGGATGTAAATTGCCAACAGCCACTCTGGAGAAGTGTACGGTGTGTCCTGAAACATCTAAAAAACACAGCTTAGAGAGCATAGGGCACTTCCACGCATGGGGGGATAAAGTGGGAAAATTGAAAATCAGCAAGACACAAGCACCCCAAAGTTTAGGGCTGCTCTGTTGACAAGGACCTCCACTTCCTTCCACCTTAAATATCCCAGGAAAGCAAAAAATGGATAAAAAAGTTGTGGTCCTTATGTACAATGGAATATCACTCAGCCATGAAATCAATGTCATAAGGCTAGTAGCAGCATGATGAGTGGATTTAGGTAAGACGATTCTAAGTGAAATAAGTCACACAGAAAAGGACACTTCTCATAAGGTGTCACTTATAGAGGGAATGTAAAAACCGTTACACATGAACTGAATTACAAAACAGAATAGAGTCACACATGCAAAAAACACACTATGGCTGCTTAACGGGAAAGGTGAGGTGGGGTGATACATAAAACAAGAGTTTCAAATTAGCTCAGATACCGTTCCATAAACCCAATATGGAATAGACAAGACCTACTCCTTGCTCAGAGAACTGGACTCAACACGCCCGATTCACCGCACAAGAATATATCTGACTAGAAATAATCTTAAAACCTATGTATTGATATCTCTCTGTTAGTGTGTCAAGTGGGTGTAAAGCGGCCTAAACACAGCCGTGAAAGGCAGCTAAACCCCATTATAAAAATAAATTACTTTTAAAAACCCATGAAACAAAGACAGGGAAAGAGAGAGAAATTCTTACACAATTCGTTCAGGGGCTGTGATGCAACCTGGATTGACCATATCTAGACCCACAGCTGGATGAGACATAAGGGTGGACACTCTTGGGGCTGAGAGGTCTGGTGAGGTTGGGTGAGCAAACGCAGACCCTTTAAAGTAATACTGCGTGCTACCCATCGCATGGGTCCCAAATCTCCAGGTTCAAGGGCATCTTCCTACATCGAAAACATGCATGAGAAACCCAGAAGATGGTACACCGTGTGATGGGGAAAGGTTTCTAAAACGCACCTCATTTCTCATCTCCTTGTGCTCGGGTTCGCCATTCCAGCCACTTTACTAGCAATCTCCCTACTTGGAGCATCAGCACCTTTAACCTCCTGTTCCGTACAGGTTGCAATTTGTCCTGAGGATGAACGGGAAGACGGGGAACCAATGAGAGACTAGCTCTTGGTTTTGGGACAGGCACAGGTCACTCTATTTTCCCATCAGGAAGAAGAATTAACCACAGGCTCAGCCTGCCCCCCTGAACCAGAACAGGGCCTGAAGCCATCCGGCGCTTTTGCGGCCGGCTCCCAAAAAACCGACTTGTAAAATGGAGCTTCAGGGCACTGCAATTCACAAACCTGCAGAGTTATAAATGATAACTCTCGTCCACAAATATATTGAGGGAAGGCAAAGAAGAGGATTTGAAATCAAGGCAGAATTGCAGGAAACAGATTTCAGGAGGTAGATTCGAATCGCCTTTAAAGCACATGAAAAGCGGCAAAACGTTGACAATGATGCCCTTGGCCAAAAAGGGCGTATGCGTTTTTTCCTGAATATATTCAGGAAAAAACGCATACGCCCTTTTTGGCCAACCAAGCAACCTGGAAAGGCAAATCAGCGCTACAAAGAAGTCTCGCTTCCCATCGGTCAAAAGGGCCATGCTGAAAAAAGTGTCAAAACCAGAAATGCAGGACAGGCCATGGAGAAATGGGAGCCTTGCTACACTGATGGGCGGGATGTAAATTGCCAACAGCCACTCTGGAGAAGTGTACGGTGTGTCCTGAAACATCTAAAAAACACAGCTTAGAGAGCATAGGGCACTTCCACGCATGGGGGGATAAAGTGGGAAAATTGAAAATCAGCAAGACACAAGCACCCCAAAGTTTAGGGCTGCTCTGTTGACAAGGACCTCCACTTCCTTCCACCTTAAATATCCCAGGAAAGCGAAAAATGGATAAAAAAGTTGTGGTCCTTATGTACAATGGAATATCACTCAGCCATGAAATCAATGTCATAAGGCTAGTAGCAGCATGATGAGTGGATTTAGGTAAGACGATTCTAAGTGAAATAAGTCACACAGAAAAGGACACTTCTCATAAGGTGTCACTTATAGAGGGAATGTAAAAACCGTTACACTTGAACTGAATTACAAAACAGAATAGAGTCACACATGCAGAAAACACACTATGGCTGCTTAACGGGAAAGGTGAGGTGGGGTGATACATAAAACAAGAGTTTCAAATTAGCTCAGATACCGTTCCATAAACCCAATATGGAATAGACAAGACCTACTCCTTGCTCAGAGAACTGGACTCAACACGCCCGATTCACCGCACAAGAATATATCTGACTAGAAATAATCTTAAAACCTATGTATTGATATCTCTCTGTTAGTGTGTCAAGTGGGTGTAAAGCGGCCTAAACACAGCCGTGAAAGGCAGCTAAACCCCATTATAAAAAGAAATTACTTTTAAAAACCCATGAAACAAAGACAGGGAAAGAGAGAGAAATTCTTACACAATTCGTTCAGGGGCTGTGATGCAACCTGGATTGACCATATCTAGACCCACAGCTGGATGAGACATAAGGGTGGACACTCTTGGGGCTGAGAGGTCTGGTGAGGTTGGGTGAGCAAACGCAGACCCTTTAAAGTAATACTGCGTGCTACCCATCGCATGGGTCCCAAATCTCCAGGTTCAAGGGCATCTTCCTACATCGAAAACATGCATGAGAAACCCAGAAGATGGTACACCGTGTGATGGGGAAAGGTTTCTAAAACGCACCTCATTTCTCATCTCCTTGTGCTCGGGTTCGCCATTCCAGCCACTTTACTAGCAATCTCCCTACTTGGAGCATCAGCACCTTTAACCTCCTGTTCCGTACAGGTTGCAATTTGTCCTGAGGATGAACGGGAAGACGGGGAACCAATGAGAGACTAGCTCTTGGTGTTGGGACAGGCACAGGTCACTCTATTTTCCCATCAGGAAGAAGAATTAACCACAGGCTCAGCCTGCCCCCCTGAACCAGAACAGGGCCTGAAGCCATCCGGCGCTTTTGCGGTGAGCTCCCAAAAAACCGACTTGTAAAATGGAGCTTCAGGGCACTGCAATTCACAAACCTGCAGAGTTATAAATGATAACTCTCGTCCACAAATATATTGAGGGAAGGCAAAGAAGAGGATTTGAAATCAAGGCAGAATTGCAGGAAACAGATTTCAGGAGGTAGATTCGAATCGCCTTTAAAGCACATGAAAAGCGGCAAAACGTTGACAATGATGCCCTTGGCCAAAAAGGGCGTATGCGTTTTTTCCTGAATATATTCAGGAAAAAACGCATACGCCCTTTTTGGCCAACCAAGCAACCTGGAAAGCCAAATCAGCGCTACAAAGAAGTCTCGCTTCCCATCGGTCAAAAGGGCCATGCTGAAAAAAGTGTCAAAACCAGAAATGCAGGACAGGCCATGGAGAAATGGGAGCCTTGCTACACTGATGGGCGGGATGTA
The DNA here is from genome assembly GCF_965194825.1 of Balaenoptera physalus. NCBI lineage: Eukaryota > Metazoa > Chordata > Mammalia > Artiodactyla > Balaenopteridae > Balaenoptera > Balaenoptera physalus. The sequence goes on from NW_028126227.1 coordinate 435,162, forward strand.
AATTGCCAACAGCCACTCTGGAGAAGTGTACGGTGTGTCCTGAAACATCTAAAAAACACAGCTTAGAGAGCATAGGGCACTTCCACGCATGGGGGGATAAAGTGGGAAAATTGAAAATCAGCAAGACACAAGCACCCCAAAGTTTAGGGCTGCTCTGTTGACAAGGACCTCCACTTCCTTCCACCTTAAATATCCCAGGAAAGCGAAAAATGGATAAAAAAGTTGTGGTCCTTAGGTACAATGGAATATCACTCAGCCATGAAATCAATGTCATAAGGCTAGTAGCAGCATGATGAGTGGATTTAGGTAAGACGATTCTAAGTGAAATAAGTCACACAGAAAAGGACACTTCTCATAAGGTGTCACTTATAGAGGGAATGTAAAAACCGTTACACTTGAACTGAATTACAAAACAGAACAGAGTCACACATGCAGAAAACACACTATGGCTGCTTAACGGAAAAGGTGAGGTGGGGTGATACATAAAACAAGAGTTTCAAATTAGCTCAGATACCGTTCCATAAACCCAATATGGAATAGACAAGACCTACTCCTTGCTCAGAGAACTGGACTCAACACGCCCGATTCACCGCACAAGAATATATCTGACTAGTAATAATCTTAAAACCTATGTATTGATATCTCTCTGTTAGTGTGTCAAGTGGGTGTAAAGCGGCATAAACACAGCCGTGAAAAGCAGCTAAACCCCATTATAAAAATAAATTACTTTTAAAAACCCATGAAACAAAGACAGGGAAAGAGAGAGAAATTCTTACACAATTCGTTCAGGGGCTGTGATGCAACCTGGATTGACCATATCTAGACCCACAGCTGGATGAGACATAAGGGTGGACACTCTTGGGGCTGAGAGGTCTGGTGAGGTTGGGTGAGAAACGCAGACCCTTTAAAGTAATACTGCGTGCTACCCATCGCATGGGTCCCAAATCTCCAGGTTCAAGGGCATCTTCCTACATCGAAAACATGCATGAGAAACCCAGAAGATGGTACACCGTGTGATGGGGAAACGTTTCTAAAACGCACCTCATTTCTCATCTCCTTGTGCTCGGGTTCGCCATTCCAGCCACTTTACTAGCAATCTCCCTACTTGGAGCATCAGCACCTTTAACCTCCTGTTCCGTACAGGTTGCAATTTGTCCTGAGGATGAACGGGAAGACGGGGAACCAATGAGAGACTAGCTCTTGGTGTTGGGACAGGCACAGGTCACTCTATTTTCCCATCAGGAAGAAGAATTAACCACAGGCTCAGCCTGCCCCCCTGAACCAGAACAGGGCCTGAAGCCATCCTGCGCTTTTGCGGCCGGCTCCAAAAAAAGCGACTTGTAAAATGGAGCTTCAGGGCACTGCAATTCACAAACCTGCAGAGTTATAAATGATAACTCTCGTCCACAAATATATTGAGGGAAGGCAAAGAAGAGGATCTGAAATCAAGGCAGAATTGCAGGAAACAGATTTCAGGAGGTAGATTCGAATCGCCTTTAAAGCACATGAAAAGCGGCAAAACGTTGACAATGATGCCCTTGGCCAAAAAGGGCGTATGCGTTTTTTCCTGAATATATTCAGGAAAAAACGCATACGCCCTTTTTGGCCAACCAAGCAACCTGGAAAGGCAAATCAGCGCTACAAAGAAGTCTCGCTTCCCATCGGTCAAAAGGGCCATGCTGAAAAAAGTGTCAAAACCAGAAATGCAGGACAGGCCATGGAGAAATGGGAGCCTTGCTACACTGATGGGCGGGATGTAAATTGCCAACAGCCACTCTGGAGAAGTGTACGGTGTGTCCTGAAACATCTAAAAAACACAGCTTAGAGAGCATAGGGCAATTCCACGCATGGGGGGATAAAGTGGGAAAATTGAAAATCAGCAAGACACAAGCACCCCAAAGTTTAGGGCTGCTCTGTTGACAAGGACCTCCACTTCCTTCCACCTTAAATATCCCAGGAAAGCGAAAAATGGATAAAAAAGTTGTGGTCCTTATGTACAATGGAATATCACTCAGCCATGAAATCAATGTCATAAGGCTAGTAGCAGCATGATGAGTGGATTTAGGTAAGACGATTCTAAGTGAAATAAGTCACACAGAAAAGGACACTTCTCATAAGGTGTCACTTATAGAGGGAATGTAAAAACCGTTACACTTGAACTGAATTACAAAACAGAACAGAGTCACACATGCAGAAAACACACTATGGCTGCTTAACGGGAAAGGTGAGGTGGGGTGATACATAAAACAAGAGTTTCAAATTAGCTCAGATACCGTTCCATAAACCCAATATGGAATAGACAAGACCTACTCCTTGCTCAGAGAACTGGACTCAACACGCCCGATTCACCGCACAAAAATATATCTGACTAGTAATAATCTTAAAACCTATGTATTGATATCTCTCTGTTAGTGTGTCAAGTGGGTGAAAAGCGGCATAAACACAGCCGTGAAAAGCAGCTAAACCCCATTATAAAAATAAATTACTTTTAAAAACCCATGAAACAAAGACAGGGAAAGAGAGAGAAATTCTTACACAATTCGTTCAGGGGCTGTGATGCAACCTGGATTGACCATATCTAGACCCACAGCTGGATGAGACATAAGGGTGGACACTCTTGGGGCTGAGAGGTCTGGTGAGGTTGGGTGAGCAAACGCAGACCCTTTAAAGTAATACTGCGTGCTACCCATCGCATGGGTCCCAAATCTCCAGGTTCAAGGGCATCTTCCTACATCGAAAACATGCATGAGAAACCCAGAAGATGGTACACCGTGTGATGGGGAAAGGTTTCTAAAACGCACCTCATTTCTCATCTCCTTGTGCTCGGGTTCGCCATTCCAGCCACTTTACTAGCAATCTCCCTACTTGGAGCATCAGCACCTTTAACCTCCTGTTCCGTACAGGTTGCAATTTGTCCTGAGGATGAACGGGAAGACGGGGAACCAATGAGAGACTAGCTCTTGGTGTTGGGACAGGCACAGGTCACTCTATTTTCCCATCAGGAAGAAGAATTAACCACAGGCTCAGCCTGCCCCCCTGAACCAGAACAGGGCCTGAAGCCATCCGGCGCTTTTGCGGCCGGCTCCCAAAAAAGCGACTTGTAAAATGGAGCTTCAGGGCACTGCAATTCACAAACCTGCAGAGTTATAAATGATAACTCTCGTCCACAAATATATTGAGGGAAGGCAAAGAAGAGGATTTGAAATCAAGGCAGAATTGCAGGAAACAGATTTCAGGAGGTAGATTCGAATCGCCTTTAAAGCACATGAAAAGCGGCAAAACGTTGACAATGATGCCCTTGGCCAAAAAGGGCGTATGCGTTTTTTCCTGAATATATTCAGGAAAAAACGCATACGCCCTTTTTGGCCAACCAAGCAACCTGGAAAGGCAAATCAGCGCTACAAAGAAGTCTCGCTTCCCATCGGTCAAAAGGGCCATGCTGAAAAAAGTGTCAAAACCAGAAATGCAGGACAGGCCATGGAGAAATGGGAGCCTTGCTACACTGATGGGCGGGATGTACATTGCCAACAGCCACTCTGGAGAAGTGTACGGTGTGTCCTGAAACATCTAAAAAACACAGCTTAGAGAGCATAGGGCACTTCCACGCATGGGGGGATAAAGTGGGAAAATTGAAAATCAGCAAGACACAAGCACCCCAAAGTTTAGGGCTGCTCTGTTGACAAGGACCTCCACTTCCTTCCACCTTAAATATCCCAGGAAAGCGAAAAATGGATAAAAAAGTTGTGGTCCTTAGGTGCAATGGAATATCACTCAGCCATGAAATCAATGTCATAAGGCTAGTAGCAGCATGATGAGTGGATTTAGGTAAGACGATTCTAAGTGAAATAAGTCACACAGAAAAGGACACTTCTCATAAGGTGTCACTTATAGAGGGAATGTAAAAACCGTTACACTTGAACTGAATTACAAAACAGAACAGAGTCACACATGCAGAAAACACACTATGGCTGCTTAACGGGAAAGGTGAGGTGGGGTGATACATAAAACAAGAGTTTCAAATTAGCTCAGATACCGTTCCATAAACCCAATATGGAATAGACAAGACCTACTCCTTGCTCAGAGAACTGGACTCAACACGCCCGATTCACCGCACAAGAATATATCTGACTAGTAATAATCTTAAAACCTATGTATTGATATCTCTCTGTTAGTGTGTCAAGTGGGTGTAAAGCGGCATAAACACAGCCGTGAAAAGCAGCTAAACCCCATTATAAAAATAAATTACTTTTAAAAACCCATGAAACAAAGACAGGGAAAGAGAGAGAAATTCTTACACAATTCGTTCAGGGGCTGTGATGCAACCTGGATTGACCATATCTAGACCCACAGCTGGATGAGACATAAGGGTGGACACTCTTGGGGCTGAGAGGTCTGGTGAGGTTGGGTGAGAAACGCAGACCCTTTAAAGTAATACTGCGTGCTACCCATCGCATGGGTCCCAAATCTCCAGGTTCAAGGGCATCTTCCTACATCGAAAACATGCATGAGAAACCCAGAAGATGGTACACCGTGTGATGGGGAAACGTTTCTAAAACGCACCTCATTTCTCATCTCCTTGTGCTCGGGTTCGCCATTCCAGCCACTTTACTAGCAATCTCCCTACTTGGAGCATCAGCACCTTTAACCTCCTGTTCCGTACAGGTTGCAATTTGTCCTGAGGATGAACGGGAAGACGGGGAACCAATGAGAGACTAGCTCTTGGTGTTGGGACAGGCACAGGTCACTCTATTTTCCCATCAGGAAGAAGAATTAACCACAGGCTCAGCCTGCCCCCCTGAATCAGAACAGGGCCTGAAGCCATCCTGCGCTTTTGCGGCCGGCTCCAAAAAAAGCGACTTGTAAAATGGAGCTTCAGGGCACTGCAATTCACAAACCTGCAGAGTTATAAATGATAACTCTCGTCCACAAATATATTGAGGGAAGGCAAAGAAGAGGATTTGAAATCAAGGCAGAATTGCAGGAAACAGATTTCAGGAGGTAGATTCGAATCGCCTTTAAAGCACATGAAAAGCGGCAAAACGTTGACAATGATGCCCTTGGCCAAAAAGGGCGTATGCGTTTTTTCCTGAATATATTCAGGAAAAAACGCATACGCCCTTTTTGGCCAACCAAGCAACCTGGAAAGGCAAATCAGCGCTACAAAGAAGTCTCGCTTCCCATCGGTCAAAAGGGCCATGCTGAAAAAAGTGTCAAAACCAGAAATGCAGGACAGGCCATGGAGAAATGGGAGCCTTGCTACACTGATGGGCGGGATGTAAATTGCCAACAGCCACTCTGGAGAAGTATACGGTGTGTCCTGAAACATCTAAAAAACACAGCTTAGAGAGCATAGGGCACTTCCACGCATGGGGGGATAAAGTGGGAAAATTGAAAATCAGCAAGACACAAGCACCCCAAAGTTTAGGGCTGCTCTGTTGACAAGGACCTCCACTTCCTTCCACCTTAAATATCCCAGGAAAGCGAAAAATGGATAAAAAAGTTGTGGTCCTTATGTACAATGGAATATCACTCAGCCATGAAATCAATGTCATAAGGCTAGTAGCAGCATGATGAGTGGATTTAGGTAAGACGATTCTAAGTGAAATAAGTCACACAGAAAAGGACACTTCTCATAAGGTGTCACTTATAGAGGGAATGTAAAAACCGTTACACTTGAACTGAATTACAAAACAGAACAGAGTCACACATGCAGAAAACACACTATGGCTGCTTAACGGGAAAGGTGAGGTGGGGTGATACATAAAACAAGAGTTTCAAATTAGCTCAGATACCGTTCCATAAACCCAATATGGAATAGACAAGACCTACTCCTTGCTCAGAGAACTGGACTCAACACGCCCGATTCACCGCACAAAAATATATCTGACTAGTAATAATCTTAAAACCTATGTATTGATATCTCTCTGTTAGTGTGTCAAGTGGGTGAAAAGCGGCATAAACACAGCCGTGAAAAGCAGCTAAACCCCATTATAAAAATAAATTACTTTTAAAAACCCATGAAACAAAGACAGGGAAAGAGAGAGAAATTCTTACACAATTCGTTCAGGGGCTGTGATGCAACCTGGATTGACCATATCTAGACCCACAGCTGGATGAGACATAAGGGTGGACACTCTTGGGGCTGAGAGGTCTGGTGAGGTTGGGTGAGCAAACGCAGACCCTTTAAAGTAATACTGCGTGCTACCCATCGCATGGGTCCCAAATCTCCAGGTTCAAGGGCATCTTCCTACATCGAAAACATGCATGAGAAACCCAGAAGATGGTACACCGTGTGATGGGGAAAGGTTTCTAAAACGCACCTCATTTCTCATCTCCTTGTGCTCGGGTTCGCCATTCCAGCCACTTTACTAGCAATCTCCCTACTTGGAGCATCAGCACCTTTAACCTCCTGTTCCGTACAGGTTGCAATTTGTCCTGAGGATGAACGGGAAGACGGGGAACCAATGAGAGACTAGCTCTTGGTGTTGGGACAGGCACAGGTCACTCTATTTTCCCATCAGGAAGAAGAATTAACCACAGGCTCAGCCTGCCCCCCTGAACCAGAACAGGGCCTGAAGCCATCCGGCGCTTTTGCGGCCGGCTCCCAAAAAACCGACTTGTAAAATGGAGCTTCAGGGCACTGCAATTCACAAACCTGCAGAGTTATAAATGATAACTCTCGTCCACAAATATATTGAGGGAAGGCAAAGAAGAGGATTTGAAATCAAGGCAGAATTGCAGGAAACAGATTTCAGGAGGTAGATTCGAATCGCCTTTAAAGCACATGAAAAGCGGCAAAACGTTGACAATGATGCCCTTGGCCAAAAAGGGCGTATGCGTTTTTTCCTGAATATATTCAGGAAAAAACGCATACGCCCTTTTTGGCCAACCAAGCAACCTGGAAAGCCAAATCAGCGCTACAAAGAAGTCTCGCTTCCCATCGGTCAAAAGGGCCATGCTGAAAAAAGTGTCAAAACCAGAAATGCAGGACAGGCCATGGAGAAATGGGAGCCTTGCTACACTGATGGGCGGGATGTAAATTGCCAACAGCCACTCTGGAGAAGTGTACGGTGTGTCCTGAAACATCTAAAAAACACAGCTTAGAGAGCATAGGGCACTTCCACGCATGGGGGGATAAAGTGGGAAAATTGAAAATCAGCAAGACACAAGCACCCCAAAGTTTAGGGCTGCTCTGTTGACAAGGACCTCCACTTCCTTCCACCTTAAATATCCCAGGAAAGCGAAAAATGGATAAAAAAGTTGTGGTCCTTAGGTACAATGGAATATCACTCAGCCATGAAATCAATGTCATAAGGCTAGTAGCAGCATGATGAGTGGATTTAGGTAAGACGATTCTAAGTGAAATAAGTCACACAGAAAAGGACACTTCTCATAAGGTGTCACTTATAGAGGGAATGTAAAAACCGTTACACTTGAACTGAATTACAAAACAGAACAGAGTCACACATGCAGAAAACACACTATGGCTGCTTAACGGGAAAGGTGAGGTGGGGTGATACATAAAACAAGAGTTTCAAATTAGCTCAGATACCGTTCCATAAACCCAATATGGAATAGACAAGACCTACTCCTTGCTCAGAGAACTGGACTCAACACGCCCGATTCACCGCACAAAAATATATCTGACTAGTAATAATCTTAAAACCTATGTATTGATATCTCTCTGTTAGTGTGTCAAGTGGGTGAAAAGCGGCATAAACACAGCCGTGAAAAGCAGCTAAACCCCATTATAAAAATAAATTACTTTTAAAAACCCATGAAACAAAGACAGGGAAAGAGAGAGAAATTCTTACACAATTCGTTCAGGGGCTGTGATGCAACCTGGATTGACCATATCTAGACCCACAGCTGGATGAGACATAAGGGTGGACACTCTTGGGGCTGAGAGGTCTGGTGAGGTTGGGTGAGCAAACGCAGACCCTTTAAAGTAATACTGCGTGCTACCCATCGCATGGGTCCCAAATCTCCAGGTTCAAGGGCATCTTCCTACATCGAAAACATGCATGAGAAACCCAGAAGATGGTACACCGTGTGATGGGGAAAGGTTTCTAAAACGCACCTCATTTCTCATCTCCTTGTGCTCGGGTTCGCCATTCCAGCCACTTTACTAGCAATCTCCCTACTTGGAGCATCAGCACCTTTAACCTCCTGTTCCGTACAGGTTGCAATTTGTCCTGAGGATGAACGGGAAGACGGGGAACCAATGAGAGACTAGCTCTTGGTGTTGGGACAGGCACAGGTCACTCTATTTTCCCATCAGGAAGAAGAATTAACCACAGGCTCAGCCTGCCCCCCTGAACCAGAACAGGGCCTGAAGCCATCCGGCGCTTTTGCGGCCGGCTCCCAAAAAAGCGACTTGTAAAATGGAGCTTCAGGGCACTGCAATTCACAAACCTGCAGAGTTATAAATGATAACTCTCGTCCACAAATATATTGAGGGAAGGCAAAGAAGAGGATTTGAAATCAAGGCAGAATTGCAGGAAACAGATTTCAGGAGGTAGATTCGAATCGCCTTTAAAGCACATGAAAAGCGGCAAAACGTTGACAATGATGCCCTTGGCCAAAAAGGGCGTATGCGTTTTTTCCTGAATATATTCAGGAAAAAACGCATACGCCCTTTTTGGCCAACCAAGCAACCTGGAAAGGCAAATCAGCGCTACAAAGAAGTCTCGCTTCCCATCGGTCAAAAGGGCCATGCTGAAAAAAGTGTCAAAACCAGAAATGCAGGACAGGCCATGGAGAAATGGGAGCCTTGCTACACTGATGGGCGGGATGTACATTGCCAACAGCCACTCTGGAGAAGTGTACGGTGTGTCCTGAAACATCTAAAAAACACAGCTTAGAGAGCATAGGGCACTTCCACGCATGGGGGGATAAAGTGGGAAAATTGAAAATCAGCAAGACACAAGCACCCCAAAGTTTAGGGCTGCTCTGTTGACAAGGACCTCCACTTCCTTCCACCTTAAATATCCCAGGAAAGCGAAAAATGGATAAAAAAGTTGTGGTCCTTAGGTGCAATGGAATATCACTCAGCCATGAAATCAATGTCATAAGGCTAGTAGCAGCATGATGAGTGGATTTAGGTAAGACGATTCTAAGTGAAATAAGTCACACAGAAAAGGACACTTCTCATAAGGTGTCACTTATAGAGGGAATGTAAAAACCGTTACACTTGAACTGAATTACAAAACAGAACAGAGTCACACATGCAGAAAACACACTATGGCTGCTTAACGGGAAAGGTGAGGTGGGGTGATACATAAAACAAGAGTTTCAAATTAGCTCAGATACCGTTCCATAAACCCAATATGGAATAGACAAGACCTACTCCTTGCTCAGAGAACTGGACTCAACACGCCCGATTCACCGCACAAGAATATATCTGACTAGTAATAATCTTAAAACCTATGTATTGATATCTCTCTGTTAGTGTGTCAAGTGGGTGTAAAGCGGCATAAACACAGCCGTGAAAAGCAGCTAAACCCCATTATAAAAATAAATTACTTTTAAAAACCCATGAAACAAAGACAGGGAAAGAGAGAGAAATTCTTACACAATTCGTTCAGGGGCTGTGATGCAACCTGGATTGACCATATCTAGACCCACAGCTGGATGAGACATAAGGGTGGACACTCTTGGGGCTGAGAGGTCTGGTGAGGTTGGGTGAGAAACGCAGACCCTTTAAAGTAATACTGCGTGCTACCCATCGCATGGGTCCCAAATCTCCAGGTTCAAGGGCATCTTCCTACATCGAAAACATGCATGAGAAACCCAGAAGATGGTACACCGTGTGATGGGGAAACGTTTCTAAAACGCACCTCATTTCTCATCTCCTTGTGCTCGGGTTCGCCATTCCAGCCACTTTACTAGCAATCTCCCTACTTGGAGCATCAGCACCTTTAACCTCCTGTTCCGTACAGGTTGCAATTTGTCCTGAGGATGAACGGGAAGACGGGGAACCAATGAGAGACTAGCTCTTGGTGTTGGGACAGGCACAGGTCACTCTATTTTCCCATCAGGAAGAAGAATTAACCACAGGCTCAGCCTGCCCCCCTGAATCAGAACAGGGCCTGAAGCCATCCTGCGCTTTTGCGGCCGGCTCCAAAAAAAGCGACTTGTAAAATGGAGCTTCAGGGCACTGCAATTCACAAACCTGCAGAGTTATAAATGATAACTCTCGTCCACAAATATATTGAGGGAAGGCAAAGAAGAGGATTTGAAATCAAGGCAGAATTGCAGGAAACAGATTTCAGGAGGTAGATTCGAATCGCCTTTAAAGCACATGAAAAGCGGCAAAACGTTGACAATGATGCCCTTGGCCAAAAAGGGCGTATGCGTTTTTTCCTGAATATATTCAGGAAAAAACGCATACGCCCTTTTTGGCCAACCAAGCAACCTGGAAAGGCAAATCAGCGCTACAAAGAAGTCTCGCTTCCCATCGGTCAAAAGGGCCATGCTGAAAAAAGTGTCAAAACCAGAAATGCAGGACAGGCCATGGAGAAATGGGAGCCTTGCTACACTGATGGGCGGGATGTAAATTGCCAACAGCCACTCTGGAGAAGTATACGGTGTGTCCTGAAACATCTAAAAAACACAGCTTAGAGAGCATAGGGCACTTCCACGCATGGGGGGATAAAGTGGGAAAATTGAAAATCAGCAAGACACAAGCACCCCAAAGTTTAGGGCTGCTCTGTTGACAAGGACCTCCACTTCCTTCCACCTTAAATATCCCAGGAAAGCGAAAAATGGATAAAAAAGTTGTGGTCCTTATGTACAATGGAATATCACTCAGCCATGAAATCAATGTCATAAGGCTAGTAGCAGCATGATGAGTGGATTTAGGTAAGACGATTCTAAGTGAAATAAGTCACACAGAAAAGGACACTTCTCATAAGGTGTCACTTATAGAGGGAATGTAAAAACCGTTACACTTGAACTGAATTACAAAACAGAACAGAGTCACACATGCAGAAAACACACTATGGCTGCTTAACGGGAAAGGTGAGGTGGGGTGATACATAAAACAAGAGTTTCAAATTAGCTCAGATACCGTTCCATAAACCCAATATGGAATAGACAAGACCTACTCCTTGCTCAGAGAACTGGACTCAACACGCCCGATTCACCGCACAAAAATATATCTGACTAGTAATAATCTTAAAACCTATGTATTGATATCTCTCTGTTAGTGTGTCAAGTGGGTGAAAAGCGGCATAAACACAGCCGTGAAAAGCAGCTAAACCCCATTATAAAAATAAATTACTTTTAAAAACCCATGAAACAAAGACAGGGAAAGAGAGAGAAATTCTTACACAATTCGTTCAGGGGCTGTGATGCAACCTGGATTGACCATATCTAGACCCACAGCTGGATGAGACATAAGGGTGGACACTCTTGGGGCTGAGAGGTCTGGTGAGGTTGGGTGAGCAAACGCAGACCCTTTAAAGTAATACTGCGTGCTACCCATCGCATGGGTCCCAAATCTCCAGGTTCAAGGGCATCTTCCTACATCGAAAACATGCATGAGAAACCCAGAAGATGGTACACCGTGTGATGGGGAAAGGTTTCTAAAACGCACCTCATTTCTCATCTCCTTGTGCTCGGGTTCGCCATTCCAGCCACTTTACTAGCAATCTCCCTACTTGGAGCATCAGCACCTTTAACCTCCTGTTCCGTACAGGTTGCAATTTGTCCTGAGGATGAACGGGAAGACGGGGAACCAATGAGAGACTAGCTCTTGGTGTTGGGACAGGCACAGGTCACTCTATTTTCCCATCAGGAAGAAGAATTAACCACAGGCTCAGCCTGCCCCCCTGAACCAGAACAGGGCCTGAAGCCATCCGGCGCTTTTGCGGCCGGCTCCCAAAAAACCGACTTGTAAAATGGAGCTTCAGGGCACTGCAATTCACAAACCTGCAGAGTTATAAATGATAACTCTCGTCCACAAATATATTGAGGGAAGGCAAAGAAGAGGATTTGAAATCAAGGCAGAATTGCAGGAAACAGATTTCAGGAGGTAGATTCGAATCGCCTTTAAAGCACATGAAAAGCGGCAAAACGTTGACAATGATGCCCTTGGCCAAAAAGGGCGTATGCGTTTTTTCCTGAATATATTCAGGAAAAAACGCATACGCCCTTTTTGGCCAACCAAGCAACCTGGAAAGCCAAATCAGCGCTACAAAGAAGTCTCGCTTCCCATCGGTCAAAAGGGCCATGCTGAAAAAAGTGTCAAAACCAGAAATGCAGGACAGGCCATGGAGAAATGGGAGCCTTGCTACACTGATGGGCGGGATGTAAATTGCCAACAGCCACTCTGGAGAAGTGTACGGTGTGTCCTGAAACATCTAAAAAACACAGCTTAGAGAGCATAGGGCACTTCCACGCATGGGGGGATAAAGTGGGAAAATTGAAAATCAGCAAGACACAAGCACCCCAAAGTTTAGGGCTGCTCTGTTGACAAGGACCTCCACTTCCTTCCACCTTAAATATCCCAGGAAAGCGAAAAATGGATAAAAAAGTTGTGGTCCTTAGGTACAATGGAATATCACTCAGCCATGAAATCAATGTCATAAGGCTAGTAGCAGCATGATGAGTGGATTTAGGTAAGACGATTCTAAGTGAAATAAGTCACACAGAAAAGGACACTTCTCATAAGGTGTCACTTATAGAGGGAATGTAAAAACCGTTACACTTGAACTGAATTACAAAACAGAACAGAGTCACACATGCAGAAAACACACTATGGCTGCTTAACGGGAAAGGTGAGGTGGGGTGATACATAAAACAAGCGTTTCAAATTAGCTCAGATACCGTTCCATAAACCCAATATGGAATAGACAAGACCTACTCCTTGCTCAGAGAACTGGACTCAACACGCCCGATTCACCGCACAAGAATATATCTGACTAGTAATAATCTTAAAACCTATGTATTGATATCTCTCTGTTAGTGTGTCAAGTGGGTGTAAAGCGGCATAAACACAGCCGTGAAAAGCAGCTAAACCCCATTATAAAAATAAATTACTTTTAAAAACCCATGAAACAAAGACAGGGAAAGAGAGTGAAATTCTTACACAATTCGTTCAGGGGCTGTGATGCAACCTGGATTGACCATATCTAGACCCACAGCTGGATGAGACATAAGGGTGGACACTCTTGGGGCTGAGAGGTTTGGTGAGGTTGGGTGAGCAAACGCAGACCCTTTAAAGTAATACTGCGTGCTACCCATCGCATGGGTCCCAAATCTCCAGGTTCAAGGGCATCTTCCTACATCGAAAACATGCATGAGAAACCCAGAAGATGGTACACCGTGTGATGGGGAAAGGTTTCTAAAACGCACCTCATTTCTCATCTCCTTGTGCTCGGGTTCGCCATTCCAGCCACTTTACTAGCAATCTCCCTACTTGGAGCATCAGCACCTTTAACCTCCTGTTCCGTACATGTTGCAATTTGTCCTGAGGATGAACGGGAAGACGGGAAACCAATGAGAGACTAGCTCTTGGTGTTGGGACAGGCACAGGTCACTCTATTTTCCCATCAGGAAGAAGAATTAACCACAGGCTCAGCCTGCCCCCCTGAACCAGAACAGGGCCTGAAGCCATCCGGCGCTTATGCGTCCAGCTCCCAAAAAAGCAACTTGTAAAATGGAGCTTCAGGGCACTGCAATTCACAAACCTGCAGAGTTATAAATGATAACTCTCGTCCACAAATATATTGAGGGAAGGCAAAGAAGAGGATTTGAAATCAAGGCAGAATTGCAGGAAACAGATTTCAGGAGGTAGATTCGAATCGCCTTTAAAGCACATGAAAAGCGGCAAAACGTTGACAATGATGCCCTTGGCCAAAAAGGGCGTATGCGTTTTTTCCTGAATATATTCAGGAAAAAACGCATACGCCCTTTTTGGCCAGCCAAGCAACCTGGAAAGGCAAATCAGCGCTACAAAGAAGTCTCGCTTCCCATCGGTCAAAAGGGCCATGCTGAAAAAAGTGTCAAAACCAGAAATGCAGGACAGGCCATGGAGAAATGGGAGCCTTGCTACACTGATGGGCGGGATGTACATTGCCAACAGCCACTCTGGAGAAGTGTACGGTGTGTCCTGAAACATCTAAAAAACACACCTTAGAGAGCATAGGGCACTTCCACGCATGGGGGGATAAAGTGGGAAAATTGAAAATCAGCAAGACACAAGCACCCCAAAGTTTAGGGCTGCTCTGTTGACAAGGACCTCCACTTCCTTCCACCTTAAATATCCCAGGAAAGCGAAAAATGGATAAAAAAGTTGTGGTCCTTATGTACAATGGAATATCACTCAGCCATGAAATCAATGTCATAAGGCTAGTAGCAGCATGATGAGTGGATTTAGGTAAGACGATTCTAAGTGAAATAAGTCACACAGAAAAGGACACTTCTCATAAGGTGTCACTTATAGAGGGAATGTAAAAACCGTTACACTTGAACTGAATTACAAAACAGAACAGAGTCACACATGCAGAAAACACACTATGGCTGCTTAACGGGAAAGGTGAGGTGGGGTGATACATAAAACAAGAGTTTCAAATTAGCTCAGATACCGTTCCATAAACCCAATATGGAATAGACAAGACCTACTCCTTGCTCAGAGAACTGGACTCAACACGCCCGATTCACCGCACAAGAATATATCTGACTAGTAATAATCTTAAAACCTATGTATTGATATCTCTCTGTTAGTGTGTCAAGTGGGTGTAAAGCGGCATAAACACAGCCGTGAAAAGCAGCTAAACCCCATTATAAAAATAAATTACTTTTAAAAACCCATGAAACAAAGACAGGGAAAGAGAGAGAAATCCTTACACAATTAGTTCAGGGGCTGTGATGCAACCTGGATTGACCATATCTAGACCCACAGCTGGATGAGACATAAGGGTGGACACTCTTGGGGCTGAGAGGTTTGGTGAGGTTGGGTGAGCAAACGCAAACCCTTTAAAGTAATACTGCGTGCTACCCATCTCATGGGTCCCAAATCTCAAGGTTCAAGGGCATCTTCCTACATCGAAAACATGCATGAGAAACCCAGAAGATGGTACACCGTGTGATGGGGAAAGGTTTCTAAAACGCACCTCATTTCTCATCTCCTTGTGCTCGGGTTCGCCATTCCAGCCACTTTACTAGCAATCTCCCTACTTGGAGCATCAGCACCTTTAACCTCCTGTTCCATACAGGTTGCAATTTGTCCTGAGGATGAACGGGAAGACGGGGAACCAATGAGAGACTAGCTCTTGGTGTTGGGACAGGCACAGGTCACTCTATTTTCCCATCAGGAAGAAGAATTAACCACAGGCTCAGCCTGTCCCCCGGAACCAGAACAGGGCCTGAAGCCATCCGGCGCTTTTGCGGCCAGCTCCCAAAAAAGCGACTTGTAAAATGGAGCTTCAGGGCACTGCAATTCACAAACCTGCAGAGTTATAAATGATAACTCTCGTCCACATATATATTGAGGGAAGGCAAAGAAGAGGATTTGAAATCAAGGCAGAATTGCAGGAAACAGATTTCAGGAGGTAGATTCGAATCGCCTTTAAAGCACATGAAAAGCGGCAAAACGTTGACAATGATGCCCTTGGCCAAAAAGGGCGTATGTGTTTTTTCCTGAATATATTCAGGAAAAAACGCATACTCCCTTTTTGGCCAACCAAGCAACCTGGAAAGGCAAATCAGCGCTACAAAGAAGTCTCGCTTCCCATCGGTCAAAAGGGCCATGCTGAAAAAAGTGTCAAAACCAGAAACGCAGGACAGGCCATGGAGAAATGGGAGCCTTGCTACACTGATGGGCGGGATGTACATTGCCAACAGCCATTCTGGAGAAGTGTACGGTGCGTCCTGAAACATCTAAAAAACACAGCTTAGAGAGCATAGGGCACTTCCACGCATGGAGGGATAAAGTGGGAACATTGAAAATCAGCAAGACACAAGCACCCCAAAGTTTAGGGCTGCTCTGTTGACAAGGACCTCCACTTCATTCCACCTTAAATATCCCAGGAAAGCAAAAAATGGATAAAAAAGTTGTGGTCCTTATGTACAGTGGAATATCACTCAGCCATGAAATCAATGTCATAAGGCTAGTAGCAGCATGATGAGTGGATTTAGGTATGACGATTCTAAGTGAAATAAGTCACACAGAAAAGGACACTTCTCATAAGGTGTCACTTTTAGAGGGAATGTAAAAACCGTTACATTTGAACTGAATTACAAAACAGAACAGAGTCACACATGCAGAAAACACACTATGGCTGCTTAACGGGAAAGGTGAGGTGGGGTGATACATAAAACAAGAGTTTCAAATTAGCTCAGATACCGTTCCATAAACCCAAAATGTAATAGACATGACCTACTCCTTGCTCAGAGAACTGGACTCAACACGCCCTATTCAACACACTAGAATATATCTGACTAGTAATAATCTTAAAACCTATGTATTGATATCTCTCTGTTAGTGTGTCAAGTGTGTGTAAAGCGGCATAAACACAGCCGTGAAAAGCAGCTAAACCCCATTATAAAAATAAATTACTTTTAATAACCCATGAAACAAAGACAGGGAAAGAGAGAGAAATTCTTACACAATTCGTTCAGGGGCTGTGATGCAACCTGGATTGACCATATCTAGACCCACAGCTGGATGAGACATAAGGGTGGACACTCTTGGGGCTGAGAAGTTTGGTGAGGTTGCGTGAACAAAGGCTGACCATTTAAAATAATACAGTGTGCTACCCATCACATGGGTCCCAAAGCTCCAGGTTCAAGGGCATCTTCCTACATCGAAAACATGCATGAGAAACCCAGAAGATGGTACAACGTGTGATGGGGAAAGGTTTCCAAAACGCACCTCATTTTTCATCTCCTTTTGCTCGGGTTCGCAATTTCAGCCACTTTACTAGCAATCTCCCTACTTGGAGCATCAGCACCTTTAACCTCCTGTTCCATACAGGTTGCAATTTGATCTGAGGAAGTACGGGAAGACGGGGAACCAATGAGAGACTAGCTCTTGGTGTTGGGAGAGGCACAGGTCACTCTATTTTCCCATCAGGAAGAAGAATTAACCACAGGCTCAGCCTGCCCCCCGGAACCAGAACAGGGCCTGAAGCCATCCTGCGCTTTTGCGGCCAGCTCCCAAAAAAGCGAGTTGTAAAATGGGGCTTCAGGGCACTGCAATTCACAAACCTGCACAGTTATAAATGATAACTCTCGTCCACAAATATATTGAGGGAAGGCAAAGAAGAGGATTTGAAATCAAGGCAGAATTGCAGGAAACAGATTTCAGGAGGTAGATTCGAATCGCCTTTAAAGCACATGAAACGCAGCAAAACGTTGACAATGATGCCCTTGGCCAAAAAGGGCGTATGCGTTTTTTCCTGAATATATTCAGGAAAAAACGCATACGCCCTTTTTGGCCAACCAAGCAACCTGGAAAGGCAAATCAGCGCTACAAAGAAGTCTCGCTTCCCATCGGTCAAAAGGGCCATGCTGAAAAAAGTGTCAAAACCAGAAATGCAGGACAGGCCATGGAGAAATGGGAGCCTTGCTACACTGATGGGTTGTATGTAAATTGCCAACAGCCACTCTGGAGAAGTGTACGGTGTGTTCTAAAACATCTAAAAAACACAGCTTAGAGAGCATAGGGCACTCCCACGCATGGGGGTATAAAGTGGGAAAATTAAAAATCAGCAAGACACAAGAACCCCAAAGATTAGGGCTGCTCTGTTGACAAGGACCTCCACTTCATTCCACCTTAAAGATCCCAGGAAAGTGAAAAATGGATAAAAAAGTTGTGGTCCTTATGTACAATGGAATATCACTCAGCCATGAAATCAATGTCATAAGGCTAGTAGCGGCATGATGAGTGGATTTAGGTACGACGATTCTAAGTGAAATAAGTCACACAGAAAAGGACACTTCTCATAAGGTGTCACTTATAGAGAAAATGTAAAAACCGTTACACTTGAACTGAATTACAAAACAGAACAGAGTCACACGTGCAGAAAACACACTATGGCTGCTTAACGGGAAAGGTGAGGTGGGGTGATACATAAAACAAGAGTTTCAAATTAGTTCAGATACCGTTCCATAAACCCAATATGGAATAGACAAGACCTACTCCTTGCTCAGAGAACTGGACTCAACACGCCCGATTCACCGCACAAGAATATATCTGACTAGTAATAATCTTAAAACCTATGTATTGATATCTCTCTGTTAGTTTGTCAAGTGGGTGTAAAGCGGCATAAACACAGCCGTGAAAAGCAGCTAAACCCCATTATAAAAATAAATTACTTTTAAAAACCCATGAAACAAAGACAGTGAAAGAGAGAGAAATACTTACACAATTCGTTCAGGGGCTGTGATGCAACCTGGATTGACCATATCTAGACCCACAGCTGGATGAGACATAAGGGTGGACACTCTTGGGGCTGAGAGGTTTGGTGAGGTTGGGTGAGCAAACGCAGACCCTTTAAAGTAATACTGCGTGCTACCCATCGCATGGGTCCCAAATCTCCAGGTTCAAGGGCATCTTCCTACATCGAAAACATGCATGAGAAACCCAGAAGATGGTACACCGTGTGATGGGGAAAGGTTTCTAAAACGCACCTCATTTCTCATATCCTTGTGCTCGGGTTCGCCATTCCAGCCACTTTACTAGCAATCTCCCTCCTTGGAGCATCAGCACCTTTAACCTCCTGTTCCATACAGGTTGCAATTTGTCCTGAGGATGAACGGGAAGACAGGGAACCAATGAGAGATTAGCTCTTGGTGTTGGGACAGGCACAGGTCACTCTATTTTCCCATCAGGAAAAAGAATTAACCACAGGCTCAGCCTGCACACCGGAACCAGAAAAGGGCCTGAAGCCATCCTGCGCTTTTGAGGCCACCTCCCAAAAAAGCGAGTTGTAAAATGGAGCTTCAGGGCACTGCAATTCACAAACCTGCACAGTTATAAATGATAACTCTCATCCACAAATATATTGAGGGAAGGCAAAGAAGAGGATTTGAAATCAAGGCAGAATTGCAGGAAACAGATTTCAGGAGGTAGATTCGAATCGCCTTTAAAGCACATGAAAAGCAGCAAAACGTTGACAATGATGCCCTTGGCCAAAAAGGGCGTATGCGTTTTTTCCTGAATATATTCAGGAAAAAACGCATACGCCCTTTTTGGCCAACCAAGCAACCTGGAAAGGCAAATCAGCGCTACAAAGAAGTCTCGCTTCCCATCGGTCAAAAGGGCCATGCTGAAAAAAGTGTCAAAACCAAAAATGCAGGACAGGCCATGGAGAAATGGGAGCCTTGCTACACTGATGGGCGGGATGTAAATTGCCAACAGCCACTCTGGAGAAGTTTACGGTGTGTTCTGAAACATCTAAAAAACACAGCTTATAGAGCATAGGGCACTCCCACGCATGGGGGTATAAAGTGGGAAAATTAAAAATCAGCAAGACACAAGAAACCCAAAGTTTAGGGCTGCTCTGTTGACAAGGACCTCCACTTCATTCCACCTTAAATATCCCAGGAAAGCAAAAAATGGATAAAAAAGTTGTGGTCCTTATGTACAATGGAATATCACTCAGCCATGAAATCAATGTCATAAGGCTAGTAGCGGCATGATGAGTGGATTTTGGTACGACGATTCTATGTGAAATAAGTCACACAGAAGAGGACACTTCTCATAAGGTGTCACTTATAGAGGGAATATAAAAACCGTTACACTTGAACTGAATTACAAAACAGAACACAGTCACACATGCAGAAAATACACTATGGCTGCTTAACGGGAAAGGTGAGGTGGGGTGATACATAAAACAAGAGTTTCAAATTAGCTCAGATACCGTTCCATAAACCCAATATGTAATAGACAAGACCTACTCCTTGCTCAGAGAACTGGACTCAACACGCCCGATTCACCGCACAAGAATATAACTGACTAGTAATAATGTTAAAACCTATGTATTGATATCTCTCTGTTAGTGTGTCAAGTGGGTGTAAAGCGGCATAAACACAGCCGTGAAAAGCAGCTAAACCCCATTATAAAAATAAATTACTTTTAAAAACCCATGAAACAAAGACAGTGAAAGAGAGAGAAATTCTTACACAATTCGTTCAGGGGCTGTGATGCAACCTGGATTGACCATATGTAGACCCACAGCTGGATGAGACATAAGGGTGGACACTCTTGGGGCTGAGAGGTTTGGTGAGGTTGGGTGAGCAAACGCAGACCCTTTAAAGTAATACTGCGTGCTACCCATCGCATGGGTCCCAAATCTCCAGGTTCAAGGGCATCTTCCTACATCGAAAACATGCATGAGAAACCCAGAAGATGGTACACCGTGTGATGGGGAAAGGTTTCTAAAACGCACCTCATTTCTCATCTCCTTGTGCTCGGGTTCGCCATTCCAGCCACTTTACTAGCAATCTCCCTACTTGGAGCATCAGCACCTTTAACCTCCTGTTCCATACAGGTTGCAATTTGTCCTGAGGATGAACGGGAAGACGGGGAACCAATGAGAGACTAGCTCTTGGTGTTGGGACAGGCACAGGTCACTCTATTTTCCCATCAGGAAGAAGAATTAACCACAGGCTCAGCCTGCCCCCCGGAACCAGAACAGGGCCTGAAGCCATCCTGCGCATTTGCGGCCAGCTCCCAAAAAAGCGAGTTGTAAAATGGAGCTTCAGGGCACTGCAATTCACAAACCTGCACAGTTATAAATGATAACTCTCGTCCACAAATATATTGAGGGAAGGCAAAGAAGAGGATTTGAAATCAAGGCAGAATTGCAGGAAACAGATTTCAGGAGGTAGATTCGAATCGCCTTTAAAGCACATGAAAAGCAGGAAAACGTTGACAATGATGCCCTTGGCCAAAAACGGCGTATGCGTTTTTTCCTGAATATATTCAGGAAAAAACGCATACGCCCTTTTTGGCCAACCAAGCAACCTGGAAAGGCAAATCAGCGCTACAAAGAAGTCTCGCTTCCCATCGGTCAAAAGGGCCATGCTGAAAAAAGTGTCAAAACCAGAAATGCAGGACAGGCCATGGAGCAATGGGGGCCTTGCTACACTGATGGGCGGGATGTAAATTGCCAACCGCCACTCTGGAGAAGTGTACGGTGTGTTCTGAAACATCTAAAAAACACAGCTTAGAGAGCATAGGGCACTTCCACGCATGGGGGTATAAAGTGGGAAAATTAAAAATCAGCAAGACACAAGAACCCCAAAGTTTAGGGCTGCTCTGTTGACAAGGACCTCCACTTCATTCCACCTTAAATATCCCAGGAAAGCGAAAAATGGATAAAAAAGTTGTGTTCCTTATGTACAATGGAATATCACTCAGCCATGAAATCAATGTCATAAGGCTAGTAGCGGCATGATGAGTGGATTTAGGTACGACGATTCTAAGTGAAATAAGTCACACAGAAAAGGACACTTCTCATAAGGTGTCACTTATAGAGGGAATGTAAAAGCCGTTACACTTGAACTGAATTACAAAACAGAACAGAGTCACACATGCAGAAAACACACTATGGCTGCTTAACGGGAAAGGTGAGGTGGGGTGATACATAAAACAAGAGTTTCAAATTAGCTCAGATACCGTTCCATAAACCCAATATGTAATAGACAAGACCTACTCCAAGCTCAGAGAACTGGACTCAACACGCCCGATTCACCGCACAAGAATATATCTGACTAGTAATAATCTTAAAACCTATGTATTGATATCTCTCTGTTAGTGTGTCAAGTGGGTGTAAAGCGGCATAAACACAGCCGTGAAAAGCAGCTAAACCCCATTATAAAAATAAATTACTTTTAAAAACCCAGGAAACAAAGACAGGGAAAGAGAGAGAAATTCTTACACAATTCGTTCAGGGGCTGTGATGCAACCTGGATTGACCATATCTAGACCCACAGCTGGATGAGACATAAGGGTGGACACTCTTGGGGCTGAGAGGTTTGGTGAGGTTGGGTGAGCAAACGCAGACCCTTTAAAGTACTACTGCGTGCTACCCATCGCATGGGTCCCAAATCTCCAGGTTCAAGGGCATCTTCCTACATCGTAAACATGCATGAGAAACCCAGAAGATGGTACACCGTGTGATGGGGAAAGGTTTCTACAACGCACCTCATTTCTCATCTCCTTGTGCTCGGGTTCGCCATTCCAGCCACTTTACTAGCAATCTCCCTACTTGGAGCATCAGCACCTTTAACCTCCTGTTCCATACAGGTTGCAAATTGTCCTGAGGATGAATGGGAAGACGGGGAACCAATGAGAGATTAGCTCTTGGTGTTGGGACAGGCACAGGTCACTCTATTTTCCCATCAGGAAAAAGAATTAACCACAGGCTCAGCCTGCACCCCGGAACCAGAACAGGGCCTGAAGCCATCCTGCGCTTTTGCGGCCAGCTCCCAAAAAAGCGAGTTGTAAAATGGAGCTTCAGGGAACTGCAATTCACAAACCTGCAGAGTTATAAATGATAACTCTCGTCCACAAATATATTGAGGGAAGGCAAAGAAGAGGATTTGAAATCAAGGTAGAATTGCAGGAAACAGATTTCAGGAGGTAGATTCGAATCGCCTTTAAAGCACATGAAAAGCAGCAAAACGTTGACAATGATGCCCTTGGCCAAAAAGGGCGTATGCGTTTTTTCCTGAATATATTCAGGAAAAAACGCATACGCCCTTTTTGGCCAACCAAGCAACCTGGAAAGGCAAATCAGCGCTACAAAGAAGTCTCGCTTCCCATCGGTCAAAAGGGACATGCTGAAAAAAGTGTCAAAACCAGAAATGCAGGACAGGCCATGGAGAAATGGGAGCCTTGCTACACTGATGGGTGTTATGTAAATTGCCAACAGCCACTCTGGAGAAGTGTACGGTGTGTTCTGAAACATCTAAAAAACACAGCTTAGAGAGCATAGGGCACTTCCACGCATGGGGGTATAAAGTGGGAAAATTAAAAATCAGCAAGACACAAGAACCCCAAAGTTTAGGGCTGCTCTGTTGACAAGGACCTCCACTTCATTCCACCTTAAATATCCCAGGAAAGCAAAAAATGGATAAAAAAGTTGTGGTCCTTATGTACATTGGAATATCACTCAGCCATGAAATCAATGTCATAAGGCTAGTAGCGGCATGATGAGTGGATTTTGGTACGACGATTCTAAGTGAAATAAGTCACACAGAAAAGGACACTTCTCATAAGGTGTCACTTATAGAGGGAATGTAAAAACCGTTACACTTGAACTGAATTACAAAACAGAACAGAGTCACACATGCAGAAAATACACTATGGCTGCTTAACGGGAAAGGTGAGGTGGGGTGATACATAAAACAAGAGTTTCAAATTAGCTCAGATACCGTTCCATAAACCCAATATGTAATAGACAAGACCTACTCCTTGCTCAGAGAACTGGACTCAACACGCCCGATTCACCGCACAAGAATATAACTGAATAGTAATAATCTTAAAACCTATGTATTGATATCTCTCTGTTAGTGTGTCAAGTGGGTGTAAAGCGGCATAAACACAGCCGTGAAAAGCAGCTAAACCCCATTATAAAAAAAATTACTTTTAAAAACCCAGGAAACAAAGACAGGGAAAGAGAGAGAAATTCTTACACAATTCGTTCAGGGGCTGTGATGCAACCTGGATTGACCATATGTAGACCCACAGCTGGATGAGACATAAGGGTGGACACTCTTGGGGCTGAGAGGTTGGGTGAGCAAACGCAGACCCTTTAAAGTAATACTGCGTGCTACCCATCGCATGGGTCCCAAATCTCCAGGTTCAAGGGCATCTTCCTACATCGAAAACATGCATGAGAAACCCAGAAGATGGTACACCGTGTGATGGGGAAAGGTTTCTAAAACGCACCTCATTTCTCATCTCCTTTTGCTCGGGTTCGCCATTCCAGCCACTTTACTAGCAATCTCCCTACTTGGAGCATCAGCACCTTTAACCTCCTGTTCCATACAGGTTGCAATTTGTCCTGAGGATGAACGGGAAGACGGGGAACCAATGAGAGACTAGCTCTTGGTGTTGGGACAGGCACAGGTCACTCTATTTTCCCATCAGGAAGAAGAATTAACCACAGGCTCAGCCTGCCCCCCGGAACCAGAACAGGGCCTGAAGCCATCCGGCGCATTTGCGGCCAGCTCCCAAAAAAGCGAGTTGTAAAATGGAGCTTCAGGGCACTGCAATTCACAAACCTGCACAGTTATAAATGATAACTCTCGTCCACAAATATATTGAGGGAAGGCAAAGAAGAGGATTTGAAATCAAGGCAGAATTGCAGGAAACAGATTTCAGGAGGTAGATTCGAATCGCCTTTAAAGCACATGAAAAGCAGGAAAACGTTGACAATGATGCCCTTGGCCAAAAACGGCGTATGCGTTTTTTCCTGAATATATTCAGGAAAAAACGCATACGCCCTTTTTGGCCAACCAAGCAACCTGGAAAGGCAAATCAGCGCTACAAAGAAGTCTCGCTTCCCATCGGTCAAAAGGGCCATGCTGAAAAAAGTGTCAAAACCAGAAATGCAGGACAGGCCATGGAGAAATGGGGGCCTTGCTACACTGATGGGCGGGATGTAAATTGCCAACAGCCACTCTGGAGAAGTGTACGGTGTGTTCTGAAACATCTAAAAAACACAGCTTAGAGAGCATAGGGCACTTCCACGCATGGGGGTATAAAGTGGGAAAATTAAAAATCAGCAAGACACAAGAACCCCAAAGTTTAGGGCTGCTCTGTTGACAAGGACCTCCACTTCATTCCACCTTAAATATCCCAGGAAAGCGAAAAATGGATAAAAAAGTTGTGTTCCTTATGTACAATGGAATATCACTCAGCCATGAAATCAATGTCATAAGGCTAGTAGCGGCATGATGAGTGGATTTAGGTACGACGATTCTAAGTGAAATAAGTCACACAGAAAAGGACACTTCTCATAAGTTGTCACTTATAGAGGGAATGTAAAAGCCGTTACACTTGAACTGAATTACAAAACAGAACAGAGTCACACATGCAGAAAACACACTATGGCTGCTTAACGGGAAAGGTGAGGTGGGGTGATACATAAAACAAGAGTTTCAAATTAGCTCAGATACCGTTCCATAAACCCAATATGTAATAGACAAGACCTACTCCAAGCTCAGAGAACTGGACTCAACACGCCCGATTCACCGCACAAGAATATATCTGACTAGTAATAATCTTAAAACCTATGTATTGATATCTCTCTGTTAGTGTGTCAAGTGGGTGTAAAGCGGCATAAACACAGCCGTGAAAAGCAGCTAAACCCCATTATAAAAATAAATTACTTTTAAAAACCCAGGAAACAAAGACAGGGAAAGAGAGAGAAATTCTTACACAATTCGTTCAGGGGCTGTGATGCAACCTGGATTGACCATATCTAGACCCACAGCTGGATGAGACATAAGGGTGGACACTCTTGGGGCTGAGAGGTTTGGTGAGGTTGGGTGAGCAAACGCAGACCCTTTAAAGTACTACTGCGTGCTACCCATCGCATGGGTCCCAAATCTCCAGGTTCAAGGGCATCTTCCTACATCGTAAACATGCATGAGAAACCCAGAAGATGGTACACCGTGTGATGGGGAAAGGTTTCTACAACGCACCTCATTTCTCATCTCCTTGTGCTCGGGTTCGCCATTCCAGCCACTTTACTAGCAATCTCCCTACTTGGAGCATCAGCACCTTTAACCTCCTGTTCCATACAGCTTGCAATTTGTCCTGAGGATGAACGGGAAGACGGGGAACCAATGAGAGACTAGCTCTTGGTGTTGGGACAGGCACAGGTCACTCTATTTTCACATCAGGAAGAAGAATTAACCACAGGCTCAGCCTGCACCCCGGAACCAGAACAGGGCCTGAAGCCATCCTGCGCTTTTGCGGCCAGCTCCCAAAAAAGCGAGTTGTAAAATGGAGCTTCAGGGAACTGCAATTCACAAACCTGCAGAGTTATAAATGATAACTCTCGTCCACAAATATATTGAGGGAAGGCAAAGAAGAGGATTTGAAATCAAGGTAGAATTGCAGGAAACAGATTTCAGGAGGTAGATTCGAATCGCCTTTAAAGCACATGAAAAGCAGCAAAACGTTGACAATGATGCCCTTGGCCAAAAAGGGCGTATGCGTTTTTTCCTGAATATATTCAGGAAAAAACGCATACGCCCTTTTTGGCCAACCAAGCAACCTGGAAAGGCAAATCAGCGCTACAAAGAAGTCTCGCTTCCCATCGGTCAAAAGGGACATGCTGAAAAAAGTGTCAAAACCAGAAATGCAGGACAGGCCATGGAGAAATGGGAGCCTTGCTACACTGATGGGTGTTATGTAAATTGCCAACAGCCACTCTGGAGAAGTGTACGGTGTGTTCTGAAACATCTAAAAAACACAGCTTAGAGAGCATAGGGCACTTCCACGCATGGGGGTATAAAGTGGGAAAATTAAAAATCAGCAAGACACAAGAACCCCAAAGTTTAGGGCTGCTCTGTTGACAAGGACCTCCACTTCATTCCACCTTAAATATCCCAGGAAAGCGAAAAATGGATAAAAAAGTTGTGTTCCTTATGTACAATGGAATATCACTCAGCCATGAAATCAATGTCATAAGGCTAGTAGCGGCATGATGAGTGGATTTAGGTACGACGATTCTAAGTGAAATAAGTCACACAGAAAAGGACACTTCTCATAAGGTGTCACTTATAGAGGGAATGTAAAAGCCGTTACACTTGAACTGAATTACAAAACAGAACAGAGTCACACATGCAGAAAACACACTATGGCTGCTTAACGGGAAAGGTGAGGTGGGGTGATACATAAAACAAGAGTTTCAAATTAGCTCAGATACCGTTCCATAAACCCAATATGTAATAGACAAGACCTACTCCAAGCTCAGAGAACTGGACTCAACACGCCCGATTCACCGCACAAGAATATATCTGACTAGTAATAATCTTAAAACCTATGTATTGATATCTCTCTGTTAGTGTGTCAAGTGGGTGTAAAGCGGCATAAACACAGCCGTGAAAAGCAGCTAAACCCCATTATAAAAATAAATTACTTTTAAAAACCCAGGAAACAAAGACAGGGAAAGAGAGAGAAATTCTTACACAATTCGTTCAGGGGCTGTGATGCAACCTGGATTGACCATATCTAGACCCACAGCTGGATGAGACATAAGGGTGGACACTCTTGGGGCTGAGAGGTTTGGTGAGGTTGGGTGAGCAAACGCAGACCCTTTAAAGTACTACTGCGTGCTACCCATCGCATGGGTCCCAAATCTCCAGGTTCAAGGGCATCTTCCTACATCGTAAACATGCATGAGAAACCCAGAAGATGGTACACCGTGTGATGGGGAAAGGTTTCTACAACGCACCTCATTTCTCATCTCCTTGTGCTCGGGTTCGCCATTCCAGCCACTTTACTAGCAATCTCCCTACTTGGAGCATCAGCACCTTTAACCTCCTGTTCCATACAGGTTGCAAATTGTCCTGAGGATGAATGGGAAGACGGGGAACCAATGAGAGATTAGCTCTTGGTGTTGGGACAGGCACAGGTCACTCTATTTTCCCATCAGGAAAAAGAATTAACCACAGGCTCAGCCTGCACCCCGGAACCAGAACAGGGCCTGAAGCCATCCTGCGCTTTTGCGGCCAGCTCCCAAAAAAGCGAGTTGTAAAATGGAGCTTCAGGGAACTGCAATTCACAAACCTGCAGAGTTATAAATGATAACTCTCGTCCACAAATATATTGAGGGAAGGCAAAGAAGAGGATTTGAAATCAAGGTAGAATTGCAGGAAACAGATTTCAGGAGGTAGATTCGAATCGCCTTTAAAGCACATGAAAAGCAGCAAAACGTTGACAATGATGCCCTTGGCCAAAAAGGGCGTATGCGTTTTTTCCTGAATATATTCAGGAAAAAACGCATACGCCCTTTTTGGCCAACCAAGCAACCTGGAAAGGCAAATCAGCGCTACAAAGAAGTCTCGCTTCCCATCGGTCAAAAGGGACATGCTGAAAAAAGTGTCAAAACCAGAAATGCAGGACAGGCCATGGAGAAATGGGAGCCTTGCTACACTGATGGGTGTTATGTAAATTGCCAACAGCCACTCTGGAGAAGTGTACGGTGTGTTCTGAAACATCTAAAAAACACAGCTTAGAGAGCATAGGGCACTTCCACGCATGGGGGTATAAAGTGGGAAAATTAAAAATCAGCAAGACACAAGAACCCCAAAGTTTAGGGCTGCTCTGTTGACAAGGACCTCCACTTCATTCCACCTTAAATATCCCAGGAAAGCAAAAAATGGATAAAAAAGTTGTGGTCCTTATGTACAATGGAATATCACTCAGCCATGAAATCAATGTCATAAGGCTAGTAGCGGCATGATGAGTGGATTTTGGTACGACGATTCTAAGTGAAATAAGTCACACAGAAAAGGACACTTCTCATAAGGTGTCACTTATAGAGGGAATGTAAAAACCGTTACACTTGAACTGAATTACAAAACAGAACAGAGTCACACATGCAGAAAATACACTATGGCTGCTTAACGGGAAAGGTGAGGTGGGGTGATACATAAAACAAGAGTTTCAAATTAGCTCAGATACCGTTCCATAAACCCAATATGTAATAGACAAGACCTACTCCTTGCTCAGAGAACTGGACTCAACACGCCCGATTCACCGCACAAGAATATAACTGACTAGTAATAATCTTAAAACCTATGTATTGATATCTCTCTGTTAGTGTGTCAAGTGGGTGTAAAGCGGCATAAACACAGCCGTGAAAAGCAGCTAAACCCCATTATAAAAAAAATTACTTTTAAAAACCCAGGAAACAAAGACAGGGAAAGAGAGAGAAATTCTTACACAATTCGTTCAGGGGCTGTGATGCAACCTGGATTGACCATATGTAGACCCACAGCTGGATGAGACATAAGGGTGGACACTCTTGGGGCTGAGAGGTTGGGTGAGCAAACGCAGACCCTTTAAAGTAATACTGCGTGCTACCCATCGCATGGGTCCCAAATCTCCAGGTTCAAGGGCATCTTCCTACATCGAAAACATGCATGAGAAACCCAGAAGATGGTACACCGTGTGATGGGGAAAGGTTTCTAAAACGCACCTCATTTCTCATCTCCTTTTGCTCGGGTTCGCCATTCCAGCCACTTTACTAGCAATCTCCCTACTTGGAGCATCAGCACCTTTAACCTCCTGTTCCATACAGGTTGCAATTTGTCCTGAGGATGAACGGGAAGACGGGGAACCAATGAGAGACTAGCTCTTGGTGTTGGGACAGGCACAGGTCACTCTATTTTCCCATCAGGAAGAAGAATTAACCACAGGCTCAGCCTGCCCCCCGGAACCAGAACAGGGCCTGAAGCCATCCGGCGCATTTGCGGCCAGCTCCCAAAAAAGCGAGTTGTAAAATGGAGCTTCAGGGCACTGCAATTCACAAACCTGCACAGTTATAAATGATAACTCTCGTCCACAAATATATTGAGGGAAGGCAAAGAAGAGGATTTGAAATCAAGGCAGAATTGCAGGAAACAGATTTCAGGAGGTAGATTCGAATCGCCTTTAAAGCACATGAAAAGCAGGAAAACGTTGACAATGATGCCCTTGGCCAAAAACGGCGTATGCGTTTTTTCCTGAATATATTCAGGAAAAAACGCATACGCCCTTTTTGGCCAACCAAGCAACCTGGAAAGGCAAATCAGCGCTACAAAGAAGTCTCGCTTCCCATCGGTCAAAAGGGCCATGCTGAAAAAAGTGTCAAAACCAGAAATGCAGGACAGGCCATGGAGAAATGGGGGCCTTGCTACACTGATGGGCGGGATGTAAATTGCCAACAGCCACTCTGGAGAAGTGTACGGTGTGTTCTGAAACATCTAAAAAACACAGCTTAGAGAGCATAGGGCACTTCCACGCATGGGGGTATAAAGTGGGAAAATTAAAAATCAGCAAGACACAAGAACCCCAAAGTTTAGGGCTGCTCTGTTGACAAGGACCTCCACTTCATTCCACCTTAAATATCCCAGGAAAGCGAAAAATGGATAAAAAAGTTGTGTTCCTTATGTACAATGGAATATCACTCAGCCATGAAATCAATGTCATAAGGCTAGTAGCGGCATGATGAGTGGATTTAGGTACGACGATTCTAAGTGAAATAAGTCACACAGAAAAGGACACTTCTCATAAGTTGTCACTTATAGAGGGAATGTAAAAGCCGTTACACTTGAACTGAATTACAAAACAGAACAGAGTCACACATGCAGAAAACACACTATGGCTGCTTAACGGGAAAGGTGAGGTGGGGTGATACATAAAACAAGAGTTTCAAATTAGCTCAGATACCGTTCCATAAACCCAATATGTAATAGACAAGACCTACTCCAAGCTCAGAGAACTGGACTCAACACGCCCGATTCACCGCACAAGAATATATCTGACTAGTAATAATCTTAAAACCTATGTATTGATATCTCTCTGTTAGTGTGTCAAGTGGGTGTAAAGCGGCATAAACACAGCCGTGAAAAGCAGCTAAACCCCATTATAAAAATAAATTACTTTTAAAAACCCAGGAAACAAAGACAGGGAAAGAGAGAGAAATTCTTACACAATTCGTTCAGGGGCTGTGATGCAACCTGGATTGACCATATCTAGACCCACAGCTGGATGAGACATAAGGGTGGACACTCTTGGGGCTGAGAGGTTTGGTGAGGTTGGGTGAGCAAACGCAGACCCTTTAAAGTACTACTGCGTGCTACCCATCGCATGGGTCCCAAATCTCCAGGTTCAAGGGCATCTTCCTACATCGTAAACATGCATGAGAAACCCAGAAGATGGTACACCGTGTGATGGGGAAAGGTTTCTACAACGCACCTCATTTCTCATCTCCTTGTGCTCGGGTTCGCCATTCCAGCCACTTTACTAGCAATCTCCCTACTTGGAGCATCAGCACCTTTAACCTCCTGTTCCATACAGCTTGCAATTTGTCCTGAGGATGAACGGGAAGACGGGGAACCAATGAGAGACTAGCTCTTGGTGTTGGGACAGGCACAGGTCACTCTATTTTCACATCAGGAAGAAGAATTAACCACAGGCTCAGCCTGCACCCCGGAACCAGAACAGGGCCTGAAGCCATCCTGCGCTTTTGCGGCCAGCTCCCAAAAAAGCGAGTTGTAAAATGGAGCTTCAGGGAACTGCAATTCACAAACCTGCAGAGTTATAAATGATAACTCTCGTCCACAAATATATTGAGGGAAGGCAAAGAAGAGGATTTGAAATCAAGGCAGAATTGCAGGAAACAGATTTCAGGAGGTAGATTCGAATCGCCTTTAAAGCACATGAAAAGCAGCAAAACGTTGACAATGATGCCCTTGGCCAAAAAGGGCGTATGCGTTTTTTCCTGAATATATTCAGGAAAAAACGCATACGCCCTTTTTGGCCAACCAAGCAACCTGGAAAGGCAAATCAGCGCTACAAAGAAGTCTCGCTTCCCATCGGTCAAAAGGGACATGCTGAAAAAAGTGTCAAAACCAGAAATGCAGGACAGGCCATGGAGAAATGGGAGCCTTGCTACACTGATGGGTGTTATGTAAATTGCCAACAGCCACTCTGGAGAAGTGTACGGTGTGTTCTGAAACATCTAAAAAACACAGCTTAGAGAGCATAGGGCACTTCCACGCATGGGGGTATAAAGTGGGAAAATTAAAAATCAGCAAGACACAAGAACCCCAAAGTTTAGGGCTGCTCTGTTGACAAGGACCTCCACTTCATTCCACCTTAAATATCCCAGGAAAGCGAAAAATGGATAAAAAAGTTGTGTTCCTTATGTACAATGGAATATCACTCAGCCATGAAATCAATGTCATAAGGCTAGTAGCGGCATGATGAGTGGATTTAGGTACGACGATTCTAAGTGAAATAAGTCACACAGAAAAGGACACTTCTCATAAGGTGTCACTTATAGAGGGAATGTAAAAGCCGTTACACTTGAACTGAATTACAAAACAGAACAGAGTCACACATGCAGAAAACACACTATGGCTGCTTAACGGGAAAGGTGAGGTGGGGTGATACATAAAACAAGAGTTTCAAATTAGCTCAGATACCGTTCCATAAACCCAATATGTAATAGACAAGACCTACTCCAAGCTCAGAGAACTGGACTCAACACGCCCGATTCACCGCACAAGAATATATCTGACTAGTAATAATCTTAAAACCTATGTATTGATATCTCTCTGTTAGTGTGTCAAGTGGGTGTAAAGCGGCATAAACACAGCCGTGAAAAGCAGCTAAACCCCATTATAAAAATAAATTACTTTTAAAAACCCAGGAAACAAAGACAGGGAAAGAGAGAGAAATTCTTACACAATTCGTTCAGGGGCTGTGATGCAACCTGGATTGACCATATCTAGACCCACAGCTGGATGAGACATAAGGGTGGACACTCTTGGGGCTGAGAGGTTTGGTGAGGTTGGGTGAGCAAACGCAGACCCTTTAAAGTACTACTGCGTGCTACCCATCGCATGGGTCCCAAATCTCCAGGTTCAAGGGCATCTTCCTACATCGTAAACATGCATGAGAAACCCAGAAGATGGTACACCGTGTGATGGGGAAAGGTTTCTACAACGCACCTCATTTCTCATCTCCTTGTGCTCGGGTTCGCCATTCCAGCCACTTTACTAGCAATCTCCCTACTTGGAGCATCAGCACCTTTAACCTCCTGTTCCATACAGGTTGCAAATTGTCCTGAGGATGAATGGGAAGACGGGGAACCAATGAGAGATTAGCTCTTGGTGTTGGGACAGGCACAGGTCACTCTATTTTCCCATCAGGAAAAAGAATTAACCACAGGCTCAGCCTGCACCCCGGAACCAGAACAGGGCCTGAAGCCATCCTGCGCTTTTGCGGCCAGCTCCCAAAAAAGCGAGTTGTAAAATGGAGCTTCAGGGAACTGCAATTCACAAACCTGCAGAGTTATAAATGATAACTCTCGTCCACAAATATATTGAGGGAAGGCAAAGAAGAGGATTTGAAATCAAGGTAGAATTGCAGGAAACAGATTTCAGGAGGTAGATTCGAATCGCCTTTAAAGCACATGAAAAGCAGCAAAACGTTGACAATGATGCCCTTGGCCAAAAAGGGCGTATGCGTTTTTTCCTGAATATATTCAGGAAAAAACGCATACGCCCTTTTTGGCCAACCAAGCAACCTGGAAAGGCAAATCAGCGCTACAAAGAAGTCTCGCTTCCCATCGGTCAAAAGGGACATGCTGAAAAAAGTGTCAAAACCAGAAATGCAGGACAGGCCATGGAGAAATGGGAGCCTTGCTACACTGATGGGTGTTATGTAAATTGCCAACAGCCACTCTGGAGAAGTGTACGGTGTGTTCTGAAACATCTAAAAAACACAGCTTAGAGAGCATAGGGCACTTCCACGCATGGGGGTATAAAGTGGGAAAATTAAAAATCAGCAAGACACAAGAACCCCAAAGTTTAGGGCTGCTCTGTTGACAAGGACCTCCACTTCATTCCACCTTAAATATCCCAGGAAAGCAAAAAATGGATAAAAAAGTTGTGGTCCTTATGTACAATGGAATATCACTCAGCCATGAAATCAATGTCATAAGGCTAGTAGCGGCATGATGAGTGGATTTTGGTACGACGATTCTAAGTGAAATAAGTCACACAGAAAAGGACACTTCTCATAAGGTGTCACTTATAGAGGGAATGTAAAAACCGTTACACTTGAACTGAATTACAAAACAGAACAGAGTCACACATGCAGAAAATACACTATGGCTGCTTAACGGGAAAGGTGAGGTGGGGTGATACATAAAACAAGAGTTTCAAATTAGCTCAGATACCGTTCCATAAACCCAATATGTAATAGACAAGACCTACTCCTTGCTCAGAGAACTGGACTCAACACGCCCGATTCACCGCACAAGAATATAACTGACTAGTAATAATCTTAAAACCTATGTATTGATATCTCTCTGTTAGTGTGTCAAGTGGGTGTAAAGCGGCATAAACACAGCCGTGAAAAGCAGCTAAACCCCATTATAAAAAAAATTACTTTTAAAAACCCAGGAAACAAAGACAGGGAAAGAGAGAGAAATTCTTACACAATTCGTTCAGGGGCTGTGATGCAACCTGGATTGACCATATGTAGACCCACAGCTGGATGAGACATAAGGGTGGACACTCTTGGGGCTGAGAGGTTGGGTGAGCAAACGCAGACCCTTTAAAGTAATACTGCGTGCTACCCATCGCATGGGTCCCAAATCTCCAGGTTCAAGGGCATCTTCCTACATCGAAAACATGCATGAGAAACCCAGAAGATGGTACACCGTGTGATGGGGAAAGGTTTCTAAAACGCACCTCATTTCTCATCTCCTTTTGCTCGGGTTCGCCATTCCAGCCACTTTACTAGCAATCTCCCTACTTGGAGCATCAGCACCTTTAACCTCCTGTTCCATACAGGTTGCAATTTGTCCTGAGGATGAACGGGAAGACGGGGAACCAATGAGAGACTAGCTCTTGGTGTTGGGACAGGCACAGGTCACTCTATTTTCCCATCAGGAAGAAGAATTAACCACAGGCTCAGCCTGCCCCCCGGAACCAGAACAGGGCCTGAAGCCATCCGGCGCATTTGCGGCCAGCTCCCAAAAAAGCGAGTTGTAAAATGGAGCTTCAGGGCACTGCAATTCACAAACCTGCACAGTTATAAATGATAACTCTCGTCCACAAATATATTGAGGGAAGGCAAAGAAGAGGATTTGAAATCAAGGCAGAATTGCAGGAAACAGATTTCAGGAGGTAGATTCGAATCGCCTTTAAAGCACATGAAAAGCAGGAAAACGTTGACAATGATGCCCTTGGCCAAAAACGGCATATGCGTTTTTTCCTGAATATATTCAGGAAAAAACGCATACGCCCTTTTTGGCCAACCAAGCAACCTGGAAAGGCAAATCAGCGCTACAAAGAAGTCTCGCTTCCCATCGGTCAAAAGGGCCATGCTGAAAAAAGTGTCAAAACCAGAAATGCAGGACAGGCCATGGAGAAATGGGGGCCTTGCTACACTGATGGGCGGGATGTAAATTGCCAACAGCCACTCTGGAGAAGTGTACGGTGTGTTCTGAAACATCTAAAAAACACAGCTTAGAGAGCATAGGGCACTTCCACGCATGGGGGTATAAAGTGGGAAAATTAAAAATCAGCAAGACACAAGAACCCCAAAGTTTAGGGCTGCTCTGTTGACAAGGACCTCCACTTCATTCCACCTTAAATATCCCAGGAAAGCGAAAAATGGATAAAAAAGTTGTGTTCCTTATGTACAATGGAATATCACTCAGCCATGAAATCAATGTCATAAGGCTAGTAGCGGCATGATGAGTGGATTTAGGTACGACGATTCTAAGTGAAATAAGTCACACAGAAAAGGACACTTCTCATAAGTTGTCACTTATAGAGGGAATGTAAAAGCCGTTACACTTGAACTGAATTACAAAACAGAACAGAGTCACACATGCAGAAAACACACTATGGCTGCTTAACGGGAAAGGTGAGGTGGGGTGATACATAAAACAAGAGTTTCAAATTAGCTCAGATACCGTTCCATAAACCCAATATGTAATAGACAAGACCTACTCCAAGCTCAGAGAACTGGACTCAACACGCCCGATTCACCGCACAAGAATATATCTGACTAGTAATAATCTTAAAACCTATGTATTGATATCTCTCTGTTAGTGTGTCAAGTGGGTGTAAAGCGGCATAAACACAGCCGTGAAAAGCAGCTAAACCCCATTATAAAAATAAATTACTTTTAAAAACCCAGGAAACAAAGACAGGGAAAGAGAGAGAAATTCTTACACAATTCGTTCAGGGGCTGTGATGCAACCTGGATTGACCATATCTAGACCCACAGCTGGATGAGACATAAGGGTGGACACTCTTGGGGCTGAGAGGTTTGGTGAGGTTGGGTGAGCAAACGCAGACCCTTTAAAGTACTACTGCGTGCTACCCATCGCATGGGTCCCAAATCTCCAGGTTCAAGGGCATCTTCCTACATCGTAAACATGCATGAGAAACCCAGAAGATGGTACACCGTGTGATGGGGAAAGGTTTCTACAACGCACCTCATTTCTCATCTCCTTGTGCTCGGGTTCGCCATTCCAGCCACTTTACTAGCAATCTCCCTACTTGGAGCATCAGCACCTTTAACCTCCTGTTCCATACAGCTTGCAATTTGTCCTGAGGATGAACGGGAAGACGGGGAACCAATGAGAGACTAGCTCTTGGTGTTGGGACAGGCACAGGTCACTCTATTTTCACATCAGGAAGAAGAATTAACCACAGGCTCAGCCTGCACCCCGGAACCAGAACAGGGCCTGAAGCCATCCTGCGCTTTTGCGGCCAGCTCCCAAAAAAGCGAGTTGTAAAATGGAGCTTCAGGGAACTGCAATTCACAAACCTGCAGAGTTATAAATGATAACTCTCGTCCACAAATATATTGAGGGAAGGCAAAGAAGAGGATTTGAAATCAAGGTAGAATTGCAGGAAACAGATTTCAGGAGGTAGATTCGAATCGCCTTTAAAGCACATGAAAAGCAGCAAAACGTTGACAATGATGCCCTTGGCCAAAAAGGGCGTATGCGTTTTTTCCTGAATATATTCAGGAAAAAACGCATACGCCCTTTTTGGCCAACCAAGCAACCTGGAAAGGCAAATCAGCGCTACAAAGAAGTCTCGCTTCCCATCGGTCAAAAGGGCCATGCTGAAAAAAGTGTCAAAACCAGAAATGCAGGACAGGCCATGGAGAAATGGGAGCCTTGCTACACTGATGGGCGGGATGTAAATTGCCAACAGCCACTCTGGAGAAGTGTACGGTGTGTCCTGAAACATCTAAAAAACACAGCTTAGAGAGCATAGGGCACTTCCACGCATGGGGGGATAAAGTGGGAAAATTGAAAATCAGCAAGACACAAGCACCCCAAAGTTTAGGGCTGCTCTGTTGACAAGGACCTCCACTTCCTTCCACCTTAAATATCCCAGGAAAGCGAAAAATGGATAAAAAAGTTGTGGTCCTTAGGTACAATGGAATATCACTCAGCCATGAAATCAATGTCATAAGGCTAGTAGCAGCATGATGAGTGGATTTAGGTAAGACGATTCTAAGTGAAATAAGTCACACAGAAAAGGACACTTCTCATAAGGTGTCACTTATAGAGGGAATGTAAAAACCGTTACACTTGAACTGAATTACAAAACAGAACAGAGTCACACATGCAGAAAACACACTATGGCTGCTTAACGGGAAAGGTGAGGTGGGGTGATACATAAAACAAGAGTTTCAAATTAGCTCAGATACCGTTCCATAAACCCAATATGGAATAGACAAGACCTACTCCTTGCTCAGAGAACTGGACTCAACACGCCCGATTCACCGCACAAAAATATATCTGACTAGTAATAATCTTAAAACCTATGTATTGATATCTCTCTGTTAGTGTGTCAAGTGGGTGAAAAGCGGCATAAACACAGCCGTGAAAAGCAGCTAAACCCCATTATAAAAATAAATTACTTTTAAAAACCCATGAAACAAAGACAGGGAAAGAGAGAGAAATTCTTACACAATTCGTTCAGGGGCTGTGATGCAACCTGGATTGACCATATCTAGACCCACAGCTGGATGAGACATAAGGGTGGACACTCTTGGGGCTGAGAGGTCTGGTGAGGTTGGGTGAGCAAACGCAGACCCTTTAAAGTAATACTGCGTGCTACCCATCGCATGGGTCCCAAATCTCCAGGTTCAAGGGCATCTTCCTACATCGAAAACATGCATGAGAAACCCAGAAGATGGTACACCGTGTGATGGGGAAAGGTTTCTAAAACGCACCTCATTTCTCATCTCCTTGTGCTCGGGTTCGC
Source organism: Balaenoptera physalus (assembly GCF_965194825.1). Taxonomy (NCBI): domain Eukaryota; kingdom Metazoa; phylum Chordata; class Mammalia; order Artiodactyla; family Balaenopteridae; genus Balaenoptera; species Balaenoptera physalus. The sequence goes on from NW_028126227.1 coordinate 473,160, forward strand.
CATTCCAGCCACTTTACTAGCAATCTCCCTACTTGGAGCATCAGCACCTTTAACCTCCTGTTCCGTACAGGTTGCAATTTGTCCTGAGGATGAACGGGAAGACGGGGAACCAATGAGAGACTAGCTCTTGGTGTTGGGACAGGCACAGGTCACTCTATTTTCCCATCAGGAAGAAGAATTAACCACAGGCTCAGCCTGCCCCCCTGAACCAGAAAAGGGCCTGAAGCCATCCGGCGCTTTTGCGGCCGGCTCCCAAAAAAGCGACTTGTAAAATGGAGCTTCAGGGCACTGCAATTCACAAACCTGCAGAGTTATAAATGATAACTCTCGTCCACAAATATATTGAGGGAAGGCAAAGAAGAGGATTTGAAATCAAGGCAGAATTGCAGGAAACAGATTTCAGGAGGTAGATTCGAATCGCCTTTAAAGCACATGAAAAGCGGCAAAACGTTGACAATGATGCCCTTGGCCAAAAAGGGCGTATGCGTTTTTTCCTGAATATATTCAGGAAAAAACGCATACGCCCTTTTTGGCCAACCAAGCAACCTGGAAAGGCAAATCAGCGCTACAAAGAAGTCTCGCTTCCCATCGGTCAAAAGGGCCATGCTGAAAAAAGTGTCAAAACCAGAAATGCAGGACAGGCCATGGAGAAATGGGAGCCTTGCTACACTGATGGGCGGGATGTACATTGCCAACAGCCACTCTGGAGAAGTGTACGGTGTGTCCTGAAACATCTAAAAAACACAGCTTAGAGAGCATAGGGCACTTCCACGCATGGGGGGATAAAGTGGGAAAATTGAAAATCAGCAAGACACAAGCACCCCAAAGTTTAGGGCTGCTCTGTTGACAAGGACCTCCACTTCCTTCCACCTTAAATATCCCAGGAAAGCGAAAAATGGTTAAAAAAGTTGTGGTCCTTAGGTGCAATGGAATATCACTCAGCCATGAAATCAATGTCATAAGGCTAGTAGCAGCATGATGAGTGGATTTAGGTAAGACGATTCTAAGTGAAATAAGTCACACAGAAAAGGACACTTCTCATAAGGTGTCACTTATAGAGGGAATGTAAAAACCGTTACACTTGAACTGAATTACAAAACAGATCAGAGTCACACATGCAGAAAACACACTATGGCTGCTTAACGGGAAAGGTGAGGTGGGGTGATACATAAAACAAGAGTTTCAAATTAGCTCAGATACCGTTCCATAAACCCAATATGGAATAGACAAGACCTACTCCTTGCTCAGAGAACTGGACTCAACACGCCCGATTCACCGCACAAGAATATATCTGACTAGTAATAATCTTAAAACCTATGTATTGATATCTCTCTGTTAGTGTGTCAAGTGGGTGTAAAGCGGCATAAACACAGCCGTGAAAAGCAGCTAAACCCCATTATAAAAATAAATTACTTTTAAAAACCCATGAAACAAAGACAGGGAAAGAGAGAGAAATTCTTACACAATTCGTTCAGGGGCTGTGATGCAACCTGGATTGACCATATCTAGACCCACAGCTGGATGAGACATAAGGGTGGACACTCTTGGGGCTGAGAGGTCTGGTGAGGTTGGGTGAGAAACGCAGACCCTTTAAAGTAATACTGCGTGCTACCCATCGCATGGGTCCCAAATCTCCAGGTTCAAGGGCATCTTCCTACATCGAAAACATGCATGAGAAACCCAGAAGATGGTACACCGTGTGATGGGGAAACGTTTCTAAAACGCACCTCATTTCTCATCTCCTTGTGCTCGGGTTCGCCATTCCAGCCACTTTACTAGCAATCTCCCTACTTGGAGCATCAGCACCTTTAACCTCCTGTTCCGTACAGGTTGCAATTTGTCCTGAGGATGAACGGGAAGACGGGGAACCAATGAGAGACTAGCTCTTGGTGTTGGGACAGGCACAGGTCACTCTATTTTCCCATCAGGAAGAAGAATTAACCACAGGCTCAGCCTGCCCCCCTGAATCAGAACAGGGCCTGAAGCCATCCTGCGCTTTTGCGGCCGGCTCCAAAATAAGCGACTTGTAAAATGGAGCTTCAGGGCACTGCAATTCACAAACCTGCAGAGTTATAAATGATAACTCTCGTCCACAAATATATTGAGGGAAGGCAAAGAAGAGGATTTGAAATCAAGGCAGAATTGCAGGAAACAGATTTCAGGAGGTAGATTCGAATCGCCTTTAAAGCACATGAAAAGCGGCAAAACGTTGACAATGATGCCCTTGGCCAAAAAGGGCGTATGCGTTTTTTCCTGAATATATTCAGGAAAAAACGCATACGCCCTTTTTGGCCAACCAAGCAACCTGGAAAGGCAAATCAGCGCTACAAAGAAGTCTCGCTTCCCATCGGTCAAAAGGGCCATGCTGAAAAAAGTGTCAAAACCAGAAATGCAGGACAGGCCATGGAGAAATGGGAGCCTTGCTACACTGATGGGCGGGATGTAAATTGCCAACAGCCACTCTGGAGAAGTATACGGTGTGTCCTGAAACATCTAAAAAACACAGCTTAGAGAGCATAGGGCACTTCCACGCATGGGGGGATAAAGTGGGAAAATTGAAAATCAGCAAGACACAAGCACCCCAAAGTTTAGGGCTGCTCTGTTGACAAGGACCTCCACTTCCTTCCACCTTAAATATCCCAGGAAAGCGAAAAATGGATAAAAAAGTTGTGGTCCTTATGTACAATGGAATATCACTCAGCCATGAAATCAATGTCATAAGGCTAGTAGCAGCATGATGAGTGGATTTAGGTAAGACGATTCTAAGTGAAATAAGTCACACAGAAAAGGACACTTCTCATAAGGTGTCACTTATAGAGGGAATGTAAAAACCGTTACACTTGAACTGAATTACAAAACAGAACAGAGTCACACATGCAGAAAACACACTATGGCTGCTTAACGGGAAAGGTGAGGTGGGGTGATACATAAAACAAGAGTTTCAAATTAGCTCAGATACCGTTCCATAAACCCAATATGGAATAGACAAGACCTACTCCTTGCTCAGAGAACTGGACTCAACACGCCCGATTCACCGCACAAAAATATATCTGACTAGTAATAATCTTAAAACCTATGTATTGATATCTCTCTGTTAGTGTGTCAAGTGGGTGAAAAGCGGCATAAACACAGCCGTGAAAAGCAGCTAAACCCCATTATAAAAATAAATTACTTTTAAAAACCCATGAAACAAAGACAGGGAAAGAGAGAGAAATTCTTACACAATTCGTTCAGGGGCTGTGATGCAACCTGGATTGACCATATCTAGACCCACAGCTGGATGAGACATAAGGGTGGACACTCTTGGGGCTGAGAGGTCTGGTGAGGTTGGGTGAGCAAACGCAGACCCTTTAAAGTAATACTGCGTGCTACCCATCGCATGGGTCCCAAATCTCCAGGTTCAAGGGCATCTTCCTACATCGAAAACATGCATGAGAAACCCAGAAGATGGTACACCGTGTGATGGGGAAAGGTTTCTAAAACGCACCTCATTTCTCATCTCCTTGTGCTCGGGTTCGCCATTCCAGCCACTTTACTAGCAATCTCCCTACTTGGAGCATCAGCACCTTTAACCTCCTGTTCCGTACAGGTTGCAATTTGTCCTGAGGATGAACGGGAAGACGGGGAACCAATGAGAGACTAGCTCTTGGTGTTGGGACAGGCACAGGTCACTCTATTTTCCCATCAGGAAGAAGAATTAACCACAGGCTCAGCCTGCCCCCCTGAACCAGAACAGGGCCTGAAGCCATCCGGCGCTTTTGCGGCCGGCTCCCAAAAAACCGACTTGTAAAATGGAGCTTCAGGGCACTGCAATTCACAAACCTGCAGAGTTATAAATGATAACTCTCGTCCACAAATATATTGAGGGAAGGCAAAGAAGAGGATTTGAAATCAAGGCAGAATTGCAGGAAACAGATTTCAGGAGGTAGATTCGAATCGCCTTTAAAGCACATGAAAAGCGGCAAAACGTTGACAATGATGCCCTTGGCCAAAAAGGGCGTATGCGTTTTTTCCTGAATATATTCAGGAAAAAACGCATACGCCCTTTTTGGCCAACCAAGCAACCTGGAAAGCCAAATCAGCGCTACAAAGAAGTCTCGCTTCCCATCGGTCAAAAGGGCCATGCTGAAAAAAGTGTCAAAACCAGAAATGCAGGACAGGCCATGGAGAAATGGGAGCCTTGCTACACTGATGGGCGGGATGTAAATTGCCAACAGCCACTCTGGAGAAGTGTACGGTGTGTCCTGAAACATCTAAAAAACACAGCTTAGAGAGCATAGGGCACTTCCACGCATGGGGGGATAAAGTGGGAAAATTGAAAATCAGCAAGACACAAGCACCCCAAAGTTTAGGGCTGCTCTGTTGACAAGGACCTCCACTTCCTTCCACCTTAAATATCCCAGGAAAGCGAAAAATGGATAAAAAAGTTGTGGTCCTTAGGTACAATGGAATATCACTCAGCCATGAAATCAATGTCATAAGGCTAGTAGCAGCATGATGAGTGGATTTAGGTAAGACGATTCTAAGTGAAATAAGTCACACAGAAAAGGACACTTCTCATAAGGTGTCACTTATAGAGGGAATGTAAAAACCGTTACACTTGAACTGAATTACAAAACAGAACAGAGTCACACATGCAGAAAACACACTATGGCTGCTTAACGGGAAAGGTGAGGTGGGGTGATACATAAAACAAGCGTTTCAAATTAGCTCAGATACCGTTCCATAAACCCAATATGGAATAGACAAGACCTACTCCTTGCTCAGAGAACTGGACTCAACACGCCCGATTCACCGCACAAGAATATATCTGACTAGTAATAATCTTAAAACCTATGTATTGATATCTCTCTGTTAGTGTGTCAAGTGGGTGTAAAGCGGCATAAACACAGCCGTGAAAAGCAGCTAAACCCCATTATAAAAATAAATTACTTTTAAAAACCCATGAAACAAAGACAGGGAAAGAGAGTGAAATTCTTACACAATTCGTTCAGGGGCTGTGATGCAACCTGGATTGACCATATCTAGACCCACAGCTGGATGAGACATAAGGGTGGACACTCTTGGGGCTGAGAGGTTTGGTGAGGTTGGGTGAGCAAACGCAGACCCTTTAAAGTAATACTGCGTGCTACCCATCGCATGGGTCCCAAATCTCCAGGTTCAAGGGCATCTTCCTACATCGAAAACATGCATGAGAAACCCAGAAGATGGTACACCGTGTGATGGGGAAAGGTTTCTAAAACGCACCTCATTTCTCATCTCCTTTTGCTCGGGTTCGCCATTCCAGCCACTTTACTAGCAATCTCCCTACTTGGAGCATCAGCACCTTTAACCTCCTGTTCCATACAGGTTGCAATTTGTCCTGAGGATGAACGGGAAGACGGGGAACCAATGAGAGACTAGCTCTTGGTGTTGGGACAGGCACAGGTCACTCTATTTTCCCATCAGGAAGAAGAATTAACCACAGGCTCAGCCTGCCCCCCGGAACCAGAACAGGGCCTGAAGCCATCCGGCGCATTTGCGGCCAGCTCCCAAAAAAGCGAGTTGTAAAATGGAGCTTCAGGGCACTGCAATTCACAAACCTGCACAGTTATAAATGATAACTCTCGTCCACAAATATATTGAGGGAAGGCAAAGAAGAGGATTTGAAATCAAGGCAGAATTGCAGGAAACAGATTTCAGGAGGTAGATTCGAATCGCCTTTAAAGCACATGAAAAGCAGGAAAACGTTGACAATGATGCCCTTGGCCAAAAACGGCGTATGCGTTTTTTCCTGAATATATTCAGGAAAAAACGCATACGCCCTTTTTGGCCAACCAAGCAACCTGGAAAGGCAAATCAGCGCTACAAAGAAGTCTCGCTTCCCATCGGTCAAAAGGGCCATGCTGAAAAAAGTGTCAAAACCAGAAATGCAGGACAGGCCATGGAGAAATGGGGGCCTTGCTACACTGATGGGCGGGATGTAAATTGCCAACAGCCACTCTGGAGAAGTGTACGGTGTGTTCTGAAACATCTAAAAAACACAGCTTAGAGAGCATAGGGCACTTCCACGCATGGGGGTATAAAGTGGGAAAATTAAAAATCAGCAAGACACAAGAACCCCAAAGTTTAGGGCTGCTCTGTTGACAAGGACCTCCACTTCATTCCACCTTAAATATCCCAGGAAAGCGAAAAATGGATAAAAAAGTTGTGTTCCTTATGTACAATGGAATATCACTCAGCCATGAAATCAATGTCATAAGGCTAGTAGCGGCATGATGAGTGGATTTAGGTACGACGATTCTAAGTGAAATAAGTCACACAGAAAAGGACACTTCTCATAAGGTGTCACTTATAGAGGGAATGTAAAAACCGTTACACTTGAACTGAATTACAAAACAGAACAGAGTCACACATGCAGAAAACACACTATGGCTGCTTAACGGGAAAGGTGAGGTGGGGTGATACATAAAACAAGAGTTTCAAATTAGCTCAGATACCGTTCCATAAACCCAATATGGAATAGACAAGACCTACTCCTTGCTCAGAGAACTGGACTCAACACGCCCGATTCACCGCACAAAAATATATCTGACTAGTAATAATCTTAAAACCTATGTATTGATATCTCTCTGTTAGTGTGTCAAGTGGGTGAAAAGCGGCATAAACACAGCCGTGAAAAGCAGCTAAACCCCATTATAAAAATAAATTACTTTTAAAAACCCATGAAACAAAGACAGGGAAAGAGAGAGAAATTCTTACACAATTCGTTCAGGGGCTGTGATGCAACCTGGATTGACCATATCTAGACCCACAGCTGGATGAGACATAAGGGTGGACACTCTTGGGGCTGAGAGGTCTGGTGAGGTTGGGTGAGCAAACGCAGACCCTTTAAAGTAATACTGCGTGCTACCCATCGCATGGGTCCCAAATCTCCAGGTTCAAGGGCATCTTCCTACATCGAAAACATGCATGAGAAACCCAGAAGATGGTACACCGTGTGATGGGGAAAGGTTTCTAAAACGCACCTCATTTCTCATCTCCTTGTGCTCGGGTTCGCCATTCCAGCCACTTTACTAGCAATCTCCCTACTTGGAGCATCAGCACCTTTAACCTCCTGTTCCGTACAGGTTGCAATTTGTCCTGAGGATGAACGGGAAGACGGGGAACCAATGAGAGACTAGCTCTTGGTGTTGGGACAGGCACAGGTCACTCTATTTTCCCATCAGGAAGAAGAATTAACCACAGGCTCAGCCTGCCCCCCTGAACCAGAAAAGGGCCTGAAGCCATCCGGCGCTTTTGCGGCCGGCTCCCAAAAAAGCGACTTGTAAAATGGAGCTTCAGGGCACTGCAATTCACAAACCTGCAGAGTTATAAATGATAACTCTCGTCCACAAATATATTGAGGGAAGGCAAAGAAGAGGATTTGAAATCAAGGCAGAATTGCAGGAAACAGATTTCAGGAGGTAGATTCGAATCGCCTTTAAAGCACATGAAAAGCGGCAAAACGTTGACAATGATGCCCTTGGCCAAAAAGGGCGTATGCGTTTTTTCCTGAATATATTCAGGAAAAAACGCATACGCCCTTTTTGGCCAACCAAGCAACCTGGAAAGGCAAATCAGCGCTACAAAGAAGTCTCGCTTCCCATCGGTCAAAAGGGCCATGCTGAAAAAAGTGTCAAAACCAGAAATGCAGGACAGGCCATGGAGAAATGGGAGCCTTGCTACACTGATGGGCGGGATGTACATTGCCAACAGCCACTCTGGAGAAGTGTACGGTGTGTCCTGAAACATCTAAAAAACACAGCTTAGAGAGCATAGGGCACTTCCACGCATGGGGGGATAAAGTGGGAAAATTGAAAATCAGCAAGACACAAGCACCCCAAAGTTTAGGGCTGCTCTGTTGACAAGGACCTCCACTTCCTTCCACCTTAAATATCCCAGGAAAGCGAAAAATGGTTAAAAAAGTTGTGGTCCTTAGGTGCAATGGAATATCACTCAGCCATGAAATCAATGTCATAAGGCTAGTAGCAGCATGATGAGTGGATTTAGGTAAGACGATTCTAAGTGAAATAAGTCACACAGAAAAGGACACTTCTCATAAGGTGTCACTTATAGAGGGAATGTAAAAACCGTTACACTTGAACTGAATTACAAAACAGATCAGAGTCACACATGCAGAAAACACACTATGGCTGCTTAACGGGAAAGGTGAGGTGGGGTGATACATAAAACAAGAGTTTCAAATTAGCTCAGATACCGTTCCATAAACCCAATATGGAATAGACAAGACCTACTCCTTGCTCAGAGAACTGGACTCAACACGCCCGATTCACCGCACAAGAATATATCTGACTAGTAATAATCTTAAAACCTATGTATTGATATCTCTCTGTTAGTGTGTCAAGTGGGTGTAAAGCGGCATAAACACAGCCGTGAAAAGCAGCTAAACCCCATTATAAAAATAAATTACTTTTAAAAACCCATGAAACAAAGACAGGGAAAGAGAGAGAAATTCTTACACAATTCGTTCAGGGGCTGTGATGCAACCTGGATTGACCATATCTAGACCCACAGCTGGATGAGACATAAGGGTGGACACTCTTGGGGCTGAGAGGTCTGGTGAGGTTGGGTGAGAAACGCAGACCCTTTAAAGTAATACTGCGTGCTACCCATCGCATGGGTCCCAAATCTCCAGGTTCAAGGGCATCTTCCTACATCGAAAACATGCATGAGAAACCCAGAAGATGGTACACCGTGTGATGGGGAAACGTTTCTAAAACGCACCTCATTTCTCATCTCCTTGTGCTCGGGTTCGCCATTCCAGCCACTTTACTAGCAATCTCCCTACTTGGAGCATCAGCACCTTTAACCTCCTGTTCCGTACAGGTTGCAATTTGTCCTGAGGATGAACGGGAAGACGGGGAACCAATGAGAGACTAGCTCTTGGTGTTGGGACAGGCACAGGTCACTCTATTTTCCCATCAGGAAGAAGAATTAACCACAGGCTCAGCCTGCCCCCCTGAATCAGAACAGGGCCTGAAGCCATCCTGCGCTTTTGCGGCCGGCTCCAAAATAAGCGACTTGTAAAATGGAGCTTCAGGGCACTGCAATTCACAAACCTGCAGAGTTATAAATGATAACTCTCGTCCACAAATATATTGAGGGAAGGCAAAGAAGAGGATTTGAAATCAAGGCAGAATTGCAGGAAACAGATTTCAGGAGGTAGATTCGAATCGCCTTTAAAGCACATGAAAAGCGGCAAAACGTTGACAATGATGCCCTTGGCCAAAAAGGGCGTATGCGTTTTTTCCTGAATATATTCAGGAAAAAACGCATACGCCCTTTTTGGCCAACCAAGCAACCTGGAAAGGCAAATCAGCGCTACAAAGAAGTCTCGCTTCCCATCGGTCAAAAGGGCCATGCTGAAAAAAGTGTCAAAACCAGAAATGCAGGACAGGCCATGGAGAAATGGGAGCCTTGCTACACTGATGGGCGGGATGTAAATTGCCAACAGCCACTCTGGAGAAGTATACGGTGTGTCCTGAAACATCTAAAAAACACAGCTTAGAGAGCATAGGGCACTTCCACGCATGGGGGGATAAAGTGGGAAAATTGAAAATCAGCAAGACACAAGCACCCCAAAGTTTAGGGCTGCTCTGTTGACAAGGACCTCCACTTCCTTCCACCTTAAATATCCCAGGAAAGCGAAAAATGGATAAAAAAGTTGTGGTCCTTATGTACAATGGAATATCACTCAGCCATGAAATCAATGTCATAAGGCTAGTAGCAGCATGATGAGTGGATTTAGGTAAGACGATTCTAAGTGAAATAAGTCACACAGAAAAGGACACTTCTCATAAGGTGTCACTTATAGAGGGAATGTAAAAACCGTTACACTTGAACTGAATTACAAAACAGAACAGAGTCACACATGCAGAAAACACACTATGGCTGCTTAACGGGAAAGGTGAGGTGGGGTGATACATAAAACAAGAGTTTCAAATTAGCTCAGATACCGTTCCATAAACCCAATATGGAATAGACAAGACCTACTCCTTGCTCAGAGAACTGGACTCAACACGCCCGATTCACCGCACAAAAATATATCTGACTAGTAATAATCTTAAAACCTATGTATTGATATCTCTCTGTTAGTGTGTCAAGTGGGTGAAAAGCGGCATAAACACAGCCGTGAAAAGCAGCTAAACCCCATTATAAAAATAAATTACTTTTAAAAACCCATGAAACAAAGACAGGGAAAGAGAGAGAAATTCTTACACAATTCGTTCAGGGGCTGTGATGCAACCTGGATTGACCATATCTAGACCCACAGCTGGATGAGACATAAGGGTGGACACTCTTGGGGCTGAGAGGTCTGGTGAGGTTGGGTGAGCAAACGCAGACCCTTTAAAGTAATACTGCGTGCTACCCATCGCATGGGTCCCAAATCTCCAGGTTCAAGGGCATCTTCCTACATCGAAAACATGCATGAGAAACCCAGAAGATGGTACACCGTGTGATGGGGAAAGGTTTCTAAAACGCACCTCATTTCTCATCTCCTTGTGCTCGGGTTCGCCATTCCAGCCACTTTACTAGCAATCTCCCTACTTGGAGCATCAGCACCTTTAACCTCCTGTTCCGTACAGGTTGCAATTTGTCCTGAGGATGAACGGGAAGACGGGGAACCAATGAGAGACTAGCTCTTGGTGTTGGGACAGGCACAGGTCACTCTATTTTCCCATCAGGAAGAAGAATTAACCACAGGCTCAGCCTGCCCCCCTGAACCAGAACAGGGCCTGAAGCCATCCGGCGCTTTTGCGGCCGGCTCCCAAAAAACCGACTTGTAAAATGGAGCTTCAGGGCACTGCAATTCACAAACCTGCAGAGTTATAAATGATAACTCTCGTCCACAAATATATTGAGGGAAGGCAAAGAAGAGGATTTGAAATCAAGGCAGAATTGCAGGAAACAGATTTCAGGAGGTAGATTCGAATCGCCTTTAAAGCACATGAAAAGCGGCAAAACGTTGACAATGATGCCCTTGGCCAAAAAGGGCGTATGCGTTTTTTCCTGAATATATTCAGGAAAAAACGCATACGCCCTTTTTGGCCAACCAAGCAACCTGGAAAGCCAAATCAGCGCTACAAAGAAGTCTCGCTTCCCATCGGTCAAAAGGGCCATGCTGAAAAAAGTGTCAAAACCAGAAATGCAGGACAGGCCATGGAGAAATGGGAGCCTTGCTACACTGATGGGCGGGATGTAAATTGCCAACAGCCACTCTGGAGAAGTGTACGGTGTGTCCTGAAACATCTAAAAAACACAGCTTAGAGAGCATAGGGCACTTCCACGCATGGGGGGATAAAGTGGGAAAATTGAAAATCAGCAAGACACAAGCACCCCAAAGTTTAGGGCTGCTCTGTTGACAAGGACCTCCACTTCCTTCCACCTTAAATATCCCAGGAAAGCGAAAAATGGATAAAAAAGTTGTGGTCCTTAGGTACAATGGAATATCACTCAGCCATGAAATCAATGTCATAAGGCTAGTAGCAGCATGATGAGTGGATTTAGGTAAGACGATTCTAAGTGAAATAAGTCACACAGAAAAGGACACTTCTCATAAGGTGTCACTTATAGAGGGAATGTAAAAACCGTTACACTTGAACTGAATTACAAAACAGAACAGAGTCACACATGCAGAAAACACACTATGGCTGCTTAACGGGAAAGGTGAGGTGGGGTGATACATAAAACAAGCGTTTCAAATTAGCTCAGATACCGTTCCATAAACCCAATATGGAATAGACAAGACCTACTCCTTGCTCAGAGAACTGGACTCAACACGCCCGATTCACCGCACAAGAATATATCTGACTAGTAATAATCTTAAAACCTATGTATTGATATCTCTCTGTTAGTGTGTCAAGTGGGTGTAAAGCGGCATAAACACAGCCGTGAAAAGCAGCTAAACCCCATTATAAAAATAAATTACTTTTAAAAACCCATGAAACAAAGACAGGGAAAGAGAGTGAAATTCTTACACAATTCGTTCAGGGGCTGTGATGCAACCTGGATTGACCATATCTAGACCCACAGCTGGATGAGACATAAGGGTGGACACTCTTGGGGCTGAGAGGTTTGGTGAGGTTGGGTGAGCAAACGCAGACCCTTTAAAGTAATACTGCGTGCTACCCATCGCATGGGTCCCAAATCTCCAGGTTCAAGGGCATCTTCCTACATCGAAAACATGCATGAGAAACCCAGAAGATGGTACACCGTGTGATGGGGAAAGGTTTCTAAAACGCACCTCATTTCTCATCTCCTTTTGCTCGGGTTCGCCATTCCAGCCACTTTACTAGCAATCTCCCTACTTGGAGCATCAGCACCTTTAACCTCCTGTTCCATACAGGTTGCAATTTGTCCTGAGGATGAACGGGAAGACGGGGAACCAATGAGAGACTAGCTCTTGGTGTTGGGACAGGCACAGGTCACTCTATTTTCCCATCAGGAAGAAGAATTAACCACAGGCTCAGCCTGCCCCCCGGAACCAGAACAGGGCCTGAAGCCATCCGGCGCATTTGCGGCCAGCTCCCAAAAAAGCGAGTTGTAAAATGGAGCTTCAGGGCACTGCAATTCACAAACCTGCACAGTTATAAATGATAACTCTCGTCCACAAATATATTGAGGGAAGGCAAAGAAGAGGATTTGAAATCAAGGCAGAATTGCAGGAAACAGATTTCAGGAGGTAGATTCGAATCGCCTTTAAAGCACATGAAAAGCAGGAAAACGTTGACAATGATGCCCTTGGCCAAAAACGGCGTATGCGTTTTTTCCTGAATATATTCAGGAAAAAACGCATACGCCCTTTTTGGCCAACCAAGCAACCTGGAAAGGCAAATCAGCGCTACAAAGAAGTCTCGCTTCCCATCGGTCAAAAGGGCCATGCTGAAAAAAGTGTCAAAACCAGAAATGCAGGACAGGCCATGGAGAAATGGGGGCCTTGCTACACTGATGGGCGGGATGTAAATTGCCAACAGCCACTCTGGAGAAGTGTACGGTGTGTTCTGAAACATCTAAAAAACACAGCTTAGAGAGCATAGGGCACTTCCACGCATGGGGGTATAAAGTGGGAAAATTAAAAATCAGCAAGACACAAGAACCCCAAAGTTTAGGGCTGCTCTGTTGACAAGGACCTCCACTTCATTCCACCTTAAATATCCCAGGAAAGCGAAAAATGGATAAAAAAGTTGTGTTCCTTATGTACAATGGAATATCACTCAGCCATGAAATCAATGTCATAAGGCTAGTAGCGGCATGATGAGTGGATTTAGGTACGACGATTCTAAGTGAAATAAGTCACACAGAAAAGGACACTTCTCATAAGTTGTCACTTATAGAGGGAATGTAAAAGCCGTTACACTTGAACTGAATTACAAAACAGAACAGAGTCACACATGCAGAAAACACACTATGGCTGCTTAACGGGAAAGGTGAGGTGGGGTGATACATAAAACAAGAGTTTCAAATTAGCTCAGATACCGTTCCATAAACCCAATATGTAATAGACAAGACCTACTCCAAGCTCAGAGAACTGGACTCAACACGCCCGATTCACCGCACAAGAATATATCTGACTAGTAATAATCTTAAAACCTATGTATTGATATCTCTCTGTTAGTGTGTCAAGTGGGTGTAAAGCGGCATAAACACAGCCGTGAAAAGCAGCTAAACCCCATTATAAAAATAAATTACTTTTAAAAACCCAGGAAACAAAGACAGGGAAAGAGAGAGAAATTCTTACACAATTCGTTCAGGGGCTGTGATGCAACCTGGATTGACCATATCTAGACCCACAGCTGGATGAGACATAAGGGTGGACACTCTTGGGGCTGAGAGGTTTGGTGAGGTTGGGTGAGCAAACGCAGACCCTTTAAAGTACTACTGCGTGCTACCCATCGCATGGGTCCCAAATCTCCAGGTTCAAGGGCATCTTCCTACATCGTAAACATGCATGAGAAACCCAGAAGATGGTACACCGTGTGATGGGGAAAGGTTTCTACAACGCACCTCATTTCTCATCTCCTTGTGCTCGGGTTCGCCATTCCAGCCACTTTACTAGCAATCTCCCTACTTGGAGCATCAGCACCTTTAACCTCCTGTTCCATACAGCTTGCAATTTGTCCTGAGGATGAACGGGACGACGGGGAACCAATGAGAGACTAGCTCTTGGTGTTGGGACAGGCACAGGTCACTCTATTTTCACATCAGGAAGAAGAATTAACCACAGGCTCAGCCTGCACCCCGGAACCAGAACAGGGCCTGAAGCCATCCTGCGCTTTTGCGGCCAGCTCCCAAAAAAGCGAGTTGTAAAATGGAGCTTCAGGGAACTGCAATTCACAAACCTGCAGAGTTATAAATGATAACTCTCGTCCACAAATATATTGAGGGAAGGCAAAGAAGAGGATTTGAAATCAAGGTAGAATTGCAGGAAACAGATTTCAGGAGGTAGATTCGAATCGCCTTTAAAGCACATGAAAAGCAGCAAAACGTTGACAATGATGCCCTTGGCCAAAAAGGGCGTATGCGTTTTTTCCTGAATATATTCAGGAAAAAACGCATACGCCCTTTTTGGCCAACCAAGCAACCTGGAAAGGCAAATCAGCGCTACAAAGAAGTCTCGCTTCCCATCGGTCAAAAGGGCCATGCTGAAAAAAGTGTCAAAACCAGAAATGCAGGACAGGCCATGGAGAAATGGGAGCCTTGCTACACTGATGGGCGGGATGTAAATTGCCAACAGCCACTCTGGAGAAGTGTACGGTGTGTCCTGAAACATCTAAAAAACACAGCTTAGAGAGCATAGGGCACTTCCACGCATGGGGGGATAAAGTGGGAAAATTGAAAATCAGCAAGACACAAGCACCCCAAAGTTTAGGGCTGCTCTGTTGACAAGGACCTCCACTTCCTTCCACCTTAAATATCCCAGGAAAGCGAAAAATGGATAAAAAAGTTGTGGTCCTTAGGTACAATGGAATATCACTCAGCCATGAAATCAATGTCATAAGGCTAGTAGCAGCATGATGAGTGGATTTAGGTAAGACGATTCTAAGTGAAATAAGTCACACAGAAAAGGACACTTCTCATAAGGTGTCACTTATAGAGGGAATGTAAAAACCGTTACACTTGAACTGAATTACAAAACAGAACAGAGTCACACATGCAGAAAACACACTATGGCTGCTTAACGGGAAAGGTGAGGTGGGGTGATACATAAAACAAGAGTTTCAAATTAGCTCAGATACCGTTCCATAAACCCAATATGGAATAGACAAGACCTACTCCTTGCTCAGAGAACTGGACTCAACACGCCCGATTCACCGCACAAAAATATATCTGACTAGTAATAATCTTAAAACCTATGTATTGATATCTCTCTGTTAGTGTGTCAAGTGGGTGAAAAGCGGCATAAACACAGCCGTGAAAAGCAGCTAAACCCCATTATAAAAATAAATTACTTTTAAAAACCCATGAAACAAAGACAGGGAAAGAGAGAGAAATTCTTACACAATTCGTTCAGGGGCTGTGATGCAACCTGGATTGACCATATCTAGACCCACAGCTGGATGAGACATAAGGGTGGACACTCTTGGGGCTGAGAGGTCTGGTGAGGTTGGGTGAGCAAACGCAGACCCTTTAAAGTAATACTGCGTGCTACCCATCGCATGGGTCCCAAATCTCCAGGTTCAAGGGCATCTTCCTACATCGAAAACATGCATGAGAAACCCAGAAGATGGTACACCGTGTGATGGGGAAAGGTTTCTAAAACGCACCTCATTTCTCATCTCCTTGTGCTCGGGTTCGCCATTCCAGCCACTTTACTAGCAATCTCCCTACTTGGAGCATCAGCACCTTTAACCTCCTGTTCCGTACAGGTTGCAATTTGTCCTGAGGATGAACGGGAAGACGGGGAACCAATGAGAGACTAGCTCTTGGTGTTGGGACAGGCACAGGTCACTCTATTTTCCCATCAGGAAGAAGAATTAACCACAGGCTCAGCCTGCCCCCCTGAACCAGAACAGGGCCTGAAGCCATCCGGCGCTTTTGCGGCCGGCTCCCAAAAAAGCGACTTGTAAAATGGAGCTTCAGGGCACTGCAATTCACAAACCTGCAGAGTTATAAATGATAACTCTCGTCCACAAATATATTGAGGGAAGGCAAAGAAGAGGATTTGAAATCAAGGCAGAATTGCAGGAAACAGATTTCAGGAGGTAGATTCGAATCGCCTTTAAAGCACATGAAAAGCGGCAAAACGTTGACAATGATGCCCTTGGCCAAAAAGGGCGTATGCGTTTTTTCCTGAATATATTCAGGAAAAAACGCATACGCCCTTTTTGGCCAACCAAGCAACCTGGAAAGGCAAATCAGCGCTACAAAGAAGTCTCGCTTCCCATCGGTCAAAAGGGCCATGCTGAAAAAAGTGTCAAAACCAGAAATGCAGGACAGGCCATGGAGAAATGGGAGCCTTGCTACACTGATGGGCGGGATGTACATTGCCAACAGCCACTCTGGAGAAGTGTACGGTGTGTCCTGAAACATCTAAAAAACACAGCTTAGAGAGCATAGGGCACTTCCACGCATGGGGGGATAAAGTGGGAAAATTGAAAATCAGCAAGACACAAGCACCCCAAAGTTTAGGGCTGCTCTGTTGACAAGGACCTCCACTTCCTTCCACCTTAAATATCCCAGGAAAGCGAAAAATGGTTAAAAAAGTTGTGGTCCTTAGGTGCAATGGAATATCACTCAGCCATGAAATCAATGTCATAAGGCTAGTAGCAGCATGATGAGTGGATTTAGGTAAGACGATTCTAAGTGAAATAAGTCACACAGAAAAGGACACTTCTCATAAGGTGTCACTTATAGAGGGAATGTAAAAACCGTTACACTTGAACTGAATTACAAAACAGATCAGAGTCACACATGCAGAAAACACACTATGGCTGCTTAACGGGAAAGGTGAGGTGGGGTGATACATAAAACAAGAGTTTCAAATTAGCTCAGATACCGTTCCATAAACCCAATATGGAATAGACAAGACCTACTCCTTGCTCAGAGAACTGGACTCAACACGCCCGATTCACCGCACAAGAATATATCTGACTAGTAATAATCTTAAAACCTATGTATTGATATCTCTCTGTTAGTGTGTCAAGTGGGTGTAAAGCGGCATAAACACAGCCGTGAAAAGCAGCTAAACCCCATTATAAAAATAAATTACTTTTAAAAACCCATGAAACAAAGACAGGGAAAGAGAGAGAAATTCTTACACAATTCGTTCAGGGGCTGTGATGCAACCTGGATTGACCATATCTAGACCCACAGCTGGATGAGACATAAGGGTGGACACTCTTGGGGCTGAGAGGTCTGGTGAGGTTGGGTGAGAAACGCAGACCCTTTAAAGTAATACTGCGTGCTACCCATCGCATGGGTCCCAAATCTCCAGGTTCAAGGGCATCTTCCTACATCGAAAACATGCATGAGAAACCCAGAAGATGGTACACCGTGTGATGGGGAAACGTTTCTAAAACGCACCTCATTTCTCATCTCCTTGTGCTCGGGTTCGCCATTCCAGCCACTTTACTAGCAATCTCCCTACTTGGAGCATCAGCACCTTTAACCTCCTGTTCCGTACAGGTTGCAATTTGTCCTGAGGATGAACGGGAAGACGGGGAACCAATGAGAGACTAGCTCTTGGTGTTGGGACAGGCACAGGTCACTCTATTTTCCCATCAGGAAGAAGAATTAACCACAGGCTCAGCCTGCCCCCCTGAATCAGAACAGGGCCTGAAGCCATCCTGCGCTTTTGCGGCCGGCTCCAAAATAAGCGACTTGTAAAATGGAGCTTCAGGGCACTGCAATTCACAAACCTGCAGAGTTATAAATGATAACTCTCGTCCACAAATATATTGAGGGAAGGCAAAGAAGAGGATTTGAAATCAAGGCAGAATTGCAGGAAACAGATTTCAGGAGGTAGATTCGAATCGCCTTTAAAGCACATGAAAAGCGGCAAAACGTTGACAATGATGCCCTTGGCCAAAAAGGGCGTATGCGTTTTTTCCTGAATATATTCAGGAAAAAACGCATACGCCCTTTTTGGCCAACCAAGCAACCTGGAAAGGCAAATCAGCGCTACAAAGAAGTCTCGCTTCCCATCGGTCAAAAGGGCCATGCTGAAAAAAGTGTCAAAACCAGAAATGCAGGACAGGCCATGGAGAAATGGGAGCCTTGCTACACTGATGGGCGGGATGTAAATTGCCAACAGCCACTCTGGAGAAGTATACGGTGTGTCCTGAAACATCTAAAAAACACAGCTTAGAGAGCATAGGGCACTTCCACGCATGGGGGGATAAAGTGGGAAAATTGAAAATCAGCAAGACACAAGCACCCCAAAGTTTAGGGCTGCTCTGTTGACAAGGACCTCCACTTCCTTCCACCTTAAATATCCCAGGAAAGCGAAAAATGGATAAAAAAGTTGTGGTCCTTATGTACAATGGAATATCACTCAGCCATGAAATCAATGTCATAAGGCTAGTAGCAGCATGATGAGTGGATTTAGGTAAGACGATTCTAAGTGAAATAAGTCACACAGAAAAGGACACTTCTCATAAGGTGTCACTTATAGAGGGAATGTAAAAACCGTTACACTTGAACTGAATTACAAAACAGAACAGAGTCACACATGCAGAAAACACACTATGGCTGCTTAACGGGAAAGGTGAGGTGGGGTGATACATAAAACAAGAGTTTCAAATTAGCTCAGATACCGTTCCATAAACCCAATATGGAATAGACAAGACCTACTCCTTGCTCAGAGAACTGGACTCAACACGCCCGATTCACCGCACAAAAATATATCTGACTAGTAATAATCTTAAAACCTATGTATTGATATCTCTCTGTTAGTGTGTCAAGTGGGTGAAAAGCGGCATAAACACAGCCGTGAAAAGCAGCTAAACCCCATTATAAAAATAAATTACTTTTAAAAACCCATGAAACAAAGACAGGGAAAGAGAGAGAAATTCTTACACAATTCGTTCAGGGGCTGTGATGCAACCTGGATTGACCATATCTAGACCCACAGCTGGATGAGACATAAGGGTGGACACTCTTGGGGCTGAGAGGTCTGGTGAGGTTGGGTGAGCAAACGCAGACCCTTTAAAGTAATACTGCGTGCTACCCATCGCATGGGTCCCAAATCTCCAGGTTCAAGGGCATCTTCCTACATCGAAAACATGCATGAGAAACCCAGAAGATGGTACACCGTGTGATGGGGAAAGGTTTCTAAAACGCACCTCATTTCTCATCTCCTTGTGCTCGGGTTCGCCATTCCAGCCACTTTACTAGCAATCTCCCTACTTGGAGCATCAGCACCTTTAACCTCCTGTTCCGTACAGGTTGCAATTTGTCCTGAGGATGAACGGGAAGACGGGGAACCAATGAGAGACTAGCTCTTGGTGTTGGGACAGGCACAGGTCACTCTATTTTCCCATCAGGAAGAAGAATTAACCACAGGCTCAGCCTGCCCCCCTGAACCAGAACAGGGCCTGAAGCCATCCGGCGCTTTTGCGGCCGGCTCCCAAAAAACCGACTTGTAAAATGGAGCTTCAGGGCACTGCAATTCACAAACCTGCAGAGTTATAAATGATAACTCTCGTCCACAAATATATTGAGGGAAGGCAAAGAAGAGGATTTGAAATCAAGGCAGAATTGCAGGAAACAGATTTCAGGAGGTAGATTCGAATCGCCTTTAAAGCACATGAAAAGCGGCAAAACGTTGACAATGATGCCCTTGGCCAAAAAGGGCGTATGCGTTTTTTCCTGAATATATTCAGGAAAAAACGCATACGCCCTTTTTGGCCAACCAAGCAACCTGGAAAGCCAAATCAGCGCTACAAAGAAGTCTCGCTTCCCATCGGTCAAAAGGGCCATGCTGAAAAAAGTGTCAAAACCAGAAATGCAGGACAGGCCATGGAGAAATGGGAGCCTTGCTACACTGATGGGCGGGATGTAAATTGCCAACAGCCACTCTGGAGAAGTGTACGGTGTGTCCTGAAACATCTAAAAAACACAGCTTAGAGAGCATAGGGCACTTCCACGCATGGGGGGATAAAGTGGGAAAATTGAAAATCAGCAAGACACAAGCACCCCAAAGTTTAGGGCTGCTCTGTTGACAAGGACCTCCACTTCCTTCCACCTTAAATATCCCAGGAAAGCGAAAAATGGATAAAAAAGTTGTGGTCCTTAGGTACAATGGAATATCACTCAGCCATGAAATCAATGTCATAAGGCTAGTAGCAGCATGATGAGTGGATTTAGGTAAGACGATTCTAAGTGAAATAAGTCACACAGAAAAGGACACTTCTCATAAGGTGTCACTTATAGAGGGAATGTAAAAACCGTTACACTTGAACTGAATTACAAAACAGAACAGAGTCACACATGCAGAAAACACACTATGGCTGCTTAACGGGAAAGGTGAGGTGGGGTGATACATAAAACAAGCGTTTCAAATTAGCTCAGATACCGTTCCATAAACCCAATATGGAATAGACAAGACCTACTCCTTGCTCAGAGAACTGGACTCAACACGCCCGATTCACCGCACAAGAATATATCTGACTAGTAATAATCTTAAAACCTATGTATTGATATCTCTCTGTTAGTGTGTCAAGTGGGTGTAAAGCGGCATAAACACAGCCGTGAAAAGCAGCTAAACCCCATTATAAAAATAAATTACTTTTAAAAACCCATGAAACAAAGACAGGGAAAGAGAGTGAAATTCTTACACAATTCGTTCAGGGGCTGTGATGCAACCTGGATTGACCATATCTAGACCCACAGCTGGATGAGACATAAGGGTGGACACTCTTGGGGCTGAGAGGTTTGGTGAGGTTGGGTGAGCAAACGCAGACCCTTTAAAGTAATACTGCGTGCTACCCATCGCATGGGTCCCAAATCTCCAGGTTCAAGGGCATCTTCCTACATCGAAAACATGCATGAGAAACCCAGAAGATGGTACACCGTGTGATGGGGAAAGGTTTCTAAAACGCACCTCATTTCTCATCTCCTTGTGCTCGGGTTCGCCATTCCAGCCACTTTACTAGCAATCTCCCTACTTGGAGCATCAGCACCTTTAACCTCCTGTTCCGTACATGTTGCAATTTGTCCTGAGGATGAACGGGAAGACGGGAAACCAATGAGAGACTAGCTCTTGGTGTTGGGACAGGCACAGGTCACTCTATTTTCCCATCAGGAAGAAGAATTAACCACAGGCTCAGCCTGCCCCCCTGAACCAGAACAGGGCCTGAAGCCATCCGGCGCTTATGCGTCCAGCTCCCAAAAAAGCAACTTGTAAAATGGAGCTTCAGGGCACTGCAATTCACAAACCTGCAGAGTTATAAATGATAACTCTCGTCCACAAATATATTGAGGGAAGGCAAAGAAGAGGATTTGAAATCAAGGCAGAATTGCAGGAAACAGATTTCAGGAGGTAGATTCGAATCGCCTTTAAAGCACATGAAAAGCGGCAAAACGTTGACAATGATGCCCTTGGCCAAAAAGGGCGTATGCGTTTTTTCCTGAATATATTCAGGAAAAAACGCATACGCCCTTTTTGGCCAGCCAAGCAACCTGGAAAGGCAAATCAGCGCTACAAAGAAGTCTCGCTTCCCATCGGTCAAAAGGGCCATGCTGAAAAAAGTGTCAAAACCAGAAATGCAGGACAGGCCATGGAGAAATGGGAGCCTTGCTACACTGATGGGCGGGATGTACATTGCCAACAGCCACTCTGGAGAAGTGTACGGTGTGTCCTGAAACATCTAAAAAACACACCTTAGAGAGCATAGGGCACTTCCACGCATGGGGGGATAAAGTGGGAAAATTGAAAATCAGCAAGACACAAGCACCCCAAAGTTTAGGGCTGCTCTGTTGACAAGGACCTCCACTTCCTTCCACCTTAAATATCCCAGGAAAGCGAAAAATGGATAAAAAAGTTGTGGTCCTTATGTACAATGGAATATCACTCAGCCATGAAATCAATGTCATAAGGCTAGTAGCAGCATGATGAGTGGATTTAGGTAAGACGATTCTAAGTGAAATAAGTCACACAGAAAAGGACACTTCTCATAAGGTGTCACTTATAGAGGGAATGTAAAAACCGTTACACTTGAACTGAATTACAAAACAGAACAGAGTCACACATGCAGAAAACACACTATGGCTGCTTAACGGGAAAGGTGAGGTGGGGTGATACATAAAACAAGAGTTTCAAATTAGCTCAGATACCGTTCCATAAACCCAATATGGAATAGACAAGACCTACTCCTTGCTCAGAGAACTGGACTCAACACGCCCGATTCACCGCACAAGAATATATCTGACTAGTAATAATCTTAAAACCTATGTATTGATATCTCTCTGTTAGTGTGTCAAGTGGGTGTAAAGCGGCATAAACACAGCCGTGAAAAGCAGCTAAACCCCATTATAAAAATAAATTACTTTTAAAAACCCATGAAACAAAGACAGGGAAAGAGAGAGAAATCCTTACACAATTAGTTCAGGGGCTGTGATGCAACCTGGATTGACCATATCTAGACCCACAGCTGGATGAGACATAAGGGTGGACACTCTTGGGGCTGAGAGGTTTGGTGAGGTTGGGTGAGCAAACGCAAACCCTTTAAAGTAATACTGCGTGCTACCCATCTCATGGGTCCCAAATCTCAAGGTTCAAGGGCATCTTCCTACATCGAAAACATGCATGAGAAACCCAGAAGATGGTACACCGTGTGATGGGGAAAGGTTTCTAAAACGCACCTCATTTCTCATCTCCTTGTGCTCGGGTTCGCCATTCCAGCCACTTTACTAGCAATCTCCCTACTTGGAGCATCAGCACCTTTAACCTCCTGTTCCATACAGGTTGCAATTTGTCCTGAGGATGAACGGGAAGACGGGGAACCAATGAGAGACTAGCTCTTGGTGTTGGGACAGGCACAGGTCACTCTATTTTCCCATCAGGAAGAAGAATTAACCACAGGCTCAGCCTGTCCCCCGGAACCAGAACAGGGCCTGAAGCCATCCGGCGCTTTTGCGGCCAGCTCCCAAAAAAGCGACTTGTAAAATGGAGCTTCAGGGCACTGCAATTCACAAACCTGCAGAGTTATAAATGATAACTCTCGTCCACATATATATTGAGGGAAGGCAAAGAAGAGGATTTGAAATCAAGGCAGAATTGCAGGAAACAGATTTCAGGAGGTAGATTCGAATCGCCTTTAAAGCACATGAAAAGCGGCAAAACGTTGACAATGATGCCCTTGGCCAAAAAGGGCGTATGTGTTTTTTCCTGAATATATTCAGGAAAAAACGCATACGCCCTTTTTGGCCAACCAAGCAACCTGGAAAGGCAAATCAGCGCTACAAAGAAGTCTCGCTTCCCATCGGTCAAAAGGGCCATGCTGAAAAAAGTGTCAAAACCAGAAACGCAGGACAGGCCATGGAGAAATGGGAGCCTTGCTACACTGATGGGCGGGATGTACATTGCCAACAGCCATTCTGGAGAAGTGTACGGTGCGTCCTGAAACATCTAAAAAACACAGCTTAGAGAGCATAGGGCACTTCCACGCATGGAGGGATAAAGTGGGAACATTGAAAATCAGCAAGACACAAGCACCCCAAAGTTTAGGGCTGCTCTGTTGACAAGGACCTCCACTTCATTCCACCTTAAATATCCCAGGAAAGCAAAAAATGGATAAAAAAGTTGTGGTCCTTATGTACAGTGGAATATCACTCAGCCATGAAATCAATGTCATAAGGCTAGTAGCAGCATGATGAGTGGATTTAGGTATGACGATTCTAAGTGAAATAAGTCACACAGAAAAGGACACTTCTCATAAGGTGTCACTTTTAGAGGGAATGTAAAAACCGTTACATTTGAACTGAATTACAAAACAGAACAGAGTCACACATGCAGAAAACACACTATGGCTGCTTAACGGGAAAGGTGAGGTGGGGTGATACATAAAACAAGAGTTTCAAATTAGCTCAGATACCGTTCCATAAACCCAAAATGTAATAGACATGACCTACTCCTTGCTCAGAGAACTGGACTCAACACGCCCTATTCAACACACTAGAATATATCTGACTAGTAATAATCTTAAAACCTATGTATTGATATCTCTCTGTTAGTGTGTCAAGTGTGTGTAAAGCGGCATAAACACAGCCGTGAAAAGCAGCTAAACCCCATTATAAAAATAAATTACTTTTAATAACCCATGAAACAAAGACAGGGAAAGAGAGAGAAATTCTTACACAATTCGTTCAGGGGCTGTGATGCAACCTGGATTGACCATATCTAGACCCACAGCTGGATGAGACATAAGGGTGGACACTCTTGGGGCTGAGAAGTTTGGTGAGGTTGCGTGAACAAAGGCTGACCATTTAAAATAATACAGTGTGCTACCCATCGCATGGGTCCCAAAGCTCCAGGTTCAAGGGCATCTTCCTACATCGAAAACATGCATGAGAAACCCAGAAGATGGTACAACGTGTGATGGGGAAAGGTTTCCAAAACGCACCTCATTTTTCATCTCCTTTTGCTCGGGTTCGCAATTTCAGCCACTTTACTAGCAATCTCCCTACTTGGAGCATCAGCACCTTTAACCTCCTGTTCCATACAGGTTGCAATTTGATCTGAGGAAGTACGGGAAGACGGGGAACCAATGAGAGACTAGCTCTTGGTGTTGGGAGAGGCACAGGTCACTCTATTTTCCCATCAGGAAGAAGAATTAACCACAGGCTCAGCCTGCCCCCCGGAACCAGAACAGGGCCTGAAGCCATCCTGCGCTTTTGCGGCCAGCTCCCAAAAAAGCGAGTTGTAAAATGGGGCTTCAGGGCACTGCAATTCACAAACCTGCACAGTTATAAATGATAACTCTCGTCCACAAATATATTGAGGGAAGGCAAAGAAGAGGATTTGAAATCAAGGCAGAATTGCAGGAAACAGATTTCAGGAGGTAGATTCGAATCGCCTTTAAAGCACATGAAACGCAGCAAAACGTTGACAATGATGCCCTTGGCCAAAAAGGGCGTATGCGTTTTTTCCTGAATATATTCAGGAAAAAACGCATACGCCCTTTTTGGCCAACCAAGCAACCTGGAAAGGCAAATCAGCGCTACAAAGAAGTCTCGCTTCCCATCGGTCAAAAGGGCCATGCTGAAAAAAGTGTCAAAACCAGAAATGCAGGACAGGCCATGGAGAAATGGGAGCCTTGCTACACTGATGGGTTGTATGTAAATTGCCAACAGCCACTCTGGAGAAGTGTACGGTGTGTTCTAAAACATCTAAAAAACACAGCTTAGAGAGCATAGGGCACTCCCACGCATGGGGGTATAAAGTGGGAAAATTAAAAATCAGCAAGACACAAGAACCCCAAAGATTAGGGCTGCTCTGTTGACAAGGACCTCCACTTCATTCCACCTTAAAGATCCCAGGAAAGTGAAAAATGGATAAAAAAGTTGTGGTCCTTATGTACAATGGAATATCACTCAGCCATGAAATCAATGTCATAAGGCTAGTAGCGGCATGATGAGTGGATTTAGGTACGACGATTCTAAGTGAAATAAGTCACACAGAAAAGGACACTTCTCATAAGGTGTCACTTATAGAGAAAATGTAAAAACCGTTACACTTGAACTGAATTACAAAACAGAACAGAGTCACACGTGCAGAAAACACACTATGGCTGCTTAACGGGAAAGGTGAGGTGGGGTGATACATAAAACAAGAGTTTCAAATTAGCTCAGATACCGTTCCATAAACCCAATATGGAATAGACAAGACCTACTCCTTGCTCAGAGAACTGGACTCAACACGCCCGATTCACCGCACAAGAATATATCTGACTAGTAATAATCTTAAAACCTATGTATTGATATCTCTCTGTTAGTTTGTCAAGTGGGTGTAAAGCGGCATAAACACAGCCGTGAAAAGCAGCTAAACCCCATTATAAAAATAAATTACTTTTAAAAACCCATGAAACAAAGACAGTGAAAGAGAGAGAAATACTTACACAATTCGTTCAGGGGCTGTGATGCAACCTGGATTGACCATATCTAGACCCACAGCTGGATGAGACATAAGGGTGGACACTCTTGGGGCTGAGAGGTTTGGTGAGGTTGGGTGAGCAAACGCAGACCCTTTAAAGTAATACTGCGTGCTACCCATCGCATGGGTCCCAAATCTCCAGGTTCAAGGGCATCTTCCTACATCGAAAACATGCATGAGAAACCCAGAAGATGGTACACCGTGTGATGGGGAAAGGTTTCTAAAACGCACCTCATTTCTCATATCCTTGTGCTCGGGTTCGCCATTCCAGCCACTTTACTAGCAATCTCCCTCCTTGGAGCATCAGCACCTTTAACCTCCTGTTCCATACAGGTTGCAATTTGTCCTGAGGATGAACGGGAAGACAGGGAACCAATGAGAGATTAGCTCTTGGTGTTGGGACAGGCACAGGTCACTCTATTTTCCCATCAGGAAAAAGAATTAACCACAGGCTCAGCCTGCACACCGGAACCAGAAAAGGGCCTGAAGCCATCCTGCGCTTTTGAGGCCACCTCCCAAAAAAGCGAGTTGTAAAATGGAGCTTCAGGGCACTGCAATTCACAAACCTGCACAGTTATAAATGATAACTCTCATCCACAAATATATTGAGGGAAGGCAAAGAAGAGGATTTGAAATCAAGGCAGAATTGCAGGAAACAGATTTCAGGAGGTAGATTCGAATCGCCTTTAAAGCACATGAAAAGCAGCAAAACGTTGACAATGATGCCCTTGGCCAAAAAGGGCGTATGCGTTTTTTCCTGAATATATTCAGGAAAAAACGCATACGCCCTTTTTGGCCAACCAAGCAACCTGGAAAGGCAAATCAGCGCTACAAAGAAGTCTCGCTTCCCATCGGTCAAAAGGGCCATGCTGAAAAAAGTGTCAAAACCAAAAATGCAGGACAGGCCATGGAGAAATGGGAGCCTTGCTACACTGATGGGCGGGATGTAAATTGCCAACAGCCACTCTGGAGAAGTTTACGGTGTGTTCTGAAACATCTAAAAAACACAGCTTATAGAGCATAGGGCACTCCCACGCATGGGGGTATAAAGTGGGAAAATTAAAAATCAGCAAGACACAAGAAACCCAAAGTTTAGGGCTGCTCTGTTGACAAGGACCTCCACTTCATTCCACCTTAAATATCCCAGGAAAGCGAAAAATGGATAAAAAAGTTGTGGTCCTTATGTACAGTGGAATATCACTCAGCCATGAAATCAATGTCATAAGGCTAGTAGCAGCATGATGAGTGGATTTAGGTACGACGATTTTAAGTGAAATAAGTCACACAGAAAAGGACACTTCTCATAAGGTGTCACTTATAGAGGGAATGTGAAAACCGTTACACTTGAACTGAATTACAAAACAGAACAGAGTCACACATGCAGAAAACACACTATGGCTGCTTAACGGGAAAGGTGAGGTGGGGTGATACATAAAACAAGAGTTTCAAATTAGCTCAGATACCGTTCCATAAACCCAATATGTAATACACAAGACCTACTCCTTGCTCAGAGAACTGGACTCAACACGCCCGATTCACCGCACAAGAATATAACTGACTAGTAATAATGTTAAAACCTATGTATTGATATCTCTCTGTTAGTGTGTCAAGTGGGTGTAAAGCGGCATAAACACAGCCGTGAAAAGCAGCTAAACCCCATTATAAAAATAAATTACTTTTAAAAACCCATGAAACAAAGACAGTGAAAGAGAGAGAAATTCTTACACAATTCGTTCAGGGGCTGTGATGCAACCTGGATTGACCATATGTAGACCCACAGCTGGATGAGACATAAGGGTGGACACTCTTGGGGCTGAGAGGTTTGGTGAGGTTGGGTGAGCAAACGCAGACCCTTTAAAGTAATACTGCGTGCTACCCATCGCATGGGTCCCAAATCTCCAGGTTCAAGGGCATCTTCCTACATCGAAAACATGCATGAGAAACCCAGAAGATGGTACACCGTGTGATGGGGAAAGGTTTCTAAAACGCACCTCATTTCTCATCTCCTTGTGCTCGGGTTCGCCATTCCAGCCACTTTACTAGCAATCTCCCTACTTGGAGCATCAGCACCTTTAACCTCCTGTTCCATACAGGTTGCAATTTGTCCTGAGGATGAACGGGAAGACGGGGAACCAATGAGAGACTAGCTCTTGGTGTTGGGACAGGCACAGGTCACTCTATTTTCCCATCAGGAAGAAGAATTAACCACAGGCTCAGCCTGCCCCCCGGAACCAGAACAGGGCCTGAAGCCATCCTGCGCATTTGCGGCCAGCTCCCAAAAAAGCGAGTTGTAAAATGGAGCTTCAGGGCACTGCAATTCACAAACCTGCACAGTTATAAATGATAACTCTCGTCCACAAATATATTGAGGGAAGGCAAAGAAGAGGATTTGAAATCAAGGCAGAATTGCAGGAAACAGATTTCAGGAGGTAGATTCGAATCGCCTTTAAAGCACATGAAAAGCAGGAAAACGTTGACAATGATGCCCTTGGCCAAAAACGGCGTATGCGTTTTTTCCTGAATATATTCAGGAAAAAACGCATACGCCCTTTTTGGCCAACCAAGCAACCTGGAAAGGCAAATCAGCGCTACAAAGAAGTCTCGCTTCCCATCGGTCAAAAGGGCCATGCTGAAAAAAGTGTCAAAACCAGAAATGCAGGACAGGCCATGGAGCAATGGGGGCCTTGCTACACTGATGGGCGGGATGTAAATTGCCAACCGCCACTCTGGAGAAGTGTACGGTGTGTTCTGAAACATCTAAAAAACACAGCTTAGAGAGCATAGGGCACTTCCACGCATGGGGGTATAAAGTGGGAAAATTAAAAATCAGCAAGACACAAGAACCCCAAAGTTTAGGGCTGCTCTGTTGACAAGGACCTCCACTTCATTCCACCTTAAATATCCCAGGAAAGCGAAAAATGGATAAAAAAGTTGTGTTCCTTATGTACAATGGAATATCACTCAGCCATGAAATCAATGTCATAAGGCTAGTAGCGGCATGATGAGTGGATTTAGGTACGACGATTCTAAGTGAAATAAGTCACACAGAAAAGGACACTTCTCATAAGGTGTCACTTATAGAGGGAATGTAAAAGCCGTTACACTTGAACTGAATTACAAAACAGAACAGAGTCACACATGCAGAAAACACACTATGGCTGCTTAACGGGAAAGGTGAGGTGGGGTGATACATAAAACAAGAGTTTCAAATTAGCTCAGATACCGTTCCATAAACCCAATATGTAATAGACAAGACCTACTCCAAGCTCAGAGAACTGGACTCAACACGCCCGATTCACCGCACAAGAATATATCTGACTAGTAATAATCTTAAAACCTATGTATTGATATCTCTCTGTTAGTGTGTCAAGTGGGTGTAAAGCGGCATAAACACAGCCGTGAAAAGCAGCTAAACCCCATTATAAAAATAAATTACTTTTAAAAACCCAGGAAACAAAGACAGGGAAAGAGAGAGAAATTCTTACACAATTCGTTCAGGGGCTGTGATGCAACCTGGATTGACCATATCTAGACCCACAGCTGGATGAGACATAAGGGTGGACACTCTTGGGGCTGAGAGGTTTGGTGAGGTTGGGTGAGCAAACGCAGACCCTTTAAAGTACTACTGCGTGCTACCCATCGCATGGGTCCCAAATCTCCAGGTTCAAGGGCATCTTCCTACATCGTAAACATGCATGAGAAACCCAGAAGATGGTACACCGTGTGATGGGGAAAGGTTTCTACAACGCACCTCATTTCTCATCTCCTTGTGCTCGGGTTCGCCATTCCAGCCACTTTACTAGCAATCTCCCTACTTGGAGCATCAGCACCTTTAACCTCCTGTTCCATACAGGTTGCAAATTGTCCTGAGGATGAATGGGAAGACGGGGAACCAATGAGAGATTAGCTCTTGGTGTTGGGACAGGCACAGGTCACTCTATTTTCCCATCAGGAAAAAGAATTAACCACAGGCTCAGCCTGCACCCCGGAACCAGAACAGGGCCTGAAGCCATCCTGCGCTTTTGCGGCCAGCTCCCAAAAAAGCGAGTTGTAAAATGGAGCTTCAGGGAACTGCAATTCACAAACCTGCACAGTTATAAATGATAACTCTCGTCCACAAATATATTGAGGGAAGGCAAAGAAGAGGATTTGAAATCAAGGTAGAATTGCAGGAAACAGATTTCAGGAGGTAGATTCGAATCGCCTTTAAAGCACATGAAAAGCAGCAAAACGTTGACAATGATGCCCTTGGCCAAAAAGGGCGTATGCGTTTTTTCCTGAATATATTCAGGAAAAAACGCATACGCCCTTTTTGGCCAACCAAGCAACCTGGAAAGGCAAATCAGCGCTACAAAGAAGTCTCGCTTCCCATCGGTCAAAAGGGACATGCTGAAAAAAGTGTCAAAACCAGAAATGCAGGACAGGCCATGGAGAAATGGGAGCCTTGCTACACTGATGGGTGTTATGTAAATTGCCAACAGCCACTCTGGAGAAGTGTACGGTGTGTTCTGAAACATCTAAAAAACACAGCTTAGAGAGCATAGGGCACTTCCACGCATGGGGGTATAAAGTGGGAAAATTAAAAATCAGCAAGACACAAGAACCCCAAAGTTTAGGGCTGCTCTGTTGACAAGGACCTCCACTTCATTCCACCTTAAATATCCCAGGAAAGCAAAAAATGGATAAAAAAGTTGTGGTCCTTATGTACAATGGAATATCACTCAGCCATGAAATCAATGTCATAAGGCTAGTAGCGGCATGATGAGTGGATTTTGGTACGACGATTCTAAGTGAAATAAGTCACACAGAAAAGGACACTTCTCATAAGGTGTCACTTATAGAGGGAATGTAAAAACCGTTACACTTGAACTGAATTACAAAACAGAACAGAGTCACACATGCAGAAAATACACTATGGCTGCTTAACGGGAAAGGTGAGGTGGGGTGATACATAAAACAAGAGTTTCAAATTAGCTCAGATACCGTTCCATAAACCCAATATGTAATAGACAAGACCTACTCCTTGCTCAGAGAACTGGACTCAACACGCCCGATTCACCGCACAAGAATATAACTGACTAGTAATAATCTTAAAACCTATGTATTGATATCTCTCTGTTAGTGTGTCAAGTGGGTGTAAAGCGGCATAAACACAGCCGTGAAAAGCAGCTAAACCCCATTATAAAAAAAATTACTTTTAAAAACCCAGGAAACAAAGACAGGGAAAGAGAGAGAAATTCTTACACAATTCGTTCAGGGGCTGTGATGCAACCTGGATTGACCATATGTAGACCCACAGCTGGATGAGACATAAGGGTGGACACTCTTGGGGCTGAGAGGTTGGGTGAGCAAACGCAGACCCTTTAAAGTAATACTGCGTGCTACCCATCGCATGGGTCCCAAATCTCCAGGTTCAAGGGCATCTTCCTACATCGAAAACATGCATGAGAAACCCAGAAGATGGTACACCGTGTGATGGGGAAAGGTTTCTAAAACGCACCTCATTTCTCATCTCCTTTTGCTCGGGTTCGCCATTCCAGCCACTTTACTAGCAATCTCCCTACTTGGAGCATCAGCACCTTTAACCTCCTGTTCCATACAGGTTGCAATTTGTCCTGAGGATGAACGGGAAGACGGGGAACCAATGAGAGACTAGCTCTTGGTGTTGGGACAGGCACAGGTCACTCTATTTTCCCATCAGGAAGAAGAATTAACCACAGGCTCAGCCTGCCCCCCGGAACCAGAACAGGGCCTGAAGCCATCCGGCGCATTTGCGGCCAGCTCCCAAAAAAGCGAGTTGTAAAATGGAGCTTCAGGGCACTGCAATTCACAAACCTGCACAGTTATAAATGATAACTCTCGTCCACAAATATATTGAGGGAAGGCAAAGAAGAGGATTTGAAATCAAGGCAGAATTGCAGGAAACAGATTTCAGGAGGTAGATTCGAATCGCCTTTAAAGCACATGAAAAGCAGGAAAACGTTGACAATGATGCCCTTGGCCAAAAACGGCGTATGCGTTTTTTCCTGAATATATTCAGGAAAAAACGCATACGCCCTTTTTGGCCAACCAAGCAACCTGGAAAGGCAAATCAGCGCTACAAAGAAGTCTCGCTTCCCATCGGTCAAAAGGGCCATGCTGAAAAAAGTGTCAAAACCAGAAATGCAGGACAGGCCATGGAGAAATGGGGGCCTTGCTACACTGATGGGCGGGATGTAAATTGCCAACAGCCACTCTGGAGAAGTGTACGGTGTGTTCTGAAACATCTAAAAAACACAGCTTAGAGAGCATAGGGCACTTCCACGCATGGGGGTATAAAGTGGGAAAATTAAAAATCAGCAAGACACAAGAACCCCAAAGTTTAGGGCTGCTCTGTTGACAAGGACCTCCACTTCATTCCACCTTAAATATCCCAGGAAAGCGAAAAATGGATAAAAAAGTTGTGTTCCTTATGTACAATGGAATATCACTCAGCCATGAAATCAATGTCATAAGGCTAGTAGCGGCATGATGAGTGGATTTAGGTACGACGATTCTAAGTGAAATAAGTCACACAGAAAAGGACACTTCTCATAAGTTGTCACTTATAGAGGGAATGTAAAAGCCGTTACACTTGAACTGAATTACAAAACAGAACAGAGTCACACATGCAGAAAACACACTATGGCTGCTTAACGGGAAAGGTGAGGTGGGGTGATACATAAAACAAGAGTTTCAAATTAGCTCAGATACCGTTCCATAAACCCAATATGTAATAGACAAGACCTACTCCAAGCTCAGAGAACTGGACTCAACACGCCCGATTCACCGCACAAGAATATATCTGACTAGTAATAATCTTAAAACCTATGTATTGATATCTCTCTGTTAGTGTGTCAAGTGGGTGTAAAGCGGCATAAACACAGCCGTGAAAAGCAGCTAAACCCCATTATAAAAATAAATTACTTTTAAAAACCCAGGAAACAAAGACAGGGAAAGAGAGAGAAATTCTTACACAATTCGTTCAGGGGCTGTGATGCAACCTGGATTGACCATATCTAGACCCACAGCTGGATGAGACATAAGGGTGGACACTCTTGGGGCTGAGAGGTTTGGTGAGGTTGGGTGAGCAAACGCAGACCCTTTAAAGTACTACTGCGTGCTACCCATCGCATGGGTCCCAAATCTCCAGGTTCAAGGGCATCTTCCTACATCGTAAACATGCATGAGAAACCCAGAAGATGGTACACCGTGTGATGGGGAAAGGTTTCTACAACGCACCTCATTTCTCATCTCCTTGTGCTCGGGTTCGCCATTCCAGCCACTTTACTAGCAATCTCCCTACTTGGAGCATCAGCACCTTTAACCTCCTGTTCCATACAGCTTGCAATTTGTCCTGAGGATGAACGGGAAGACGGGGAACCAATGAGAGACTAGCTCTTGGTGTTGGGACAGGCACAGGTCACTCTATTTTCACATCAGGAAGAAGAATTAACCACAGGCTCAGCCTGCACCCCGGAACCAGAACAGGGCCTGAAGCCATCCTGCGCTTTTGCGGCCAGCTCCCAAAAAAGCGAGTTGTAAAATGGAGCTTCAGGGAACTGCAATTCACAAACCTGCAGAGTTATAAATGATAACTCTCGTCCACAAATATATTGAGGGAAGGCAAAGAAGAGGATTTGAAATCAAGGTAGAATTGCAGGAAACAGATTTCAGGAGGTAGATTCGAATCGCCTTTAAAGCACATGAAAAGCAGCAAAACGTTGACAATGATGCCCTTGGCCAAAAAGGGCGTATGCGTTTTTTCCTGAATATATTCAGGAAAAAACGCATACGCCCTTTTTGGCCAACCAAGCAACCTGGAAAGGCAAATCAGCGCTACAAAGAAGTCTCGCTTCCCATCGGTCAAAAGGGACATGCTGAAAAAAGTGTCAAAACCAGAAATGCAGGACAGGCCATGGAGAAATGGGAGCCTTGCTACACTGATGGGTGTTATGTAAATTGCCAACAGCCACTCTGGAGAAGTGTACGGTGTGTTCTGAAACATCTAAAAAACACAGCTTAGAGAGCATAGGGCACTTCCACGCATGGGGGTATAAAGTGGGAAAATTAAAAATCAGCAAGACACAAGAACCCCAAAGTTTAGGGCTGCTCTGTTGACAAGGACCTCCACTTCATTCCACCTTAAATATCCCAGGA
The DNA here is from genome assembly GCF_965194825.1 of Balaenoptera physalus. NCBI lineage: Eukaryota > Metazoa > Chordata > Mammalia > Artiodactyla > Balaenopteridae > Balaenoptera > Balaenoptera physalus. The sequence continues at coordinate 507,472 of NW_028126227.1, forward strand.
AAGCGAAAAATGGATAAAAAAGTTGTGTTCCTTATGTACAATGGAATATCACTCAGCCATGAAATCAATGTCATAAGGCTAGTAGCGGCATGATGAGTGGATTTAGGTACGACGATTCTAAGTGAAATAAGTCACACAGAAAAGGACACTTCTCATAAGGTGTCACTTATAGAGGGAATGTAAAAGCCGTTACACTTGAACTGAATTACAAAACAGAACAGAGTCACACATGCAGAAAACACACTATGGCTGCTTAACGGGAAAGGTGAGGTGGGGTGATACATAAAACAAGAGTTTCAAATTAGCTCAGATACCGTTCCATAAACCCAATATGTAATAGACAAGACCTACTCCAAGCTCAGAGAACTGGACTCAACACGCCCGATTCACCGCACAAGAATATATCTGACTAGTAATAATCTTAAAACCTATGTATTGATATCTCTCTGTTAGTGTGTCAAGTGGGTGTAAAGCGGCATAAACACAGCCGTGAAAAGCAGCTAAACCCCATTATAAAAATAAATTACTTTTAAAAACCCAGGAAACAAAGACAGGGAAAGAGAGAGAAATTCTTACACAATTCGTTCAGGGGCTGTGATGCAACCTGGATTGACCATATCTAGACCCACAGCTGGATGAGACATAAGGGTGGACACTCTTGGGGCTGAGAGGTTTGGTGAGGTTGGGTGAGCAAACGCAGACCCTTTAAAGTACTACTGCGTGCTACCCATCGCATGGGTCCCAAATCTCCAGGTTCAAGGGCATCTTCCTACATCGTAAACATGCATGAGAAACCCAGAAGATGGTACACCGTGTGATGGGGAAAGGTTTCTACAACGCACCTCATTTCTCATCTCCTTGTGCTCGGGTTCGCCATTCCAGCCACTTTACTAGCAATCTCCCTACTTGGAGCATCAGCACCTTTAACCTCCTGTTCCATACAGGTTGCAAATTGTCCTGAGGATGAATGGGAAGACGGGGAACCAATGAGAGATTAGCTCTTGGTGTTGGGACAGGCACAGGTCACTCTATTTTCCCATCAGGAAAAAGAATTAACCACAGGCTCAGCCTGCACCCCGGAACCAGAACAGGGCCTGAAGCCATCCTGCGCTTTTGCGGCCAGCTCCCAAAAAAGCGAGTTGTAAAATGGAGCTTCAGGGAACTGCAATTCACAAACCTGCAGAGTTATAAATGATAACTCTCGTCCACAAATATATTGAGGGAAGGCAAAGAAGAGGATTTGAAATCAAGGTAGAATTGCAGGAAACAGATTTCAGGAGGTAGATTCGAATCGCCTTTAAAGCACATGAAAAGCAGCAAAACGTTGACAATGATGCCCTTGGCCAAAAAGGGCGTATGCGTTTTTTCCTGAATATATTCAGGAAAAAACGCATACGCCCTTTTTGGCCAACCAAGCAACCTGGAAAGGCAAATCAGCGCTACAAAGAAGTCTCGCTTCCCATCGGTCAAAAGGGACATGCTGAAAAAAGTGTCAAAACCAGAAATGCAGGACAGGCCATGGAGAAATGGGAGCCTTGCTACACTGATGGGTGTTATGTAAATTGCCAACAGCCACTCTGGAGAAGTGTACGGTGTGTTCTGAAACATCTAAAAAACACAGCTTAGAGAGCATAGGGCACTTCCACGCATGGGGGTATAAAGTGGGAAAATTAAAAATCAGCAAGACACAAGAACCCCAAAGTTTAGGGCTGCTCTGTTGACAAGGACCTCCACTTCATTCCACCTTAAATATCCCAGGAAAGCAAAAAATGGATAAAAAAGTTGTGGTCCTTATGTACAATGGAATATCACTCAGCCATGAAATCAATGTCATAAGGCTAGTAGCGGCATGATGAGTGGATTTTGGTACGACGATTCTAAGTGAAATAAGTCACACAGAAAAGGACACTTCTCATAAGGTGTCACTTATAGAGGGAATGTAAAAACCGTTACACTTGAACTGAATTACAAAACAGAACAGAGTCACACATGCAGAAAATACACTATGGCTGCTTAACGGGAAAGGTGAGGTGGGGTGATACATAAAACAAGAGTTTCAAATTAGCTCAGATACCGTTCCATAAACCCAATATGTAATAGACAAGACCTACTCCTTGCTCAGAGAACTGGACTCAACACGCCCGATTCACCGCACAAGAATATAACTGACTAGTAATAATCTTAAAACCTATGTATTGATATCTCTCTGTTAGTGTGTCAAGTGGGTGTAAAGCGGCATAAACACAGCCGTGAAAAGCAGCTAAACCCCATTATAAAAAAAATTACTTTTAAAAACCCAGGAAACAAAGACAGGGAAAGAGAGAGAAATTCTTACACAATTCGTTCAGGGGCTGTGATGCAACCTGGATTGACCATATGTAGACCCACAGCTGGATGAGACATAAGGGTGGACACTCTTGGGGCTGAGAGGTTGGGTGAGCAAACGCAGACCCTTTAAAGTAATACTGCGTGCTACCCATCGCATGGGTCCCAAATCTCCAGGTTCAAGGGCATCTTCCTACATCGAAAACATGCATGAGAAACCCAGAAGATGGTACACCGTGTGATGGGGAAAGGTTTCTAAAACGCACCTCATTTCTCATCTCCTTTTGCTCGGGTTCGCCATTCCAGCCACTTTACTAGCAATCTCCCTACTTGGAGCATCAGCACCTTTAACCTCCTGTTCCATACAGGTTGCAATTTGTCCTGAGGATGAACGGGAAGACGGGGAACCAATGAGAGACTAGCTCTTGGTGTTGGGACAGGCACAGGTCACTCTATTTTCCCATCAGGAAGAAGAATTAACCACAGGCTCAGCCTGCCCCCCGGAACCAGAACAGGGCCTGAAGCCATCCGGCGCATTTGCGGCCAGCTCCCAAAAAAGCGAGTTGTAAAATGGAGCTTCAGGGCACTGCAATTCACAAACCTGCACAGTTATAAATGATAACTCTCGTCCACAAATATATTGAGGGAAGGCAAAGAAGAGGATTTGAAATCAAGGCAGAATTGCAGGAAACAGATTTCAGGAGGTAGATTCGAATCGCCTTTAAAGCACATGAAAAGCAGGAAAACGTTGACAATGATGCCCTTGGCCAAAAACGGCGTATGCGTTTTTTCCTGAATATATTCAGGAAAAAACGCATACGCCCTTTTTGGCCAACCAAGCAACCTGGAAAGGCAAATCAGCGCTACAAAGAAGTCTCGCTTCCCATCGGTCAAAAGGGCCATGCTGAAAAAAGTGTCAAAACCAGAAATGCAGGACAGGCCATGGAGAAATGGGGGCCTTGCTACACTGATGGGCGGGATGTAAATTGCCAACAGCCACTCTGGAGAAGTGTACGGTGTGTTCTGAAACATCTAAAAAACACAGCTTAGAGAGCATAGGGCACTTCCACGCATGGGGGTATAAAGTGGGAAAATTAAAAATCAGCAAGACACAAGAACCCCAAAGTTTAGGGCTGCTCTGTTGACAAGGACCTCCACTTCATTCCACCTTAAATATCCCAGGAAAGCGAAAAATGGATAAAAAAGTTGTGTTCCTTATGTACAATGGAATATCACTCAGCCATGAAATCAATGTCATAAGGCTAGTAGCGGCATGATGAGTGGATTTAGGTACGACGATTCTAAGTGAAATAAGTCACACAGAAAAGGACACTTCTCATAAGTTGTCACTTATAGAGGGAATGTAAAAGCCGTTACACTTGAACTGAATTACAAAACAGAACAGAGTCACACATGCAGAAAACACACTATGGCTGCTTAACGGGAAAGGTGAGGTGGGGTGATACATAAAACAAGAGTTTCAAATTAGCTCAGATACCGTTCCATAAACCCAATATGTAATAGACAAGACCTACTCCAAGCTCAGAGAACTGGACTCAACACGCCCGATTCACCGCACAAGAATATATCTGACTAGTAATAATCTTAAAACCTATGTATTGATATCTCTCTGTTAGTGTGTCAAGTGGGTGTAAAGCGGCATAAACACAGCCGTGAAAAGCAGCTAAACCCCATTATAAAAATAAATTACTTTTAAAAACCCAGGAAACAAAGACAGGGAAAGAGAGAGAAATTCTTACACAATTCGTTCAGGGGCTGTGATGCAACCTGGATTGACCATATCTAGACCCACAGCTGGATGAGACATAAGGGTGGACACTCTTGGGGCTGAGAGGTTTGGTGAGGTTGGGTGAGCAAACGCAGACCCTTTAAAGTACTACTGCGTGCTACCCATCGCATGGGTCCCAAATCTCCAGGTTCAAGGGCATCTTCCTACATCGTAAACATGCATGAGAAACCCAGAAGATGGTACACCGTGTGATGGGGAAAGGTTTCTACAACGCACCTCATTTCTCATCTCCTTGTGCTCGGGTTCGCCATTCCAGCCACTTTACTAGCAATCTCCCTACTTGGAGCATCAGCACCTTTAACCTCCTGTTCCATACAGCTTGCAATTTGTCCTGAGGATGAACGGGAAGACGGGGAACCAATGAGAGACTAGCTCTTGGTGTTGGGACAGGCACAGGTCACTCTATTTTCACATCAGGAAGAAGAATTAACCACAGGCTCAGCCTGCACCCCGGAACCAGAACAGGGCCTGAAGCCATCCTGCGCTTTTGCGGCCAGCTCCCAAAAAAGCGAGTTGTAAAATGGAGCTTCAGGGAACTGCAATTCACAAACCTGCAGAGTTATAAATGATAACTCTCGTCCACAAATATATTGAGGGAAGGCAAAGAAGAGGATTTGAAATCAAGGTAGAATTGCAGGAAACAGATTTCAGGAGGTAGATTCGAATCGCCTTTAAAGCACATGAAAAGCAGCAAAACGTTGACAATGATGCCCTTGGCCAAAAAGGGCGTATGCGTTTTTTCCTGAATATATTCAGGAAAAAACGCATACGCCCTTTTTGGCCAACCAAGCAACCTGGAAAGGCAAATCAGCGCTACAAAGAAGTCTCGCTTCCCATCGGTCAAAAGGGACATGCTGAAAAAAGTGTCAAAACCAGAAATGCAGGACAGGCCATGGAGAAATGGGAGCCTTGCTACACTGATGGGTGTTATGTAAATTGCCAACAGCCACTCTGGAGAAGTGTACGGTGTGTTCTGAAACACCTAAAAAACACAGCTTAGAGAGCATAGGGCACTTCCACGCATGGGGGTATAAAGTGGGAAAATTAAAAATCAGCAAGACACAAGAACCCCAAAGTTTAGGGCTGCTCTGTTGACAAGGACCTCCACTTCATTCCACCTTAAATATCCCAGGAAAGCAAAAAATGGATAAAAAAGTTGTGGTCCTTATGTACAATGGAATATCACTCAGCCATGAAATCAATGTCATAAGGCTAGTAGCGGCATGATGAGTGGATTTTGGTACGACGATTCTAAGTGAAATAAGTCACACAGAAAAGGACACTTCTCATAAGGTGTCACTTATAGAGGGAATGTAAAAACCGTTACACTTGAACTGAATTACAAAACAGAACAGAGTCACACATGCAGAAAATACACTATGGCTGCTTAACGGGAAAGGAGAGGTGGGGTGATACATAAAACAAGAGTTTCAAATTAGCTCAGATACCGTTCCATAAACCCAATATGTAATAGACAAGACCTACTCCTTGCTCAGAGAACTGGACTCAACACGCCCGATTCACCGCACAAGAATATAACTGACTAGTAATAATCTTAAAACCTATGTATTGATATCTCTCTGTTAGTGTGTCAAGTGCGTGTAAAGCGGCATAAACACAGCCGTGAAAAGCAGCTAAACCCCATTATAAAAATAAATTACTTTTAAAAACCCAGGAAACAAAGACAGGGAAAGAGAGAGAAATTCTTACACAATTCGTTCAGGGGCTGTGATGCAACCTGGATTGACCATATCTAGACCCACAGCTGGATGAGACATAAGGGTGGACACTCTTGGGGCTGAGAGGTTTGGTGAGGTTGGGTGAGCAAACGCAGACCCTTTAAAGTAATACTGCGTGCTACCCATCGCATGGGTCCCAAATCTCCAGGTTCAAGGGCATCTTCCTACATCGAAAACATGCATGAGAAACCCAGAAGATGGTACACCGTGTGATGGGGAAAGGTTTCTAAAACGCACCTCATTTCTCATCTCCTTGTGCTCGGGTTCGCCATTCCAGCCACTTTACTAGCAATCTCCCTACTTGGAGCATCAGCACCTTTAACCTCCTGTTCCATACAGGTTGCAATTTGTCCTGAGGATGAACGGGAAGACGGGGAACCAATGAGAGACTAGCTCTTGGTGTTGGGACAGGTACAGGTCACTCTATTTTCCCATCAGGAAGAAGAATTAACCACAGGCTCAGCCTGCACCCCGGAACCAGAACAGGGCCTGAAGCAATCCTGCGCTTTTGCGGCCAGCTCCCAAAAAAGCGAGTTGTAAAATGGAGCTTCAGGGAACTGCAATTCACAAACCTGCAGAGTTATAAATGATAACTCTCGTCCACAAATATATTGAGGGAAGGCAAAGAAGAGGATTTGAAATCAAGGTAGAATTGCAGGAAACAGATTTCAGGAGGTAGATTCGAATCGCCTTTAAAGCACATGAAAAGCAGCAAAACGTTGACAATGATGCCCTTGGCCAAAAAGGGCGTATGCGTTTTTTCCTGAATATATTCAGGAAAAAACGCATACGCCCTTTTTGGCCAACCAAGCAACCTGGAAAGGCAAATCAGCGCTACAAAGAAGTCTCGCTTCCCATCGGTCAAAAGGGCCATGCTGAAAAAACTGTCAAAACCAGAAATGCAGGACAGGCCATGGAGAAATGGGAGCCTTGCTACACTGATGGGCGGGATGTAAATTGCCAACAGCCACTCTGGAGAAGTGTACGGTGTGTTCTGAAACATCTAAAAAACACAGCTTAGAGAGCATAGGGCACTTCCACGCATGGGGGTATAAAGTGGGAAAATTAAAAATCAGCAAGACACAAGAACCCCAAAGTTTAGGGCTGCTCTGTTGACAAGGACCTCCACTTCATTCCACCTTAAATATCCCAGGAAAGCGAAAAATGGATAAAAAAGTTGTGGTCCTTATGTACAGTGGAATATCACTAAGCCATGAAATCAATGTCATAAGGCTAGTAGCAGCATGATGAGTGGATTTAGGTATGACGATTCTAAGTGAAATAAGTCACACAGAAAAGGACACTTCTCATAAGGTGTCACTTATAGAGGGAATGTAAAAACTGTTACACTTGAACTGAATTACAAAACAGAACAGAGTCACACATGCAGAAAATACACTATGGCTACTTAACGGGAAAGGTGAGGTGGGGTGATACATAAAACAAGAGTTTCAAATTAGCTCAGATACCGTTCCATAAACCCAATATGTAATAGACAAGACCTACTCCTTGCTCAGAGAACTGGACTCAACACGCCCGATTCACCGCACAAGAATATAACTGACTAGTAATAATCTTAAAACCTATGTATTGATATCTCTCTGTTAGTGTGTCAAGTGGGTGTAAAGCGGCATAAAGACAGCCGTAAAAAGCAGCTAAACCCCATTATAAAAATAAATTACTTTTAAAAACCCAGGAAACAAAGACAGGGAAAGAGAGAGAAATTCTTACACAATTCGTTCAGGGGCTGTGATGCAACCTGGATTGACCATATCTAGACCCACAGCTGGATGAGACATAAGGGTGGACACTCTTGGGGCTGAGAGGTTTGGTGAGGTTGGGTGAGCAAACGCAGACCCTTTAAAGTAATACTGCGTGCTACCCATCGCATGGGTCCCAAATCTCCAGGTTCAAGGGCATCTTCCTACATCGAAAACATGCATGAGAAACCCAGAAGATGGTACACCGTGTCATGGGGAAAGGTTTCTAAAACGCACCTCATTTCTCATCTCCTTTTGCTCGGGTTCGCCATTCCAGCCACTTTACTAGCAATCTCCCTACTTGGAGCATCAGCACCTTTAACCTCCTGTTCCGTACAGGTTGCAATTTGTCCTGAGGATGAACGGGAGGACGGGGAACCAATGAGAGACTAGCTCTTGGTGTTGGGACAGGCACAGGTCACTCTATTTTCCCATCAGGAACAAGAATTAACCACAGGCTCAGCCTGCCCCCCGGAACCAGAACAGGGCCTGAAGCCATCCTGCGCTTTTGAGGCCACCTCCCAAAAAAGCGAGTTGTAAAATGGAGCTTCAGGGCACTGCAATTCACAAACCTGCACAGTTATAAATGATAACTCTCGTCCACAAATATATTGAGGGAAGGCAAAGAAGAGGATTTGAAATCAAGGCAGAATTGCAGGAAACAGATTTCAGGAGGTAGATTCGAATCGCCTTTAAAGCACATGAAAAGCAGCAAAACGTTGACAATGATGCCCTTGGCCAAAAAGGGCGTATGCGTTTTTTCCTGAATATATTCAGGAAAAAACGCATACGCCCTTTTTGGCCAACCAAGCAACCTGGAAAGGCAAATCAGCGCTACAAAGAAGTCTCGCTTCCCATCGGTCAAAAGGGCCATGCTGAAAAAAGTGTCAAAACCAAAAATGCAGGACAGGCCATGGAGAAATGGGAGCCTTGCTGCACTGATGGGCGGGATGTAAATTGCCAACAGCCACTCTGGAGAAGTGTACGGTGTGTTCTGAAACATCTAAAAAACACAGCTTAGAGAGCATAGGGCACTCCCACGCATGGAGGTATAAAGTGGGAAAATTAAAAATCAGCAAGACACAAGAACCCCAAAGTTTAGGGCTGCTCTGTTGACAAGGACCTCCACTTCATTCCACCTTAAATATCCCAGGAAAGCAAAAAATGGATAAAAAAGTTGTGGTCCTTATGTACAATGGAATATCACTCAGCCATGAAATCAATGTCATAAGGCTAGTAGCGGCATGATGAGTGGATTTTGGTACGACGATTCTATGTGAAATAAGTCACACAGAAGAGGACACTTCTCATAAGGTGTCACTTATAGAGGGAATATAAAAACCGTTACACTTGAACTGAATTACAAAACAGAACACAGTCACACATGCAGAAAATACACTATGGCTGCTTAACGGGAAAGGTGAGGTGGGGTGATACATAAAACAAGAGTTTCAAATTAGCTCAGATACCGTTCCATAAACCCAATATGTAATAGACAAGACCTACTCCTTGCTCAGAGAACTGGACTCAACACGCCCGATTCACCGCACAAGAATATAACTGACTAGTAATAATGTTAAAACCTATGTATTGATATCTCTCTGTTAGTGTGTCAAGTGGGTGTAAAGCGGCATAAACACAGCCGTGAAAAGCAGCTAAACCCCATTATAAAAATAAATTACTTTTAAAAACCCATGAAACAAAGACAGTGAAAGAGAGAGAAATTCTTACACAATTCGTTCAGGGGCTGTGATGCAACCTGGATTGACCATATGTAGACCCACAGCTGGATGAGACATAAGGGTGGACACTCTTGGGGCTGAGAGGTTTGGTGAGGTTGGGTGAGCAAACGCAGACCCTTTAAAGTAATACTGCGTGCTACCCATCGCATGGGTCCCAAATCTCCAGGTTCAAGGGCATCTTCCTACATCGAAAACATGCATGAGAAACCCAGAAGATGGTACACCGTGTGATGGGGAAAGGTTTCTAAAACGCACCTCATTTCTCATCTCCTTGTGCTCGGGTTCGCCATTCCAGCCACTTTACTAGCAATCTCCCTACTTGGAGCATCAGCACCTTTAACCTCCTGTTCCATACAGGTTGCAATTTGTCCTGAGGATGAACGGGAAGACGGGGAACCAATGAGAGACTAGCTCTTGGTGTTGGGACAGGCACAGGTCACTCTATTTTCCCATCAGGAAGAAGAATTAACCACAGGCTCAGCCTGCCCCCCGGAACCAGAACAGGGCCTGAAGCCATCCTGCGCATTTGCGGCCAGCTCCCAAAAAAGCGAGTTGTAAAATGGAGCTTCAGGGCACTGCAATTCACAAACCTGCACAGTTATAAATGATAACTCTCGTCCACAAATATATTGAGGGAAGGCAAAGAAGAGGATTTGAAATCAAGGCAGAATTGCAGGAAACAGATTTCAGGAGGTAGATTCGAATCGCCTTTAAAGCACATGAAAAGCAGGAAAACGTTGACAATGATGCCCTTGGCCAAAAACGGCGTATGCGTTTTTTCCTGAATATATTCAGGAAAAAACGCATACGCCCTTTTTGGCCAACCAAGCAACCTGGAAAGGCAAATCAGCGCTACAAAGAAGTCTCGCTTCCCATCGGTCAAAAGGGCCATGCTGAAAAAAGTGTCAAAACCAGAAATGCAGGACAGGCCATGGAGCAATGGGGGCCTTGCTACACTGATGGGCGGGATGTAAATTGCCAACAGCCACTCTGGAGAAGTGTACGGTGTGTTCTGAAACATCTAAAAAACACAGCTTAGAGAGCATAGGGCACTTCCACGCATGGGGGTATAAAGTGGGAAAATTAAAAATCAGCAAGACACAAGAACCCCAAAGTTTAGGGCTGCTCTGTTGACAAGGACCTCCACTTCATTCCACCTTAAATATCCCAGGAAAGCGAAAAATGGATAAAAAAGTTGTGTTCCTTATGTACAATGGAATATCACTCAGCCATGAAATCAATGTCATAAGGCTAGTAGCGGCATGATGAGTGGATTTAGGTACGACGATTCTAAGTGAAATAAGTCACACAGAAAAGGACACTTCTCATAAGGTGTCACTTATAGAGGGAATGTAAAAGCCGTTACACTTGAACTGAATTACAAAACAGAACAGAGTCACACATGCAGAAAACACACTATGGCTGCTTAACGGGAAAGGTGAGGTGGGGTGATACATAAAACAAGAGTTTCAAATTAGCTCAGATACCGTTCCATAAACCCAATATGTAATAGACAAGACCTACTCCAAGCTCAGAGAACTGGACTCAACACGCCCGATTCACCGCACAAGAATATATCTGACTAGTAATAATCTTAAAACCTATGTATTGATATCTCTCTGTTAGTGTGTCAAGTGGGTGTAAAGCGGCATAAACACAGCCGTGAAAAGCAGCTAAACCCCATTATAAAAATAAATTACTTTTAAAAACCCAGGAAACAAAGACAGGGAAAGAGAGAGAAATTCTTACACAATTCGTTCAGGGGCTGTGATGCAACCTGGATTGACCATATCTAGACCCACAGCTGGATGAGACATAAGGGTGGACACTCTTGGGGCTGAGAGGTTTGGTGAGGTTGGGTGAGCAAACGCAGACCCTTTAAAGTACTACTGCGTGCTACCCATCGCATGGGTCCCAAATCTCCAGGTTCAAGGGCATCTTCCTACATCGTAAACATGCATGAGAAACCCAGAAGATGGTACACCGTGTGATGGGGAAAGGTTTCTACAACGCACCTCATTTCTCATCTCCTTGTGCTCGGGTTCGCCATTCCAGCCACTTTACTAGCAATCTCCCTACTTGGAGCATCAGCACCTTTAACCTCCTGTTCCATACAGGTTGCAAATTGTCCTGAGGATGAATGGGAAGATGGGGAACCAATGAGAGATTAGCTCTTGGTGTTGGGACAGGCACAGGTCACTCTATTTTCCCATCAGGAAAAAGAATTAACCACAGGCTCAGCCTGCACCCCGGAACCAGAACAGGGCCTGAAGCCATCCTGCGCTTTTGCGGCCAACTCCCAAAAAAGCGAGTTGTAAAATGGAGCTTCAGGGAACTGCAATTCACAAACCTGCAGAGTTATAAATGATAACTCTCGTCCACAAATATATTGAGGGAAGGCAAAGAAGAGGATTTGAAATCAAGGTAGAATTGCAGGAAACAGATTTCAGGAGGTAGATTCGAATCGCCTTTAAAGCACATGAAAAGCAGCAAAACGTTGACAATGATGCCCTTGGCCAAAAAGGGCGTATGCGTTTTTTCCTGAATATATTCAGGAAAAAACGCATACGCCCTTTTTGGCCAACCAAGCAACCTGGAAAGGCAAATCAGCGCTACAAAGAAGTCTCGCTTCCCATCGGTCAAAAGGGACATGCTGAAAAAAGTGTCAAAACCAGAAATGCAGGACAGGCCATGGAGAAATGGGAGCCTTGCTACACTGATGGGTGTTATGTAAATTGCCAACAGCCACTCTGGAGAAGTGTACGGTGTGTTCTGAAACATCTAAAAAACACAGCTTAGAGAGCATAGGGCACTTCCACGCATGGGGGTATAAAGTGGGAAAATTAAAAATCAGCAAGACACAAGAACCCCAAAGTTTAGGGCTGCTCTGTTGACAAGGACCTCCACTTCATTCCACCTTAAATATCCCAAGAAAGCAAAAAATGGATAAAAAAGTTGTGTTCCTTATGTACAATGGAATATCACTCAGCCATGAAATCAATGTCATAAGGCTAGTAGCGGCATGATGAGTGGATTTTGGTACGACGATTCTAAGTGAAATAAGTCACACAGAAAAGGACACTTCTCATAAGGTGTCACTTATAGAGGGAATGTAAAAACCGTTACACTTGAACTGAATTACAAAACAGAACAGAGTCACACATGCAGAAAATACACTATGGCTGCTTAACGGGAAAGGTGAGGTGGGGTGATACATAAAACAAGAGTTTCAAATTAGCTCAGATACCGTTCCATAAACCCAATATGTAATAGACAAGACCTACTCCTTGCTCAGAGAACTGGACTCAACACGCCCGATTCACCGCACAAGAATATAACTGACTAGTAATAATCTTAAAACCTATGTATTGATATCTCTCTGTTAGTGTGTCAAGTGGGTGTAAAGCGGCATAAACACAGCCGTGAAAAGCAGCTAAACCCTATTATAAAAAAAATTACTTTTAAAAACCCAGGAAACAAAGACAGGGAAAGAGAGAGAAATTCTTACACAATTCGTTCAGGGGCTGTGATGCAACCTGGATTGACCATATGTAGACCCACAGCTGGATGAGACATAAGGGTGGACACTCTTGGGGCTGAGAGGTTTGGTGAGGTTGGGTGAGCAAACGCAGACCCTTTAAAGTAATACTGCGTGCTACCCATCGCATGGGTCCCAAATCTCCAGGTTCAAGGGCATCTTCCTACATCGAAAACATGCATGAGAAACCCAGAAGATGGTACACCGTGTGATGGGGAAAGGTTTCTAAAACGCACCTCATTTCTCATCTCCTTTTGCTCGGGTTCGCCATTCCAGCCACTTTACTAGCAATCTCCCTACTTGGAGCATCAGCACCTTTAACCTCCTGTTCCATACAGGTTGCAATTTGTCCTGAGGATGAACGGGAAGACGGGGAACCAATGAGAGACTAGCTCTTGGTGTTGGGACAGGCACAGGTCACTCTATTTTCCCATCAGGAAGAAGAATTAACCACAGGCTCAGCCTGCCCCCCGGAACCAGAACAGGGCCTGAAGCCATCCGGCGCATTTGCGGCCAGCTCCCAAAAAAGCGAGTTGTAAAATGGAGCTTCAGGGCACTGCAATTCACAAACCTGCACAGTTATAAATGATAACTCTCGTCCACAAATATATTGAGGGAAGGCAAAGAAGAGGATTTGAAATCAAGGCAGAATTGCAGGAAACAGATTTCAGGAGGTAGATTCGAATCGCCTTTAAAGCACATGAAAAGCAGGAAAACGTTGACAATGATGCCCTTGGCCAAAAACGGCGTATGCGTTTTTTCCTGAATATATTCAGGAAAAAACGCATACGCCCTTTTTGGCCAACCAAGCAACCTGGAAAGGCAAATCAGCGCTACAAAGAAGTCTCGCTTCCCATCGGTCAAAAGGGCCATGCTGAAAAAAGTGTCAAAACCAGAAATGCAGGACAGGCCATGGAGAAATGGGAGCCTTGCTACACTGATGGGTGTTATGTAAATTGCCAACAGCCACTCTGGAGAAGTGTACGGTGTGTTCTGAAACACCTAAAAAACACAGCTTAGAGAGCATAGGGCACTTCCACGCATGGGGGTATAAAGTGGGAAAATTAAAAATCAGCAAGACACAAGAACCCCAAAGTTTAGGGCTGCTCTGTTGACAAGGACCTCCACTTCATTCCACCTTAAATATCCCAGGAAAGCAAAAAATGGATAAAAAAGTTGTGGTCCTTATGTACAATGGAATATCACTCAGCCATGAAATCAATGTCATAAGGCTAGTAGCGGCATGATGAGTGGATTTTGGTACGACGATTCTAAGTGAAATAAGTCACACAGAAAAGGACACTTCTCATAAGGTGTCACTTATAGAGGGAATGTAAAAACCGTTACACTTGAACTGAATTACAAAACAGAACAGAGTCACACATGCAGAAAATACACTATGGCTGCTTAACGGGAAAGGTGAGGTGGGGTGATACATAAAACAAGAGTTTCAAATTAGCTCAGATACCGTTCCATAAACCCAATATGTAATAGACAAGACCTACTCCTTGCTCAGAGAACTGGACTCAACACGCCCGATTCACCGCACAAGAATATAACTGACTAGTAATAATCTTAAAACCTATGTATTGATATCTCTCTGTTAGTGTGTCAAGTGCGTGTAAAGCGGCATAAACACAGCCGTGAAAAGCAGCTAAACCCCATTATAAAAATAAATTACTTTTAAAAACCCAGGAAACAAAGACAGGGAAAGAGAGAGAAATTCTTACACAATTCGTTCAGGGGCTGTGATGCAACCTGGATTGACCATATCTAGACCCACAGCTGGATGAGACATAAGGGTGGACACTCTTGGGGCTGAGAGGTTTGGTGAGGTTGGGTGAGCAAACGCAGACCCTTTAAAGTAATACTGCGTGCTACCCATCGCATGGGTCCCAAATCGCCAGGTTCAAGGGCATCTTCCTACATCGAAAACATGCATGAGAAACCCAGAAGATGGTACACCGTGTGATGGGGAAAGGTTTCTAAAACGCACCTCATTTCTCATCTCCTTTTGCTCGGGTTCGCCATTCCAGCCACTTTACTAGCAATCTCCCTACTTGGAGCATCAGCACCTTTAACCTCCTGTTCCATACAGCTTGCAATTTGTCCTGAGGATGAACGGGAAGACGGGGAACCAATGAGAGACTAGCTCTTGGTGTTGGGACAGGCACAGGTCACTCTATTTTCCCATCAGGAAGAAGAATTAACCACAGGCTCAGCCTGCACCCCGGAACCAGAACAGGGCCTGAAGCCATCCTGCGCTTTTGCGGCCAGCTCCCAAAAAAGCGAGTTGTAAAATGGAGCTTCAGGGAACTGCAATTCACAAACCTGCAGAGTTATAAATGATAACTCTCGTCCACAAATATATTGAGGGAAGGCAAAGAAGAGGATTTGAAATCAAGGTAGAATTGCAGGAAACAGATTTCAGGAGGTAGATTCGAATCGCCTTTAAAGCACATGAAAAGCAGCAAAACGTTGACAATGATGCCCTTGGCCAAAAAGGGCGTATGCGTTTTTTCCTGAATATATTCAGGAAAAAACGCATACGCCCTTTTTGGCCAACCAAGCAACCTGGAAAGGCAAATCAGCGCTACAAAGAAGTCTCGCTTCCCATCGGTCAAAAGGGACATGCTGAAAAAAGTGTCAAAACCAGAAATGCAGGACAGGCCATGGAGAAATGGGAGCCTTGCTACACTGATGGGTGTTATGTAAATTGCCAACAGCCACTCTGGAGAAGTGTACGGTGTGTTCTGAAACACCTAAAAAACACAGCTTAGAGAGCATAGGGCACTTCCAAGCATGGGGGTATAAAGTGGGAAAATTAAAAATCAGCAAGACACAAGAACCCCAAAGTTTAGGGCTGCTCTGTTGACAAGGACCTCCACTTCATTCCACCTTAAATATCCCAGGAAAGCAAAAAATGGATAAAAAAGTTGTGGTCCTTATGTACAATGGAATATCACTCAGCCATGAAATCAATGTCATAAGGCTAGTAGCGGCATGATGAGTGGATTTTGGTACGACGATTCTAAGTGAAATAAGTCACACAGAAAAGGACACTTCTCATAAGGTGTCACTTATAGAGGGAATGTAAAAACCGTTACACTTGAACTGAATTACAAAACAGAACAGAGTCACACATGCAGAAAATACACTATGGCTGCTTAACGGGAAAGGTGAGGTGGGGTGATACATAAAACAAGAGTTTCAAATTAGCTCAGATACCGTTCCATAAACCCAATATGTAATAGACAAGACCTACTCCTTGCTCAGAGAACTGGACTCAACACGCCCGATTCACCGCACAAGAATATAACTGACTAGTAATAATCTTAAAACCTATGTATTGATATCTCTCTGTTAGTGTGTCAAGTGGGTGTAAAGCGGCATAAACACAGCCGTGAAAAGCAGCTAAACCCCATTATAAAAATAAATTACTTTTAAGAACCCAGGAAACAAAGACAGGGAAAGAGAGAGAAATTCTTACACAATTCGTTCAGGGGCTGTGATGCAACCTGGATTGACCATATCTAGACCCACAGCTGGATGAGACATAAGGGTGGACACTCTTGGGGCTGAGAGGTTTGGTGAGGTTGGGTGAGCAAACGCAGACCCTTTAAAGTAATACTGCGTGCTACCCATCGCATGGGTCCCAAATCTCCAGGTTCAAGGGCATCTTCCTACATCGAAAACATGCATGAGAAACCCAGAAGATGGTACACCGTGTGATGGGGAAAGGTTTCTAAAACGCACCTCATTTCTCATCTCCTTGTGCTCGGGTTCGCCATTCCAGCCACTTTACTAGCAATCTCCCTACTTGGAGCATCAGCACCTTTAACCTCCTGTTCCATACAGGTTGCAATTTGTCCTGAGGATGAACGGGAAGACGGGGAACCAATGAGAGACTAGCTCTTGGTGTTGGGACAGGCACAGGTCACTCTATTTTCCCATCAGGAAGAAGAATTAACCACAGGCTCAGCCTGCAGCCCGGAACCAGAACAGGGCCTGAAGCCATCCTGCGCTTTTGCGGCCAGCTCCCAAAAAAGCGAGTTGTAAAATGGAGCTTCAGGGAACTGCAATTCACAAACCTGCAGAGTTATAAATGATAACTCTCGTCCACAAATATATTGAGGGAAGGCAAAGAAGAGGATTTGAAATCAAGGTAGAATTGCAGGAAACAGATTTCAGGAGGTAGATTCGAATCGCCTTTAAAGCACATGAAAACCAGGAAAACGTTGACAATGATGCCCTTGGCCAAAAACGGCGTATGCGTTTTTTCCTGAATATATTCAGGAAAAAACGCATACGCCCTTTTTGGCCAACCAAGCAAACTGGAAAGGCAAATCAGTGCTACAAAGAAGTCTCGCTTCCCATCGGTCAAAAGGGCCATGCTGAAAAAAGTGTCAAAACCAGAAATGCAGGACAGGCCATGGAGAAATGGGAGCCTTGCTACACTGATGGGCGGGATGTAAATTGCCAACAGCCACTCTGGAGAAGTGTACGGTGTGTTCTGAAACATCTAAAAAACACAGCTTAGAGAGCACAGGGCACTTCCACGCATGGGGGTATAAAGTGGGAAAATTAAAAATCAGCAAGACACAAGAACCCCAAAGATTAGGGCTGCTCTGTTGACAAGGACCTCCACTTCATTCCACCTTAAATATCCCAGGAAAGCGAAAAATGGATAAAAAAGTTGTGGTCCTTATGTACAATGGAATATCACTCAGCCATGAAATCAATGTCATAAGGCTAGTAGCAGCATGATGAGTGGATTTAGGTACGACGATTCTAAGTGAAATAAGTCACACAGAAAAGGACACTTCTCATAAGGTGTCACTTATAGAGGAAATGTAAAAACCGTTACACTTGAACTGAATTACAAAACAGAACAGAGTCACACGTGCAGAAAACACACTATGGCTGCTTAACGGGAAAGGTGAGGTGGGGTGATACATAAAACAAGAGTTTCAAATTAGCTCAGATACCGTTCCATAAACCCAATATGTAATAGACAAGACCTACTCCTTGCTCAGAGAACTGGACTCAACACGCCCGATTCACCGCACAAGAATATATCTGACTAGTAATAATCTTAAAACCTATGTATTGATATCTCTCTGTTAGTGTGTCAAGTGGGTGTAAAGCGGCCTAAACACAGCCGTGAAAAGCAGCTAAACCCCATTATAAAAATAAATTACTTTTAAAAACCCATGAAACAAAGACAGGGAAAGAGAGAGAAATTCTTACACAATTCGTTCAGGGGCTGTGATGCAACCTGGATTGACCATATCTAGACCCACAGCTGGATGAGACATAAGGGTGGACACTCTTGGGGCTGAGAGGTTTGGTGAGGTTGGGTGAGCAAACGCAGACCCTTTAAAGTACTACTGCGTGCTACCCATCGCATGGGTCCCAAATCTCCAGGTTCAAGGGCATCTTCCTACATCATAAACATGCATGAGAAACCCAGAAGATGGTACACCGTGTGATGGGGAAAGGTTTCTACAACGCACCTCATTTCTCATCTCCTTGTGCTCGGGTTCGCCATTCCAGCCACTTTACTAGCAATCTCCCTACTTGGAGCATCAGCACCTTTAACCTCCTGTTCCATACAGGTTGCAATTTGTCCTGAGGATGAACGGGAAGACGGGGAACCAATGAGAGACTAGCTCTTGGTGTTGGGACAGGCACAGGTCACTCTATTTTCCCATCAGGAAGAAGAATTAACCACAGGCTCAGCCTGCACCCCGGAACCAGAACAGGGCCTGAAGCCATCCTGCGCTTTTGCGGCCGGCTCCCGAAAAAGCGACTTGTAAAATGGAGCTACAGGGCACTGCAATTCACAAACCTGCAGAGTTATAAATGATAACTCTCGTCCACAAATATATTGAGGGAAGGCAAAGAAGAGGATTTGAAATCAAGGCAGAATTGCAGGAAACAGATTTCAGGAGGTAGATTCGAATCGCCTTTAAAGCACATGAAAAGCGGCAAAACGTTGACAATGATGCCCTTGGCCAAAAAGGGCGTATGCCTTTTTTCCTGAATATATTCAGGAAAAAACGCATACGCCCTTTTTGGCCAACCAAGCAACCTGGAAAGGCAAATCAGCGCTACAAAGAAGTCTCGCGTCCCATCGGTCAAAAGGGCCATACTGAGAAAAGTGTCAAAACCAGAAATGCAGGAAAGGCCATGGAGAAATGGGAGCCCTGCTACGCTGATGGGCGGGATGTAAATTGCCAACAGCCACTCTGGAGAAGGGTACGGTGTGTCCTGAAACATCTAAAAAACACACCTTAGAGAGCATAGGGCACTTCCACGCATGGGGGTATAAATTGGAAAAATTAAAAATCAGTAAGACACAAGCACACCAAAGTTTAGGGCTGCTCTGTTGCCAAGGACCTCCACTTCATTCCACCTTAAATATCCCAAGAAAGGGAAAAATGGATAAAGAAGTTGTGGTCCTTATGTACAATGGAATATCACTCAGCCATGAAATCAATGTCATAAGGCTAGTAGCAGCATGATGAGTGGATTTAGGTACGACGATTCTAAGTGAAATAAGTCACACAGAAACTACACTTCTCATAAGATATCACTTATACAGGGAAAGTAAAAACCGTTACACTTGAACTGAATTACAAAACAGAACAGTGTCACACATGCAGAAAACACACTATGGCTGCTTAACGGGAAAGGTGAGTTGGGGTGATACATAAAACAAGGGTTTCAAATTAGCTGAGATACCGTTCCATAAACCCAATATGTAATAGACAAGACCCACTCCTTGCAAAGAGAACTGGACTCAACACCCCCTATTCACCACACAAGAATATACCTGACTAGTAATAATCTTAAAACCTATGTATTGAAATCTCTCTGTTAGTGTGTCAAGTGGGTGTAAAGCGGCATAAAGACAGCCGTAAAAAGCAGCTAAACCCCATTATAAAAATAAATTACTTTTAAAAACCCAGGAAACAAAGACAGGGAAAGAGAGAGAAATTCTTACACAATTCGTTCAGGGGCTGTGATGCAACCTGGATTGACCATATCTAGACCCACAGCTGGATGAGACATAAGGGTGGACACTCTTGGGGCTGAGAGGTTTGGTGAGGTTGGGTGAGCAAACGCAGACCCTTTAAAATAATACTGCGTGGTACCCATCCCATTCGTCCCAAATCTCTAGGTTCAAGGGCATCTTCCTACATCGAGAACACGCATAAGAAACCCAGACGACGGTACACTGTGTGATCGGCAAAGGTTTCTAAAACACACCTCATTTCTCATCTCCTTGTGCTTGGGTTCACCATTCCAGCCGCTATAATTGCAATCTCCGTACTTGGAGAATCAGCACCTTTAACCTCCTGTTTGTTACAGGTTGCAATTTGTCCTGAGGATGAACGGAAAGAGGGGGAACCAATAAGGGACAAGCTCTAGGTTTTGGGACAGGCACAGGTCACTCTATTTTTCCATCAGGAAAAAGAATTAACCACAGACTCAGCCTGCTGCCTGGAAGTAGAATAGGGCCTGAAGAAATCCTGTGCTTCTGCGGCCAACTCCCAAAAAAGCGAGTTGAAAAATGGAGATCAGGGGCACTGCAATTCACAAACCTGCAGAGTTATCAATGATAACTCTCGTCCACAAATATATTGAGGGAAGGCAACGAAGAGGATTTGAAAGCAAGGCAGAACTGCAGAAACAGACTTAAGGAGGTAGATTCGAATCGCGTTTAAAGCACATGAAAAGCGGCAAAACGTCGACACTTATGCCCTTGGCTAAAAAGGGCCTATGCGTTTTTTCCTGAATATATTCAGGAAAAAACGCATAGGCCCTTTTTGGCCAACCAAGCAACCTGGAAAGGCAAATCAGCGCTACAAAGAAGTCTCGCTTCCCATCGATCAAAAGGGCCATGCTGAAAAAAGTGTCAAAACCAGAAATGCAGCACTGGCCATGGAGAAATGGGAGCCTTGGTACGCTGATGGCGGAATGTAAATTGCCAACAGCCACTCTGGAGAAGTGTACGGTGTGTCCTGAAACATCTAAAAAACACAGCTTAGAGGGCATAGGGCACTTCCACTCATGGGCGTATAAATTGGGAAAACTAAAAATCAGCAAGACACAGGCACACCAAAGTTTAGGGCTGCTCTCTTGACAAGAACCTCCTCTTCATTACACCTTAAATATCCCAGGAAATAGGAAAATGGATAACGATGTTGTGGTCCTTATGTACAATGGAATATCACTCAGCCATGAAATCAATGTCATAAGGCTATTAGCAGCAAGATGAGTGGATTTAGGTTCGACGATTCTAAGTGAAATAAGTCACACAGAAAAAGACACTTATCATAAGATATCACTTATAGAGGGAATGTAAAAACCGCTACAATTGAACTGAATTACAAAACAGAATAGAGTCACACATTTAGAAAACACACTATGGCTGCTTAACGGGAAAGGTGAGGTGGGGTGATGCATAAAACAAGGGTTTCATATTAGCTCAGATACCGATCCATAAACCCAATATGTAATAGACAAGACATACTCCTTGCTCCGTGAAGTGGACACAACACCCCCTATTCAACGAACAAGTGTATATCTGACTAGTAAAAATCTTAAAACCTATGTATTGATTTCTCTCTGTAAGTTAATCAATGGGTGTAAAGGGGCATAAACACAGCAGTGAAAATCAGGTAAACCCCATTATAAAAATAAATTACTTTAAAATCCCAAAAAACAAAGATAGTGATAGAGGGAGAAATTTTTACATAATTCTTTCCGGGGCTGTGATGCAACCTGGTGTGACCATATCTAGACCCACAGCTGGATGAGAAATAAAGCTGGACACTCTTGGGGCTGAAGGTCTCTTTCCGTATTTACCAGATTGGGAACATAGAAAGGCTGCCACCCTCTGGCCGTTACCTGCACAAGCAGCTTTAAAACCTGTGCTAATGGTCACTTCATATGAACAAGTACTTCAGGGCTGTAAATGAAACGTGCCCTCAAAATGTCTTGAGGGATTTAATGGCCAAAAATTTTCAAAATGTGACACTTACTTTAAGAAAACACTTTGAAGAACTAAGCTGTAATCACAGTTTGATCAATAAAAAGGGCATGCTTTAAAGCTCAATTTCAACAGATTATGGGACACATGCAAATTCAACCACAGATAGGTATCAGCTCACACCTGTTAGAATAACCATCAGCAAGAAAACTACCAATAATAAATATTGAAGGTGTTTTGGAGAAATGCATAGCCTCAATTTTAAGTGGGACGTATCCTGGAAAGAGCCACTAATGAGAACTGAATGGGGGTGCCTTTAAAACATACACACTGAGCTACCATATGATACAGCAAGCCCACTCCTTGGCCTATAACATAAGAAGATATAACTGGAAAGACACAGGCAAGCAAATGTGCATTGCAGCAGTATTGCAATAGCCAAGACATGGAGGCAACCAGAAAGTCCATCAAGAGGTGCGTGGCCAAAGAAGAACTGGTACATGTACAGATGGAATATTAGCCAGGGAAAAAAATGAAACAATGCCATTTGCAGCACCATGTATGATTCTTGAGGTAATCAGGCAAATTGTACTAAGTCAGAAAGCAAAAGACACATATCCTATAATATCACTTATAGGTCTTAGCTAAAAATTGATACCAATGAAGATATTTCCACAGAGAAATGCAATCACAGATTCATTAAACAAACTTATGGTTCACCAAATGGAAAGGTGTGAGGATTGGATACATTAGGATATTGGGGTTAAGATAGATATAGAAACACATGTGAAATATGTAATCACCAAAGACCTACGTAATACCAAGACAAGACTACTCAACATCGTGTCATAACCTACATGGGAAAATGATCCAAAGAAGAATAGATATATGTATATGTTTAAAAGAACCACATCTTGCACACCTAGAAGAAACAAAACATTTTAATTAAATTTGCTCTGACAAAAAATAAAAATTAAATTAAAAAAAGAACAAGAAGTAATGAGACATAAACTTAAGGGGCTATTTGCTGGCACATTGCATTCTAATTTACAACCAGAACATGACTTCCATTAAGGCTCTGTCATCACTAATAAAGCAGCTTTATAAGCAATGTTGAAGGTAGCTTAAAAGAAGTCTCACTAATTATTGATAGTAACAAGGAAACAAAGAAAAGTAAAAATCTCACTGCAAAAAGTATACATAGGGTAAGGATAGTAGATCAAACACTTATTAAACTTCTGTAAAGAATAAAAGAAAACAGTCATATGTTTTTTTAAAAAGAGAGGGCCCAAATAAATCTGAAATGAAAGAGATGATGTTACAACAGACACCACAGAAATACAAAGTATCCTAAGATACACACAGGGTAACTCAGGGCTCAGACTGGACAGAGCCCACTCTCCAGTCCCCTGTACATGACTTACAGGAGCCTCAGGAACTGAGGAGGGGGTCCCTGAAGAGAGGCTCAAGATAGAATATGGTAGGCATTAACATGACTGCATTCATCTTAAACATGCCTGAACTACATTCACACGAGATGATTTTGTCCTGTATGTACATCGGCACCTCTAGTTGGAACTGCAGATCTTTGGCTTCAACACCTCTACTGACAACATTAGCGTCACCTGCTGTGGACCGTCTCCTATAGGATTTCTAGAATCAGAAAACATCGAAGCTTCACAGGACCCAGAGTCTGTGCGAGTCCACACAGAGTCTCAGAGTCTCAACTCCACTCAGATACTCCACTCTTGGAGGGCACACACAAAGTAGTGTGCACATCAGGACCCAGGGGAAGGAGCAGTGACCCTGTAGGAGAATGACCAGAACTACCTGCTACTTTTAGAGGGTCTCCTGCAGAGGCAGGTGGTGGCTGTGGCTGTGGCTCACCGTGAGGACAACGACACTGGCAGCAGAAGTTCTGGGAAATACTCCTTGGTGTGTGCCCTCCCAGAGTCCGCCATTAGCCCCACCAAGAGCAAGGTAGGCTCCAGGGCTGGGTCGCCTCAGGCCAAACAACCAACAGGGAGGGAACCCAGCCCCATGCATCAGCAGACAAGCGGATTAAACTTTTTATTAAAGTTTTATTTAATCCGTAGACAAGCGGATTAAAGCTCTGCCCACCAAAGCAACACCCAGCTCTACCCACCACCAGTCCCTCCCATCAGGAAGCTTGCACTAGCCTCTAAGATAGACTCATCCACCGGAGAGCAGACAACAGAAGCAAGAAGAACTACAATTCTGCAGCCTGTGGAAGGAAAACCACATTCACAGAAAGATAGACAAAATGAAAAGGCAGAGGACTTTATACCAGATCAAGGAACAAGATAAAACCCCAGAAAAAAAACGAAATGAGGTGGAGATAGGGAACCTTCCAGAAAAAGAATTCAGAATAATGATAGTGAAGTTGAGCCAAGACCTTGGAAAAAAAAAGGAGGCAAAGATCGAGAAGATGCAAGAAATGTTTAACAAGGACCTAGAAGAATTAAAGAACCAACAAACAGAGGTGAACAATGTAATAACTGAAATGAAAAATACACTAGAAGGAATCAGTAGCAGAATAACTGTGGCAGAAGAACGGATAAGTGACCTGGAAGACAGAGAGGTGGAAATCACTGCCATGGAACAGAATAAAGAAAAAGAATGAAAATAAACGAAGACACCCCAAGAGTCCTCTGGGACAACATTAAACGCAACAACATTCGCATTATAGGGGTCCCAGAAGGAGAAGAGAGAGAGAAAGGACCCGAGAATATATTTGAAGAGATTATGGTCAAAAACTTCCCTAGCATGGGAAAAGAAATAGCCACCCAAGTCCAGAAGCACAGAGTGTCCCAGGCAGGATAAACCAAAGGAGAAAAATGACAAGACACATAGTAATCAAATTGACAAAAATTAACGACAAAGAAAAATGATTGAAAGCAGCAAGGGAAAAATGACCAATAACATACAAGGGAACTCCCATAAGGATAACAACTGATTTCTCAGCAGAAAATCTACAAGCCAGAAGGAAGTGGCATGATAAATTTAAAGTGATGAAAGGGAAGAACCTACAACCAAGAGTACTCCATCCTGCAAAGAGCTCATTCAGATTTGATGGAGAAATCAAAAGCCTTACAGACAAGCAAAAGCTAAGAGAATTCAGCACCATGAAACCAGCTCTACACCAAATGCTAAAGGAACTTCTCTAAGTGGGAAACACAAGAGAAGAAAAGGACCCACCAAGACAAACCCATAACAATTAAGAAAATAGTAGTAGGAACATACATATCGATAATTACCTTAAACGTGAATGCACTAAATGTTCCAACCAAAAGACACAGGCTCGCTGAATGGATACAAAAACAAGACCCATATATATGCTGTCTACAAGAGATCCATTTCAGACCTAGGGACACATACAGACTCAAAGTGAGGCGATGGAAAAATATACTCTATGCAAATGAAAATCAAAAGAAAGCTGGAGTAGCAATACTCATATCAGATAAAATAGACTTTAAAATAAAGAATGTTACAAGAGACAAGGAAAGACACTACATAATGGTCAGGGGATCAATCCAAGAAGAAGATATAACAATTATAAATATATATGTACCCAAAATAGGAGCACCTCAATGTATAAGGCAACTGCTAACAGCTATAAAAGAGGAAATCGACAGTAACACAATAATAGCGGGGGACTTTAACAGCTCACTTACACCAGTGGAGATCAGCCAGACAGAAAATTAATAAGGAAACACAAGCTTTAAATGACACAATAGACCAGATAGAGTTAATTGATATTTATAGGACATTCCATCCAAAAACAGCAGATTACACGTTCTTCTCAACTGCACACGGAACATTCTCCAGGATAGATCATATCTTGGGTCACAGATAAAGCCTCAGTAAATTTAAGAAAACTGAAATCATATCAAGCAGCTGTTCCGACCACAATGCTATGAGATTAGAAATCAATTACACGGAAAAAAACGTAAAAAACACAAACACATGGAGGCTAAACAATACGTTACTAAATAACCAAGAGATCACTGAAGAAATCAAAGAGGAAATCAAAAACTACCTAGAGACAAATGACAACAAAAACACGATGATCCAAAACCTATGGGATGCAGCAAAAGGAGTTCTAAGAGGGAAGTTTATAGCAATACAAGCCTACCTCAAGAAACAAGAAAAATCCCAAATAAACAATCGAACCTTACACCTAGAGGAACTAGAGAAAGAAGAACAAAACCCAAAGTTAGTAGAAGGAAAGAAATCATAAACATCAGAGCAGAAATAAATGAAATAGAAACAAAGAAAACGAAAGCAAAGATCAATAAAACTAAAAGCTGGTTCTTTGAGAAGATAAGCAAAAATGATCAACCTTTAGCCAGACTTAAGAAAAAGAGGGAGAAGACGCAAATCAACAAAATTAGAAGTGAAAAAGCAGAAGTTACAACAGACACAACAGGAATACAAAGCATCCTAAGAGACTACTACAAGCAACTCTAGGCCAATAAAATGGACAATCTGGAAGAAATGGACAAATTCTTAGAAAGGGATAACCTTCTAAGACTGAACCAGGAAGAAATAGAAAATATGAACAAACCTATCACAAGCAATGAAATTGAAACTGTGATTAAAAATCTTCCAATAAACCAAAGTCCAGAACCAGATGGCATCACAGGTGAATTCTATCAAACATTTAGAGAAGAGCTAACACCCAACCTTCTCAAATTCTTCAAAACAATTGCAGGGGAAGGAACACTCCCAAACTCATTCTATGAGACCACCATCACCCTGATACCAAAATCAGACAGAGATACTACAAGGAAAGAAAATTATAGACCAATATCACTGATGAATATAGATGTAAAAATCCTCAACAAAATACTAGCAAACAGAATCGAACAACACATTAAAAGGATCATACACCATGATCAAGTGGGGTTTATCCCAGGGATGCAAGGATTCTTCAATATACACAAATCAATGTGATACACCATATTAACAAATTGTAGAATAAAACCATATGATCATCTCAATAGATGAAGGAAAAGATTTTGAGAAAATTCAACACTCATTTACGATAAAAACTCTGGAGTGTGGGCATAGAGGGAAACTACCTCAACATAATAAAGGCCATATATGACAAACCCACAGCAAACAGCATTCTCAATGGTGAAAAACTGAAAGCGTTTCCTCTAAGATCAGGAACAAGACAAGGATGTCCACTCTCACCACTGCTATTCAACATAGTTTTGGAAGTCCTAGCCATGGCAATCAGAGAAGAAAAAGAAATAAAAGGAATACAAAAAGGAAAAGAAGAAGTAAAATTGTCACTGTTTGCAGATGACATGATATCATAGATAGAGAATCCTAAAGATGCCACCAGAAAACCACTGGAGCTAATCAATGAATTTGGTAAAGTTGCAGGATACAAAATTAATGCACAGAAATTGCTTGCATTCCTCTACACTAACAATGAAAGATCAGAAAGAGAAATTAAGGAAACAATCCCATTACCACTGCAACAATAAGAATAAAATACCTAGGAATAAACCTACCTAAGGAAGTAAAAGACCTGTACTCAGAAAACTAAAAGACACTGAAGAAAGAAATCAAAGATGATATAAACAGATGGAGACATATACCATGTTCTCGGATTAGAAGAATCAATATTGTGAAAATGACTATACTACCCAAAGCAATCTACAGATTCAATGCAATCCCGATCAAAATACCTTTGGCATTTTCTACAGAACAAGAAAAAAAAAATCTTAAAATTTGTAGGGAGACACAAAAGACCCTGGATAGCCAAAGCAGTCTTGAGGGGGGAAAAAAAGAGCTGGAGGAATCAGACTTCCAGACTTCAGACTATATTACAAAGCTAGAGTAATCAAGATAATATGGTACTGACACAAAAACAGAAATATAGGTCAATAGAACAGGATAGAAAGCACAGAGATAAACCCACGTACCTATGGTTCACTAATCTATGACAAAGGAGGCAAGGGTATACAATGGAGAAAAGACAGTGTCTTCAGCAAGTGGTGCTGGGAAAACTGGACAGTTACATGTAAAAGAATGAAATTAGTACACTCCCTAACACCATACACAAAAATAAACTCAAAATGGATTAGAGACCTAAATATAAGACCAGCCACTACAAAACTCTTAGAGGAAAACATAAGCAGAACAGTCTATGACATAAATCACAGCAAGATCCTTTTTGACCCACCTCCTAGAGAAATGGAAATAAAAACAAAAATAAAAAAATGGGACCGAATGAAACATAAATTATTTTGCACAGCAAAGGAAAACATAAGCAAGATGAAAAGACAACCATCAGAATGGGAGAAAATATTTTCAAATGAAGCAAATGGCAAAGGATTAATCTCCAAAAAGCAGCTCATGTAGCTCAATATCACAAAACCAAACAACCCAATCCAAAAATGGGCAGAAGACCTAAATAGACATTTCTCCAAAGAAGATATACAGGTTGCCAACAAACACATGAAAGGATGCTGAATATCACTAATCATTAGAGAAATGCAAATCAAAACTACAGTGAGGTATCACCTCACACCAGTCAGAATGGCCATCATCAAAAAATCTACCAACAATAAATGCTGGAGAGGCATTTATTGGAGAAAAGGGAACCCTCTTGCACTGTTGGTGGGAATGTAAATTGATATAGCCACTAGGGAGAACGGTATGGGGGTTCCTTAAAAACTAAAAATAGAACTACCATACAACCCAGCAAACCCACTCCTGGATATTTACCCTGAGAAAACCATAATTCAAAAAGAGTCATGTACCACAATGTTCACTGTAGCTCTATTTACAATAGCCAGGACATGGAAGCAACTTAAGTGTCCATCAACAGATAAATGGATAAAGAAGATGTGGCACATATATATACAATGGAACATTATTCAGCCATAAAAAGAAACGAAATTGAGTTATTTTTAGTGAGGTGGATGGATCTAGAGTCTGTCCTACAGAGTGAAGTAAGTCAGAAAGAGAAAAACAAATACCGTATGCTAACACATATATATGGAATCTTAAAAAAAAAGTTTATGAAGAACCTAGGGGCAGGAAAGGATTAAGGACACAGACGTAGAGAAAGGACTTGAGGACATGGGGAGAGGGAAGGGTAAGCTGGGACAAAGTGAGAGTGGTATGGACATATATACACTACCAAATGTAAAATTGATAGCTACTGGGAAGCAACCACATAGCACAGGGAGATCAGCTCTTTGCTTTGTGACCACCTAAAAGGGTGGGATAAGGGAGTGAGAGGGAGGTGCAAGAGGGAGGGGATATGGTGTTATGTGTATACGCACAGCTGATTCACTTTTTTTATACAGCAGAAACTAACACACAATTGTAAAGCAATTATACTCCAATAAAGATGTAAAAGAAAAAAAAAGCCCAGAGATAAACCTACACACCTATGGCCCACTAATCTATGACAAAGGAGGCAAGGGTATAAAAAGGAGAAAAGAAAGTCTCTTCAATAAGTGGTGCTGGGAAAAATGGACAGCTACATGTAAAAGAATGAAATTAGAACACTCCCTAACACCATACACAAAAAATAAACTCAAAATGGATTAGAGACCGAAATGTAAGACCGGACACTATAAAACTCTTAGAGGAAAACATAGGAAGAAATACTCTTTGACATAAATCACAGCAAGATCTTTTTTGATCCACCTCCTAGAGTAATGGAATTAAAAAAAAATAAACATATGGGAGCAAATGAAACCTAAAAGCTTTTGCAAAGCAAAGGAAACTACAAACAAGACGAAAAGACAACCCTCACAATGGGAGAAAATATTTGCAAACGAATCAATGGACAAAGGAGTAATCTCCAATGTATATAAACAGCTCATGCAGCTCAACAGTAAAAAAACAAACAACCCAATCCAAAAATGGGCAGATGACGTAAATAGACATTTGTCCCAAGAAGACATACAGATGACCAAGAAGCACATGAAAAGCTGCTCAACATCACTAATTATTAGAGAAATATAAACCAAAACTACAATGAGGTATCACCTCACACGAGTTAGAATGGGCATCATCAGAAAATCTACAAGCAACAAATGCTGGAGAGGGTGTGGAGAAAAGGGAACCCTCTTACACTATTTGTGGGAATGTAAATTGATACAGTCACTATGGAGAACAGCATGGAGGTTCCTTAAAATACTAAAAATAGAATTACCATATGACCCAGCAATCCCACTACTGGCCATATACCCAGAGAAATCCATAATTCAAAAAGACATATTCACCACAATATTCATTGCAGCACTATTTACAATAGCCAGGTCATGGAAGCAACCTAAATGCCCATAGACAGACGAACAGAAAAGATGTGCTACATATATAAAATGGAATATTACTCAGCCATAAAAAGGAATGAAATTGGGTCATTTGTGGAGACGTGGATAGATCTAGAGACTGGCATACAGAGTGAAGTAAGTCAGAAAGAGAAAAACAAATATCGTATATTAACACATACATGTGGAACCTAGAAAAATGGTAAAGATGAACCGGTTTGCAAGGCAGAAATAGAGACACAGATGTAGAGAACAAATGTATGGACACCAAGGGGGGAAAGTGTCAGGGTGGTGGTGGTGGGATGAATTGCGAGCCTGGGATTGACATATATACACTTATATGTATAAAATAGGTAACCAATAAGAGCCTGCTGTATAAAAAAATGAATAAAATAAATTCAAAAATTAAAAAATAAATAATACTTAAAAAAATAAAACAGAAAAAAAAGTTCTGTCCTTCCCATAGACGTATTTATATGAATGAATTATTTCCATGCTTATATCCATAAATACAAAAAGAGGAATAAAACTTACCTTGAACCAAAAAAGAAAAAAAAAAAAACAGAACCCACTGGTCATACAGAGGAAAACACTATCAGGGCACTTGCTCCAGTGGTAAACAATTCTGAAGTTGGTCACAGGTGGGAATCATCTCCCATGCAGCCAGCAGCCCCCACACGAGGAGCGTCCTCATTGCAAAGCTGGGGGACCGTGAGGAGGCGTCTCTGAGTAAACGTGAGCTGAGCCCCAGGCCAGCTGCTGCTGAACTTTTCCCACCCTTCCCAGGTAAAACACCTGAATGTGTGCAAAGACTTTAAAAACTAGAGGAAGGGGCTTGGAGTCACACCAGCGACAGCACGCAGGCCGACTTGGTGCCTGCAGGCCAGCCAGGATGGTCCTGGCCCCGGGCGCTCGTCTGGAAGCTTTCCATTTCCCTGCCTGAGGTACCCCTCCTGTCCCGGCCCCCACTGCTTTTGTCCTTCCTCACCTCTGCCCGGGGAGAAATTCCAGCAGCAAGTATGGGTGACACATCCTCTTCTTTAGCAGGTGGCAGCCCGGCAACTCCTGCAGAAAGTCCAGCAGAGCCCCAGTCACACCGGGCCACTCATAGAGCCGTGGGCCCTACTCTCTCCCACCAGCCCAACCCCGAGACTGCTGACGGGGCAGAGAATATGGCGTCAGGCACAGCTGCAGAGGCTTTTGCTGCCTGGAGGGGTGTTTATATTGACCTCAACCCAGGCACACCTGGGAAGGGCTGGCCGGCCGGGTCAGGCTGCCCAGGTCAGCCAATCCTCGCCCCTCAGGGGCTCAGAGTTGCAGAAAATGGGTCTTGCTGCACCGGCCAGATCCAAGGAACAGGTGTAGGGTCCCGAGAGTCAGGATAGATAAGGGGCGGCAGCCCTGGCTTGTTTTCTAATCATTTTATCTGGTCCATGAGTGGGAGACAACTTCAAGAAGAACCTCTGCTAATGAGAGGAACCCAGGAGTCAGGGAGAGGAGGGGTGGTGGGTGGAGACAGAGGCCTGGTGCTCCGGCTGCAGTGGAAGCCCCTGGAAGACCAGGCAGAGGGAGGCCGCACAGAGTGAAGCCTAGGGTCACAGACCTGTTGGAGCTGCTGTTTGTTAGTTCAAGCTCTGCTCTGAGGTGCTCTGTGTCAGCTCTGAGTGACAGGTGTGCTGGGGGTGCTCTGCAATGAGGGCTATGTGCACGGTTCCTGTGTGCCCAGCCCTGCCGGGGTACCTGTCCATGGGAGCTCCATATCCAGGGAGGGGCCTGCCCACGAGAGCCCCGTGGGCTGCTGCGTACCTGCCCAGGTGAGCTCCATATCCTGGGAGTGGCCTGACCACGAGAGCCCCGTGGGCTGCTGGGGACCTGGTAGAGGATGCCAGGACAGTCAGTGAAGCCACAGTGGATATACATCTAGTAGTTCCTAATTCCTACACCCTGCTGGTCATTCTACCATCCACCAGGACATGGCATTCTGTATTAGACTTCAATGATGCCTTCTTCTGTATTCCATTAGTCCCAGAGTCACAAGAAATGTTGGCTGTGAGTGGCAGGACTCAACATACAACAAAAACAATACTGCTGGGCCGTCCTGCCCCAGGGGTTCAAAAATTCCCACACCGTCTTTGGGGAAACGTTAGCTAAAGACCTAAAAGATCTACCTCTGGAGAAGGGAACCCTCCTTCAATATGCAGATGACATTCTGATCACCAGCCCGACTAAGGAGGCCTCTGAACTCCCTAGCCAATAAAAGATAGAAGGTGTCCAAGGAAAAGGCTCAAATATCACAAACTAAGGTGGCCTTCCTGGGCTTCATTCGAACAGAAGGTCGGAGAAGCCCACCCCAGGAAAGGGAATAAGCCATTTGCAGCCTCAGCCTTCCTGAAACTAGAAGACAGCTTAGGGGTTCCTGGGGAGACCGGGATTTGCTGCATCTGGATCCCTAACTACAGTCTAATAGCTGGGCCTCTATATGAAACACTGAAAGGAAAAGATGATGATCCTTTTGAATAGAATCCAGAAGCGGCCTTTCAAGATTGGAAAGAGCAGTCAATTCAGACCCTGGCCCTGGACCTCCCTAAGTTAGCTAAACCCTTTGACCTTTACATTCCTGGTCCAAGGTGAATCGCCCTTGGAGTATTAGTGCAAAAACTGGGACCACTTGAAATGGAACAATGCAAGAATGCCCTCCAGGCATTGGCCAGCCACCCCATTCGACCAGGATACTGGGGGTATCTAAAAACCTGGAAATCAGCAGCCCGCAAGGCCAGCTCCCTCCTAAGGGAAAAGGACGCCACTTGGTGATCCTAACCACCCACCATGCCCTGAAGTTGCAGGGATTGCTCCGTGGGCACAATGACCTCGAGTGAGGAGGCCCTCCAACACCAACCTCCAGAGAGACAACTTGGGGCAATGGGCCCCCATGACGACTCGTGTGACCATCACTTGACCTGGAGCTTCTCTCAGGAAACAACAAGAGTGTGCCCCAAAAGAACAGACTATTGCTTACAGGACTTACTGCACCCAGAGCGGAGCTAATAAACTTGGCAGGGGAACCGTAAATAACGCTGCCACCATAGAAAAGCCTACAGACACCGCGGTGACGGCGGCCAGTGAGACCGGCTGTACTCCTGGCTACTTCAAAAGGCCGTTGACTGAGTGGCCGTCATGGTCCTGGATCACCACCGGCCCTGGACTGTCTGGGAGTTGAGCAAGCAGGGCTCTGACACCTGGTGCTGTTTGTACGTTAATTCAGAGGCCTAACTGAAGAAAGCGCAGACTACTGGTCAGAGCATCTAGGCTGGCAGAAACCGTCAGCCTAAGGGGGCCAAACCAATGTGGAGCAGGGTAAAACCGCCCACCCCCCCAGCGTCTCTGCACATCTCTTTCCTGGACCCTTAAAGGTCATTAGAATCTATAAAACTGCCAATGCTGGTGCTCAGGCAGACGAGCAGTGAGGGAGGAGGCCTGCGGACAATCAACCTCACCTGGAGGCTGCTGGGGAGAAGTCCTGCCCCTCCCCCCGGGTATGAGGACACCCAACTCAGCATGAAGCATTTACAGAAGACGTGTCTGCACCCTCAGCGCCCCAAGAATGAGGAATGGGACAAAAGGCAGAGGAGGGCTTTGTCACTGGCAAAGCCCATTAAAAATTCCTGGGAGATAACAATAGAATCTGGGCAATAAAATAAAGTCTAACCATTTTTTCCTTTGTGCTTTGTCTAATTTCACTTGCTCCTAGGTTTCCACATGCAGAGGACCCACACCCGACACTTCAGACCCGACAATGATGCACTTGGACAAAAAGAGCATATGCGTTTTTTTCTGTATGAATTCAGGAAAAAAACCATAGGCCCCTTTTGGCCAACCAAGCAAGCCGGAAATGCAATTCAGCACTACAAAGAAGTCTGACTTCCCATCGGTCAAAATGGCCTTCCTAAAAAAGTGTAAAAAGAAGAAATGCAGGAGAGGACAGGGAGGAAAGGGAGCCCTGTTACACTGATGGGTGGGATGTAAATTGCCAATGACGACTCTGGAGGAGGGTATGGTGTTTCCTAAAACATCTAAAAAACACAGCTAGAGAGAAAGGGGCACATCCACTCATGGGCGTATAAATTGGGAAAATTAAAAATCAGCAAAACACAGGCACCCCAAATTTTAGGGCTGCTCTGTTGACAAGAACCTCCACTTAATTCTACCTTAAATATCCCACGAAAGAGAAAAATGGATAAAGAAGTTGTGCTCCATATGTAAAATGGAATATCAATCGAGGGTGAAATCAATATCATAAGGCTAGTAGCAGCATGATGAGTGGATTTAGGTACGAGGATTCGAAGTGAAATAAGTCACACAGAAAAAGACACTTATCATAAGATATCACTAACAGAGGGAATGTAAAAACCGCTACACTTGAACGGAATTACAAAACAGAACAGAGTCACACATTTAGAAAACACACTATGGATGCTTAACGGGAAAGGTGAGGTGGGGTGATGCATAAAACAAGGATTTCAAATTAGCTCAGATAACGTTCCATAAACACAATATGTAATAGACAAGACCTACTCCTTGCTCAGTGAACTGGACTAAACACCCCCTATTCACGGCACAAGAACATATCTGACTAGTAAGAATCTTAAAACCTATGTATTGATATCTGTCTGTAAGTGTGTCAAGGGGGTGTAAAGCGGCATAAACACAGCAGTGAAAAGAAGTTAACCCCACTATAAAAACAAAGAACTTTTAAAACCCCATGAAACAAAGACAGTGAAAGAGAGAGAAATTCTTATACAATTCATTCAGAGGCTGTGATGCCACCTGGATTGACCATATCTAGACCCACAGCTGGATGAGACGTAAGGGTGGACACTCTTGGGGCTGAGAGCTTTGGTGAGGTAGGGGGAGCAAACGCAGAGCCTTTAAAGTACTACTGCCTGTTACCCATCCCATGGGTCCCAAATCTCCAGGTTCAAGGGCATCTTCCTACATCGAAAACATGCATGAGAAACCCAGAAGGTGGTAGACCGTGTGACCGGGAAACGTTTCTAAAACGCACCTCATTTTTCATCTCCTTGTGCTCGGGTTCGCCATTCCAGCCGCTTTACTAGCAATCTCCCTCCTTGGAGAATCAGCACCTTTAACCTCCTGTTCCGTACAGCTTGCAATTTGTCCTGAGGATGAACGGGAAGAGGGGTAGCCAATGAGAGACTAGCTCTAGGTGTTGGGACAGGCACAGGTCACTCTATTTTCCCATCAGGAAGAAGAATTAACCGCAAGCTCAGCCTGCCGCCCGGAACCAGAATAGTGCCTGAGGCCATCCTGCGCATTTGCGGCCAGCTCCCAAAAAAGCGAGTTGTAAAATGGAGCGCAGGGGCACTGCAATTCACAAACCTGCAGAGTTATAAATGATAACTCTCGTCCACAAATATCTTGAGGGAAGGCAAAGAAGACGATTTGAAATCAAGGCAGAATTGCAGGAAACAGATTTCAGGAGGTAGATTCGAATTGCCTTTAAAGCACATGAGAAGCGGCAAAACGTCGATAATGATGCCCTTGGCCAAAAAGGGCGTATGCGTTTTTTCCTGAATATATTCAGGAAAAATAGCATACGCCCTTTTTGGCCAACAAAGCAACCAGGAAAGGCAAATCAGCGCTACAAAGAAGTCTCGCTTCCCATCGGTCAAAAGTGCCATGCTGAAAAAAGTGTCAAAACCAGAAATGCAGGACAGGCCATGGAGAAATGGGAGCCTTGCTACGCTGATGGGCAGGATGTAAATTGCCAACAGCCACTCTGGAGAAGTGTACGGTGTGTCCTGAAACATCGAAAAAACACAGCTTAGAGCGTATAGGGCACTTCCCCTCACGGGCGAATAAATTGGGAAAACTAAAAATCAGCAAGACACAGGCACTCCAAAGTTTAGGGCTGCTCTGTTGACAAGAACCTCCACTTCATGACACCTTAAATATCCCAGGAAAGAGAAAAATGGATAAAGAAGTGTTGGTCCTTATGTACAATGGAATATCACTCAGCCATGAAATCAATGTCATAAGGCTAGTAGCAGCATGATGAGTGGATTTAGGTACGACGATACTAAGTGAAATAAGTCACACAGAAAAAGACACGTATCATAACCTATCACTTATAGAGAGAATGTAAAAACCGCTACACTTGAACTGAATTACAAAACAGAACAGAGTCACACGTTTAGAAAACACACTATGGCTGCTTAACGGGAAAGGTGATGTGGGGTGATGCATAAAACAAGGGTTTCAAATTAGCTGAGATACCGTTCCATAAACCTAATATGTAATAGAAAGACCTACTCCTTGCTCAGTGAACTGGACTCAACACCCCCTATTGACCGCACAAGAATATATCTGATTAGTAAGAATCTTAAAACCTATGTATTGATATCTCTCTGGATGTGAGTCAAGTGGGTGTAAAGCAGCATAAACACAGCCGTGAAAAGCAGCTAAACCCCATTATAAAAATAAATTAATTTTAAAAACCCGTGAAACAAAGACAGTGAAAGACAGAGAAATTCTTAAAAAATTCGTTCAGGGGCTGCGATGCCACCTGGATTGACCATATCTAGACCCACAGCTGGATGAGACGTAAGGGTGGATACTCTCGGGGCTGAGAGATTTGGTGAGGTTGGGTGAGCAAAACAGAGCCTTTAAAGTACTACTGCCTGTTACCCATCCCATGGGTCCCAAATCTACAGGTTCAAGGGCATCTTCCTACATCGAAAACATGCATGAGAAACCCAGAAGGTGGTAGACCGTGTGACCGGGAAAGGTTTCTAAAACGCACCTCATTTCTCATCTCCTTGTGCTCGGGGTCGCCATTCCAGCCGCTTTACTAGCAATCTCCCTCCTTGGAGAATCAGCACCTGTAACCTCCTGTTCCGTACAGGTTGCAATTTGTCCTGAGGATGAACGGGAAGACGGGGAGCCAATGAGAGAGTAGCTCTAGGTGTTGGGACAGGCACAGGTCACTCTATTTTCCCATCAGGAAGAAGAATTAACCACAGGCTCAGCCTGTCGCCCGGAACCAGAATAGGGCCTGATGCCGTCCTGTGCTTTTGCGGCCAGCTCCCAAAAAACCGACTTGTAAAATGGAGCTTCAGGGCACTGCAATTCACAAACCTGCAGAGTTATAAATGATAACTCTCATCCACAAATATATTGAGGGAAGGCAAAGAAGAGGATTTGAAATCAAGGCAGAATTGCAGGAAACAGATTTCAGGAGGTAGATTCGAATCGCCTTTAAAGCACATGAAAAGCGGCAAAACGTTGACAATGATGCCCTTGGCCAAAAAGGGCGTATGCGTTTTTTCCTGAATACATTCAGGAAAAAACGCATACGCCCTTTTTGGCCAACCAAGCAACCTGGAAAGGCAAATCAGCGCGACAAAGAAGTCTCGCTTCCCATCGGTCAAAAGGGCCATGCTGAAAAAAGTGTCAAAACCAGAAATGCAGGACAGGCCATGGAGAAATGGGAGCCTTGCTACACTGATGGGCGGGATGTAAATTGCCAACAGCCACTCTGGAGAAGTGTACGGTGTGTCCTGAAACATCTAAAAAACACAGCTTAGAGAGCATAGGGCACTTCCACGCATGGGGGGATAAAGTGGGAAAATTGAAAATCAGCAAGACACAAGCACCCCAAAGTTTAGGGCTGCTCTGTTGACAAGGACCTCCACTTCCTTCCACCTTAAATATCCCAGGAAAGCGAAAAATGGATAAAAAAGTTGTGGTCCTTATGTACAATGGAATATCACTCAGCCATGAAATCAATGTCATAAGGCTAGTAGCAGCATGATGAGTGGATTTAGGTAAGACGATTCTAAGTGAAATAAGTCACACAGAAAAGGACACTTCTCATAAG
The DNA here is from genome assembly GCF_965194825.1 of Balaenoptera physalus. Classification (NCBI taxonomy): domain Eukaryota; kingdom Metazoa; phylum Chordata; class Mammalia; order Artiodactyla; family Balaenopteridae; genus Balaenoptera; species Balaenoptera physalus. The sequence continues at coordinate 545,611 of NW_028126227.1, forward strand.
GTGTCACTTATAGAGGGAATGTAAAAACCGTTACACTTGAACTGAATTACAAAACAGAACAGAGTCACACATGCAGAAAACACACTATGGCTGCTTAACGGGAAAGGTGAGGTGGGGTGATACATAAAACAAGAGTTTCAAATTAGCTCAGATACCGTTCCATAAACCCAATATGTAATAGACAAGACCTACTCCTTGCTCAGAGAACTGGACTCAACACGCCCGATTCACCGCACAAGAATATATCTGACTAGTAATAATCTTAAAACCTATGTATTGATATCTCTCTGTTAGTGTGTCAAGTGGGTGTAAAGCGGCATAAACACAGCCGTGAAAAGCAGCTAAACCCCATTATAAAAATAAATTACTTTTAAAAACACATGAAACAAAGACAGGGAAAGAGAGAGAAATTCTTACACAATTCGTTCAGGGGCTGTGATGCAACCTGGATTGACCATATCTAGACCCACAGCTGGATGAGACATAAGGGTGGACACTCTTGGGGCTGAGAGGTTTGGTGAGGTTGGGTGAGCAAACGCAGACCCTTTAAAGTAATACAGCGTGCTACCCATCGCATGGGTCCCAAATTTCCAGGTTCAAGGGCATCTTCCTACATCGAAAACATGCATGAGAAACCCAGAAGATGGTACACCGTGTGATGGGGAAAGGTTTCTAAAACGCACCGCATTTCTCATCTCCTTGTGCTCGGGTTCGCCATTCCAGCCACTTTACTAGCAATCTCCCTACTTGGAGCATCAGCACCTTTAACCTCCTGTTCCATACAGGTTGCAAATTGTCCTGAGGATGAACGGGAAGACGGGGAACCAATGAGAGACTAGCTCTTGGTGTTGGGACAGGCACAGGTCACTCAATTTTCCCATCAGGAAGAAGAATTAACCACAGGCTCAGCCTGCCCCCCGGAACCAGAACAGGGCCTGAAGCCATCCTGCGCTTTTGCGGCCGACTCACAAAAAAGCGACTTGTAAAATGGAGCTTCAGGGCACTGCAATTCACAAACCTGCAGAGTTATAAATGATAACTCTCGTCCACAAATATATTGAGGGAAGGCAAAGAAGAGGATTTGAAATCAAGGCAGAATTGCAGGAAACAGAGTTCAGGAGGTAGATTCGAATCGCCTTTAAAGCACATGAAAAGCGGCAAAACGTTGACAATGATGCCCTTGGCCAAAAAGGGCGTATGCGTTTTTTCCTGAATATATTCAGGAAAAAACGCATACGCCCTTTTTGGCCAACCAAGCAACCTGGAAAGGCAAATCAGCGCTACAAAGAAGTCTCGCTTCCCATCGATCAAAAGGGACATGCTGAAAAAGGTGTCAAAACCAGAAATGCAGGACAGGCCATGGAGAAATGGGAGCCTTGCTACACTGATGGGCGGGATGTAAATTTCCAACAGCCACTCTGGAGAAGTGTACGGTGTGTCCTGAAACATCTAAAAAACACAGCTTAGAGAGCATAGGGCACTTTTACTCATGGGGGGATAAAGTGGGAAAATTGAAAATCAGCAAGACACAAGCACCCGAAAGTTTAGGGCTCCTCTGTTGACAAGGACCTCCACTTCATTCCACCTTAAATATCCCAGGAAAGCGAAAAATGGATAAAAAAGTTGTGGTCCTTATGTACAATGGACTATCACTCAGCCATGAAATCAATGTCATAAGGCTAGTAGCAGCATGATGAGTGGATTTAGGTAAGACGATTCTAAGTGAAATAAGTCACACAGAAAAGGACACTTCTCATAAGGTGTCACTTATAGAGGGAATGTAAAAACCGTTACACTTGAACTGAATTACAAAACAGAACAGAGTCACACATGCAGAAAACACACTATGGCTGCTTAACGGGAAAGGTGAGGTGGGGTGATACATAAAACAAGAGTTTCAAATTAGCTCAGATACCGTTCCATAAACCCAATATGGAATAGACAAGACCTACTCCTTGCTCAGAGAACTGGACTCAACACGCCCGATTCACCGCACAAGAATATATCTGACTACTAATAATCTTAAAACCTATGTATTGATATCTCTCTGTTAGTGTGTCAAGTGGGTGTAAAGCGGCCTAAACAAAGCCGTGAAAAGCAGCTAAACCCCATTATAAAAATAAATTACTTTTAAAAACACATGAAACAAAGACAGGGAAAGAGAGAGAAATTCTTACACAATTCGTTCAGGGGCTGTGATGCAACCTGCATTGACCATATCTAGACCCACAGCTGGATGAGACATAAGGGTGGACACTCTTGGGGCTGAGAGGTTTGGTGAGGTTGGGTGAGCAAACGCAGACCCTTTAAAGTAATACTGCGTGCTACCCATCACATGGGTCCCAAATCTCCAGGTTCAAGGGCATCTTCCTACATCGAAAACATGCATGAGAAACCCAGAAGATGGTACACCGTGTGATGGGGAAAGGTTTCTAAAACGCACTGCATTTCTCATCTCCTTGTGCTCGGGTTCGCCATTCCAGCCACTTTACTAGCAATCTCCCTACTTGGAGCATCAGCACCTTTAACCTCCTGTTCCGTACAGGTTGCAATTTGTCCTGAGGATGAACGGGAAGACGGGGAACCAATGAGAGACTAGCTCTTGGTGTTGGGACAGGCACAGGTCACTCAATTTTCCCATCAGGAAGAAGAATTAACCACAGGCTCAGCCTGCCCCCCGGAACCAGAACAGGGCCTGAAGCCATCCTGCGCTTTTGCGGCCGACTCCCAAAAAAGCGACTTGTAAAATGGAGCTTCAGGGCACTGCAATTCACAAACCTGCAGAGTTATAAATGATAACTCTCGTCCACAAATATATTGAGGGAAGGCAAAGAAGAGGATTTGAAATCAAGGCAGAATTGCAGGAAATAGATTTCAGGAGGTAGATTCGAATCGCCTTTAAAGCACATGAAAAGCGGCAAAACGTTGACAATGATGCCCTTGGCCAAAAAGGGCGTATGCGTTTTTTCCTGAATATATTCAGGAAAAAACGCATACGCCCTTTTTGGCCAACCAAGCAACCTGGAAAGGCAAATCAGCGCTACAAAGAAGTCTCGCTTCCCATCGGTCAAAAGGGACATGCTGAAAAAGGTGTCAAAACCAGAAATGCAGGACAGGCCATGGAGAAATGGGAGCCTTGCTACACTGATGGGCGGGATGTAAATTGCCAACAGCCACTCTGGAGAAGTGTACGGTGTGTCCTGAAACATCTAAAAAACACAGCTTAGAGAGCATAGGGCACTTCTACGCATGGGGGGATAAAGTGGGAAAATTGAAAACCAGCAAGACACAAGCAACCGAAAGTTTAGGGCTGCTCTGTTGACAAGGACCTCCACTTCATTCCACCTTAAATATCCCAGGAAAGCGAAAAATGGATAAAAAAGTTGTGGTCCTTATGTACAATGGAATATCACTCAGCCATGAAATCAATGTCATAAGGCTAGTAGCAGCATGATGAGTGGATTTAGGTAAGACGATTCTAAGTGAAATAAGTCACACAGAAAAGGACACTTCTCATAAGGTGTCACTTATAGAGGGAATGTAAAAACCGTTACACTTGAACTGAATTACAAAACAGAACAGAGTCACACATGCAGAAAACACACTATGGCTGCTTAACGGGAAAGGTGAGGTGGGGTGATACATAAAACAAGAGTTTCAAATTAGCTCAGATACCGTTCCATAAACCCAATATGGAATAGACAAGACCTACTCCTTGCTCAGAGAACTGGACTCAACACGCCCGATTCACCGCACAAGAATATATCTGACTAGTAATAATCTTAAAACCTATGTATTGATATCTCTCTGTTAGTGTGTCAAGTGGGTGTAAAGCGGCATAAACACAGCCGTGAAAAGCAGCTAAACCCCATTATAAAAATAAATTACTTTTAAAAACCCATGAAACAAAGACAGGGAAAGAGAGAGAAATTCTTACACAATTCGTTCGGGGGCTGTGATGCAACCTGGATTGACCATATCTAGACCCACAGCTGGATGAGACATAAGGGTGGACACTCTTGGGGCTGAGAGGTTTGGTGAGGTTGGGTGAGCAAACGCAGACCCTTTAAAGTAATACTGCGTGCTACCCATCGCATGGGTCCCAAATCTCCAGGTTCAAGGGCATCTTCCTACATCAAAAACATGCATGAGAAACCCAGAAGATGGTACACCGTGTGATGGGGAAAGGTTTCTAAAACGCACCTCATTTCTCACCTCCTTGTGCTCGTGTTCGCCATTCCAGCCACTTTACTAGCAATCTCCCTACTTGGAGCATCAGCACCTTTAACCTCCTGTTCCGTACAGGTTGCAATTTGTCCTGAGGATGAACGGGAAGACGGGAAACCAATGAGAGACTAGCTCTTGGTGTTGGGACAGGCACAGGTCACTCTATTTTCCCATCAGGAAGAAGAATTAACCACAGGCTCAGCCTGCCACCCGGAACCAGAACAGGGCCTGAAGCCATCCTGCGCTTTTGCGGCCGGCTCCCAAAAAAGCGACTTGTAAAATGCAGCTTCAGGGCACTGCAATTCACAAACCTGCAGAGTTATAAATGATAACTCTCGTCCACAAATATATTGAGGGAAGGCAAAGAAGAGGATTTGAAATCAAGTCAGAATTGCAGGAAACAGATTTCAAGAGGTAGATTCGAATCGCCTTTAAAGCACATGAAAAGCGGCAAAACGTTGACAATGATGCCCTTGGCCAAAAAGGGCGTATGCCTTTTTTCCTGAATATATTCAGGAAAAAACGCATACGCCCTTTTTGGCCAACCAAGCAACCTGGAAAGGCAAATCAGCGCTACAAAGAAGTCTCGCTTCCCATCGGTCAAAAGGGACATGCTGAAAAAAGTGTCAAAACCAGAAATGCAGGACAGGCCATGGAGAAATGGGAGCCTTGCTACACTGATGGGTGGGATGTAAATTGCCAACAGCCACTCTGGAGAAGTGTACGGTGTGTCCTGAAACATCTAAAAAACACAGCTTAGAGAGCATAGGGCACTTCTACGCATGGGGGGATAAAGTGGGAAAATTGAAAATCAGCAAGACACAAGCACCCGAAAGTTTAGGGCTGCTCTGTTGACAAGGACCTCCACTTCATTCCACCTTAAATATCCCAGGAAAGCGAAAAATGGATAAAAAAGTTGTGGTCCTTATGTACAATGGACTATCACTCAGCCATGAAATCAATGTCATAAGGCTAGTAGCAGCATGATGAGTGGATTTAGGTAAGACGATTCTAAGTGAAATAAGTCACACAGAAAAGGACACTTCTCATAAGGTGTCACTTATAGAGGGAATGTAAAAACCGTTACACTTGAACTGAATTACAAAACAGAACAGAGTCACACATGCAGAAAACACACTATGGCTGCTTAACGGGAAAGGTGAGGTGGGGTGATACATAAAACAAGAGTTTCAAATTAGCTCAGATACCGTTCCATAAACCCAATATGGAATAGACAAGACCTACTCCTTGCTCAGAGAACTGGACTCAACACGCCCGATTCACCGCACAAGAATATATCTGACTAGTAATAATCTTAAAACCTATGTATTTATATCTCTCTCTTAGTGTGTCAAGTGGGTGTAAAGCGGCCTAAACACAGCCGTGAAAAGCAGCTAAACCCCATTATAAAAATAAATTACTTTTAAAAACCCATGAAACAAAGACAGGGAAAGAGAGAGAAATTCTTACACAATTCGTTCGGGGGCTGTGATGCAACCTGGATTGACCATATCTAGACCCACAGCTGGATGAGACATAAGGGTGGACACTCTTGGGGCTGAGAGGTTTGGTGAGGTTGGGTGAGCAAACGCAGACCCTTTAAAGTAATACTGCGTGCTACCCATCGCATGGGTCCCAAATCTCCAGGTTCAAGGGCATCTTCCTACATCGAAAACATGCATGAGAAACCCAGAAGATGGTACACCGTGTGATGGGGAAAGGTTTCTAAAACGCACCTCATTTCTCACCTCCTTGTGCTCGTGTTCGCCATTCCAGCCACTTTACTAGCAATCTCCCTACTTGGAGCATCAGCACCTTTAACCTCCTGTTCCGTACAGGTTGCAATTTGTCCTGAGGATGAACGGGAAGACGGGAAACCAATGAGAGACTAGCTCTTGGTGTTGGGACAGGCACAGGTCACTCTATTTTCCCATCAGGAAGAAGAATTAACCACAGGCTCAGCCTGCCACCCGGAACCAGAACAGGGCCTGAAGCCATCCTGCGCTTTTGCGGCCGGCTCCCAAAAAAGCGACTTGTAAAATGCAGCTTCAGGGCACTGCAATTCACAAACCTGCAGAGTTATAAATGATAACTCTCGTCCACAAATATATTGAGGGAAGGCAAAGAAGAGGATTTGAAATCAAGTCAGAATTGCAGGAAACAGATTTCAAGAGGTAGATTCGAATCGCCTTTAAAGCACATGAAAAGCGGCAAAACGTTGACAATGATGCCCTTGGCCAAAAAGGGCGTATGCGTTTTTTCCTGAATATATTCAGGAAAAAACGCATACGCCCTTTTTGGCCAACCAAGCAACTTGGAAAGGCAAATCAGCGCTACAAAGAAGTCTCGCTTCCCATCGGTCAAAAGGGACATGCTGAAAAAAGTGTCAAAACCAGAAATGCAGGACAGGCCATGGAGAAATGGGAGCCTTGCTACACTGATGGGCGGGATGTAAATTGCCAACAGCCACTCTGGAGAAGTGTACGGTGTGTCCTGAAACATCTAAAAAACACAGCTTAGAGAGCATAGGGCACTTCTACGCATGGGGGGATAAAGTGGGAAAATTGAAAATCAGCAAGACACAAGCACCCGAAAGTTTAGGGCTGCTCTGTTGACAAGGACCTCCACTTCATTCCACCTTAAATATCCCAGGAAAGCGAAAAATGGATAAAAAAGTTGTGGTCCTTATGTACAATGGACTATCACTCAGCCATGAAATCAATGTCATAAGGCTAGTAGCAGCATGATGAGTGGATTTAGGTAAGACGATTCTAAGTGAAATAAGTCACACAGAAAAGGACACTTCTCATAAGGTGTCACTTATAGAGGGAATGTAAAAACCGTTACACTTGAACTGAATTACAAAACAGAACAGAGTCACACATGCAGAAAACACACTATGGCTGCTTAACGGGAAAGGTGAGGTGGGGTGATACATAAAACAAGAGTTTCAAATTAGCTCAGATACCGTTCCATAAACCCAATATGTAATAGACAAGACCTACTCCTTGCTCAGAGAACTGGACTCAACACGCCCGATTCACCGCACAAGAATATATCTGACTAGTAATAATCTTAAAACCTATGTATTGATATCTCTCTGTTAGTGTGTCAAGTGTGTGTAAGGCGGCATAAACACAGCCGTGAAAAGCAGCTAAACCCCATTATAAAAATAAATTACTTTTAAAAACCCATGAAACAAAGACAGGGAAATAGAGAGAAATTCTTACACAATTCGTTCAGGGGCTGTGATGCAACCTGCATTGACCATATCTAGACCCACAGCTGGATGAGACATAAGGGTGGACACTCTTGGGGCTGAGATGTTTGGTGAGGTTGGGTGAGCAAACGCAGACCCTTTAAAGTAATACTGCGTGCTACCCATCGCATGGGTCCCAAATCTCCAGGTTCAAGGGCATCTTCCTACATCGAAAACATGCATGAGAAACCCAGAAGATGGTACACCGTGTGATGGGGAAAGGTTTCTAAAACGCACCTCATTTCTCATCTCCTTGTGCTCGGGTTCGCCATTCCAGCCACTTTACTAGCAATCTCCCTACTTGGAGCATCAGCACCTTTAACCTCCTGTTCCGTACAGGTTGCAATTTGTCCTGAGGATGAACGGGAAGACGGGGAACCAATGAGAGACTAGCTCTTGGTGTTGGGACAGGCACAGGTCACTCAATTTTCTCATCAGGAAGAAGAATTAACCACAGGCTCAGCCTGCCCCCCGGAACCAGAACAGGGCCTGAAGCCATCCTGCGCTTTTGCGGCCGACTCCCAAAAAAGCGACTTGTAAAATGGAGCTTCAGGGCACTGCAATTCACAAACCTGCAGAGTTATAAATGATAACTCTCGTCCACAAATATATTGAGGGAAGGCAAAGAAGAGGATTTGAAATCAAGGCAGAATTGCAGGAAATAGATTTCAGGAGGTAGATTTGAATCGCCTTTAAAGCACATGAAAAGCGGCAAAACGTTGACAATGATGCCCTTGGCCAAAAAGGGCGTATGCGTTTTTTCCTGAATATATTCAGGAAAAAACGCATACGCCCTTTTTGGCCAACCAAGCAACCTGGAAAGGCAAATCAGCGCTACAAAGAAGTCTCGCTTCCCATCGGTCAAAAGGGACATGCTGAAAAAGGTGTCAAAACCAGAAATGCAGGACAGGCCATGGAGAAATGGGAGCCTTGCTACACTGATGGGCGGGATGTAAATTGCCAACAGCCACTCTGGAGAAGTGTACGGTGTGTCCTGAAACATCTAAAAAACACAGCTTAGAGAGCATAGGGCACTTCTACGCATGGGGGGATAAAGTGGGAAAATTGAAAATCAGCAAGACACAAGCACCCGAAAGTTTAGGGCTGCTCTGTTGACAAGGACCTCCACTTCATTCCACCTTAAATATCCCAGGAAAGCGAAAAATGGATAAAAAAGTTGTGGTCCTTATGTACAATGGAATATCACTCAGCCATGAAATCAATGTCATAAGGCTAGTAGCAGCATGATGAGTGGATTTAGGTAAGACGATTCTAAGTGAAATAAGTCACACAGAAAAGGACACTTCTCATAAGGTGTCACTTATAGAGGGAATGTAAAAACCGTTACACTTGAACTGAATTACAAAACAGAACAGAGTCACACATGCAGAAAACACACTATGGCTGCTTAACGGGAAAGGTGAGGTGGGGTGATACATAAAACAAGAGTTTCAAATTAGCTCAGATACCGTTCCATAAACCCAATATGGAATAGACAAGACCTACTCCTTGCTCAGAGAACTGGACTCAACACGCCCGATTCACCGCACAAGAATATATCTGACTAGTAATAATCTTAAAACCTATGTATTGATATCTCTCTGTTAGTGTGTCAAGTGGGTGTAAAGCGGCCTAAACACAGCCGTGAAAAGCAGCTAAACCCCATTATAAAAATAAATTACTTTTAAAAACCCATGAAACAAAAACAGGGAAAGAGAGAGAAATTCTTACACAATTCGTTCGGGGGCTGTGATGCAACCTGGATTGACCATATCTAGACCCACAGCTGGATGAGACATAAGGGTGGACACTCTTGGGGCTGAGAGGTTTGGTGAGGTTGGGTGAGCAAACGCAGACCCTTTAAAGTAATACTGCGTGCTACCCATCGCATGGGTCCCAAATCTCCAGGTTCAAGGGCATCTTCCTACATCGAAAACATGCATGAGAAACCCAGAAGATGGTACACCGTGTGATGGGGAAAGGTTTCTAAAACGCACCTCATTTCTCACCTCCTTGTGCTCGTGTTCGCCATTCCAGCCACTTTACTAGCAATCTCCCTACTTGGAGCATCAGCACCTTTAACCTCCTGTTCCGTACAGGTTGCAATTTGTCCTGAGGATGAACGGGAAGACGGGAAACCAATGAGAGACTAGCTCTTGGTGTTGGGACAGGCACAGGTCACTCTATTTTCCCATCAGGAAGAAGAATTAACCACAGGCTCAGCCTGCCACCCGGAACCAGAACAGGGCCTGAAGCCATCCTGCGCTTTTGCGGCCGGCTCCCAAAAAAGCGACTTGTAAAATGCAGCTTCAGGGCACTGCAATTCACAAACCTGCAGAGTTATAAATGATAACTCTCGTCCACAAATATATTGAGGGAAGGCAAAGAAGAGGATTTGAAATCAAGTCAGAATTGCAGGAAACAGATTTCAAGAGGTAGATTCGAATCGCCTTTAAAGCACATGACAAGCGGCAAAACGTTGACAATGATGCCCTTGGCCAAAAAGGGCGTATGCCTTTTTTCCTGAATATATTCAGGAAAAAACGCATACGCCCTTTTTGGCCAACCAAGCAACCTGGAAAGGCAAATCAGCGCTACAAAGAAGTCTCGCTTCCCATCGGTCAAAAGGGACATGCTGAAAAAAGTGTCAAAACCAGAAATGCAGGACAGGCCATGGAGAAATGGGAGCCTTGCTACACTGATGGGTGGGATGTAAATTGCCAACAGCCACTCTGGAGAAGTGTACGGTGTGTCCTGAAACATCTAAAAAACACAGCTTAGAGAGCATAGGGCACTTCTACGCATGGGGGGATAAAGTGGGAAAATTGAAAATCAGCAAGACACAAGCACCCGAAAGTTTAGGGCTGCTCTGTTGACAAGGACCTCCACTTCATTCCACCTTAAATATCCCAGGAAAGCGAAAAATGGATAAAAAAGTTGTGGTCCTTATGTACAATGGACTATCACTCAGCCATGAAATCAATGTCATAAGGCTAGTAGCAGCATGATGAATGGATTTAGGTAAGACAATTCTAAGTGAAATAAGTCACACAGAAAAGGACACTTCTCATAAGGTGTCACTTATAGAGGGAATGTAAAAACCGTTACACTTGAACTGAATTACAAAACAGAACAGAGTCACACATGCAGAAAACACACTATGGCTGCTTAACGGGAAAGGTGAGGTGGGGTGATACATAAAACAAGAGTTTCAAATTAGCTCAGATACCGTTCCATAAACCCAATATGTAATAGACAAGACCTACTCCTTGCTCAGAGAACTGGACTCAACACGCCCGATTCACCGCACAAGAATATATCTGACTAGTAATAATCTTAAAACCTATGTATTGATATCTCTCTGTTAGTGTGTCAAGTGGGTGTAAAGCGGCCTAAACACAGCCGTGAAAAGCAGCTAAACCCCATTATAAAAATAAATTACTTTTAAAAACACATGAAACAAAGACAGGGAAAGAGAGAGAAATTCTTACACAATTCGTTCAGGGGCTGTGATGCAACCTGGATTGACCATATCTAGACCCACAGCTGGATGAGACATAAGGGTGGACACTCTTGGGGCTGAGAGGTTTGGTGAGGTTGGGTGAGCAAACGCAGACCCTTTAAAGTAATACTGCGTGCTACCCATCGCATGGGTCCCAAATCTCCAGGTTCAAGGGCATCTTCCTACATCGAAAACATGCATGAGAAACCCAGAAGATGGTACACCGTGTGATGGGGAAAGGTTTCTAAAACGCACGTCATTTCTCACCTCCTTGTGCTCGTGTTCGCCATTCCAGCCACTTTACTAGCAATCTCCCTACTTGGAGCATCAGCACCTTTAACCTCCTGTTCCGTACAGGTTGCAATTTGTCCTGAGGATGAACGGGAAGACGGGGAACCAATGAGAGACTAGCTCTTGGTGTTGGGACAGGCACAGGTGACTCTATTTTCCCATCAGGAAGAAGAATTAACCACAGGCTCAGCCTGCCCCCCGGAAGCAGAACAGGGCCTGAAGCCATCCTGCGCTTTTGCGGCCAGCTCCCAAAAAAGCGACTTGTAAAATGGAGATTCAGGGCACTGCAATTCACAAACCTGCAGAGTTATAAATGATAACTCTCGTCCACAAATATATTGAGGGAAGGCAAAGAAGAGGATTTGAAATCAAGGCAGAATTGCAGGAAACAGATTTCAGGAGGTAGATTCGAATCGCCTTTAAAGCACATGAAAAGCGGCAAAACGTTGACAATGGTGCCCTTGGCCAAAAAGGGCGTATGCGTTTTTTCCTGAATATATTCAGGAAAAAACGCATACGCCCTTTTTGGCCAACCAAGCAACCTGGAAAGGCAAATCAGCGCTACAAAGAAGTCTCGCTTCCCATCGGTCAAAAGGGCCATGCTGAAAAAAGTGTCAAAACCAGAAATGCAGGACAGGCCATGGAGAAATGGGAGCCTTACTACACTGATGGGCGGGATGTAAATTGCCAACAGCCACTCTGGAGAAGTGTACGGTGTGTCCTGAAACATCTAAAAAACACAGCTTAGAGAGCATAGGGCACTTGCACACATGGGGGGATAAAGTGGGAAAATTGAAAATCAGCAAGACACAAGCACCCCAAAGTTTAGGGCTGCTCTGTTGACAAGGACCTCCACTTCATTCCACCTTAAATATCCCAGGAAAGCGAAAAATGGATAAAAAAGTTGTGGTCCTTATGTACAATGGACTATCACTCAGCCATGAAATCAATGTCATAAGGCTAGTAGCAGCATGATGAGTGGATTTAGGTAAGACGATTCTAAGTGAAATAAGTCACACAGAAAAGGACACTTCTCATACGGTGTCACTTATAGAGGGAATGTAAAAACCGTTACACTTGAACTGAATTACAAAACAGAACAGAGTCACACATGCAGAAAACACACTATGGCTGCTTAACGGGAAAGGTGAGGTGGGGTGATACATAAAACAAGAGTTTCAAATTAGCTCAGATACCGTTCCATAAACCCAATATGGAATAGACAAGACCTACTCCTTGCTCAGAGAACTGGACTCAACACGCCCGATTCACCGCACAAGAATATATCTGACTAGTAATAATCTTAAAACCTATGTATTGATATCTCTCTGTTAGTGTGTCAAGTGGGTGTAAAGCGGCCTAAACACAGCCGTGAAAAGCAGCTAAACCCCATTATAAAAATAAATTACTTTTAAAAACCCATGAAACAAAGACAGGGAAAGAGAGAGAAATTCTTACACAATTCGTTCGGGGGCTGTGATGCAACCTGGATTGACCATATCTAGACCCACAGCTGGATGAGACATAAGGGTGGACACTCTTGGGGCTGAGAGGTTTGGTGAGGTTGGGTGAGCAAACGCAGACCCTTTAAAGTAATACTGCGTGCTACCCATCGCATGGGTCCCAAATCTCCAGGTTCAAGGGCATCTTCCTACATCGAAAACATTCATGAGAAACCCAGAAGATGGTACACCGTGTGATGGGGAAAGGTTTCTAAAACGCACCTCATTTCTCACCTCCTTGTGCTCGTGTTCGCCATTCCAGCCACTTTACTAGCAATCTCCCTACTTGGAGCATCAGCACCTTTAACCTCCTGTTCCGTACAGGTTGCAATTTGTCCTGAGGATGAACGGGAAGACGGGAAACCAATGAGAGACTAGCTCTTGGTGTTGGGACAGGCACAGGTCACTCTATTTTCCCATCAGGAAGAAGAATTAACCACAGGCTCAGCCTGCCCCCCGGAACCAGAACAGGGCCTGAAGCCATCCTGCGCTTTTGCGGCCGGCTCCCAAAAAAGCGACTTGTAAAATGCAGCTTCAGGGCACTGCAATTCACAAACCTGCAGAGTTATAAATGATAACTCTCGTCCACAAATATATTGAGGGAAGGCAAAGAAGAGGATTTGAAATCAAGTCAGAATTGCAGGAAACAGATTTCAAGAGGTAGATTCGAATCGCCTTTAAAGCACATGAAAAGCGGCAAAACGTTGACAATGATGCCCTTGGCCAAAAAGGGCGTATGCCTTTTTTCCTGAATATATTCAGGAAAAAACGCATACGCCCTTTTTGGCCAACCAAGCAACCTGGAAAGGCAAATCAGCGCTACAAAAAGTCTCGCTTCCCATCGGTCAAAAGGGACATGCTGAAAAAAGTGTCAAAACCAGAAATGCAGGACAGGCCATGGAGAAATGGGAGCCTTGCTACACTGATGGGCGGGATGTAAATTGCCAACAGCCACTCTGGAGAAGTGTACAGTGTGTCCTGAAACATCTAAAAAACACAGCTTAGAGAGCATAGGGCACTTCTACGCATGGGGGGATAAAGTGGGAAAATTGAAAATCAGCAAGACACAAGCACCCGAAAGTTTAGGGCTGCTCTGTTGACAAGGACCTCCACTTCATTCCACCTTAAATATCCCAGGAAAGCGAAAAATGGATAAAAAAGTTGTGGTCCTTATGTACAATGGACTATCACTCAGCCATGAAATCAATGTCATAAGGCTAGTAGCAGCATGATGAGTGGATTTAGGTAAGACGATTCTAAGTGAAATAAGTCACACAGAAAAGGACACTTCTCATAAGGTGTCACTTATAGAGGGAATGTAAAAACCGTTACACTTGAACTGAATTACAAAACAGAACAGAGTCACACATGCAGAAAACACACTATGGCTGCTTAACGGGAAAGGTGAGTTGGGGTGATACATAAAACAAGGGTTTCAAATTAGCTGAGATACCGTTCCATAAACCCAATATGTAATAGACAAGACCCACTCCTTGCAAAGAGAACTGGACTCAACACCCCCTATTCACCACACAAGAATATACCTGACTAGTAATAATCTTAAAACCTATGTATTGAAATCTCTCTGTTACTGTGTCAAGTGGGTGTAAAGCGGCATAAACACAGCAGTGAAAAGCAGCTAAACCCCATTATAAAAAGAAATTAAAAACCCATGAAACAAAGACAGTTATAGAGAAAGAAATTCTTACAAAATTAGTTCAGGGGCTGTGATGCAACCTGGATTGCCCATATCTAGACCCACAGCTGGATGAGACATAAGGGTGGACACTCTTGGGGCTGAGAGGTTTGGTGAGGTTGGGTGAGCAAACGCAGACCCTTTAAAGTAATACTGCGTGGTACCCATCCCATTGGTCCCAAATCTCTAGGTTCAAGGGCATCTTCCTACATCGAAAACACGCATAAGAAACCCAGACGACGGTACACTGTGTGATCGGCAAAGGTTTCTAAAACACACCTCATTTCTCATCTCCTTGTGCTTGGGTTCACCATTCAAGCCGCTATAATTGCAATCTCCGTACTTGGAGCATCAGCACCTTTAACCTCCTGCTCCGTACAGGTTGCAATTTGTCCTGAGGATGAACGGAAAGAGGGGGAACCAATAAGGGACAAGCTCTAGGTTTTGGGACAGGCACAGGTCACTCTATTTTTCCATCAGGAAAAAGAATTAACCACAGACTCAGCCTGCTGCCTGGAAGTAGAATAGGGCCTGAAGAAATCCTGTGCTTCTGCGGCCAACTCCCAAAAAAGCGAGTTGAAAAATGGAGATCAGGGGCACTGCAATTCACAAACCTGCAGAGTTATCAATGATAACTCTCGTGCACAAATATATTGAGGGAAGGCAACGAAGAGGATTTGAAAGCAAGGCAGAACTGCAGAAACAGACTTAAGGAGGTAGATTCGAATCGCGTTTAAAGCACATGAAAAGCGGCAAAACGTCGACACTTATGCCCTTGGCTAAAAAGGGCCTATGCGTTTTTTCCTGAATATATTCAGGAAAAAACGCATAGGCCCTTTTTGGCCAACCAAGCAACCTGGAAAGGCAAATCAGCGCTACAAAGAAGTCTCGCTTCCCATCGATCAAAAGGGCCATGCTGGAAAAAGTGTCAAAACCAGAAATGCAGCACTGGCCATGGAGAAATGGGAGCCTTGGTACGCTGATGGCGGAATGTAAATTGCCAACAGCCACTCTGGAGAAGTGTACGGTGTGTCCTGAAACATCTAAAAAACACAGCTTAGAGAGCATAGGGCACTTCCACTCATGGGCGTATAAATTGGGAAAACTAAAAATCAGCAAGACACAGGCACACCAAAGTTTAGGGCTGCTCTCTTGACAAGAACCTCCTCTTCATTACACCTTAAATATCCCAGGAAATAGGAAAATGGATAACGATGTTGTGGTCCTTATGTACAATGGAATATCACTCAGCCATGAAATCAATGTCATAAGGCTATTAGCAGCAAGATGAGTGGATTTAGGTTCGACGATTCTAAGTGAAATAAGTCACACAGAAAAAGACACTTATCATAAGATATCACTTATAGAGGGAATGTAAAAACCGCTACAATTGAACTGAATTACAAAACAGAATAGAGTCACACATTTAGAAAACACACTATGGCTGCTTAACGGGAAAGGTGAGGTGGGGTGATGCATAAAACAAGGGTTTCATATTAGCTCAGATACCGATCCATAAACCCAATATGTAATAGACAAGACATACTCCTTGCTTCGTGAAGTGGACACAACACCCCCTATTCAACGAACAAGTGTATATCTGACTAGTAAAAATCTTAAAACCTATGTATTGATTTCTCTCTGTAAGTTAATCAATGGGTGTAAAGGGGCATAAACACAGCAGTGAAAATCAGGTAAACCCCATTATAAAAATAAATTACTTTAAAATCCCAAAAAACAAAGATAGTGATAGAGGGAGAAATTTTTACATAATTCTTTCCGGGGCTGTGATGCAACCTGGTGTGACCATATCTAGACCCACAGCTGGATGAGAAATAAAGCTGGACACTCTTGGGGCTGAAGGTCTCTTTCCGTATTTACCAGATTGGGAACATAGAAAGGCTGCCACCCTCTGGCCGTTACCTGCACAAGCAGCTTTAAAACCTGTGCTAATGGTCACTTCATATGAACAAGTACTTCAGGGCTGTAAATGAAACGTGCCCTCAAAATGTCTTGAGGGATTTAATGGCCAAAAATTTTCAAAATGTGACACTTACTTTAAGAAAACACTTTGAAGAACTAAGCTGTAATCACAGTTTGATCAATAAAAAGGGCATGCTTTAAAGCTCAATTTCAACAGATTATGGGACACATGCAAATTCAACCACAGATAGGTATCAGCTCACACCTGTTAGAATAACCATCAGCAAGAAAACTACCAATAATAAATATTGAAGGTGTTTTGGAGAAATGCATAGCCTCAATTTTAAGTGGGACGTATCCTGGAAAGAGCCACTAATGAGAACTGAATGGGGGTGCCTTTAAAACATACACACTGAGCTACCATATGATACAGCAAGCCCACTCCTTGGCCTATAACATAAGAAGATATAACTGGAAAGACACAGGCAAGCAAATGTGCATTGCAGCAGTATTGCAATAGCCAAGACATGGAGGCAACCAGAAAGTCCATCAAGAGGTGCGTGGCCAAAGAAGAACTGGTACATGTACAGATGGAATATTAGCCAGGGAAAAAAATGAAACAATGCCATTTGCAGCACCATGTATGATTCTTGAGGTAATCAGGCAAATTGTACTAAGTCAGAAAGCAAAAGACACATATCCTATAATATCACTTATAGGTCTTAGCTAAAAATTGATACCAATGAAGATATTTCCACAGAGAAATGCAATCACAGATTCATTAAACAAACTTATGGTTCACCAAATGGAAAGGTGTGAGGATTGGATACATTAGGATATTGGGGTTAAGATAGATATAGAAACACATGTGAAATATGTAATCACCAAAGACCTACGTAATACCAAGACAAGACTACTCAACATCGTGTCATAACCTACATGGGAAAATGATCCAAAGAAGAATAGATATATGTATATGTTTAAAAGAACCACATCTTGCACACCTAGAAGAAACAAAACATTTTAATTAAATTTGCTCTGACAAAAAATAAAAATTAAATTAAAAAAAGAACAAGAAGTAATGAGACATAAACTTAAGGGGCTATTTGCTGGCACATTGCATTCTAATTTACAACCAGAACATGACTTCCATTAAGGCTCTGTCATCACTAATAAAGCAGCTTTATAAGCAATGTTGAAGGTAGCTTAAAAGAAGTCTCACTAATTATTGATAGTAACAAGGAAACAAAGAAAAGTAAAAATCTCACTGCAAAAAGTATACATAGGGTAAGGATAGTAGATCAAACACTTATTAAACTTCTGTAAAGAATAAAAGAAAACAGTCATATGTTTTTTTAAAAAGAGAGGGCCCAAATAAATCTGAAATGAAAGAGATGATGTTACAACAGACACCACAGAAATACAAAGTATCCTAAGATACACACAGGGTAACTCAGGGCTCAGACTGGACAGAGCCCACTCTCCAGTCCCCTGTACATGACTTACAGGAGCCTCAGGAACTGAGGAGGGGGTCCCTGAAGAGAGGCTCAAGATAGAATATGGTAGGCATTAACATGACTGCATTCATCTTAAACATGCCTGAACTACATTCACACGAGATGATTTTGTCCTGTATGTACATCGGCACCTCTAGTTGGAACTGCAGATCTTTGGCTTCAACACCTCTACTGACAACATTAGCGTCACCTGCTGTGGACCGTCTCCTATAGGATTTCTAGAATCAGAAAACATCGAAGCTTCACAGGACCCAGAGTCTGTGCGAGTCCACACAGAGTCTCAGAGTCTCAACTCCACTCAGATACTCCACTCTTGGAGGGCACACACAAAGTAGTGTGCACATCAGGACCCAGGGGAAGGAGCAGTGACCCTGTAGGAGAATGACCAGAACTACCTGCTACTTTTAGAGGGTCTCCTGCAGAGGCAGGTGGTGGCTGTGGCTGTGGCTCACCGTGAGGACAACGACACTGGCAGCAGAAGTTCTGGGAAATACTCCTTGGTGTGTGCCCTCCCAGAGTCCGCCATTAGCCCCACCAAGAGCAAGGTAGGCTCCAGGGCTGGGTCGCCTCAGGCCAAACAACCAACAGGGAGGGAACCCAGCCCCATGCATCAGCAGACAAGCGGATTAAACTTTTTATTAAAGTTTTATTTAATCCGTAGACAAGCGGATTAAAGCTCTGCCCACCAAAGCAACACCCAGCTCTACCCACCACCAGTCCCTCCCATCAGGAAGCTTGCACTAGCCTCTAAGATAGACTCATCCACCGGAGAGCAGACAACAGAAGCAAGAAGAACTACAATTCTGCAGCCTGTGGAAGGAAAACCACATTCACAGAAAGATAGACAAAATGAAAAGGCAGAGGACTTTATACCAGATCAAGGAACAAGATAAAACCCCAGAAAAAAAACGAAATGAGGTGGAGATAGGGAACCTTCCAGAAAAAGAATTCAGAATAATGATAGTGAAGTTGAGCCAAGACCTTGGAAAAAAAAAGGAGGCAAAGATCGAGAAGATGCAAGAAATATTTAACAAGGACCTAGAAGAATTAAAGAACCAACAAACAGAGGTGAACAATGTAATAACTGAAATGAAAAATACACTAGAAGGAATCAGTAGCAGAATAACTGTGGCAGAAGAAAGGATAAGTGACCTGGAAGACAGAGAGGTGGAAATCACTGCCATGGAACAGAATAAAGAAAAAGAATGAAAATAAACGAAGACACCCCAAGAGTCCTCTGGGACAACATTAAACGCAACAACATTCGCATTATAGGGGTCCCAGAAGGAGAAGAGAGAGAGAAAGGACCCGAGAATATATTTGAAGAGATTATGGTCAAAAACTTCCCTAGCATGGGAAAAGAAATAGCCACCCAAGTCCAGAAGCACAGAGTGTCCCAGGCAGGATAAACCAAAGGAGAAAAATGACAAGACACATAGTAATCAAATTGACAAAAATTAACGACAAAGAAAAATGATTGAAAGCAGCAAGGGAAAAATGACCAATAACATACAAGGGAACTCCCATAAGGATAACAACTGATTTCTCAGCAGAAAATCTACAAGCCAGAAGGAAGTGGCATGATAAATTTAAAGTGATGAAAGGGAAGAACCTACAACCAAGAGTACTCCATCCTGCAAAGAGCTCATTCAGATTTGATGGAGAAATCAAAAGCCTTACAGACAAGCAAAAGCTAAGAGAATTCAGCACCATGAAACCAGCTCTACACCAAATGCTAAAGGAACTTCTCTAAGTGGGAAACACAAGAGAAGAAAAGGACCCACCAAGACAAACCCATAACAATTAAGAAAATAGTAGTAGGAACATACATATCGATAATTACCTTAAACGTGAATGCACTAAATGTTCCAACCAAAAGACACAGGCTCGCTGAATGGATACAAAAACAAGACCCATATATATGCTGTCTACAAGAGATCCATTTCAGACCTAGGGACACATACAGACTCAAAGTGAGGCGATGGAAAAATATACTCTATGCAAATGAAAATCAAAAGAAAGCTGGAGTAGCAATACTCATATCAGATAAAATAGACTTTAAAATAAAGAATGTTACAAGAGACAAGGAAAGACACTACATAATGGTCAGGGGATCAATCCAAGAAGAAGATATAACAATTATAAATATATATGTACCCAAAATAGGAGCACCTCAATGTATAAGGCAACTGCTAACAGCTATAAAAGAGGAAATCGACAGTAACACAATAATAGCGGGGGACTTTAACAGCTCACTTACACCAGTGGAGATCAGCCAGACAGAAAATTAATAAGGAAACACAAGCTTTAAATGACACAATAGACCAGATAGAGTTAATTGATATTTATAGGACATTCCATCCAAAAACAGCAGATTACACGTTCTTCTCAACTGCACACGGAACATTCTCCAGGATAGATCATATCTTGGGTCACAGATAAAGCCTCAGTAAATTTAAGAAAACTGAAATCATATCAAGCAGCTGTTCCGACCACAATGCTATGAGATTAGAAATCAATTACACGGAAAAAAACGTAAAAAACACAAACACATGGAGGCTAAACAATACGTTACTAAATAACCAAGAGATCACTGAAGAAATCAAAGAGGAAATCAAAAACTACCTAGAGACAAATGACAACAAAAACACGATGATCCAAAACCTATGGGATGCAGCAAAAGGAGTTCTAAGAGGGAAGTTTATAGCAATACAAGCCTACCTCAAGAAACAAGAAAAATCCCAAATAAACAATCGAACCTTACACCTAGAGGAACTAGAGAAAGAAGAACAAAACCCAAAGTTAGTAGAAGGAAAGAAATCATAAACATCAGAGCAGAAATAAATGAAATAGAAACAAAGAAAACGAAAGCAAAGATCAATAAAACTAAAAGCTGGTTCTTTGAGAAGATAAGCAAAAATGATCAACCTTTAGCCAGACTTAAGAAAAAGAGGGAGAAGACGCAAATCAACAAAATTAGAAGTGAAAAAGCAGAAGTTACAACAGACACAACAGGAATACAAAGCATCCTAAGAGACTACTACAAGCAACTCTAGGCCAATAAAATGGACAATCTGGAAGAAATGGACAAATTCTTAGAAAGGGATAACCTTCTAAGACTGAACCAGGAAGAAATAGAAAATATGAACAAACCTATCACAAGCAATGAAATTGAAACTGTGATTAAAAATCTTCCAATAAACCAAAGTCCAGAACCAGATGGCATCACAGGTGAATTCTATCAAACATTTAGAGAAGAGCTAACACCCAACCTTCTCAAATTCTTCAAAACAATTGCAGGGGAAGGAACACTCCCAAACTCATTCTATGAGACCACCATCACCCTGATACCAAAATCAGACAGAGATACTACAAGGAAAGAAAATTATAGACCAATATCACTGATGAATATAGATGTAAAAATCCTCAACAAAATACTAGCAAACAGAATCGAACAACACATTAAAAGGATCATACACCATGATCAAGTGGGGTTTATCCCAGGGATGCAAGGATTCTTCAATATACACAAATCAATGTGATACACCATATTAACAAATTGTAGAATAAAACCATATGATCATCTCAATAGATGAAGGAAAAGATTTTGAGAAAATTCAACACTCATTTACGATAAAAACTCTGGAGTGTGGGCATAGAGGGAAACTACCTCAACATAATAAAGGCCATATATGACAAACCCACAGCAAACAGCATTCTCAATGGTGAAAAACTGAAAGCGTTTCCTCTAAGATCAGGAACAAGACAAGGATGTCCACTCTCACCACTGCTATTCAACATAGTTTTGGAAGTCCTAGCCATGGCAATCAGAGAAGAAAAAGAAATAAAAGGAATACAAAAAGGAAAAGAAGAAGTAAAATTGTCACTGTTTGCAGATGACATGATATCATAGATAGAGAATCCTAAAGATGCCACCAGAAAACCACTGGAGCTAATCAATGAATTTGGTAAAGTTGCAGGATACAAAATTAATGCACAGAAATTGCTTGCATTCCTCTACACTAACAATGAAAGATCAGAAAGAGAAATTAAGGAAACAATCCCATTACCACTGCAACAATAAGAATAAAATACCTAGGAATAAACCTACCTAAGGAAGTAAAAGACCTGTACTCAGAAAACTAAAAGACACTGAAGAAAGAAATCAAAGATGATATAAACAGATGGAGACATATACCATGTTCTCGGATTAGAAGAATCAATATTGTGAAAATGACTATACTACCCAAAGCAATCTACAGATTCAATGCAATCCCGATCAAAATACCTTTGGCATTTTCTACAGAACAAGAAAAAAAAAATCTTAAAATTTGTAGGGAGACACAAAAGACCCTGGATAGCCAAAGCAGTCTTGAGGGGGGAAAAAAAGAGCTGGAGGAATCAGACTTCCAGACTTCAGACTATATTACAAAGCTAGAGTAATCAAGATAATATGGTACTGACACAAAAACAGAAATATAGGTCAATAGAACAGGATAGAAAGCACAGAGATAAACCCACGTACCTATGGTTCACTAATCTATGACAAAGGAGGCAAGGGTATACAATGGAGAAAAGACAGTGTCTTCAGCAAGTGGTGCTGGGAAAACTGGACAGTTACATGTAAAAGAATGAAATTAGTACACTCCCTAACACCATACACAAAAATAAACTCAAAATGGATTAGAGACCTAAATATAAGACCAGCCACTACAAAACTCTTAGAGGAAAACATAAGCAGAACAGTCTATGACATAAATCACAGCAAGATCCTTTTTGACCCACCTCCTAGAGAAATGGAAATAAAAACAAAAATAAAAAAATGGGACCGAATGAAACATAAATTATTTTGCACAGCAAAGGAAAACATAAGCAAGATGAAAAGACAACCATCAGAATGGGAGAAAATATTTTCAAATGAAGCAAATGGCAAAGGATTAATCTCCAAAAAGCAGCTCATGTAGCTCAATATCACAAAACCAAACAACCCAATCCAAAAATGGGCAGAAGACCTAAATAGACATTTCTCCAAAGAAGATATACAGGTTGCCAACAAACACATGAAAGGATGCTGAATATCACTAATCATTAGAGAAATGCAAATCAAAACTACAGTGAGGTATCACCTCACACCAGTCAGAATGGCCATCATCAAAAAATCTACCAACAATAAATGCTGGAGAGGCATTTATTGGAGAAAAGGGAACCCTCTTGCACTGTTGGTGGGAATGTAAATTGATATAGCCACTAGGGAGAACGGTATGGGGGTTCCTTAAAAACTAAAAATAGAACTACCATACAACCCAGCAAACCCACTCCTGGATATTTACCCTGAGAAAACCATAATTCAAAAAGAGTCATGTACCACAATGTTCACTGTAGCTCTATTTACAATAGCCAGGACATGGAAGCAACTTAAGTGTCCATCAACAGATAAATGGATAAAGAAGATGTGGCACATATATATACAATGGAACATTATTCAGCCATAAAAAGAAACGAAATTGAGTTATTTTTAGTGAGGTGGATGGATCTAGAGTCTGTCCTACAGAGTGAAGTAAGTCAGAAAGAGAAAAACAAATACCGTATGCTAACACATATATATGGAATCTTAAAAAAAAAGTTTATGAAGAACCTAGGGGCAGGAAAGGATTAAGGACACAGACGTAGAGAAAGGACTTGAGGACATGGGGAGAGGGAAGGGTAAGCTGGGACAAAGTGAGAGTGGTATGGACATATATACACTACCAAATGTAAAATTGATAGCTACTGGGAAGCAACCACATAGCACAGGGAGATCAGCTCTTTGCTTTGTGACCACCTAAAAGGGTGGGATAAGGGAGTGAGAGGGAGGTGCAAGAGGGAGGGGATATGGTGTTATGTGTATACGCACAGCTGATTCACTTTTTTTATACAGCAGAAACTAACACACAATTGTAAAGCAATTATACTCCAATAAAGATGTAAAAGAAAAAAAAAAGCCCAGAGATAAACCTACACACCTATGGCCCACTAATCTATGA
Source organism: Balaenoptera physalus (assembly GCF_965194825.1). Classification (NCBI taxonomy): domain Eukaryota; kingdom Metazoa; phylum Chordata; class Mammalia; order Artiodactyla; family Balaenopteridae; genus Balaenoptera; species Balaenoptera physalus. The sequence continues at coordinate 569,551 of NW_028126227.1, forward strand.
CAAAGGAGGCAAGGGTATAAAAAGGAGAAAAGAAAGTCTCTTCAATAAGTGGTGCTGGGAAAAATGGACAGCTACATGTAAAAGAATGAAATTAGAACACTCCCTAACACCATACACAAAAAATAAACTCAAAATGGATTAGAGACCGAAATGTAAGACCGGACACTATAAAACTCTTAGAGGAAAACATAGGAAGAATACTCTTTGACATAAATCACAGCAAGATCTTTTTTGATCCACCTCCTAGAGTAATGGAATTAAAAAAAAATAAACATATGGGAGCAAATGAAACCTAAAAGCTTTTGCAAAGCAAAGGAAACTACAAACAAGACGAAAAGACAACCCTCACAATGGGAGAAAATATTTGCAAACGAATCAATGGACAAAGGAGTAATCTCCAATGTATATAAACAGCTCATGCAGCTCAACAGTAAAAAAACAAACAACCCAATCCAAAAATGGGCAGATGACGTAAATAGACATTTGTCCCAAGAAGACATACAGATGACCAAGAAGCACATGAAAAGCTGCTCAACATCACTAATTATTAGAGAAATATAAACCAAAACTACAATGAGGTATCACCTCACACGAGTTAGAATGGGCATCATCAGAAAATCTACAAGCAACAAATGCTGGAGAGGGTGTGGAGAAAAGGGAACCCTCTTACACTATTTGTGGGAATGTAAATTGATACAGTCACTATGGAGAACAGCATGGAGGTTCCTTAAAATACTAAAAATAGAATTACCATATGACCCAGCAATCCCACTACTGGCCATATACCCAGAGAAATCCATAATTCAAAAAGACATATTCACCACAATATTCATTGCAGCACTATTTACAATAGCCAGGTCATGGAAGCAACCTAAATGCCCATAGACAGACGAACAGAAAAGATGTGCTACATATATAAAATGGAATATTACTCAGCCATAAAAAGGAATGAAATTGGGTCATTTGTGGAGACGTGGATAGATCTAGAGACTGGCATACAGAGTGAAGTAAGTCAGAAAGAGAAAAACAAATATCGTATATTAACACATACATGTGGAACCTAGAAAAATGGTAAAGATGAACCGGTTTGCAAGGCAGAAATAGAGACACAGATGTAGAGAACAAATGTATGGACACCAAGGGGGGAAAGTGTCAGGGTGGTGGTGGTGGGATGAATTGCGAGCCTGGGATTGACATATATACACTTATATGTATAAAATAGGTAACCAATAAGAGCCTGCTGTATAAAAAAATGAATAAAATAAATTCAAAAATTAAAAAATAAATAATACTTAAAAAAATAAAACAGAAAAAAAAGTTCTGTCCTTCCCATAGACGTATTTATATGAATGAATTATTTCCATGCTTATATCCATAAATACAAAAAGAGGAATAAAACTTACCTTGAACCAAAAAAGAAAAAAAAAAAAACAGAACCCACTGGTCATACAGAGGAAAACACTATCAGGGCACTTGCTCCAGTGGTAAACAATTCTGAAGTTGGTCACAGGTGGGAATCATCTCCCATGCAGCCAGCAGCCCCCACACGAGGAGCGTCCTCATTGCAAAGCTGGGGGACCGTGAGGAGGCGTCTCTGAGTAAACGTGAGCTGAGCCCCAGGCCAGCTGCTGCTGAACTTTTCCCACCCTTCCCAGGTAAAACACCTGAATGTGTGCAAAGACTTTAAAAACTAGAGGAAGGGGCTTGGAGTCACACCAGCGACAGCACGCAGGCCGACTTGGTGCCTGCAGGCCAGCCAGGATGGTCCTGGCCCCGGGCGCTCGTCTGGAAGCTTTCCATTTCCCTGCCTGAGGTACCCCTCCTGTCCCGGCCCCCACTGCTTTTGTCCTTCCTCACCTCTGCCCGGGGAGAAATTCCAGCAGCAAGTATGGGTGACACATCCTCTTCTTTAGCAGGTGGCAGCCCGGCAACTCCTGCAGAAAGTCCAGCAGAGCCCCAGTCACACCGGGCCACTCATAGAGCCGTGGGCCCTACTCTCTCCCACCAGCCCAACCCCGAGACTGCTGACGGGGCAGAGAATATGGCGTCAGGCACAGCTGCAGAGGCTTTTGCTGCCTGGAGGGGTGTTTATATTGACCTCAACCCAGGCACACCTGGGAAGGGCTGGCCGGCCGGGTCAGGCTGCCCAGGTCAGCCAATCCTCGCCCCTCAGGGGCTCAGAGTTGCAGAAAATGGGTCTTGCTGCACCGGCCAGATCCAAGGAACAGGTGTAGGGTCCCGAGAGTCAGGATAGATAAGGGGCGGCAGCCCTGGCTTGTTTTCTAATCATTTTATCTGGTCCATGAGTGGGAGACAACTTCAAGAAGAACCTCTGCTAATGAGAGGAACCCAGGAGTCAGGGAGAGGAGGGGTGGTGGGTGGAGACAGAGGCCTGGTGCTCCGGCTGCAGTGGAAGCCCCTGGAAGACCAGGCAGAGGGAGGCCGCACAGAGTGAAGCCTAGGGTCACAGACCTGTTGGAGCTGCTGTTTGTTAGTTCAAGCTCTGCTCTGAGGTGCTCTGTGTCAGCTCTGAGTGACAGGTGTGCTGGGGGTGCTCTGCAATGAGGGCTATGTGCACGGTTCCTGTGTGCCCAGCCCTGCCGGGGTACCTGTCCATGGGAGCTCCATATCCAGGGAGGGGCCTGCCCACGAGAGCCCCGTGGGCTGCTGCGTACCTGCCCAGGTGAGCTCCATATCCTGGGAGTGGCCTGACCACGAGAGCCCCGTGGGCTGCTGGGGACCTGGTAGAGGATGCCAGGACAGTCAGTGAAGCCACAGTGGATATACATCTAGTAGTTCCTAATTCCTACACCCTGCTGGTCATTCTACCATCCACCAGGACATGGCATTCTGTATTAGACTTCAATGATGCCTTCTTCTGTATTCCATTAGTCCCAGAGTCACAAGAAATGTTGGCTGTGAGTGGCAGGACTCAACATACAACAAAAACAATACTGCTGGGCCGTCCTGCCCCAGGGGTTCAAAAATTCCCACACCGTCTTTGGGGAAACGTTAGCTAAAGACCTAAAAGATCTACCTCTGGAGAAGGGAACCCTCCTTCAATATGCAGATGACATTCTGATCACCAGCCCGACTAAGGAGGCCTCTGAACTCCCTAGCCAATAAAAGATAGAAGGTGTCCAAGGAAAAGGCTCAAATATCACAAACTAAGGTGGCCTTCCTGGGCTTCATTCGAACAGAAGGTCGGAGAAGCCCACCCCAGGAAAGGGAATAAGCCATTTGCAGCCTCAGCCTTCCTGAAACTAGAAGACAGCTTAGGGGTTCCTGGGGAGACCGGGATTTGCTGCATCTGGATCCCTAACTACAGTCTAATAGCTGGGCCTCTATATGAAACACTGAAAGGAAAAGATGATGATCCTTTTGAATAGAATCCAGAAGCGGCCTTTCAAGATTGGAAAGAGCAGTCAATTCAGACCCTGGCCCTGGACCTCCCTAAGTTAGCTAAACCCTTTGACCTTTACATTCCTGGTCCAAGGTGAATCGCCCTTGGAGTATTAGTGCAAAAACTGGGACCACTTGAAATGGAACAATGCAAGAATGCCCTCCAGGCATTGGCCAGCCACCCCATTCGACCAGGATACTGGGGGTATCTAAAAACCTGGAAATCAGCAGCCCGCAAGGCCAGCTCCCTCCTAAGGGAAAAGGACGCCACTTGGTGATCCTAACCACCCACCATGCCCTGAAGTTGCAGGGATTGCTCCGTGGGCACAATGACCTCGAGTGAGGAGGCCCTCCAACACCAACCTCCAGAGAGACAACTTGGGGCAATGGGCCCCCATGACGACTCGTGTGACCATCACTTGACCTGGAGCTTCTCTCAGGAAACAACAAGAGTGTGCCCCAAAAGAACAGACTATTGCTTACAGGACTTACTGCACCCAGAGCGGAGCTAATAAACTTGGCAGGGGAACCGTAAATAACGCTGCCACCATAGAAAAGCCTACAGACACCGCGGTGACGGCGGCCAGTGAGACCGGCTGTACTCCTGGCTACTTCAAAAGGCCGTTGACTGAGTGGCCGTCATGGTCCTGGATCACCACCGGCCCTGGACTGTCTGGGAGTTGAGCAAGCAGGGCTCTGACACCTGGTGCTGTTTGTACGTTAATTCAGAGGCCTAACTGAAGAAAGCGCAGACTACTGGTCAGAGCATCTAGGCTGGCAGAAACCGTCAGCCTAAGGGGGCCAAACCAATGTGGAGCAGGGTAAAACCGCCCACCCCCCCAGCGTCTCTGCACATCTCTTTCCTGGACCCTTAAAGGTCATTAGAATCTATAAAACTGCCAATGCTGGTGCTCAGGCAGACGAGCAGTGAGGGAGGAGGCCTGCGGACAATCAACCTCACCTGGAGGCTGCTGGGGAGAAGTCCTGCCCCTCCCCCCGGGTATGAGGACACCCAACTCAGCATGAAGCATTTACAGAAGACGTGTCTGCACCCTCAGCGCCCCAAGAATGAGGAATGGGACAAAAGGCAGAGGAGGGCTTTGTCACTGGCAAAGCCCATTAAAAATTCCTGGGAGATAACAATAGAATCTGGGCAATAAAATAAAGTCTAACCATTTTTTCCTTTGTGCTTTGTCTAATTTCACTTGCTCCTAGGTTTCCACATGCAGAGGACCCACACCCGACACTTCAGACCCGACAATGATGCACTTGGACAAAAAGAGCATATGCGTTTTTTTCTGTATGAATTCAGGAAAAAAACCATAGGCCCCTTTTGGCCAACCAAGCAAGCCGGAAATGCAATTCAGCACTACAAAGAAGTCTGACTTCCCATCGGTCAAAATGGCCTTCCTAAAAAAGTGTAAAAAGAAGAAATGCAGGAGAGGACAGGGAGGAAAGGGAGCCCTGTTACACTGATGGGTGGGATGTAAATTGCCAATGACGACTCTGGAGGAGGGTATGGTGTTTCCTAAAACATCTAAAAAACACAGCTAGAGAGAAAGGGGCACATCCACTCATGGGCGTATAAATTGGGAAAATTAAAAATCAGCAAAACACAGGCACCCCAAATTTTAGGGCTGCTCTGTTGACAAGAACCTCCACTTAATTCTACCTTAAATATCCCACGAAAGAGAAAAATGGATAAAGAAGTTGTGCTCCATATGTAAAATGGAATATCAATCGAGGGTGAAATCAATATCATAAGGCTAGTAGCAGCATGATGAGTGGATTTAGGTACGAGGATTCGAAGTGAAATAAGTCACACAGAAAAAGACACTTATCATAAGATATCACTAACAGAGGGAATGTAAAAACCGCTACACTTGAACGGAATTACAAAACAGAACAGAGTCACACATTTAGAAAACACACTATGGATGCTTAACGGGAAAGGTGAGGTGGGGTGATGCATAAAACAAGGATTTCAAATTAGCTCAGATAACGTTCCATAAACACAATATGTAATAGACAAGACCTACTCCTTGCTCAGTGAACTGGACTAAACACCCCCTATTCACGGCACAAGAACATATCTGACTAGTAAGAATCTTAAAACCTATGTATTGATATCTGTCTGTAAGTGTGTCAAGGGGGTGTAAAGCGGCATAAACACAGCAGTGAAAAGAAGTTAACCCCACTATAAAAACAAAGAACTTTTAAAACCCCATGAAACAAAGACAGTGAAAGAGAGAGAAATTCTTATACAATTCATTCAGAGGCTGTGATGCCACCTGGATTGACCATATCTAGACCCACAGCTGGATGAGACGTAAGGGTGGACACTCTTGGGGCTGAGAGCTTTGGTGAGGTAGGGGGAGCAAACGCAGAGCCTTTAAAGTACTACTGCCTGTTACCCATCCCATGGGTCCCAAATCTCCAGGTTCAAGGGCATCTTCCTACATCGAAAACATGCATGAGAAACCCAGAAGGTGGTAGACCGTGTGACCGGGAAACGTTTCTAAAACGCACCTCATTTTTCATCTCCTTGTGCTCGGGTTCGCCATTCCAGCCGCTTTACTAGCAATCTCCCTCCTTGGAGAATCAGCACCTTTAACCTCCTGTTCCGTACAGCTTGCAATTTGTCCTGAGGATGAACGGGAAGAGGGGTAGCCAATGAGAGACTAGCTCTAGGTGTTGGGACAGGCACAGGTCACTCTATTTTCCCATCAGGAAGAAGAATTAACCGCAAGCTCAGCCTGCCGCCCGGAACCAGAATAGTGCCTGAGGCCATCCTGCGCATTTGCGGCCAGCTCCCAAAAAAGCGAGTTGTAAAATGGAGCGCAGGGGCACTGCAATTCACAAACCTGCAGAGTTATAAATGATAACTCTCGTCCACAAATATCTTGAGGGAAGGCAAAGAAGACGATTTGAAATCAAGGCAGAATTGCAGGAAACAGATTTCAGGAGGTAGATTCGAATTGCCTTTAAAGCACATGAGAAGCGGCAAAACGTCGATAATGATGCCCTTGGCCAAAAAGGGCGTATGCGTTTTTTCCTGAATATATTCAGGAAAAATAGCATACGCCCTTTTTGGCCAACAAAGCAACCAGGAAAGGCAAATCAGCGCTACAAAGAAGTCTCGCTTCCCATCGGTCAAAAGTGCCATGCTGAAAAAAGTGTCAAAACCAGAAATGCAGGACAGGCCATGGAGAAATGGGAGCCTTGCTACGCTGATGGGCAGGATGTAAATTGCCAACAGCCACTCTGGAGAAGTGTACGGTGTGTCCTGAAACATCGAAAAAACAGAGCTTAGAGCGTATAGGGCACTTCCCCTCACGGGCGAATAAATTGGGAAAACTAAAAATCAGCAAGACACAGGCACTCCAAAGTTTAGGGCTGCTCTGTTGACAAGAACCTCCACTTCATGACACCTTAAATATCCCAGGAAAGAGAAAAATGGATAAAGAAGTGTTGGTCCTTATGTACAATGGAATATCACTCAGCCATGAAATCAATGTCATAAGGCTAGTAGCAGCATGATGAGTGGATTTAGGTACGACGATACTAAGTGAAATAAGTCACACAGAAAAAGACACGTATCATAACCTATCACTTATAGAGAGAATGTAAAAACCGCTACACTTGAACTGAATTACAAAACAGAACAGAGTCACACGTTTAGAAAACACACTATGGCTGCTTAACGGGAAAGGTGATGTGGGGTGATGCATAAAACAAGGGTTTCAAATTAGCTGAGATACCGTTCCATAAACCTAATATGTAATAGAAAGACCTACTCCTTGCTCAGTGAACTGGACTCAACACCCCCTATTGACCGCACAAGAATATATCTGATTAGTAAGAATCTTAAAACCTATGTATTGATATCTCTCTGGATGTGAGTCAAGTGGGTGTAAAGCAGCATAAACACAGCCGTGAAAAGCAGCTAAACCCCATTATAAAAATAAATTAATTTTAAAAACCCGTGAAACAAAGACAGTGAAAGACAGAGAAATTCTTAAAAAATTCGTTCAGGGGCTGCGATGCCACCTGGATTGACCATATCTAGACCCACAGCTGGATGAGACGTAAGGGTGGATACTCTCGGGGCTGAGAGATTTGGTGAGGTTGGGTGAGCAAAACAGAGCCTTTAAAGTACTACTGCCTGTTACCCATCCCATGGGTCCCAAATCTACAGGTTCAAGGGCATCTTCCTACATCGAAAACATGCATGAGAAACCCAGAAGGTGGTAGACCGTGTGACCGGGAAAGGTTTCTAAAACGCACCTCATTTCTCATCTCCTTGTGCTCGGGGTCGCCATTCCAGCCGCTTTACTAGCAATCTCCCTCCTTGGAGAATCAGCACCTGTAACCTCCTGTTCCGTACAGGTTGCAATTTGTCCTGAGGATGAACGGGAAGACGGGGAGCCAATGAGAGAGTAGCTCTAGGTGTTGGGACAGGCACAGGTCACTCTATTTTCCCATCAGGAAGAAGAATTAACCACAGGCTCAGCCTGTCGCCCGGAACCAGAATAGGGCCTGATGCCGTCCTGTGCTTTTGCGGCCAGCTCCCAAAAAACCGACTTGTAAAATGGAGCTTCAGGGCACTGCAATTCACAAACCTGCAGAGTTATAAATGATAACTCTCATCCACAAATATATTGAGGGAAGGCAAAGAAGAGGATTTGAAATCAAGGCAGAATTGCAGGAAACAGATTTCAGGAGGTAGATTCGAATCGCCTTTAAAGCACATGAAAAGCGGCAAAACGTTGACAATGATGCCCTTGGCCAAAAAGGGCGTATGCGTTTTTTCCTGAATACATTCAGGAAAAAACGCATACGCCCTTTTTGGCCAACCAAGCAACCTGGAAAGGCAAATCAGCGCGACAAAGAAGTCTCGCTTCCCATCGGTCAAAAGGGCCATGCTGAAAAAAGTGTCAAAACCAGAAATGCAGGACAGGCCATGGAGAAATGGGAGCCTTGCTACACTGATGGGCGGGATGTAAATTGCCAACAGCCACTCTGGAGAAGTGTACGGTGTGTCCTGAAACATCTAAAAAACACAGCTTAGAGAGCATAGGGCACTTCCACGCATGGGGGGATAAAGTGGGAAAATTGAAAATCAGCAAGACACAAGCACCCCAAAGTTTAGGGCTGCTCTGTTGACAAGGACCTCCACTTCCTTCCACCTTAAATATCCCAGGAAAGCGAAAAATGGATAAAAAAGTTGTGGTCCTTATGTACAATGGAATATCACTCAGCCATGAAATCAATGTCATAAGGCTAGTAGCAGCATGATGAGTGGATTTAGGTAAGACGATTCTAAGTGAAATAAGTCACACAGAAAAGGACACTTCTCATAAGGTGTCACTTATAGAGGGAATGTAAAAACCGTTACACTTGAACTGAATTACAAAACAGAACAGAGTCACACATGCAGAAAACACACTATGGCTGCTTAACGGGAAAGGTGAGGTGGGGTGATACATAAAACAAGAGTTTCAAATTAGCTCAGATACCGTTCCATAAACCCAATATGAAATAGACAAGACCTACTCCTTGCTCAGAGAACTGGACTCAACACGCCCGATTCACCGCACAAGAATATATCTGACTAGTAATAATCTTAAAACCTATGTATTGATATCTCTCTGTTAGTGTGTCAAGTGGGTGTAAAGCGGCATAAACACAGCCGTGAAAAGCAGCTAAACCCCATTATAAAAATAAATTACTTTTAAAAACCCATGAAACAAAGACAGGGAAAGAGAGAGAAATTCTTACACAATTCGTTCAGGGGCTGTGATGCAACCTGGATTGACCATATCTAGACCCACAGCTGGATGAGACATAAGGGTGGACACTCTTGGGGCTGAGAGGTTTGGTGAGGTTGGGTGAGCAAACGCAGACCCTTTAAAGTAATACAGCGTGCTACCCATCGCATGGGTCCCAAATCTCCAGGTTCAAGGGCATCTTCCTACATCGAAAACATGCATGAGAAACCCAGAAGATGGTACACCGTGTGATGGGGAAAGGTTTCTAAAACGCACCTCATTTCTCATCTCCTTGTGCTCGGGTTCGCCATTCCAGCCACTTTACTAGCAATCTCCCTACTTGGAGCATCAGCACCTTTAACCTCCTGTTCCGTACAGGTTGCAATTTGTCCTGAGGATGAACGGGAAGACGGGGAACCAATGAGAGACTAGCTCTTGGTGTTGGGACAGGCACAGGTCACGCTATTTTCCCATCAGGAAGAAGAATTAACCACAGGCTCAGCCTGCCCCCCGGAACCAGAACAGGGCCTGAAGCCATCCTGCGCTTTTGCGGCCGGCTCCCAAAAAAGCGACTTGTAAAATGGAGCTTCAGGGCACTGCAATTCACAAACCTGCAGAGTTATAAATGATAACTCTCGTCCACAAATATATTGAGGGAAGGCAAAGAAGAGGATTTGAAATCAATGCAGAATTGCAGGAAACAGATTTCAGGAGGTAGATTCGAATCGCCTTTAAAGCACATGAAAAGCGGCAAAACGTTGACAATGATGCCCTTGGCCAAAAAGGGCGTATGCGTTTTTTCCTGAATATATTCAGGAAAAAACGCATACGCCCTTTTTGGCCAACCAAGCAACCTGGAAAGGCAAATCAGCGCTACAAAGAAGTCTCGCTTCCCATAGGTCAAAAGGGCCATGCTGAAAAAAGTGTCAAAACCAGAAATGCAGGACAGGCCATGGAGAAATGGGAGCCTTGCTACACTGATGGGCGGGATGTAAATTGCCAACAGCCACTCTGGAGAAGTGAACGGTGTGTCCTGAAACATCTAAAAAACACAGCTTAGAGAGCATAGGGCACTTCCACGCATGGGGGGATAAAGTGGGAAAATTGAAAATCAGCAAGACACAAGCACCCCAAAGTTTAGGGCTGCTCTTATGACAAGGACCTCCACTTCATTCCACCTTAAATATCCCAGGAAAGCGAAAAATGGATAAAAAAGTTGTGGTCCTTATGTACAATGGAATATCACTCAGCCATGAAATCAATGTCATAAGGCTAGTAGCAGCATGATGAGTGGATTTAGGTAAGACGATTCTAAGTGAAATAAGTCACACAGAAAAGGACACTTCTCATAAGGTGTCACTTATAGAGGGAATGTAAAAACCGTTACACTTGAACTGAATTACAAAACAGAACAGAGTCACACATGCAGAAAACACACTATGGCTGCTTAACGGGAAAGGTGAGGTGGGGTGATACATAAAACAAGAGTTTCAAATTAGCTCAGATACCGTTCCATAAACCCAATATGGAATAGACAAGACCTACTCCTTGCTCAGAGAACTGGACTCAACACGCCCGATTCACCGCACAAGAATATATCTGACTAGTAATAATCTTAAAACCTATGTATTGATATCTCTCTGTTAGTGTGTCAAGTGGGTGTAAAGCGGCCTAAACACAGCCGTGAAAAGCAGCTAAACCCCATTATAAAAATAAATTACTTTTAAAAACCCATGAAACAAAGACAGGGAAAGAGAGAGAAATTCTTACACAATTCGTTCGGGGGCTGTGATGCAACCTGGATTGACCATATCTAGACCCACAGCTGGATGAGACATAAGGGTGGACACTCTTGGGGCTGAGAGGTTTGGTGAGGTTGGGTGAGCAAACGCAGACCCTTTAAAGTAATACTGCGTGCTACCCATCGCATGGGTCCCAAATCTCCAGGTTCAAGGGCATCTTCCTACATCGAAAACATGCATGAGAAACCCAGAAGATGGTACACCGTGTGATGGGGAAAGGTTTCTAAAACGCACCTCATTTCTCACCTCCTTGTGCTCGTGTTCGCCATTCCAGCCACTTTACTAGCAATCTCCCTACTTGGAGCATCAGCACCTTTAACCTCCTGTTCCGTACAGGTTGCAATTTGTCCTGAGGATGAACGGGAAGACGGGAAACCAATGAGAGACTAGCTCTTGGTGTTGGGACAGGCACAGGTCACTCTATTTTCCCATCAGGAAGAAGAATTAACCACAGGCTCAGCCTGCCCCCCGGAACCAGAACAGGGCCTGAAGCCATCCTGCGCTTTTGCGGCCGGCTCCCAAAAAAGCGACTTGTAAAATGCAGCTTCAGGGCACTGCAATTCACAAACCTGCAGAGTTATAAATGATAACTCTCGTCCACAAATATATTGAGGGAAGGCAAAGAAGAGGATTTGAAATCAAGGCAGAATTGCAGGAAACAGATTTCAGGAGGTAGATTCGAATCGCCTTTAAAGCACTTGAAAAGCGGCAAAACGTTGACAATGATGGCCTTGGCCAAAAAGGGCGTATGCCTTTTTTCCTGAATATATTCAGGAAAAAACGCATACGCCCATTTTGGCCAACCAAGCAACCAGGAAAGGCAAATCAGCGCTACAAAGAAGTCTCGCTTCCCATCGGTCAAAAGGGACATGCTGAAAAAAGTGTCAAAACCAGAAATGAAGGACAGGCCATGGAGAAATGGGAGCCTTGCTACACTGATGGGCGGGATGTAAATTGCCAACAGCCACTCTGGAGAAGTGTACGGTGTGTCCTGAAACATCTAAAAAACACAGCTTAGAGAGCATAGGGCACTTCTACGCATGGGGGGATAAAGTGGGAAAATTGAAAATCAGCAAGACACAAGCACCCCAAAGTTTAGGGCTGCTCTGTTGACAAGGACCTCCACTTCCTTCCACCTTAAATATCCCAGGAAAGCGAAAAATGGATAAAAAAGTTGTGGTCCTTATGTACAATGGACTATCACTCAGCCATGAAATCAATGTCATAAGGCTAGTAGCAGCATGATGAGTGGATTTAGGTAAGACGATTCTAAGTGAAATAAGTCACACAGAAAAGGACACTTCTCATAAGGTGTCACTTATAGAGGGAATGTAAAAACCGTTACACTTGAACTGAATTACAAAACAGAACAGAGTCACACATGCAGAAAACACACTATGGCTGCTTAACGGGAAAGGTGAGGTGGGGTGATACATAAAACAAGAGTTTCAAATTAGCTCAGATACCGTTCCATAAACCCAATATGGAATAGAAAAGACCTACTCCTTGCTCAGAGAACTGGACTCAACACGCCCGATTCACCGCACAAGAATATATCTGACTAGTAATAATCTTAAAACCTATGTATTGATATCTCTCTGTTAGTGTGTCAAGTGTGTGTAAGGCGGCATAAACACAGCCGTGAAAAGCAGCTAAACCCCATTATAAAAATAAATTACTTTTAAAAACCCATGAAACAAAGACAGGGAAATAGAGAGAAATTCTTACACAATTCGTTCAGGGGCTGTGATGCAACCTGCATTGACCATATCTAGACCCACAGCTGGATGAGACATAAGGGTGGACACTCTTGGGGCTGAGATGTTTGGTGAGGTTGGGTGAGCAAACGCAGACCCTTTAAAGTAATACTGCGTGCTACCCATCGCATGGGTCCCAAATCTCCAGGTTCAAGGGCATCTTCCTACATCGAAAACATGCATGAGAAACCCAGAAGATGGTACACCGTGTGATGGGGAAAGGTTTCTAAAACGCACCTCATTTCTCATCTCCTTGTGCTCGGGTTCGCCATTCCAGCCACTTTACTAGCAATCTCCCTACTTGGAGCATCAGCACCTTTAACCTCCTGTTCCGTACAGCTTGCAATTTGTCCTGAGGATGAACGGGAAGAGGGGTAGCCAATGAGAGACTAGCTCTAGGTGTTGGGACAGGCACAGGTCACTCTATTTTCCCATCAGGAAGAAGAATTAACCGCAAGCTCAGCCTGCCGCCCGGAACCAGAATAGTGCCTGAGGCCATCCTGCGCATTTGCGGCCAGCTCCCAAAAAAGCGAGTTGTAAAATGGAGCGCAGGGGCACTGCAATTCACAAACCTGCAGAGTTATAAATGATAACTCTCGTCCACAAATATCTTGAGGGAAGGCAAAGAAGACGATTTGAAATCAAGGCAGAATTGCAGGAAACAGATTTCAGGAGGTAGATTCGAATTGCCTTTAAATCACATGAGAAGCGGCAAAACGTCGATAATGATGCCCTTGGCCAAAAAGGGCGTATGCGTTTTTTCCTGAATATATTCAGGAAAAATAGCATACGCCCTTTTTGGCCAACAAAGCAACCAGGAAAGGCAAATCAGCGCTACAAAGAAGTCTCGCTTCCCATCGGTCAAAAGTGCCATGCTGAAAAAAGTGTCAAAACCAGAAATGCAGGACAGGCCATGGAGAAATGGGAGCCTTGCTACGCTGATGGGCAGGATGTAAATTGCCAACAGCCACTCTGGAGAAGTGTACGGTGTGTCCTGAAACATCGAAAAAACAGAGCTTAGAGCGTATAGGGCACTTCCCCTCACGGGCGAATAAATTGGGAAAACTAAAAATCAGCAAGACACAGGCACTCCAAAGTTTAGGGCTGCTCTGTTGACAAGAACCTCCACTTCATGACACCTTAAATATCCCAGGAAAGAGAAAAATGGATAAAGAAGTGTTGGTCCTTATGTACAATGGAATATCACTCAGCCATGAAATCAATGTCATAAGGCTAGTAGCAGCATGATGAGTGGATTTAGGTACGACGATACTAAGTGAAATAAGTCACACAGAAAAAGACACGTATCATAACCTATCACTTATAGAGAGAATGTAAAAACCGCTACACTTGAACTGAATTACAAAACAGAACAGAGTCACACGTTTAGAAAACACACTATGGCTGCTTAACGGGAAAGGTGATGTGGGGTGATGCATAAAACAAGGGTTTCAAATTAGCTGAGATACCGTTCCATAAACCTAATATGTAATAGAAAGACCTACTCCTTGCTCAGTGAACTGGACTCAACACCCCCTATTGACCGCACAAGAATATATCTGATTAGTAAGAATCTTAAAACCTATGTATTGATATCTCTCTGGATGTGAGTCAAGTGGGTGTAAAGCAGCATAAACACAGCCGTGAAAAGCAGCTAAACCCCATTATAAAAATAAATTAATTTTAAAAACCCGTGAAACAAAGACAGTGAAAGACAGAGAAATTCTTAAAAAATTCGTTCAGGGGCTGCGATGCCACCTGGATTGACCATATCTAGACCCACAGCTGGATGAGACGTAAGGGTGGATACTCTCGGGGCTGAGAGATTTGGTGAGGTTGGGTGAGCAAAACAGAGCCTTTAAAGTACTACTGCCTGTTACCCATCCCATGGGTCCCAAATCTACAGGTTCAAGGGCATCTTCCTACATCGAAAACATGCATGAGAAACCCAGAAGGTGGTAGACCGTGTGACCGGGAAAGGTTTCTAAAACGCACCTCATTTCTCATCTCCTTGTGCTCGGGGTCGCCATTCCAGCCGCTTTACTAGCAATCTCCCTCCTTGGAGAATCAGCACCTGTAACCTCCTGTTCCGTACAGGTTGCAATTTGTCCTGAGGATGAACGGGAAGACGGGGAGCCAATGAGAGAGTAGCTCTAGGTGTTGGGACAGGCACAGGTCACTCTATTTTCCCATCAGGAAGAAGAATTAACCACAGGCTCAGCCTGTCGCCCGGAACCAGAATAGGGCCTGATGCCGTCCTGTGCTTTTGCGGCCAGCTCCCAAAAAACCGACTTGTAAAATGGAGCTTCAGGGCACTGCAATTCACAAACCTGCAGAGTTATAAATGATAACTCTCATCCACAAATATATTGAGGGAAGGCAAAGAAGAGGATTTGAAATCAAGGCAGAATTGCAGGAAACAGATTTCAGGAGGTAGATTCGAATCGCCTTTAAAGCACATGAAAAGCGGCAAAACGTTGACAATGATGCCCTTGGCCAAAAAGGGCGTATGCGTTTTTTCCTGAATACATTCAGGAAAAAACGCATACGCCCTTTTTGGCCAACCAAGCAACCTGGAAAGGCAAATCAGCGCTACAAAGAAGTCTCGCTTCCCATAGGTCAAAAGGGCCATGCTGAAAAAAGTGTCAAAACCAGAAATGCAGGACAGGCCATGGAGAAATGGGAGCCTTGCTACACTGATGGGCGGGATGTAAATTGCCAACAGCCACTCTGGAGAAGTGAACGGTGTGTCCTGAAACATCTAAAAAACACAGCTTAGAGAGCATAGGGCACTTCCACGCATGGGGGGATAAAGTGGGAAAATTGAAAATCAGCAAGACACAAGCACCCCAAAGTTTAGGGCTGCTCTGTTGACAAGGACCTCCACTTCCTTCCACCTTAAATATCCCAGGAAAGCGAAAAATGGATAAAAAAGTTGTGGTCCTTATGTACAATGGAATATCACTCAGCCATGAAATCAATGTCATAAGGCTAGTAGCAGCATGATGAGTGGATTTAGGTAAGACGATTCTAAGTGAAATAAGTCACACAGAAAAGGACACTTCTCATAAGGTGTCACTTATAGAGGGAATGTAAAAACCGTTACACTTGAACTGAATTACAAAACAGAACAGAGTCACACATGCAGAAAACACACTATGGCTGCTTAACGGGAAAGGTGAGGTGGGGTGATACATAAAACAAGAGTTTCAAATTAGCTCAGATACCGTTCCATAAACCCAATATGGAATAGACAAGACCTACTCCTTGCTCAGAGAACTGGACTCAACACGCCCGATTCACCGCACAAGAATATATCTGACTAGTAATAATCTTAAAACCTATGTATTGATATCTCTCTGTTAGTGTGTCAAGTGGGTGTAAAGCGGCCTAAACACAGCCGTGAAAAGCAGCTAAACCCCATTATAAAAATAAATTACTTTTAAAAACCCATGAAACAAAGACAGGGAAAGAGAGAGAAATTCTTACACAATTCGTTCAGGGGCTGTGATGCAACCTGGATTGACCATATCTAGACCCACAGCTGGATGAGACATAAGGGTGGACACTCTTGGGGCTGAGAGGTTTGGTGAGGTTGGGTGAGCAAACGCAGACCCTTTAAAGTAATACAGCGTGCTACCCATCGCATGGGTCCCAAATCTCCAGGTTCAAGGGCATCTTCCTACATCGAAAACATGCATGAGAAACCCAGAAGATGGTACACCGTGTGATGGGGAAAGGTTTCTAAAACGCACCTCATTTCTCATCTCCTTGTGCTCGGGTTCGCCATTCCAGCCACTTTACTAGCAATCTCCCTACTTGGAGCATCAGCACCTTTAACCTCCTGTTCCGTACAGGTTGCAATTTGTCCTGAGGATGAACGGGAAGACGGGGAACCAATGAGAGACTAGCTCTTGGTGTTGGGACAGGCACAGGTCACGCTATTTTCCCATCAGGAAGAAGAATTAACCACAGGCTCAGCCTGCCCCCCGGAACCAGAACAGGGCCTGAAGCCATCCTGCGCTTTTGCGGCCGGCTCCCAAAAAAGCGACTTGTAAAATGGAGCTTCAGGGCACTGCAATTCACAAACCTGCAGAGTTATAAATGATAACTCTCGTCCACAAATATATTGAGGGAAGGCAAAGAAGAGGATTTGAAATCAATGCAGAATTGCAGGAAACAGATTTCAGGAGGTAGATTCGAATCGCCTTTAAAGCACATGAAAAGCGGCAAAACGTTGACAATGATGCCCTTGGCCAAAAAGGGCGTATGCGTTTTTTCCTGAATATATTCAGGAAAAAACGCATACGCCCTTTTTGGCCAACCAAGCAACCTGGAAAGGCAAATCAGCGCTACAAAGAAGTCTCGCTTCCCATAGGTCAAAAGGGCCATGCTGAAAAAAGTGTCAAAACCAGAAATGCAGGACAGGCCATGGAGAAATGGGAGCCTTGCTACACTGATGGGCGGGATGTAAATTGCCAACAGCCACTCTGGAGAAGTGAACGGTGTGTCCTGAAACATCTAAAAAACACAGCTTAGAGAGCATAGGGCACTTCCACGCATGGGGGGATAAAGTGGGAAAATTGAAAATCAGCAAGACACAAGCACCCCAAAGTTTAGGGCTGCTCTTATGACAAGGACCTCCACTTCATTCCACCTTAAATATCCCAGGAAAGCGAAAAATGGATAAAAAAGTTGTGGTCCTTATGTACAATGGAATATCACTCAGCCATGAAATCAATGTCATAAGGCTAGTAGCAGCATGATGAGTGGATTTAGGTAAGACGATTCTAAGTGAAATAAGTCACACAGAAAAGGACACTTCTCATAAGGTGTCACTTATAGAGGGAATGTAAAAACCGTTACACTTGAACTGAATTACAAAACAGAACAGAGTCACACATGCAGAAAACACACTATGGCTGCTTAACGGGAAAGGTGAGGTGGGGTGATACATAAAACAAGAGTTTCAAATTAGCTCAGATACCGTTCCATAAACCCAATATGGAATAGACAAGACCTACTCCTTGCTCAGAGAACTGGACTCAACACGCCCGATTCACCGCACAAGAATATATCTGACTAGTAATAATCTTAAAACCTATGTATTGATATCTCTCTGTTAGTGTGTCAAGTGGGTGTAAAGCGGCCTAAACACAGCCGTGAAAAGCAGCTAAACCCCATTATAAAAATAAATTACTTTTAAAAACCCATGAAACAAAGACAGGGAAAGAGAGAGAAATTCTTACACAATTCGTTCGGGGGCTGTGATGCAACCTGGATTGACCATATCTAGACCCACAGCTGGATGAGACATAAGGGTGGACACTCTTGGGGCTGAGAGGTTTGGTGAGGTTGGGTGAGCAAACGCAGACCCTTTAAAGTAATACTGCGTGCTACCCATCGCATGGGTCCCAAATCTCCAGGTTCAAGGGCATCTTCCTACATCGAAAACATGCATGAGAAACCCAGAAGATGGTACACCGTGTGATGGGGAAAGGTTTCTAAAACGCACCTCATTTCTCACCTCCTTGTGCTCGTGTTCGCCATTCCAGCCACTTTACTAGCAATCTCCCTACTTGGAGCATCAGCACCTTTAACCTCCTGTTCCGTACAGGTTGCAATTTGTCCTGAGGATGAACGGGAAGACGGGAAACCAATGAGAGACTAGCTCTTGGTGTTGGGACAGGCACAGGTCACTCTATTTTCCCATCAGGAAGAAGAATTAACCACAGGCTCAGCCTGCCCCCCGGAACCA
This sequence comes from Balaenoptera physalus, assembly GCF_965194825.1. Lineage (NCBI taxonomy): Eukaryota > Metazoa > Chordata > Mammalia > Artiodactyla > Balaenopteridae > Balaenoptera > Balaenoptera physalus. The sequence continues at coordinate 588,041 of NW_028126227.1, forward strand.
GAACAGGGCCTGAAGCCATCCTGCGCTTTTGCGGCCGGCTCCCAAAAAAGCGACTTGTAAAATGCAGCTTCAGGGCACTGCAATTCACAAACCTGCAGAGTTATAAATGATAACTCTCGTCCACAAATATATTGAGGGAAGGCAAAGAAGAGGATTTGAAATCAAGGCAGAATTGCAGGAAACAGATTTCAGGAGGTAGATTCGAATCGCCTTTAAAGCACTTGAAAAGCGGCAAAACGTTGACAATGATGGCCTTGGCCAAAAAGGGCGTATGCCTTTTTTCCTGAATATATTCAGGAAAAAACGCATACGCCCTTTTTGGCCAACCAAGCAACCAGGAAAGGCAAATCAGCGCTACAAAGAAGTCTCGCTTCCCATCGGTCAAAAGGGACATGCTGAAAAAAGTGTCAAAACCAGAAATGAAGGACAGGCCATGGAGAAATGGGAGCCTTGCTACACTGATGGGCGGGATGTAAATTGCCAACAGCCACTCTGGAGAAGTGTACGGTGTGTCCTGAAACATCTAAAAAACACAGCTTAGAGAGCATAGGGCACTTCTACGCATGGGGGGATAAAGTGGGAAAATTGAAAATCAGCAAGACACAAGCACCCGAAAGTTTAGGGCTGCTCTGTTGACAAGGACCTCCACTTCATTCCACCTTAAATATCCCAGGAAAGCGAAAAATGGATAAAAAAGTTGTGGTCCTTATGTACAATGGACTATCACTCAGCCATGAAATCAATGTCATAAGGCTAGTAGCAGCATGATGAGTGGATTTAGGTAAGACGATTCTAAGTGAAATAAGTCACACAGAAAAGGACACTTCTCATAAGGTGTCACTTATAGAGGGAATGTAAAAACCGTTACACTTGAACTGAATTACAAAACAGAACAGAGTCACACATGCAGAAAACACACTATGGCTGCTTAACGGGAAAGGTGAGGTGGGGTGATACATAAAACAAGAGTTTCAAATTAGCTCAGATACCGTTCCATAAACCCAATATGGAATAGACAAGACCTACTCCTTGCTCAGAGAACTGGACTCAACACGCCCGATTCACCGCACAAGAATATATCTGACTAGTAATAATCTTAAAACCTATGTATTGATATCTCTCTGTTAGTGTGTCAAGTGTGTGTAAGGCGGCATAAACACAGCCGTGAAAAGCAGCTAAACCCCATTATAAAAATAAATTACTTTTAAAAACCCATGAAACAAAGACAGGGAAATAGAGAGAAATTCTTACACAATTCGTTCAGGGGCTGTGATGCAACCTGCATTGACCATATCTAGACCCACAGCTGGATGAGACATAAGGGTGGACACTCTTGGGGCTGAGATGTTTGGTGAGGTTGGGTGAGCAAACGCAGACCCTTTAAAGTAATACTGCGTGCTACCCATCGCATGGGTCCCAAATCTCCAGGTTCAAGGGCATCTTCCTACATCGAAAACATGCATGAGAAACCCAGAAGATGGTACACCGTGTGATGGGGAAAGGTTTCTAAAACGCACCTCATTTCTCATCTCCTTGTGCTCGGGTTCGCCATTCCAGCCACTTTACTAGCAATCTCCCTACTTGGAGCATCAGCACCTTTAACCTCCTGTTCCGTACAGGTTGCAATTTGTCCTGAGGATGAACGGGAAGACGGGGAACCAATGAGAGACTAGCTCTTGGTGTTGGGACAGGCACAGGTCACTCAATTTTCCCATCAGGAAGAAGAATTAACCACAGGCTCAGCCTGCCCCCCGGAACCAGAACAGGGCCTGAAGCCATCCTGCGCTTTTGCGGCCGACTCCCAAAAAAGCGACTTGTAAAATGGAGCTTCAGGGCACTGCAATTCACAAACCTGCAGAGTTATAAATGATAACTCTCGTCCACAAATATATTGAGGGAAGGCAAAGAAGAGGATTTGAAATCAAGGCAGAATTGCAGGAAACAGAGTTCAGGAGGTAGATTCGAATCGCCTTTAAAGCACATGAAAAGCGGCAAAACGTTGACAATGATGCCCTTGGCCAAAAAGGGCGTATGCGTTTTTTCCTGAATATATTCAGGAAAAAACGCATACGCCCTTTTTGGCCAACCAAGCAACCTGGAAAGGCAAATCAGCGCTACAAAGAAGTCTCGCTTCCCATCGATCAAAAGGGACATGCTGAAAAAGGTGTCAAAACCAGAAATGCAGGACAGGCCATGGAGAAATGGGAGCCTTGCTACACTGATGGGCGGGATGTAAATTTCCAACAGCCACTCTGGAGAAGTGTACGGTGTGTCCTGAAACATCTAAAAAACACAGCTTAGAGAGCATAGGGAACTTTTACTCATGGGGGGATAAAGTGGGAAAATTGAAAATCAGCAAGACACAAGCACCCGAAAGTTTAGGGCTCCTCTGTTGACAAGGACCTCCACTTCATTCCACCTTAAATATCCCAGGAAAGCGAAAAATGGATAAAAAAGTTGTGGTCCTTATGTACAATGGACTATCACTCAGCCATGAAATCAATGTCATAAGGCTAGTAGCAGCATGATGAGTGGATTTAGGTAAGACGATTCTAAGTGAAATAAGTCACACAGAAAAGGACACTTCTCATAAGGTGTCACTTATAGAGGGAATGTAAAAACCGTTACACTTGAACTGAATTACAAAACAGAACAGAGTCACACATGCAGAAAACACACTATGGCTGCTTAACGGGAAAGGTGAGGTGGGGTGATACATAAAACAAGAGTTTCAAATTAGCTCAGATACCGTTCCATAAACCCAATATGGAATAGACAAGACCTACTCCTTGCTCAGAGAACTGGACTCAACACGCCCGATTCACCGCACAAGAATATATCTGACTAGTAATAATCTTAAAACCTATGTATTGATATCTCTCTGTTAGTGTGTCAAGTGGGTGTAAAGCGGCATAAACACAGCCGTGAAAAGCAGCTAAACCCCATTATAAAAATAAATTACTTTTAAAAACCCATGAAACAAAGACAGGGAAAGAGAGAGAAATTCTTACACAATTCGTTCGGGGGCTGTGATGCAACCTGGATTGACCATATCTAGACCCACAGCTGGATGAGACATAAGGGTGGACACTCTTGGGGCTGAGAGGTTTGGTGAGGTTGGGTGAGCAAACGCAGACCCTTTAAAGTAATACTGCGTGCTACCCATCGCATGGGTCCCAAATCTCCAGGTTCAAGGGCATCTTCCTACATCGAAAACATGCATGAGAAACCCAGAAGATGGTACACCGTGTGATGGGGAAAGGTTTCTAAAACGCACCTCATTTCTCACCTCCTTGTGCTCGTGTTCGCCATTCCAGCCACTTTACTAGCAATCTCCCTACTTGGAGCATCAGCACCTTTAACCTCCTGTTCCGTACAGGTTGCAATTTGTCCTGAGGATGAACGGGAAGACGGGAAACCAATGAGAGACTAGCTCTTGGTGTTGGGACAGGCACAGGTCACTCTATTTTCCCATCAGGAAGAAGAATTAACCACAGGCTCAGCCTGCCACCCGGAACCAGAACAGGGCCTGAAGCCATCCTGCGCTTTTGCGGCCGGCTCCCAAAAAAGCGACTTGTAAAATGCAGCTTCAGGGCACTGCAATTCACAAACCTGCAGAGTTATAAATGATAACTCTCGTCCACAAATATATTGAGGGAAGGCAAAGAAGAGGATTTGAAATCAAGTCAGAATTGCAGGAAACAGATTTCAAGAGGTAGATTCGAATCGCCTTTAAAGCACATGAAAAGCGGCAAAACGTTGACAATGATGCCCTTGGCCAAAAAGGGCGTATGCCTTTTTTCCTGAATATATTCAGGAAAAAACGCATACGCCCTTTTTGGCCAACCAAGCAACCTGGAAAGGCAAATCAGCGCTACAAAGAAGTCTCGCTTCCCATCGGTCAAAAGGGACATGCTGAAAAAAGTGTCAAAACCAGAAATGCAGGACAGGCCATGGAGAAATGGGAGCCTTGCTACACTGATGGGTGGGATGTAAATTGCCAACAGCCACTCTGGAGAAGTGTACGGTGTGTCCTGAAACATCTAAAAAACACAGCTTAGAGAGCATAGGGCACTTCTACGCATGGGGGGATAAAGTGGGAAAATTGAAAATCAGCAAGACACAAGCAACCGAAAGTTTAGGGCTGCTCTGTTGACAAGGACCTCCACTTCATTCCACCTTAAATATCCCAGGAAAGCGAAAAATGGATAAAAAAGTTGTGGTCCTTATGTACAATGGACTATCACTCAGCCATGAAATCAATGTCATAAGGCTAGTAGCAGCATGATGAGTGGATTTAGGTAAGACGATTCTAAGTGAAATAAGTCACACAGAAAAGGACACTTCTCATAAGGTGTCACTTATAGAGGGAATGTAAAAACCGTTACACTTGAACTGAATTACAAAACAGAACAGAGTCACACATGCAGAAAACACACTATGGCTGCTTAACGGGAAAGGTGAGGTGGGGTGATACATAAAACAAGAGTTTCAAATTAGCTCAGATACCGTTCCATAAACCCAATATGGAATAGACAAGACCTACTCCTTGCTCAGAGAACTGGACTCAACACGCCCGATTCACCGCACAAGAATATATCTGACTAGTAATAATCTTAAAACCTATGTATTGATATCTCTCTCTTAGTGTGTCAAGTGGGTGTAAAGCGGCCTAAACACAGCCGTGAAAAGCAGCTAAACCCCATTATAAAAATAAATTACTTTTAAAAACCCATGAAACAAAGACAGGGAAAGAGAGAGAAATTCTTACACAATTCGTTCGGGGGCTGTGATGCAACCTGGATTGACCATATCTAGACCCACAGCTGGATGAGACATAAGGGTGGACACTCTTGGGGCTGAGAGGTTTGGTGAGGTTGGGTGAGCAAACGCAGACCCTTTAAAGTAATACTGCGTGCTACCCATCGCATGGGTCCCAAATCTCCAGGTTCAAGGGCATCTTCCTACATCGAAAACATGCATGAGAAACCCAGAAGATGGTACACCGTGTGATGGGGAAAGGTTTCTAAAACGCACCTCATTTCTCACCTCCTTGTGCTCGTGTTCGCCATTCCAGCCACTTTACTAGCAATCTCCCTACTTGGAGCATCAGCACCTTTAACCTCCTGTTCCGTACAGGTTGCAATTTGTCCTGAGGATGAACGGGAAGACGGGAAACCAATGAGAGACTAGCTCTTGGTGTTGGTACAGGCACAGGTCACTCTATTTTCCCATCAGGAAGAAGAATTAACCACAGGCTCAGCCTGCCCCCCGGAACCAGAACAGGGCCTGAAGCCATCCTGCGCTTTTGCGGCCGGCTCCCAAAAAAGCGACTTGTAAAATGCAGCTTCAGGGCACTGCAATTCACAAACCTGCAGAGTTATAAATGATAACTCTCGTCCACAAATATATTGAGGGAAGGCAAAGAAGAGGATTTGAAATCAAGTCAGAATTGCAGGAAACAGATTTCAAGAGGTAGATTCGAATCGCCTTTAAAGCACATGAAAAGCGGCAAAACGTTGACAATGATGCCCTTGGCCAAAAAGGGCGTATGCGTTTTTTCCTGAATATATTCAAGAAAAAACGCATACGCCCTTTTTGGCCAACCAAGCAACTTGGAAAGGCAAATCAGCGCTACAAAGAAGTCTCGCTTCCCATCGGTCAAAAGGGACATGCTGAAAAAAGTGTCAAAACCAGAAATGCAGGACAGGCCATGGAGAAATGGGAGCCTTGCTACACTGATGGGCGGGATGTAAATTGCCAACAGCCACTCTGGAGAAGTGTACGGTGTGTCCTGAAACATCTAAAAAACACAGCTTAGAGAGCATAGGGCACTTCTACGCATGGGGGGATAAAGTGGGAAAATTGAAAACCAGCAAGACACAAGCAACCGAAAGTTTAGGGCTGCTCTGTTGACAAGGACCTCCACTTCATTCCACCTTAAATATCCCAGGAAAGCGAAAAATGGATAAAAAAGTTGTGGTCCTTATGTACAATGGAATATCACTCAGCCATGAAATCAATGTCATAAGGCTAGTAGCAGCATGATGAGTGGATTTAGGTAAGACGATTCTAAGTGAAATAAGTCACACAGAAAAGGACACTTCTCATAAGGTGTCACTTATAGAGGGAATGTAAAAACCGTTACACTTGAACTGAATTACAAAACAGAACAGAGTCACACATGCAGAAAACACACTATGGCTGCTTAACGGGAAAGGTGAGGTGGGGTGATACATAAAACAAGAGTTTCAAATTAGCTCAGATACCGTTCCATAAACCCAATATGGAATAGACAAGACCTACTCCTTGCTCAGAGAACTGGACTCAACACGCCCGATTCACCGCACAAGAATATATCTGACTAGTAATAATCTTAAAACCTATGTATTGATATCTCTCTGTTAGTGTGTCAAGTGGGTGTAAAGCGGCATAAACACAGCCGTGAAAAGCAGCTAAACCCCATTATAAAAATAAATTACTTTTAAAAACCCATGAAACAAAGACAGGGAAAGAGAGAGAAATTCTTACACAATTCGTTCGGGGGCTGTGATGCAACCTGGATTGACCATATCTAGACCCACAGCTGGATGAGACATAAGGGTGGACACTCTTGGGGCTGAGAGGTTTGGTGAGGTTGGGTGAGCAAACGCAGACCCTTTAAAGTAATACTGCGTGCTACCCATCGCATGGGTCCCAAATCTCCAGGTTCAAGGGCATCTTCCTACATCGAAAACATGCATGAGAAACCCAGAAGATGGTACACCGTGTGATGGGGAAAGGTTTCTAAAACGCACCTCATTTCTCACCTCCTTGTGCTCGTGTTCGCCATTCCAGCCACTTTACTAGCAATCTCCCTACTTGGAGCATCAGCACCTTTAACCTCCTGTTCCGTACAGGTTGCAATTTGTCCTGAGGATGAACGGGAAGACGGGAAACCAATGAGAGACTAGCTCTTGGTGTTGGGACAGGCACAGGTCACTCTATTTTCCCATCAGGAAGAAGAATTAACCACAGGCTCAGCCTGCCACCCGGAACCAGAACAGGGCCTGAAGCCATCCTGCGCTTTTGCGGCCGGCTCCCAAAAAAGCGACTTGTAAAATGCAGCTTCAGGGCACTGCAATTCACAAACCTGCAGAGTTATAAATGATAACTCTCGTCCACAAATATATTGAGGGAAGGCAAAGAAGAGGATTTGAAATCAAGTCAGAATTGCAGGAAACAGATTTCAAGAGGTAGATTCGAATCGCCTTTAAAGCACATGAAAAGCGGCAAAACGTTGACAATGATGCCCTTGGCCAAAAAGGGCGTATGCGTTTTTTCCTGAATATATTCAGGAAAAAACGCATACGCCCTTTTTGGCCAACCAAGCAACCTGGAAAGGCAAATCAGCGCTACAAAGAAGTCTCGCTTCCCATCGGTCAAAAGGGACATGCTGAAAAAAGTGTCAAAACCAGAAATGCAGGACAGGCCATGGAGAAATGGGAGCCTTGCTACACTGATGGGCGGGATGTAAATTGCCAACAGCCACTCTGGAGAAGTGTACGGTGTGTCCTGAAACATCTAAAAAACACAGCTTAGAGAGCATAGGGCACTTCTACGCATGGGGGGATAAAGTGGGAAAATTGAAAACCAGCAAGACACAAGCAACCGAAAGTTTAGGGCTGCTCTGTTGACAAGGACCTCCACTTCATTCCACCTTAAATATCCCAGGAAAGCGAAAAATGGATAAAAAAGTTGTGGTCCTTATGTACAATGGAATATCACTCAGCCATGAAATCAATGTCATAAGGCTAGTAGCAGCATGATGAGTGGATTTAGGTAAGACGATTCTAAGTGAAATAAGTCACACAGAAAAGGACACTTCTCATAAGGTGTCACTTATAGAGGGAATGTAAAAACCGTTACACTTGAACTGAATTACAAAACAGAACAGAGTCACACATGCAGAAAACACACTATGGCTGCTTAACGGGAAAGGTGAGGTGGGGTGATACATAAAACAAGAGTTTCAAATTAGCTCAGATACCGTTCCATAAACCCAATATGGAATAGACAAGACCTACTCCTTGCTCAGAGAACTGGACTCAACACGCCCGATTCACCGCACAAGAATATATCTGACTAGTAATAATCTTAAAACCTATGTATTGATATCTCTCTGTTAGTGTGTCAAGTGGGTGTAAAGCGGCATAAACACAGCCGTGAAAAGCAGCTAAACCCCATTATAAAAATAAATTACTTTTAAAAACCCATGAAACAAAGACAGGGAAAGAGAGAGAAATTCTTACACAATTCGTTCGGGGGCTGTGATGCAACCTGGATTGACCATATCTAGACCCACAGCTGGATGAGACATAAGGGTGGACACTCTTGGGGCTGAGAGGTTTGGTGAGGTTGGGTGAGCAAACGCAGACCCTTTAAAGTAATACTGCGTGCTACCCATCGCATGGGTCCCAAATCTCCAGGTTCAAGGGCATCTTCCTACATCGAAAACATGCATGAGAAACCCAGAAGATGGTACACCGTGTGATGGGGAAAGGTTTCTAAAACGCACCTCATTTCTCACCTCCTTGTGCTCGTGTTCGCCATTCCAGCCACTTTACTAGCAATCTCCCTACTTGGAGCATCAGCACCTTTAACCTCCTGTTCCGTACAGGTTGCAATTTGTCCTGAGGATGAACGGGAAGACGGGAAACCAATGAGAGACTAGCTCTTGGTGTTGGGACAGGCACAGGTCACTCTATTTTCCCATCAGGAAGAAGAATTAACCACAGGCTCAGCCTGCCACCCGGAACCAGAACAGGGCCTGAAGCCATCCTGCGCTTTTGCGGCCGGCTCCCAAAAAAGCGACTTGTAAAATGCAGCTTCAGGGCACTGCAATTCACAAACCTGCAGAGTTATAAATGATAACTCTCGTCCACAAATATATTGAGGGAAGGCAAAGAAGAGGATTTGAAATCAAGTCAGAATTGCAGGAAACAGATTTCAAGAGGTAGATTCGAATCGCCTTTAAAGCACATGAAAAGCGGCAAAACGTTGACAATGATGCCCTTGGCCAAAAAGGGCGTATGCCTTTTTTCCTGAATATATTCAGGAAAAAACGCATACGCCCTTTTTGGCCAACCAAGCAACCTGGAAAGGCAAATCAGCGCTACAAAGAAGTCTCGCTTCCCATCGGTCAAAAGGGACATGCTGAAAAAAGTGTCAAAACCAGAAATGCAGGACAGGCCATGGAGAAATGGGAGCCTTGCTACACTGATGGGTGGGATGTAAATTGCCAACAGCCACTCTGGAGAAGTGTACGGTGTGTCCTGAAACATCTAAAAAACACAGCTTAGAGAGCATAGGGCACTTCTACGCATGGGGGGATAAAGTGGGAAAATTGAAAATCAGCAAGACACAAGCACCCGAAAGTTTAGGGCTGCTCTGTTGACAAGGACCTCCACTTCATTCCACCTTAAATATCCCAGGAAAGCGAAAAATGGATAAAAAAGTTGTGGTCCTTATGTACAATGGACTATCACTCAGCCATGAAATCAATGTCATAAGGCTAGTAGCAGCATGATGAGTGGATTTAGGTAAGACGATTCTAAGTGAAATAAGTCACACAGAAAAGGACACTTCTCATAAGGTGTCACTTATAGAGGGAATGTAAAAACCGTTACACTTGAACTGAATTACAAAACAGAACAGAGTCACACATGCAGAAAACACACTATGGCTGCTTAACGGGAAAGGTGAGGTGGGGTGATACATAAAACAAGAGTTTCAAATTAGCTCAGATACCGTTCCATAAACCCAATATGGAATAGACAAGACCTACTCCTTGCTCAGAGAACTGGACTCAACACGCCCGATTCACCGCACAAGAATATATCTGACTAGTAATAATCTTAAAACCTATGTATTGATATCTCTCTCTTAGTGTGTCAAGTGGGTGTAAAGCGGCCTAAACACAGCCGTGAAAAGCAGCTAAACCCCATTATAAAAATAAATTACTTTTAAAAACCCATGAAACAAAGACAGGGAAAGAGAGAGAAATTCTTACACAATTCGTTCGGGGGCTGTGATGCAACCTGGATTGACCATATCTAGACCCACAGCTGGATGAGACATAAGGGTGGACACTCTTGGGGCTGAGAGGTTTGGTGAGGTTGGGTGAGCAAACGCAGACCCTTTAAAGTAATACTGCGTGCTACCCATCGCATGGGTCCCAAATCTCCAGGTTCAAGGGCATCTTCCTACATCGAAAACATGCATGAGAAACCCAGAAGATGGTACACCGTGTGATGGGGAAAGGTTTCTAAAACGCACCTCATTTCTCACCTCCTTGTGCTCGTGTTCGCCATTCCAGCCACTTTACTAGCAATCTCCCTACTTGGAGCATCAGCACCTTTAACCTCCTGTTCCGTACAGGTTGCAATTTGTCCTGAGGATGAACGGGAAGACGGGAAACCAATGAGAGACTAGCTCTTGGTGTTGGGACAGGCACAGGTCACTCTATTTTCCCATCAGGAAGAAGAATTAACCACAGGCTCAGCCTGCCCCCCGGAACCAGAACAGGGCCTGAAGCCATCCTGCGCTTTTGCGGCCGGCTCCCAAAAAAGCGACTTGTAAAATGCAGCTTCAGGGCACTGCAATTCACAAACCTGCAGAGTTATAAATGATAACTCTCGTCCACAAATATATTGAGGGAAGGCAAAGAAGAGGATTTGAAATCAAGTCAGAATTGCAGGAAACAGATTTCAAGAGGTAGATTCGAATCGCCTTTAAAGCACATGAAAAGCGGCAAAACGTTGACAATGATGCCCTTGGCCAAAAAGGGCGTATGCGTTTTTTCCTGAATATATTCAAGAAAAAACGCATACGCCCTTTTTGGCCAACCAAGCAACTTGGAAAGGCAAATCAGCGCTACAAAGAAGTCTCGCTTCCCATCGGTCAAAAGGGACATGCTGAAAAAAGTGTCAAAACCAGAAATGCAGGACAGGCCATGGAGAAATGGGAGCCTTGCTACACTGATGGGCGGGATGTAAATTGCCAACAGCCACTCTGGAGAAGTGTACGGTGTGTCCTGAAACATCTAAAAAACACAGCTTAGAGAGCATAGGGCACTTCTACGCATGGGGGGATAAAGTGGGAAAATTGAAAACCAGCAAGACACAAGCAACCGAAAGTTTAGGGCTGCTCTGTTGACAAGGACCTCCACTTCATTCCACCTTAAATATCCCAGGAAAGCGAAAAATGGATAAAAAAGTTGTGGTCCTTATGTACAATGGAATATCACTCAGCCATGAAATCAATGTCATAAGGCTAGTAGCAGCATGATGAGTGGATTTAGGTAAGACGATTCTAAGTGAAATAAGTCACACAGAAAAGGACACTTCTCATAAGGTGTCACTTATAGAGGGAATGTAAAAACCGTTACACTTGAACTGAATTACAAAACAGAACAGAGTCACACATGCAGAAAACACACTATGGCTGCTTAACGGGAAAGGTGAGGTGGGGTGATACATAAAACAAGAGTTTCAAATTAGCTCAGATACCGTTCCATAAACCCAATATGGAATAGACAAGACCTACTCCTTGCTCAGAGAACTGGACTCAACACGCCCGATTCACCGCACAAGAATATATCTGACTAGTAATAATCTTAAAACCTATGTATTGATATCTCTCTGTTAGTGTGTCAAGTGGGTGTAAAGCGGCATAAACACAGCCGTGAAAAGCAGCTAAACCCCATTATAAAAATAAATTACTTTTAAAAACCCATGAAACAAAGACAGGGAAAGAGAGAGAAATTCTTACACAATTCGTTCGGGGGCTGTGATGCAACCTGGATTGACCATATCTAGACCCACAGCTGGATGAGACATAAGGGTGGACACTCTTGGGGCTGAGAGGTTTGGTGAGGTTGGGTGAGCAAACGCAGACCCTTTAAAGTAATACTGCGTGCTACCCATCGCATGGGTCCCAAATCTCCAGGTTCAAGGGCATCTTCCTACATCGAAAACATGCATGAGAAACCCAGAAGATGGTACACCGTGTGATGGGGAAAGGTTTCTAAAACGCACCTCATTTCTCACCTCCTTGTGCTCGTGTTCGCCATTCCAGCCACTTTACTAGCAATCTCCCTACTTGGAGCATCAGCACCTTTAACCTCCTGTTCCGTACAGGTTGCAATTTGTCCTGAGGATGAACGGGAAGACGGGAAACCAATGAGAGACTAGCTCTTGGTGTTGGGACAGGCACAGGTCACTCTATTTTCCCATCAGGAAGAAGAATTAACCACAGGCTCAGCCTGCCACCCGGAACCAGAACAGGGCCTGAAGCCATCCTGCGCTTTTGCGGCCGGCTCCCAAAAAAGCGACTTGTAAAATGCAGCTTCAGGGCACTGCAATTCACAAACCTGCAGAGTTATAAATGATAACTCTCGTCCACAAATATATTGAGGGAAGGCAAAGAAGAGGATTTGAAATCAAGTCAGAATTGCAGGAAACAGATTTCAAGAGGTAGATTCGAATCGCCTTTAAAGCACATGAAAAGCGGCAAAACGTTGACAATGATGCCCTTGGCCAAAAAGGGCGTATGCGTTTTTTCCTGAATATATTCAGGAAAAAACGCATACGCCCTTTTTGGCCAACCAAGCAACCTGGAAAGGCAAATCAGCGCTACAAAGAAGTCTCGCTTCCCATCGGTCAAAAGGGACATGCTGAAAAAAGTGTCAAAACCAGAAATGCAGGACAGGCCATGGAGAAATGGGAGCCTTGCTACACTGATGGGCGGGATGTAAATTGCCAACAGCCACTCTGGAGAAGTGTACGGTGTGTCCTGAAACATCTAAAAAACACAGCTTAGAGAGCATAGGGCACTTCTACGCATGGGGGGATAAAGTGGGAAAATTGAAAACCAGCAAGACACAAGCAACCGAAAGTTTAGGGCTGCTCTGTTGACAAGGACCTCCACTTCATTCCACCTTAAATATCCCAGGAAAGCGAAAAATGGATAAAAAAGTTGTGGTCCTTATGTACAATGGAATATCACTCAGCCATGAAATCAATGTCATAAGGCTAGTAGCAGCATGATGAGTGGATTTAGGTAAGACGATTCTAAGTGAAATAAGTCACACAGAAAAGGACACTTCTCATAAGGTGTCACTTATAGAGGGAATGTAAAAACCGTTACACTTGAACTGAATTACAAAACAGAACAGAGTCACACATGCAGAAAACACACTATGGCTGCTTAACGGGAAAGGTGAGGTGGGGTGATACATAAAACAAGAGTTTCAAATTAGCTCAGATACCGTTCCATAAACCCAATATGGAATAGACAAGACCTACTCCTTGCTCAGAGAACTGGACTCAACACGCCCGATTCACCGCACAAGAATATATCTGACTAGTAATAATCTTAAAACCTATGTATTGATATCTCTCTGTTAGTGTGTCAAGTGGGTGTAAAGCGGCATAAACACAGCCGTGAAAAGCAGCTAAACCCCATTATAAAAATAAATTACTTTTAAAAACCCATGAAACAAAGACAGGGAAAGAGAGAGAAATTCTTACACAATTCGTTCGGGGGCTGTGATGCAACCTGGATTGACCATATCTAGACCCACAGCTGGATGAGACATAAGGGTGGACACTCTTGGGGCTGAGAGGTTTGGTGAGGTTGGGTGAGCAAACGCAGACCCTTTAAAGTAATACTGCGTGCTACCCATCGCATGGGTCCCAAATCTCCAGGTTCAAGGGCATCTTCCTACATCGAAAACATGCATGAGAAACCCAGAAGATGGTACACCGTGTGATGGGGAAAGGTTTCTAAAACGCACCTCATTTCTCACCTCCTTGTGCTCGTGTTCGCCATTCCAGCCACTTTACTAGCAATCTCCCTACTTGGAGCATCAGCACCTTTAACCTCCTGTTCCGTACAGGTTGCAATTTGTCCTGAGGATGAACGGGAAGACGGGAAACCAATGAGAGACTAGCTCTTGGTGTTGGGACAGGCACAGGTCACTCTATTTTCCCATCAGGAAGAAGAATTAACCACAGGCTCAGCCTGCCACCCGGAACCAGAACAGGGCCTGAAGCCATCCTGCGCTTTTGCGGCCGGCTCCCAAAAAAGCGACTTGTAAAATGCAGCTTCAGGGCACTGCAATTCACAAACCTGCAGAGTTATAAATGATAACTCTCGTCCACAAATATATTGAGGGAAGGCAAAGAAGAGGATTTGAAATCAAGTCAGAATTGCAGGAAACAGATTTCAAGAGGTAGATTCGAATCGCCTTTAAAGCACATGAAAAGCGGCAAAACGTTGACAATGATGCCCTTGGCCAAAAAGGGCGTATGCCTTTTTTCCTGAATATATTCAGGAAAAAACGCATACGCCCTTTTTGGCCAACCAAGCAACCTGGAAAGGCAAATCAGCGCTACAAAGAAGTCTCGCTTCCCATCGGTCAAAAGGGACATGCTGAAAAAAGTGTCAAAACCAGAAATGCAGGACAGGCCATGGAGAAATGGGAGCCTTGCTACACTGATGGGTGGGATGTAAATTGCCAACAGCCACTCTGGAGAAGTGTACGGTGTGTCCTGAAACATCTAAAAAACACAGCTTAGAGAGCATAGGGCACTTCTACGCATGGGGGGATAAAGTGGGAAAATTGAAAATCAGCAAGACACAAGCACCCGAAAGTTTAGGGCTGCTCTGTTGACAAGGACCTCCACTTCATTCCACCTTAAATATCCCAGGAAAGCGAAAAATGGATAAAAAAGTTGTGGTCCTTATGTACAATGGACTATCACTCAGCCATGAAATCAATGTCATAAGGCTAGTAGCAGCATGATGAGTGGATTTAGGTAAGACGATTCTAAGTGAAATAAGTCACACAGAAAAGGACACTTCTCATAAGGTGTCACTTATAGAGGGAATGTAAAAACCGTTACACTTGAACTGAATTACAAAACAGAACAGAGTCACACATGCAGAAAACACACTATGGCTGCTTAACGGGAAAGGTGAGGTGGGGTGATACATAAAACAAGAGTTTCAAATTAGCTCAGATACCGTTCCATAAACCCAATATGGAATAGACAAGACCTACTCCTTGCTCAGAGAACTGGACTCAACACGCCCGATTCACCGCACAAGAATATATCTGACTAGTAATAATCTTAAAACCTATGTATTGATATCTCTCTCTTAGTGTGTCAAGTGGGTGTAAAGCGGCCTAAACACAGCCGTGAAAAGCAGCTAAACCCCATTATAAAAATAAATTACTTTTAAAAACCCATGAAACAAAGACAGGGAAAGAGAGAGAAATTCTTACACAATTCGTTCGGGGGCTGTGATGCAACCTGGATTGACCATATCTAGACCCACAGCTGGATGAGACATAAGGGTGGACACTCTTGGGGCTGAGAGGTTTGGTGAGGTTGGGTGAGCAAACGCAGACCCTTTAAAGTAATACTGCGTGCTACCCATCGCATGGGTCCCAAATCTCCAGGTTCAAGGGCATCTTCCTACATCGAAAACATGCATGAGAAACCCAGAAGATGGTACACCGTGTGATGGGGAAAGGTTTCTAAAACGCACCTCATTTCTCACCTCCTTGTGCTCGTGTTCGCCATTCCAGCCACTTTACTAGCAATCTCCCTACTTGGAGCATCAGCACCTTTAACCTCCTGTTCCGTACAGGTTGCAATTTGTCCTGAGGATGAACGGGAAGACGGGAAACCAATGAGAGACTAGCTCTTGGTGTTGGGACAGGCACAGGTCACTCTATTTTCCCATCAGGAAGAAGAATTAACCACAGGCTCAGCCTGCCCCCCGGAACCAGAACAGGGCCTGAAGCCATCCTGCGCTTTTGCGGCCGGCTCCCAAAAAAGCGACTTGTAAAATGCAGCTTCAGGGCACTGCAATTCACAAACCTGCAGAGTTATAAATGATAACTCTCGTCCACAAATATATTGAGGGAAGGCAAAGAAGAGGATTTGAAATCAAGTCAGAATTGCAGGAAACAGATTTCAAGAGGTAGATTCGAATCGCCTTTAAAGCACATGAAAAGCGGCAAAACGTTGACAATGATGCCCTTGGCCAAAAAGGGCGTATGCGTTTTTTCCTGAATATATTCAGGAAAAAACGCATACGCCCTTTTTGGCCAACCAAGCAACTTGGAAAGGCAAATCAGCGCTACAAAGAAGTCTCGCTTCCCATCGGTCAAAAGGGACATGCTGAAAAAAGTGTCAAAACCAGAAATGCAGGACAGGCCATGGAGAAATGGGAGCCTTGCTACACTGATGGGCGGGATGTAAATTGCCAACAGCCACTCTGGAGAAGTGTACGGTGTGTCCTGAAACATCTAAAAAACACAGCTTAGAGAGCATAGGGCACTTCTACGCATGGGGGGATAAAGTGGGAAAATTGAAAACCAGCAAGACACAAGCAACCGAAAGTTTAGGGCTGCTCTGTTGACAAGGACCTCCACTTCATTCCACCTTAAATATCCCAGGAAAGCGAAAAATGGATAAAAAAGTTGTGGTCCTTATGTACAATGGAATATCACTCAGCCATGAAATCAATGTCATAAGGCTAGTAGCAGCATGATGAGTGGATTTAGGTAAGACGATTCTAAGTGAAATAAGTCACACAGAAAAGGACACTTCTCATAAGGTGTCACTTATAGAGGGAATGTAAAAACCGTTACACTTGAACTGAATTACAAAACAGAACAGAGTCACACATGCAGAAAACACACTATGGCTGCTTAACGGGAAAGGTGAGGTGGGGTGATACATAAAACAAGAGTTTCAAATTAGCTCAGATACCGTTCCATAAACCCAATATGGAATAGACAAGACCTACTCCTTGCTCAGAGAACTGGACTCAACACGCCCGATTCACCGCACAAGAATATATCTGACTAGTAATAATCTTAAAACCTATGTATTGATATCTCTCTGTTAGTGTGTCAAGTGGGTGTAAAGCGGCATAAACACAGCCGTGAAAAGCAGCTAAACCCCATTATAAAAATAAATTACTTTTAAAAACCCATGAAACAAAGACAGGGAAAGAGAGAGAAATTCTTACACAATTCGTTCGGGGGCTGTGATGCAACCTGGATTGACCATATCTAGACCCACAGCTGGATGAGACATAAGGGTGGACACTCTTGGGGCTGAGAGGTTTGGTGAGGTTGGGTGAGCAAACGCAGACCCTTTAAAGTAATACTGCGTGCTACCCATCGCATGGGTCCCAAATCTCCAGGTTCAAGGGCATCTTCCTACATCGAAAACATGCATGAGAAACCCAGAAGATGGTACACCGTGTGATGGGGAAAGGTTTCTAAAACGCACCTCATTTCTCACCTCCTTGTGCTCGTGTTCGCCATTCCAGCCACTTTACTAGCAATCTCCCTACTTGGAGCATCAGCACCTTTAACCTCCTGTTCCGTACAGGTTGCAATTTGTCCTGAGGATGAACGGGAAGACGGGAAACCAATGAGAGACTAGCTCTTGGTGTTGGGACAGGCACAGGTCACTCTATTTTCCCATCAGGAAGAAGAATTAACCACAGGCTCAGCCTGCCACCCGGAACCAGAACAGGGCCTGAAGCCATCCTGCGCTTTTGCGGCCGGCTCCCAAAAAAGCGACTTGTAAAATGCAGCTTCAGGGCACTGCAATTCACAAACCTGCAGAGTTATAAATGATAACTCTCGTCCACAAATATATTGAGGGAAGGCAAAGAAGAGGATTTGAAATCAAGTCAGAATTGCAGGAAACAGATTTCAAGAGGTAGATTCGAATCGCCTTTAAAGCACATGAAAAGCGGCAAAACGTTGACAATGATGCCCTTGGCCAAAAAGGGCGTATGCCTTTTTTCCTGAATATATTCAGGAAAAAACGCATACGCCCTTTTTGGCCAACCAAGCAACCTGGAAAGGCAAATCAGCGCTACAAAGAAGTCTCGCTTCCCATCGGTCAAAAGGGACATGCTGAAAAAAGTGTCAAAACCAGAAATGCAGGACAGGCCATGGAGAAATGGGAGCCTTGCTACACTGATGGGTGGGATGTAAATTGCCAACAGCCACTCTGGAGAAGTGTACGGTGTGTCCTGAAACATCTAAAAAACACAGCTTAGAGAGCATAGGGCACTTCTACGCATGGGGGGATAAAGTGGGAAAATTGAAAATCAGCAAGACACAAGCACCCGAAAGTTTAGGGCTGCTCTGTTGACAAGGACCTCCACTTCATTCCACCTTAAATATCCCAGGAAAGCGAAAAATGGATAAAAAAGTTGTGGTCCTTATGTACAATGGACTATCACTCAGCCATGAAATCAATGTCATAAGGCTAGTAGCAGCATGATGAGTGGATTTAGGTAAGACGATTCTAAGTGAAATAAGTCACACAGAAAAGGACACTTCTCATAAGGTGTCACTTATAGAGGGAATGTAAAAACCGTTACACTTGAACTGAATTACAAAACAGAACAGAGTCACACATGCAGAAAACACACTATGGCTGCTTAACGGGAAAGGTGAGGTGGGGTGATACATAAAACAAGAGTTTCAAATTAGCTCAGATACCGTTCCATAAACCCAATATGGAATAGACAAGACCTACTCCTTGCTCAGAGAACTGGACTCAACACGCCCGATTCACCGCACAAGAATATATCTGACTAGTAATAATCTTAAAACCTATGTATTGATATCTCTCTCTTAGTGTGTCAAGTGGGTGTAAAGCGGCCTAAACACAGCCGTGAAAAGCAGCTAAACCCCATTATAAAAATAAATTACTTTTAAAAACCCATGAAACAAAGACAGGGAAAGAGAGAGAAATTCTTACACAATTCGTTCGGGGGCTGTGATGCAACCTGGATTGACCATATCTAGACCCACAGCTGGATGAGACATAAGGGTGGACACTCTTGGGGCTGAGAGGTTTGGTGAGGTTGGGTGAGCAAACGCAGACCCTTTAAAGTAATACTGCGTGCTACCCATCGCATGGGTCCCAAATCTCCAGGTTCAAGGGCATCTTCCTACATCGAAAACATGCATGAGAAACCCAGAAGATGGTACACCGTGTGATGGGGAAAGGTTTCTAAAACGCACCTCATTTCTCACCTCCTTGTGCTCGTGTTCGCCATTCCAGCCACTTTACTAGCAATCTCCCTACTTGGAGCATCAGCACCTTTAACCTCCTGTTCCGTACAGGTTGCAATTTGTCCTGAGGATGAACGGGAAGACGGGAAACCAATGAGAGACTAGCTCTTGGTGTTGGGACAGGCACAGGTCACTCTATTTTCCCATCAGGAAGAAGAATTAACCACAGGCTCAGCCTGCCCCCCGGAACCAGAACAGGGCCTGAAGCCATCCTGCGCTTTTGCGGCCGGCTCCCAAAAAAGCGACTTGTAAAATGCAGCTTCAGGGCACTGCAATTCACAAACCTGCAGAGTTATAAATGATAACTCTCGTCCACAAATATATTGAGGGAAGGCAAAGAAGAGGATTTGAAATCAAGTCAGAATTGCAGGAAACAGATTTCAAGAGGTAGATTCGAATCGCCTTTAAAGCACATGAAAAGCGGCAAAACGTTGACAATGATGCCCTTGGCCAAAAAGGGCGTATGCGTTTTTTCCTGAATATATTCAGGAAAAAACGCATACGCCCTTTTTGGCCAACCAAGCAACTTGGAAAGGCAAATCAGCGCTACAAAGAAGTCTCGCTTCCCATCGGTCAAAAGGGACATGCTGAAAAAAGTGTCAAAACCAGAAATGCAGGACAGGCCATGGAGAAATGGGAGCCTTGCTACACTGATGGGCGGGATGTAAATTGCCAACAGCCACTCTGGAGAAGTGTACGGTGTGTCCTGAAACATCTAAAAAACACAGCTTAGAGAGCATAGGGCACTTCTACGCATGGGGGGATAAAGTGGGAAAATTGAAAACCAGCAAGACACAAGCAACCGAAAGTTTAGGGCTGCTCTGTTGACAAGGACCTCCACTTCATTCCACCTTAAATATCCCAGGAAAGCGAAAAATGGATAAAAAAGTTGTGGTCCTTATGTACAATGGAATATCACTCAGCCATGAAATCAATGTCATAAGGCTAGTAGCAGCATGATGAGTGGATTTAGGTAAGACGATTCTAAGTGAAATAAGTCACACAGAAAAGGACACTTCTCATAAGGTGTCACTTATAGAGGGAATGTAAAAACCGTTACACTTGAACTGAATTACAAAACAGAACAGAGTCACACATGCAGAAAACACACTATGGCTGCTTAACGGGAAAGGTGAGGTGGGGTGATACATAAAACAAGAGTTTCAAATTAGCTCAGATACCGTTCCATAAACCCAATATGGAATAGACAAGACCTACTCCTTGCTCAGAGAACTGGACTCAACACGCCCGATTCACCGCACAAGAATATATCTGACTAGTAATAATCTTAAAACCTATGTATTGATATCTCTCTGTTAGTGTGTCAAGTGGGTGTAAAGCGGCATAAACACAGCCGTGAAAAGCAGCTAAACCCCATTATAAAAATAAATTACTTTTAAAAACCCATGAAACAAAGACAGGGAAAGAGAGAGAAATTCTTACACAATTCGTTCGGGGGCTGTGATGCAACCTGGATTGACCATATCTAGACCCACAGCTGGATGAGACATAAGGGTGGACACTCTTGGGGCTGAGAGGTTTGGTGAGGTTGGGTGAGCAAACGCAGACCCTTTAAAGTAATACTGCGTGCTACCCATCGCATGGGTCCCAAATCTCCAGGTTCAAGGGCATCTTCCTACATCGAAAACATGCATGAGAAACCCAGAAGATGGTACACCGTGTGATGGGGAAAGGTTTCTAAAACGCACCTCATTTCTCACCTCCTTGTGCTCGTGTTCGCCATTCCAGCCACTTTACTAGCAATCTCCCTACTTGGAGCATCAGCACCTTTAACCTCCTGTTCCGTACAGGTTGCAATTTGTCCTGAGGATGAACGGGAAGACGGGAAACCAATGAGAGACTAGCTCTTGGTGTTGGGACAGGCACAGGTCACTCTATTTTCCCATCAGGAAGAAGAATTAACCACAGGCTCAGCCTGCCACCCGGAACCAGAACAGGGCCTGAAGCCATCCTGCGCTTTTGCGGCCGGCTCCCAAAAAAGCGACTTGTAAAATGCAGCTTCAGGGCACTGCAATTCACAAACCTGCAGAGTTATAAATGATAACTCTCGTCCACAAATATATTGAGGGAAGGCAAAGAAGAGGATTTGAAATCAAGTCAGAATTGCAGGAAACAGATTTCAAGAGGTAGATTCGAATCGCCTTTAAAGCACATGAAAAGCGGCAAAACGTTGACAATGATGCCCTTGGCCAAAAAGGGCGTATGCCTTTTTTCCTGAATATATTCAGGAAAAAACGCATACGCCCTTTTTGGCCAACCAAGCAACCTGGAAAGGCAAATCAGCGCTACAAAGAAGTCTCGCTTCCCATCGGTCAAAAGGGACATGCTGAAAAAAGTGTCAAAACCAGAAATGCAGGACAGGCCATGGAGAAATGGGAGCCTTGCTACACTGATGGGTGGGATGTAAATTGCCAACAGCCACTCTGGAGAAGTGTACGGTGTGTCCTGAAACATCTAAAAAACACAGCTTAGAGAGCATAGGGCACTTCTACGCATGGGGGGATAAAGTGGGAAAATTGAAAATCAGCAAGACACAAGCACCCGAAAGTTTAGGGCTGCTCTGTTGACAAGGACCTCCACTTCATTCCACCTTAAATATCCCAGGAAAGCGAAAAATGGATAAAAAAGTTGTGGTCCTTATGTACAATGGACTATCACTCAGCCATGAAATCAATGTCATAAGGCTAGTAGCAGCATGATGAGTGGATTTAGGTAAGACGATTCTAAGTGAAATAAGTCACACAGAAAAGGACACTTCTCATAAGGTGTCACTTATAGAGGGAATGTAAAAACCGTTACACTTGAACTGAATTACAAAACAGAACAGAGTCACACATGCAGAAAACACACTATGGCTGCTTAACGGGAAAGGTGAGGTGGGGTGATACATAAAACAAGAGTTTCAAATTAGCTCAGATACCGTTCCATAAACCCAATATGGAATAGACAAGACCTACTCCTTGCTCAGAGAACTGGACTCAACACGCCCGATTCACCGCACAAGAATATATCTGACTAGTAATAATCTTAAAACCTATGTATTGATATCTCTCTCTTAGTGTGTCAAGTGGGTGTAAAGCGGCCTAAACACAGCCGTGAAAAGCAGCTAAACCCCATTATAAAAATAAATTACTTTTAAAAACCCATGAAACAAAGACAGGGAAAGAGAGAGAAATTCTTACACAATTCGTTCGGGGGCTGTGATGCAACCTGGATTGACCATATCTAGACCCACAGCTGGATGAGACATAAGGGTGGACACTCTTGGGGCTGAGAGGTTTGGTGAGGTTGGGTGAGCAAACGCAGACCCTTTAAAGTAATACTGCGTGCTACCCATCGCATGGGTCCCAAATCTCCAGGTTCAAGGGCATCTTCCTACATCGAAAACATGCATGAGAAACCCAGAAGATGGTACACCGTGTGATGGGGAAAGGTTTCTAAAACGCACCTCATTTCTCACCTCCTTGTGCTCGTGTTCGCCATTCCAGCCACTTTACTAGCAATCTCCCTACTTGGAGCATCAGCACCTTTAACCTCCTGTTCCGTACAGGTTGCAATTTGTCCTGAGGATGAACGGGAAGACGGGAAACCAATGAGAGACTAGCTCTTGGTGTTGGGACAGGCACAGGTCACTCTATTTTCCCATCAGGAAGAAGAATTAACCACAGGCTCAGCCTGCCACCCGGAACCAGAACAGGGCCTGAAGCCATCCTGCGCTTTTGCGGCCGGCTCCCAAAAAAGCGACTTGTAAAATGCAGCTTCAGGGCACTGCAATTCACAAACCTGCAGAGTTATAAATGATAACTCTCGTCCACAAATATATTGAGGGAAGGCAAAGAAGAGGATTTGAAATCAAGTCAGAATTGCAGGAAACAGATTTCAAGAGGTAGATTCGAATCGCCTTTAAAGCACATGAAAAGCGGCAAAACGTTGACAGTGATGCCCTTGGCCAAAAAGGGCGTATGCCTTTTTTCCTGAATATATTCAGGAAAAAACGCATACGCCCTTTTTGGCCAACCAAGCAACCTGGAAAGGCAAATCAGCGCTACAAAGAAGTCTCGCTTCCCATCGGTCAAAAGGGACATGCTGAAAAAAGTGTCAAAACCAGAAATGCAGGACAGGCCATGGAGAAATGGGAGCCTTGCTACACTGATGGGTGGGATGTAAATTGCCAACAGCCACTCTGGAGAAGTGTACGGTGTGTCCTGAAACATCTAAAAAACACAGCTTAGAGAGCATAGGGCACTTCTACGCATGGGGGGATAAAGTGGGAAAATTGAAAATCAGCAAGACACAAGCACCCGAAAGTTTAGGGCTGCTCTGTTGACAAGGACCTCCACTTCATTCCACCTTAAATATCCCAGGAAAGCGAAAAATGGATAAAAAAGTTGTGGTCCTTATGTACAATGGACTATCACTCAGCCATGAAATCAATGTCATAAGGCTAGTAGCAGCATGATGAGTGGATTTAGGTAAGACGATTCTAAGTGAAATAAGTCACACAGAAAAGGACACTTCTCATAAGGTGTCACTTATAGAGGGAATGTAAAAACCGTTACACTTGAACTGAATTACAAAACAGAACAGAGTCACACATGCAGAAAACACACTATGGCTGCTTAACGGGAAAGGTGAGGTGGGGTGATACATAAAACAAGAGTTTCAAATTAGCTCAGATACCGTTCCATAAACCCAATATGGAATAGACAAGACCTACTCCTTGCTCAGAGAACTGGACTCAACACGCCCGATTCACCGCACAAGAATATATCTGACTAGTAATAATCTTAAAACCTATGTATTGATATCTCTCTCTTAGTGTGTCAAGTGGGTGTAAAGCGGCCTAAACACAGCCGTGAAAAGCAGCTAAACCCCATTATAAAAATAAATTACTTTTAAAAACCCATGAAACAAAGACAGGGAAAGAGAGAGAAATTCTTACACAATTCGTTCGGGGGCTGTGATGCAACCTGGATTGACCATATCTAGACCCACAGCTGGATGAGACATAAGGGTGGACACTCTTGGGGCTGAGAGGTTTGGTGAGGTTGGGTGAGCAAACGCAGACCCTTTAAAGTAATACTGCGTGCTACCCATCGCATGGGTCCCAAATCTCCAGGTTCAAGGGCATCTTCCTACATCGAAAACATGCATGAGAAACCCAGAAGATGGTACACCGTGTGATGGGGAAAGGTTTCTAAAACGCACCTCATTTCTCACCTCCTTGTGCTCGTGTTCGCCATTCCAGCCACTTTACTAGCAATCTCCCTACTTGGAGCATCAGCACCTTTAACCTCCTGTTCCGTACAGGTTGCAATTTGTCCTGAGGATGAACGGGAAGACGGGAAACCAATGAGAGACTAGCTCTTGGTGTTGGGACAGGCACAGGTCACTCTATTTTCCCATCAGGAAGAAGAATTAACCACAGGCTCAGCCTGCCCCCCGGAACCAGAACAGGGCCTGAAGCCATCCTGCGCTTTTGCGGCCGGCTCCCAAAAAAGCGACTTGTAAAATGCAGCTTCAGGGCACTGCAATTCACAAACCTGCAGAGTTATAAATGATAACTCTCGTCCACAAATATATTGAGGGAAGGCAAAGAAGAGGATTTGAAATCAAGTCAGAATTGCAGGAAACAGATTTCAAGAGGTAGATTCGAATCGCCTTTAAAGCACATGAAAAGCGGCAAAACGTTGACAATGATGCCCTTGGCCAAAAAGGGCGTATGCGTTTTTTCCTGAATATATTCAGGAAAAAACGCATACGCCCTTTTTGGCCAACCAAGCAACTTGGAAAGGCAAATCAGCGCTACAAAGAAGTCTCGCTTCCCATCGGTCAAAAGGGACATGCTGAAAAAAGTGTCAAAACCAGAAATGCAGGACAGGCCATGGAGAAATGGGAGCCTTGCTACACTGATGGGCGGGATGTAAATTGCCAACAGCCACTCTGGAGAAGTGTACGGTGTGTCCTGAAACATCTAAAAAACACAGCTTAGAGAGCATAGGGCACTTCTACGCATGGGGGGATAAAGTGGGAAAATTGAAAACCAGCAAGACACAAGCAACCGAAAGTTTAGGGCTGCTCTGTTGACAAGGACCTCCACTTCATTCCACCTTAAATATCCCAGGAAAGCGAAAAATGGATAAAAAAGTTGTGGTCCTTATGTACAATGGAATATCACTCAGCCATGAAATCAATGTCATAAGGCTAGTAGCAGCATGATGAGTGGATTTAGGTAAGACGATTCTAAGTGAAATAAGTCACACAGAAAAGGACACTTCTCATAAGGTGTCACTTATAGAGGGAATGTAAAAACCGTTACACTTGAACTGAATTACAAAACAGAACAGAGTCACACATGCAGAAAACACACTATGGCTGCTTAACGGGAAAGGTGAGGTGGGGTGATACATAAAACAAGAGTTTCAAATTAGCTCAGATACCGTTCCATAAACCCAATATGGAATAGACAAGACCTACTCCTTGCTCAGAGAACTGGACTCAACACGCCCGATTCACCGCACAAGAATATATCTGACTAGTAATAATCTTAAAACCTATGTATTGATATCTCTCTGTTAGTGTGTCAAGTGGGTGTAAAGCGGCATAAACACAGCCGTGAAAAGCAGCTAAACCCCATTATAAAAATAAATTACTTTTAAAAACCCATGAAACAAAGACAGGGAAAGAGAGAGAAATTCTTACACAATTCGTTCGGGGGCTGTGATGCAACCTGGATTGACCATATCTAGACCCACAGCTGGATGAGACATAAGGGTGGACACTCTTGGGGCTGAGAGGTTTGGTGAGGTTGGGTGAGCAAACGCAGACCCTTTAAAGTAATACTGCGTGCTACCCATCGCATGGGTCCCAAATCTCCAGGTTCAAGGGCATCTTCCTACATCGAAAACATGCATGAGAAACCCAGAAGATGGTACACCGTGTGATGGGGAAAGGTTTCTAAAACGCACCTCATTTCTCACCTCCTTGTGCTCGTGTTCGCCATTCCAGCCACTTTACTAGCAATCTCCCTACTTGGAGCATCAGCACCTTTAACCTCCTGTTCCGTACAGGTTGCAATTTGTCCTGAGGATGAACGGGAAGACGGGAAACCAATGAGAGACTAGCTCTTGGTGTTGGGACAGGCACAGGTCACTCTATTTTCCCATCAGGAAGAAGAATTAACCACAGGCTCAGCCTGCCACCCGGAACCAGAACAGGGCCTGAAGCCATCCTGCGCTTTTGCGGCCGGCTCCCAAAAAAGCGACTTGTAAAATGCAGCTTCAGGGCACTGCAATTCACAAACCTGCAGAGTTATAAATGATAACTCTCGTCCACAAATATATTGAGGGAAGGCAAAGAAGAGGATTTGAAATCAAGTCAGAATTGCAGGAAACAGATTTCAAGAGGTAGATTCGAATCGCCTTTAAAGCACATGAAAAGCGGCAAAACGTTGACAATGATGCCCTTGGCCAAAAAGGGCGTATGCCTTTTTTCCTGAATATATTCAGGAAAAAACGCATACGCCCTTTTTGGCCAACCAAGCAACCTGGAAAGGCAAATCAGCGCTACAAAGAAGTCTCGCTTCCCATCGGTCAAAAGGGACATGCTGAAAAAAGTGTCAAAACCAGAAATGCAGGACAGGCCATGGAGAAATGGGAGCCTTGCTACACTGATGGGTGGGATGTAAATTGCCAACAGCCACTCTGGAGAAGTGTACGGTGTGTCCTGAAACATCTAAAAAACACAGCTTAGAGAGCATAGGGCACTTCTACGCATGGGGGGATAAAGTGGGAAAATTGAAAATCAGCAAGACACAAGCACCCGAAAGTTTAGGGCTGCTCTGTTGACAAGGACCTCCACTTCATTCCACCTTAAATATCCCAGGAAAGCGAAAAATGGATAAAAAAGTTGTGGTCCTTATGTACAATGGACTATCACTCAGCCATGAAATCAATGTCATAAGGCTAGTAGCAGCATGATAAGTGGATTTAGGTAAGACGATTCTAAGTGAAATAAGTCACACAGAAAAGGACACTTCTCATAAGGTGTCACTTATAGAGGGAATGTAAAAACCGTTACACTTGAACTGAATTACAAAACAGAACAGAGTCACACATGCAGAAAACACACTATGGCTGCTTAACGGGAAAGGTGAGGTGGGGTGATACATAAAACAAGAGTTTCAAATTAGCTCAGATACCGTTCCATAAACCCAATATGGAATAGACAAGACCTACTCCTTGCTCAGAGAACTGGACTCAACACGCCCGATTCACCGCACAAGAATATATCTGACTAGTAATAATCTTAAAACCTATGTATTGATATCTCTCTCTTAGTGTGTCAAGTGGGTGTAAAGCGGCCTAAACACAGCCGTGAAAAGCAGCTAAACCCCATTATAAAAATAAATTACTTTTAAAAACCCATGAAACAAAAACAGGGAAAGAGAGAGAAATTCTTACACAATTCGTTCGGGGGCTGTGATGCAACCTGGATTGACCATATCTAGACCCACAGCTGGATGAGACATAAGGGTGGACACTCTTGGGGCTGAGAGGTTTGGTGAGGTTGGGTGAGCAAACGCAGACCCTTTAAAGTAATACTGCGTGCTACCCATCGCATGGGTCCCAAATCTCCAGGTTCAAGGGCATCTTCCTACATCGAAAACATGCATGAGAAACCCAGAAGATGGTACACCGTGTGATGGGGAAAGGTTTCTAAAACGCACCTCATTTCTCACCTCCTTGTGCTCGTGTTCGCCATTCCAGCCACTTTACTAGCAATCTCCCTACTTGGAGCATCAGCACCTTTAACCTCCTGTTCCGTACAGGTTGCAATTTGTCCTGAGGATGAACGGGAAGACGGGAAACCAATGAGAGACTAGCTCTTGGTGTTGGGACAGGCACAGGTCACTCTATTTTCCCATCAGGAAGAAGAATTAACCACAGGCTCAGCCTGCCCCCCGGAACCAGAACAGGGCCTGAAGCCATCCTGCGCTTTTGCGGCCGGCTCCCAAAAAAGCGACTTGTAAAATGCAGCTTCAGGGCACTGCAATTCACAAACCTGCAGAGTTATAAATGATAACTCTCGTCCACAAATATATTGAGGGAAGGCAAAGAAGAGGATTTGAAATCAAGTCAGAATTGCAGGAAACAGATTTCAAGAGGTAGATTCGAATCGCCTTTAAAGCACATGAAAAGCGGCAAAACGTTGACAATGATGCCCTTGGCCAAAAAGGGCGTATGCGTTTTTTCCTGAATATATTCAGGAAAAAACGCATACGCCCTTTTTGGCCAACCAAGCAACTTGGAAAGGCAAATCAGCGCTACAAAGAAGTCTCGCTTCCCATCGGTCAAAAGGGACATGCTGAAAAAAGTGTCAAAACCAGAAATGCAGGACAGGCCATGGAGAAATGGGAGCCTTGCTACACTGATGGGCGGGATGTAAATTGCCAACAGCCACTCTGGAGAAGTGTACGGTGTGTCCTGAAACATCTAAAAAACACAGCTTAGAGAGCATAGGGCACTTCTACGCATGGGGGGATAAAGTGGGAAAATTGAAAATCAGCAAGACACAAGCACCCGAAAGTTTAGGGCTGCTCTGTTGACAAGGACCTCCACTTCATTCCACCTTAAATATCCCAGGAAAGCGAAAAATGGATAAAAAAGTTGTGGTCCTTATGTACAATGGACTATCACTCAGCCATGAAATCAATGTCATAAGGCTAGTAGCAGCATGATGAGTGGATTTAGGTAAGACGATTCTAAGTGAAATAAGTCACACAGAAAAGGACACTTCTCATAAGGTGTCACTTATAGAGGGAATGTAAAAACCGTTACACTTGAACTGAATTACAAAACAGAACAGAGTCACACATGCAGAAAACACACTATGGCTGCTTAACGGGAAAGGTGAGGTGGGGTGATACATAAAACAAGAGTTTCAAATTAGCTCAGATACCGTTCCATAAACCCAATATGGAATAGACAAGACCTACTCCTTGCTCAGAGAACTGGACTCAACACGCCCGATTCACCGCACAAGAATATATCTGACTAGTAATAATCTTAAAACCTATGTATTGATATCTCTCTGTTAGTGTGTCAAGTGGGTGTAAAGCGGCCTAAACACAGCCGTGAAAAGCAGCTAAACCCCATTATAAAAATAAATTACTTTTAAAAACCCATGAAACAAAAACAGGGAAAGAGAGAGAAATTCTTACACAATTCGTTCGGGGGCTGTGATGCAACCTGGATTGACCATATCTAGACCCACAGCTGGATGAGACATAAGGGTGGACACTCTTGGGGCTGAGAGGTTTGGTGAGGTTGGGTGAGCAAACGCAGACCCTTTAAAGTAATACTGCGTGCTACCCATCGCATGGGTCCCAAATCTCCAGGTTCAAGGGCATCTTCCTACATCGAAAACATGCATGAGAAACCCAGAAGATGGTACACCGTGTGATGGG
Source organism: Balaenoptera physalus (assembly GCF_965194825.1). Lineage (NCBI taxonomy): Eukaryota > Metazoa > Chordata > Mammalia > Artiodactyla > Balaenopteridae > Balaenoptera > Balaenoptera physalus. The sequence goes on from NW_028126227.1 coordinate 617,698, forward strand.
GAAAGGTTTCTAAAACGCACCTCATTTCTCACCTCCTTGTGCTCGTGTTCGCCATTCCAGCCACTTTACTAGCAATCTCCCTACTTGGAGCATCAGCACCTTTAACCTCCTGTTCCGTACAGGTTGCAATTTGTCCTGAGGATGAACGGGAAGACGGGAAACCAATGAGAGACTAGCTCTTGGTGTTGGGACAGGCACAGGTCACTCTATTTTCCCATCAGGAAGAAGAATTAACCACAGGCTCAGCCTGCCACCCGGAACCAGAACAGGGCCTGAAGCCATCCTGCGCTTTTGCGGCCGGCTCCCAAAAAAGCGACTTGTAAAATGCAGCTTCAGGGCACTGCAATTCACAAACCTGCAGAGTTATAAATGATAACTCTCGTCCACAAATATATTGAGGGAAGGCAAAGAAGAGGATTTGAAATCAAGTCAGAATTGCAGGAAACAGATTTCAAGAGGTAGATTCGAATCGCCTTTAAAGCACATGAAAAGCGGCAAAACGTTGACAATGATGCCCTTGGCCAAAAAGGGCGTATGCCTTTTTTCCTGAATATATTCAGGAAAAAACGCATACGCCCTTTTTGGCCAACCAAGCAACCTGGAAAGGCAAATCAGCGCTACAAAGAAGTCTCGCTTCCCATCGGTCAAAAGGGACATGCTGAAAAAAGTGTCAAAACCAGAAATGCAGGACAGGCCATGGAGAAATGGGAGCCTTGCTACACTGATGGGTGGGATGTAAATTGCCAACAGCCACTCTGGAGAAGTGTACGGTGTGTCCTGAAACATCTAAAAAACACAGCTTAGAGAGCATAGGGCACTTCTACGCATGGGGGGATAAAGTGGGAAAATTGAAAATCAGCAAGACACAAGCACCCGAAAGTTTAGGGCTGCTCTGTTGACAAGGACCTCCACTTCATTCCACCTTAAATATCCCAGGAAAGCGAAAAATGGATAAAAAAGTTGTGGTCCTTATGTACAATGGACTATCACTCAGCCATGAAATCAATGTCATAAGGCTAGTAGCAGCATGATGAATGGATTTAGGTAAGACAATTCTAAGTGAAATAAGTCACACAGAAAAGGACACTTCTCATAAGGTGTCACTTATAGAGGGAATGTAAAAACCGTTACACTTGAACTGAATTACAAAACAGAACAGAGTCACACATGCAGAAAACACACTATGGCTGCTTAACGGGAAAGGTGAGGTGGGGTGATACATAAAACAAGAGTTTCAAATTAGCTCAGATACCGTTCCATAAACCCAATATGTAATAGACAAGACCTACTCCTTGCTCAGAGAACTGGACTCAACACGCCCGATTCACCGCACAAGAATATATCTGACTAGTAATAATCTTAAAACCTATGTATTGATATCTCTCTGTTAGTGTGTCAAGTGGGTGTAAAGCGGCCTAAACACAGCCGTGAAAAGCAGCTAAACCCCATTATAAAAATAAATTACTTTTAAAAACACATGAAACAAAGACAGGGAAAGAGAGAGAAATTCTTACACAATTCGTTCAGGGGCTGTGATGCAACCTGGATTGACCATATCTAGACCCACAGCTGGATGAGACATAAGGGTGGACACTCTTGGGGCTGAGAGGTTTGGTGAGGTTGGGTGAGCAAACGCAGACCCTTTAAAGTAATACTGCGTGCTACCCATCGCATGGGTCCCAAATCTCCAGGTTCAAGGGCATCTTCCTACATCGAAAACATGCATGAGAAACCCAGAAGATGGTACACCGTGTGATGGGGAAAGGTTTCTAAAACGCACGTCATTTCTCACCTCCTTGTGCTCGTGTTCGCCATTCCAGCCACTTTACTAGCAATCTCCCTACTTGGAGCATCAGCACCTTTAACCTCCTGTTCCGTACAGGTTGCAATTTGTCCTGAGGATGAACGGGAAGACGGGGAACCAATGAGAGACTAGCTCTTGGTGTTGGGACAGGCACAGGTCACTCTATTTTCCCATCAGGAAGAAGAATTAACCACAGGCTCAGCCTGCCCCCCGGAAGCAGAACAGGGCCTGAAGCCATCCTGCGCTTTTGCGGCCAGCTCCCAAAAAAGCGACTTGTAAAATGGAGATTCAGGGCACTGCAATTCACAAACCAGCAGAGTTATAAATGATAACTCTCGTCCACAAATATATTGAGGGAAGGCAAAGAAGAGGATTTGAAATCAAGGCAGAATTGCAGGAAACAGATTTCAGGAGGTAGATTCGAATCGCCTTTAAAGCACATGAAAAGCGGCAAAACGTTGACAATGGTGCCCTTGGCCAAAAAGGGCGTATGCGTTTTTTCCTGAATATATTCAGGAAAAAACGCATACGCCCTTTTTGGCCAACCAAGCAACCTGGAAAGGCAAATCAGCGCTACAAAGAAGTCTCGCTTCCCATCGGTCAAAAGGGCCATGCTGAAAAAAGTGTCAAAACCAGAAATGCAGGACAGGCCATGGAGAAATGGGAGCCTTACTACACTGATGGGCGGGATGTAAATTGCCAACAGCCACTCTGGAGAAGTGTACGGTGTGTCCTGAAACATCTAAAAAACACAGCTTAGAGAGCATAGGGCACTTGCACACATGGGGGGATAAAGTGGGAAAATTGAAAATCAGCAAGACACAAGCACCCCAAAGTTTAGGGCTGCTCTGTTGACAAGGACCTCCACTTCATTCCACCTTAAATATCCCAGGAAAGCGAAAAATGGATAAAAAAGTTGTGGTCCTTATGTACAATGGACTATCACTCAGCCATGAAATCAATGTCATAAGGCTAGTAGCAGCATGATGAGTGGATTTAGGTAAGACGATTCTAAGTGAAATAAGTCACACAGAAAAGGACACTTCTCATACGGTGTCACTTATAGAGGGAATGTAAAAACCGTTACACTTGAACTGAATTACAAAACAGAACAGAGTCACACATGCAGAAAACACACTATGGCTGCTTAACGGGAAAGGTGAGGTGGGGTGATACATAAAACAAGAGTTTCAAATTAGCTCAGATACCGTTCCATAAACCCAATATGGAATAGACAAGACCTACTCCTTGCTCAGAGAACTGGACTCAACACGCCCGATTCACCGCACAAGAATATATCTGACTAGTAATAATCTTAAAACCTATGTATTGATATCTCTCTGTTAGTGTGTCAAGTGGGTGTAAAGCGGCCTAAACACAGCCGTGAAAAGCAGCTAAACCCCATTATAAAAATAAATTACTTTTAAAAACCCATGAAACAAAGACAGGGAAAGAGAGAGAAATTCTTACACAATTCGTTCGGGGGCTGTGATGCAACCTGGATTGACCATATCTAGACCCACAGCTGGATGAGACATAAGGGTGGACACTCTTGGGGCTGAGAGGTTTGGTGAGGTTGGGTGAGCAAACGCAGACCCTTTAAAGTAATACTGCGTGCTACCCATCGCATGGGTCCCAAATCTCCAGGTTCAAGGGCATCTTCCTACATCGAAAACATTCATGAGAAACCCAGAAGATGGTACACCGTGTGATGGGGAAAGGTTTCTAAAACGCACCTCATTTCTCACCTCCTTGTGCTCGTGTTCGCCATTCCAGCCACTTTACTAGCAATCTCCCTACTTGGAGCATCAGCACCTTTAACCTCCTGTTCCGTACAGGTTGCAATTTGTCCTGAGGATGAACGGGAAGACGGGAAACCAATGAGAGACTAGCTCTTGGTGTTGGGACAGGCACAGGTCACTCTATTTTCCCATCAGGAAGAAGAATTAACCACAGGCTCAGCCTGCCCCCCGGAACCAGAACAGGGCCTGAAGCCATCCTGCGCTTTTGCGGCCGACTCCCAAAAAAGCGACTTGTAAAATGGAGCTTCAGGGCACTGCAATTCACAAACCTGCAGAGTTATAAATGATAACTCTCGTCCACAAATATATTGAGGGAAGGCAAAGAAGAGGATTTGAAATCAAGGCAGAATTGCAGGAAACAGAGTTCAGGAGGTAGATTCGAATCGCCTTTAAAGCACATGAAAAGCGGCAAAACGTTGACAATGATGCCCTTGGCCAAAAAGGGCGTATGCCTTTTTTCCTGAATATATTCAGGAAAAAACGCATACGCCCTTTTTGGCCAACCAAGCAACCTGGAAAGGCAAATCAGCGCTACAAAGAAGTCTCGCTTCCCATCGATCAAAAGGGACATGCTGAAAAAGGTGTCAAAACCAGAAATGCAGGACAGGCCATGGAGAAATGGGAGCCTTGCTACACTGATGGGCGGGATGTAAATTGCCAACAGCCACTCTGGAGAAGTGTACGGTGTGTCCTGAAACATCTAAAAAACACAGCTTAGAGAGCATAGGGCACTTCTACGCATGGGGGGATAAAGTGGGAAAATTGAAAATCAGCAAGACACAAGCACCCGAAAGTTTAGGGCTGCTCTGTTGACAAGGACCTCCACTTCATTCCACCTTAAATATCCCAGGAAAGCGAAAAATGGATAAAAAAGTTGTGGTCCTTATGTACAATGGACTATCACTCAGCCATGAAATCAATGTCATAAGGCTAGTAGCAGCATGATGAGTGGATTTAGGTAAGACGATTCTAAGTGAAATAAGTCACACAGAAAAGGACACTTCTCATAATGTGTCACTTATAGAGGGAATGTAAAAACCGTTACACTTGAACTGAATTACAAAACAGAATAGAGTCACACATGCAGAAAACACACTATGGCTGCTTAACGGGAAAGGTGAGGTGGGGTGATACATAAAACAAGAGTTTCAAATTAGCTCAGATACCGTTCCATAAACCCAATATGGAATAGACAAGACCTACTCCTTGCTCAGAGAACTGGACTCAACACGCCCGATTCACCGCACAAGAATATATCTGACTACTAATAATCTTAAAACCTATGTATTGATATCTCCATGTTAGTGTGTCAAGTGGGTGTAAAGCGGCCTAAACAAAGCCGTGAAAAGCAGCTAAACCCCATTATAAAAATAAATTACTTTTAAAAACACATGAAACAAAGACAGGGAAAGAGAGAGAAATTCTTACACAATTCGTTCAGGGGCTGTGATGCAACCTGCATTGACCATATCTAGACCCACAGCTGGATGAGACATAAGGGTGGACACTCTTGGGGCTGAGAGGTTTGGTGAGGTTGGGTGAGCAAACGCAGACCCTTTAAAGTAATACTGCGTGCTACCCATCACATGGGTCCCAAATCTCCAGGTTCAAGGGCATCTTCCTACATCGAAAACATGCATGAGAAACCCAGAAGATGGTACACCGTGTGATGGGGAAAGGTTTCTAAAACGCACCGCATTTCTCATCTCCTTGTGCTTGGGTTCGCCATTCCAGCCACTTTACTAGCAATCTCCCTACTTGGAGCATCAGCACCTTTAACCTCCTGTTCCGTACAGGTTGCAATTTGTCCTGAGGATGAACGGGAAGACGGGGAACCAATGAGAGACTAGCTCTTGGTGTTGGGACAGGCACAGGTCACTCAATTTTCCCATCAGGAAGAAGAATTAACCACAGGCTCAGCCTGCCCCCCGGAACCAGAACAGGGCCTGAAGCCATCCTGCGCTTTTGAGGCCGACTTCCAAAAAAGCGACTTGTAAAATGGAGCTTCAGGGCACTGCAATTCACAAACCTGCAGAGTTATAAATGATAACTCTCGTCCACAAATATATTGAGGGAAGGCAAAGAAGAGGATTTGAAATCAAGGCAGAATTGCAGGAAATAGATTTCAGGAGGTAGATTCGAATCGCCTTTAAAGCACATGAAAAGTGGCAAAACGTTGACAATGATGCCCTTGGCCAAAAAGGGCGTATGCGTTTTTTCCTGAATATATTCAGGAAAAAACACATACGCCCTTTTTGGCCAACCAAGCAACCTGGAAAGGCAAATCAGCGCTACAAAGAAGTCTCGCTTCCCATCGGTCAAAAGGGACATGCTGAAAAAGGTGTCAAAACCAGAAATGCAGGACAGGCCATGGAGAAATGGGAGCCTTGCTACACTGATGGGCGGGATGTAAATTGCCAACAGCCACTCTGGAGAAGTGTACGGTGTGTCCTGAAACATCTAAAAAACACAGCTTAGAGAGCATAGGGCACTTCTACGCATGGGGGGATAAAGTGGGAAAATTGAAAATCAGCAAGACACAAGCACCCGAAAGTTTAGGGCTGCTCTGTTGACAAGGACCTCCACTTCATTCCACCTTAAATATCCCAGGAAAGCGAAAAATGGATAAAAAAGTTGTGGTCCTTATGTACAATGGAATATCACTCAGCCATGAAATCAATGTCATAAGGCTAGTAGCAGCATGATGAGTGGATTTAGGTAAGACGATTCTAAGTGAAATAAGTCACACAGAAAAGGACACTTCTCATAAGGTGTCACTTATAGAGGGAATGTAAAAACCGTTACACTTGAACTGAATTACAAAACAGAACAGAGTCACACATGCAGAAAACACACTATGGCTGCTTAACGGGAAAGGTGAGGTGGGGTGATACATAAAACAAGAGTTTCAAATTAGCTCAGATACCGTTCCATAAACCCAATATGGAATAGACAAGACCTACTCCTTGCTCAGAGAACTGGACTCAACACGCCCGATTCACCGCACAAGAATATATCTGACTAGTAATAATCTTAAAACCTATGTATTGATATCTCTCTGTTAGTGTGTCAAGTGGGTGTAAAGCGGCCTAAACACAGCCGTGAAAAGCAGCTAAACCCCATTATAAAAATAAATTACTTTTAAAAACCCTTGAAACAAAAACAGGGAAAGAGAGAGAAATTCTTACACAATTCGTTCGGGGGCTGTGATGCAACCTGGATTGACCATATCTAGACCCACAGCTGGATGAGACATAAGGGTGGACACTCTTGGGGCTGAGAGGTTTGGTGAGGTTGGGTGAGCAAACGCAGACCCTTTAAAGTAATACTGCGTGCTACCCATCGCATGGGTCCCAAATCTCCAGGTTCAAGGGCATCTTCCTACATCGAAAACATGCATGAGAAACCCAGAAGATGGTACACCGTGTGATGGGGAAAGGTTTCTAAAACGCACCTCATTTCTCACCTCCTTGTGCTCGTGTTCGCCATTCCAGCCACTTTACTAGCAATCTCCCTACTTGGAGCATCAGCACCTTTAACCTCCTGTTCCGTACAGGTTGCAATTTGTCCTGAGGATGAACGGGAAGACGGGAAACCAATGAGAGACTAGCTCTTGGTGTTGGGACAGGCACAGGTCACTCTATTTTCCCATCAGGAAGAAGAATTAACCACAGGCTCAGCCTGCCCCCCGGAACCAGAACAGGGCCTGAAGCCATCCTGCGCTTTTGCGGCCGGCTCCCAAAAAAGCGACTTGTAAAATGCAGCTTCAGGGCACTGCAATTCACAAACCTGCAGAGTTATAAATGATAACTCTCGTCCACAAATATATTGAGGGAACGCAAAGAAGAGGATTTGAAATCAAGTCAGAATTGCAGGAAACAGATTTCAAGAGGTAGATTCGAATCGCCTTTAAAGCACATGAAAAGCGGCAAAACGTTGACAATGATGCCCTTGGCCAAAAAGGGCGTATGCCTTTTTTCCTGAATATATTCAGGAAAAAACGCATACGCCCTTTTTGGCCAACCAAGCAACCTGGAAAGGCAAATCAGCGCTACAAAAAGTCTCGCTTCCCATCGGTCAAAAGGGACATGCTGAAAAAAGTGTCAAAACCAGAAATGCAGGACAGGCCATGGAGAAATGGGAGCCTTGCTACACTGATGGGCGGGATGTAAATTGCCAACAGCCACTCTGGAGAAGTGTACAGTGTGTCCTGAAACATCTAAAAAACACAGCTTAGAGAGCATAGGGCACTTCTACGCATGGGGGGATAAAGTGGGAAAATTGAAAATCAGCAAGACACAAGCACCCGAAAGTTTAGGGCTGCTCTGTTGACAAGGACCTCCACTTCATTCCACCTTAAATATCCCAGGAAAGCGAAAAATGGATAAAAAAGTTGTGGTCCTTATGTACAATGGACTATCACTCAGCCATGAAATCAATGTCATAAGGCTAGTAGCAGCATGATGAATGGATTTATGTAAGACAATTCTAAGTGAAATAAGTCACACAGAAAAGGACACTTCTCATAAGGTGTCACTTATAGAGGGAATGTAAAAACCGTTACACTTGAACTGAATTACAAAACAGAACAGAGTCACACATGCAGAAAACACACTATGGCTGCTTAACGGGAAAGGTGAGGTGGGGTGATACATAAAACAAGAGTTTCAAATTAGCTCAGATACCGTTCCATAAACCCAATATGTAATAGACAAGACCTACTCCTTGCTCAGAGAACTGGACTCAACACGCCCGATTCACCGCACAAGAATATATCTGACTAGTAATAATCTTAAAACCTATGTATTGATATCTCTCTGTTAGTGTGTCAAGTGTGTGTAAGGCGGCATAAACACAGCCGTGGAAAGCAGCTAAACCCCATTATAAAAATAAATTACTTTTAAAAACCCATGAAACAAAGACAGGGAAATAGAGAGAAATTCTTACACAATTCGTTCAGGGGCTGTGATGCAACCTGGATTGACCATATCTAGACCCACAGCTGGATGAGACATAAGGGTGGACACTCTTGGGGCTGAGATGTTTGGTGAGGTTGGGTGAGCAAACGCAGACCCTTTAAAGTAATACTGCGTGCTACCCATCGCATGGGTCCCAAATCTCCAGGTTCAAGGGCATCTTCCTACATCGAAAACATGCATGAGAAACCCAGAAGATGGTACACCGTGTGATGGGGAAAGGTTTCTAAAACGCACCGCATTTCTCATCTCCTTGTGCTCGGGTTCGCCATTCCAGCCACTTTACTAGCAATCTCCCTACTTGGAGCATCAGCACCTTTAACCTCCTGTTCCGTACAGGTTGCAATTTGTCCTGAGGATGAACGGGAAGACGGGGAACCAATGAGAGACTAGCTCTTGGTGTTGGGACAGGCACAGGTCACTCAATTTTCCCATCAGGAAGAAGAATTAACCACAGGCTCAGCCTGCCCCCCGGAACCAGAACAGGGCCTGAAGCCATCCTGCGCTTTTGCGGCCGACTCCCAAAAAAGCGACTTGTAAAATGGAGCTTCAGGGCACTGCAATTCACAAACCTGCAGAGTTATAAATGATAACTCTCGTCCACAAATATATTGAGGGAAGGCAAAGAAGAGGATTTGAAATCAAGGCAGAATTGCAGGAAACAGAGTTCAGGAGGTAGATTCGAATCGCCTTTAAAGCACATGAAAAGCGGCAAAACGTTGACAATGATGCCCTTGGCCAAAAAGGGCGTATGCGTTTTTTCCTGAATATATTCAGGAAAAAACGCATACGCCCTTTTTGGCCAACCAAGCAACCTGGAAAGGCAAATCAGCGCTACAAAGAAGTCTCGCTTCCCATCGATCAAAAGGGACATGCTGAAAAAGGTGTCAAAACCAGAAATGCAGGACAGGCCATGGAGAAATGGGAGCCTTGCTACACTGATGGGTGGGATGTAAATTGCCAACAGCCACTCTGGAGAAGTGTACGGTGTGTCCTGAAACATCTAAAAAACACAGCTTAGAGAGCATAGGGCACTTCTACGCATGGGGGGATAAAGTGGGAAAATTGAAAATCAGCAAGACACAAGCACCCGAAAGTTTAGGGCTGCTCTGTTGACAAGGACCTCCACTTCATTCCACCTTAAATATCCCAGGAAAGCGAAAAATGGATAAAAAAGTTGTGGTCCTTATGTACAATGGACTATCACTCAGCCATGAAATCAATGTCATAAGGCTAGTAGCAGCATGATGAATGGATTTATGTAAGACAATTCTAAGTGAAATAAGTCACACAGAAAAGGACACTTCTCATAAGGTGTCACTTATAGAGGGAATGTAAAAACCGTTACACTTGAACTGAATTACAAAACAGAACAGAGTCACACATGCAGAAAACACACTATGGCTGCTTAACGGGAAAGGTGAGGTGGGGTGATACATAAAACAAGAGTTTCAAATTAGCTCAGATACCGTTCCATAAACCCAATATGTAATAGACAAGACCTACTCCTTGCTCAGAGAACTGGACTCAACACGCCCGATTCACCGCACAAGAATATATCTGACTAGTAATAATCTTAAAACCTATGTATTGATATCTCTCTGTTAGTGTGTCAAGTGGGTGTAAAGCGACCTAAACACAGCCGTGAAAAGCAGCTAAACCCCATTATAAAAATAAATTACTTTTAAAAACACATGAAACAAAGACAGGGAAAGAGAGAGAGAAATTCTTACACAATTCGTTCAGGGGCTGTGATGCAACCTGGATTGACCATATCTAGACCCACAGCTGGATGAGACATAAGGGTGGACACTCTTGGGGCTGAGAGGTTTGGTGAGGTTGGGTGAGCAAACGCAGACCCTTTAAAGTAATACTGCGTGCTACCCATCACATGGGTCCCAAATCTCCATGTTCAAGGGCATCTTCCTACATCGAAAACATGCATGAGAAACCCAGAAGATGGTACACCGTGTGATGGGGAAAGGTTTCTAAAACGCACCGCATTTCTCATCTCCTTGTGCTCGGGTTCGCCATTCCAGCCACTTTACTAGCAATCTCCCTACTTGGAGCATCAGCACCTTTAACCTCCTGTTCCGTACAGGTTGCAATTTGTCCTGAGGATGAACGGGAAGACGGGGAACCAATGAGAGACTAGCTCTTGGTGTTGGGACAGGCACAGGTCACTCAATTTTCCCATCAGGAAGAAGAATTAACCACAGGCTCAGCCTGCCCCCCGGAACCAGAACAGGGCCTGAAGCCATCCTGCGCTTTTGCGGCCGACTCCCAAAAAAGCGACTTGTAAAATGGAGCTTCAGGGCACTGCAATTCACAAACCTGCAGAGTTATAAATGATAACTCTCGTCCACAAATATATTGAGGGAAGGCAAAGAAGAGGATTTGAAATCAAGGCAGAATTGCAGGAAATATATTTCAGGAGGTAGATTCGAATCGCCTTTAAAGCACATGAAAAGCGGCAAAACGTTGACAATGATGCCCTTGGCCAAAAAGGGCGTATGCGTTTTTTCCTGAATATATTCAGGAAAAAACGCATACGCCCTTTTTGGCCAACCAAGCAACCTGGAAAGGCAAATCAGCGCTACAAAGAAGTCTCGCTTCCCATCGGTCAAAAGGGACATGCTGAAAAAGGTGTCAAAACCAGAAATGCAGGACAGGCCATGGAGAAATGGGAGCCTTGCTACACTGATGGGCGGGATGTAAATTGCCAACAGCCACTCTGGAGAAGTGTACGGTGTGTCCTGAAACATCTAAAAAACACAGCTTAGAGAGCATAGGGCACTTCTACGCATGGGGGGATAAAGTGGGAAAATTGAAAATCAGCAAGACACAAGCACCCGAAAGTTTAGGGCTGCTCTGTTGACAAGGACCTCCACTTCATTCCACCTTAAATATCCCAGGAAAGCGAAAAATGGATAAAAAAGTTGTGGTCCTTATGTACAATGGAATATCACTCAGCCATGAAATCAATGTCATAAGGCTAGTAGCAGCATGATGAGTGGATTTAGGTAAGACGATTCTAAGTGAAATAAGTCACACAGAAAAGGACACTTCTCATAAGGTGTCACTTATAGAGGGAATGTAAAAACCGTTACACTTGAACTGAATTACAAAACAGAACAGAGTCACACATGCAGAAAACACACTATGGCTGCTTAACGGGAAAGGTGAGGTGGGGTGATACATAAAACAAGAGTTTCAAATTAGCTCAGATACCGTTCCATAAACCCAATATGGAATAGACAAGACCTACTCCTTGCTCAGAGAACTGGACTCAACACGCCCGATTCACCGCACAAGAATATATCTGACTAGTAATAATCTTAAAACCTATGTATTGATATCTCTCTGTTAGTGTGTCAAGTGGGTGTAAAGCGGCCTAAACACAGCCGTGAAAAGCAGCTAAACCCCATTATAAAAATAAATTACTTTTAAAAACCCATGAAACAAAAACAGGGAAAGAGAGAGAAATTCTTACACAATTCGTTCGGGGGCTGTGATGCAACCTGGATTGACCATATCTAGACCCACAGCTGGATGAGACATAAGGGTGGACACTCTTGGGGCTGAGAGGTTTGGTGAGGTTGGGTGAGCAAACGCAGACCCTTTAAAGTAATACTGCATGCTACCCATCGCATGGGTCCCAAATCTCCAGGTTCAAGGGCATCTTCCTACATCGAAAACATGCATGAGAAACCCAGAAGATGGTACACCGTGTGATGGGGAAAGGTTTCTAAAACGCACCTCATTTCTCACCTCCTTGTGCTCGTGTTCGCCATTCCAGCCACTTTACTAGCAATCTCCCTACTTGGAGCATCAGCACCTTTAACCTCCTGTTCCGTACAGGTTGCAATTTGTCCTGAGGATGAACGGGAAGACGGGAAACCAATGAGAGACTAGCTCTTGGTGTTGGGACAGGCACAGGTCACTCTATTTTCCCATCAGGAAGAAGAATTAACCACAGGCTCAGCCTGCCCCCCGGAACCAGAACAGGGCCTGAAGCCATCCTGCGCTTTTGCGGCCGGCTCCCAAAAAAGCGACTTGTAAAATGCAGCTTCAGGGCACTGCAATTCACAAACCTGCAGAGTTATAAATGATAACTCTCGTCCACAAATATATTGAGGGAAGGCAAAGAAGAGGATTTGAAATCAAGTCAGAATTGCAGGAAACAGATTTCAAGAGGTAGATTCGAATCGCCTTTAAAGCACATGAAAAGCGGCAAAACGTTGACAATGATGCCCTTGGCCAAAAAGGGCGTATGCCTTTTTTCCTGAATATATTCAGGAAAAAACGCATACGCCCTTTTTGGCCAACCAAGCAACCTGGAAAGGCAAATCAGCGCTACAAAGAAGTCTCGCTTCCCATCGGTCAAAAGGGACATGCTGAAAAAAGTGTCAAAACCAGAAATGCAGGACAGGCCATGGAGAAATGGGAGCCTTGCTACACTGATGGGTGGGATGTAAATTGCCAACAGCCACTCTGGAGAAGTGTACGGTGTGTCCTGAAACATCTAAAAAACACAGCTTAGAGAGCATAGGGCACTTCTACGCATGGGGGGATAAAGTGGGAAAATTGAAAATCAGCAAGACACAAGCACCCGAAAGTTTAGGGCTGCTCTGTTGACAAGGACCTCCACTTCATTCCACCTTAAATATCCCAGGAAAGCGAAAAATGGATAAAAAAGTTGTGGTCCTTATGTACAATGGACTATCACTCAGCCATGAAATCAATGTCATAAGGCTAGTAGCAGCATGATGAATGGATTTATGTAAGACAATTCTAAGTGAAATAAGTCACACAGAAAAGGACACTTCTCATAAGGTGTCACTTATAGAGGGAATGTAAAAACCGTTACACTTGAACTGAATTACAAAACAGAACAGAGTCACACATGCAGAAAACACACTATGGCTGCTTAACGGGAAAGGTGAGGTGGGGTGATACATAAAACAAGAGTTTCAAATTAGCTCAGATACCGTTCCATAAACCCAATATGTAATAGACAAGACCTACTCCTTGCTCAGAGAACTGGACTCAACACGCCCGATTCACCGCACAAGAATATATCTGACTACTAATAATCTTAAAACCTATGTATTGATATCTCTCTGTTAGTGTGTCAAGTGGGTGTAAAGCGACCTAAACACAGCCGTGAAAAGCAGCTAAACCCCATTATAAAAATAAATTACTTTTAAAAACACATGAAACAAAGACAGGGAAAGAGAGAGAGAAATTCTTACACAATTCGTTCAGGGGCTGTGATGCAACCTGGATTGACCATATCTAGACCCACAGCTGGATGAGACATAAGGGTGGACACTCTTGGGGCTGAGAGGTTTGGTGAGGTTGGGTGAGCAAACGCAGACCCTTTAAAGTAATACTGCGTGCTACCCATCACATGGGTCCCAAATCTCCATGTTCAAGGGCATCTTCCTACATCGAAAACATGCATGAGAAACCCAGAAGATGGTACACCGTGTGATGGGGAAAGGTTTCTAAAACGCACCGCATTTCTCATCTCCTTGTGCTCGGGTTCGCCATTCCAGCCACTTTACTAGCAATCTCCCTACTTGGAGCATCAGCACCTTTAACCTCCTGTTCCGTACAGGTTGCAATTTGTCCTGAGGATGAACGGGAAGACGGGGAACCAATGAGAGACTAGCTCTTGGTGTTGGGACAGGCACAGGTCACTCAATTTTCCCATCAGGAAGAAGAATTAACCACAGGCTCAGCCTGCCCCCCGGAACCAGAACAGGGCCTGAAGCCATCCTGCGCTTTTGCGGCCGACTCCCAAAAAAGCGACTTGTAAAATGGAGCTTCAGGGCACTGCAATTCACAAACCTGCAGAGTTATAAATGATAACTCTCGTCCACAAATATATTGAGGGAAGGCAAAGAAGAGGATTTGAAATCAAGGCAGAATTGCAGGAAATAGATTTCAGGAGGTAGATTCGAATCGCCTTTAAAGCACATGAAAAGCGGCAAAACGTTGACAATGATGCCCTTGGCCAAAAAGGGCGTATGCGTTTTTTCCTGAATATATTCAGGAAAAAACGCATACGCCCTTTTTGGCCAACCAAGCAACCTGGAAAGGCAAATCAGCGCTACAAAGAAGTCTCGCTTCCCATCGGTCAAAAGGGACATGCTGAAAAAGGTGTCAAAACCAGAAATGCAGGACAGGCCATGGAGAAATGGGAGCCTTGCTACACTGATGGGCGGGATGTAAATTGCCAACAGCCACTCTGGAGAAGTGTACGGTGTGTCCTGAAACATCTAAAAAACACAGCTTAGAGAGCATAGGGCACTTCTACGCATGGGGGGATAAAGTGGGAAAATTGAAAATCAGCAAGACACAAGCACCCGAAAGTTTAGGGCTGCTCTGTTGACAAGGACCTCCACTTCATTCCACCTTAAATATCCCAGGAAAGCGAAAAATGGATAAAAAAGTTGTGGTCCTTATGTACAATGGAATATCACTCAGCCATGAAATCAATGTCATAAGGCTAGTAGCAGCATGATGAGTGGATTTAGGTAAGACGATTCTAAGTGAAATAAGTCACACAGAAAAGGACACTTCTCATAAGGTGTCACTTATAGAGGGAATGTAAAAACCGTTACACTTGAACTGAATTACAAAACAGAACAGAGTCACACATGCAGAAAACACACTATGGCTGCTTAACGGGAAAGGTGAGGTGGGGTGATACATAAAACAAGAGTTTCAAATTAGCTCAGATACCGTTCCATAAACCCAATATGGAATAGACAAGACCTACTCCTTGCTCAGAGAACTGGACTCAACACGCCCGATTCACCGCACAAGAATATATCTGACTAGTAATAATCTTAAAACCTATGTATTGATATCTCTCTGTTAGTGTGTCAAGTGGGTGTAAAGCGGCCTAAACACAGCCGTGAAAAGCAGCTAAACCCCATTATAAAAATAAATTACTTTTAAAAACCCATGAAACAAAGACAGGGAAAGAGAGAGAAATTCTTACACAATTCGTTCGCGGGCTGTGATGCAACCTGGATTGACCATATCTAGACCCACAGCTGGATGAGACATAAGGGTGGACACTCTTGGGGCTGAGAGGTTTGGTGAGGTTGGGTGAGCAAACGCAGACCCTTTAAAGTAATACTGCGTGCTACCCATCGCATGGGTCCCAAATCTCCAGGTTCAAGGGCATCTTCCTACATCGAAAACATGCATGAGAAACCCAGAAGATGGTACACCGTGTGATGGGGAAAGGTTTCTAAAACGCACCTCATTTCTCACCTCCTTGTGCTCGTGTTCGCCATTCCAGCCACTTTACTAGCAATCTCCCTACTTGGAGCATCAGCACCTTTAACCTCCTGTTCCGTACAGGTTGCAATTTGTCCTGAGGATGAACGGGAAGACGGGAAACCAATGAGAGACTAGCTCTTGGTGTTGGGACAGGCACAGGTCACTCTATTTTCCCATCAGGAAGAAGAATTAACCACAGGCTCAGCCTGCCCCCCGGAACCAGAACAGGGCCTGAAGCCATCCTGCGCTTTTGCGGCCGGCTCCCAAAAAAGCGACTTGTAAAATGCAGCTTCAGGGCACTGCAATTCACAAACCTGCAGAGTTATAAATGATAACTCTCGTCCACAAATATATTGAGGGAAGGCAAAGAAGAGGATTTGAAATCAAGTCAGAATTGCAGGAAACAGATTTCAAGAGGTAGATTCGAATCGCCTTTAAAGCACATGAAAAGCGGCAAAACGTTGACAATGATGCCCTTGGCCAAAAAGGGCGTATGCCTTTTTTCCTGAATATATTCAGGAAAAAACGCATACGCCCTTTTTGGCCAACCAAGCAACCTGGAAAGGCAAATCAGCGCTACAAAGAAGTCTCGCTTCCCATCGGTCAAAAGGGACATGCTGAAAAAAGTGTCAAAACCAGAAATGCAGGACAGGCCATGGAGAAATGGGAGCCTTGCTACACTGATGGGCGGGATGTAAATTGCCAACAGCCACTCTGGAGAAGTGTACGGTGTGTCCTGAAACATCTAAAAAACACAGCTTAGAGAGCATAGGGCACTTCTACGCATGGGGGGATAAAGTGGGAAAATTGAAAATCAGCAAGACACAAGCACCCGAAAGTTTAGGGCTGCTCTGTTGACAAGGACCTCCACTTCATTCCACCTTAAATATCCCAGGAAAGCGAAAAATGGATAAAAAAGTTGTGGTCCTTATGTACAATGGACTATCACTCAGCCATGAAATCAATGTCATAAGGCTAGTAGCAGCATGATGAATGGATTTAGGTAAGACGATTCTAAGTGAAATAAGTCACACAGAAAAGGACACTTCTCATAAGGTGTCACTTATAGAGGGAATGTAAAAACCGTTACACTTGAACTGAATTACAAAACAGAACAGAGTCACACATGCAGAAAACACACTATGGCTGCTTAACGGGAAAGGTGAGGTGGGGTGATACATAAAACAAGAGTTTCAAATTAGCTCAGATACCGTTCCATAAACCCAATATGTAATAGACAAGACCTACTCCTTGCTCAGAGAACTGGACTCAACACGCCCGATTCACCGCACAAGAATATATCTGACTACTAATAATCTTAAAACCTATGTATTGATATCTCTCTGTTAGTGTGTCAAGTGGGTGTAAAGCGGCCTAAACACAGCCGTGAAAAGCAGCTAAACCCCATTATAAAAATAAATTACTTTTAAAAACCCATGAAACAAAGACAGGGAAAGAGAGAGAAATTCTTACACAATTCGTTCGGGGGCTGTGATGCAACCTGGATTGACCATATCTAGACCCACAGCTGGATGAGACATAAGGGTGGACACTCTTGGGGCTGAGAGGTTTGGTGAGGTTGGGTGAGCAAACGCAGACCCTTTAAAGTAATACTGCGTGCTACCCATCGCATGGGTCCCAAATCTCCAGGTTCAAGGGAATCTTCCTACATCGAAAACATGCATGAGAAACCCAGAAGATGGTACACCGTGTGATGGGGAAAGGTTTCTAAAACGCACCTCATTTCTCACCTCCTTGTGCTCGGGTTCGCCATTCCAGCCACTTTACTAGCAATCTCCCTACTTGGAGCATCAGCACCTTTAACCTCCTGTTCCGTACAGGTTGCAATTTGTCCTGAGGATGAACGGGAAGACGGGGAACCAATGAGAGACTAGCTCTTGGTGTTGGGACAGGCACAGGTCACTCTATTTTCCCATCAGGAAGAAGAATTAACCACAGGCTCAGCCTGCCCCCCGGAACCAGAACAGGGCCTGAAGCCATCCTGCGCTTTTGCGGCCGACTCCCAAAAAAGCGACTTGTAAAATGGAGCTTCAGGGCACTGCAATTCACAAACCTGCAGAGTTATAAATGATAACTCTCGTCCACAAATATATTGAGGGAAGGCAAAGAAGAGGATTTGAAATCAAGGCAGAATTGCAGGAAATAGATTTCAGGAGGTAGATTCGAATCGCCTTTAAAGCACATGAAAAGCGGCAAAACGTTGACAATGATGCCCTTGGCCAAAAAGGGCGTATGCGTTTTTTCCTGAATATATTCAGGAAAAAACGCATACGCCCTTTTTGGCCAACCAAGCAACCTGGAAAGGCAAATCAGCGCTACAAAGAAGTCTCGCTTCCCATCGGTCAAAAGGGACATGCTGAAAAAGGTGTCAAAACCAGAAATGCAGGACAGGCCATGGAGAAATGGGAGCCTTGCTACACTGATGGGCGGGATGTAAATTGCCAACAGCCACTCTGGAGAAGTGTACGGTGTGTCCTGAAACATCTAAAAAACACAGCTTAGAGAGCATAGGGCACTTCTACGCATGGGGGGATAAAGTGGGAAAATTGAAAATCAGCAAGACACAAGCACCCGAAAGTTTAGGGCTGCTCTGTTGACAAGGACCTCCACTTCATTCCACCTTAAATATCCCAGGAAAGCGAAAAATGGATAAAAAAGTTGTGGTCCTTATGTACAATGGAATATCACTCAGCCATGAAATCAATGTCATAAGGCTAGTAGCAGCATGATGAGTGGATTTAGGTAAGACGATTCTAAGTGAAATAAGTCACACAGAAAAGGACACTTCTCATAAGGTGTCACTTATAGAGGGAATGTAAAAACCGTTACACTTGAACTGAATTACAAAACAGAACAGAGTCACACATGCAGAAAACACACTATGGCTGCTTAACGGGAAAGGTGAGGTGGGGTGATACATAAAACAAGAGTTTCAAATTAGCTCAGATACCGTTCCATAAACCCAATATGGAATAGACAAGACCTACTCCTTGCTCAGAGAACTGGACTCAACACGCCCGATTCACCGCACAAGAATATATCTGACTAGTAATAATCTTAAAACCTATGTATTGATATCTCTCTGTTAGTGTGTCAAGTGGGTGTAAAGCGGCCTAAACACAGCCGTGAAAAGCAGCTAAACCCCATTATAAAAATAAATTACTTTTAAAAACCCATGAAACAAAGACAGGGAAAGAGAGAGAAATTCTTACACAATTCGTTCGCGGGCTGTGATGCAACCTGGATTGACCATATCTAGACCCACAGCTGGATGAGACATAAGGGTGGACACTCTTGGGGCTGAGAGGTTTGGTGAGGTTGGGTGAGCAAACGCAGACCCTTTAAAGTAATACTGCGTGCTACCCATCGCATGGGTCCCAAATCTCCAGGTTCAAGGGCATCTTCCTACATCGAAAACATGCATGAGAAACCCAGAAGATGGTACACCGTGTGATGGGGAAAGGTTTCTAAAACGCACCTCATTTCTCACCTCCTTGTGCTCGTGTTCGCCATTCCAGCCACTTTACTAGCAATCTCCCTACTTGGAGCATCAGCACCTTTAACCTCCTGTTCCGTACAGGTTGCAATTTGTCCTGAGGATGAACGGGAAGACGGGAAACCAATGAGAGACTAGCTCTTGGTGTTGGGACAGGCACAGGTCACTCTATTTTCCCATCAGGAAGAAGAATTAACCACAGGCTCAGCCTGCCCCCCGGAACCAGAACAGGGCCTGAAGCCATCCTGCGCTTTTGCGGCCGGCTCCCAAAAAAGCGACTTGTAAAATGCAGCTTCAGGGCACTGCAATTCACAAACCTGCAGAGTTATAAATGATAACTCTCGTCCACAAATATATTGAGGGAAGGCAAAGAAGAGGATTTGAAATCAAGTCAGAATTGCAGGAAACAGATTTCAAGAGGTAGATTCGAATCGCCTTTAAAGCACATGAAAAGCGGCAAAACGTTGACAATGATGCCCTTGGCCAAAAAGGGCGTATGCCTTTTTTCCTGAATATATTCAGGAAAAAACGCATACGCCCTTTTTGGCCAACCAAGCAACCTGGAAAGGCAAATCAGCGCTACAAAGAAGTCTCGCTTCCCATCGGTCAAAAGGGACATGCTGAAAAAAGTGTCAAAACCAGAAATGCAGGACAGGCCATGGAGAAATGGGAGCCTTGCTACACTGATGGGCGGGATGTAAATTGCCAACAGCCACTCTGGAGAAGTGTACGGTGTGTCCTGAAACATCTAAAAAACACAGCTTAGAGAGCATAGGGCACTTCTACGCATGGGGGGATAAAGTGGGAAAATTGAAAATCAGCAAGACACAAGCACCCGAAAGTTTAGGGCTGCTCTGTTGACAAGGACCTCCACTTCATTCCACCTTAAATATCCCAGGAAAGCGAAAAATGGATAAAAAAGTTGTGGTCCTTATGTACAATGGACTATCACTCAGCCATGAAATCAATGTCATAAGGCTAGTAGCAGCATGATGAATGGATTTAGGTAAGACGATTCTAAGTGAAATAAGTCACACAGAAAAGGACACTTCTCATAAGGTGTCACTTATAGAGGGAATGTAAAAACCGTTACACTTGAACTGAATTACAAAACAGAACAGAGTCACACATGCAGAAAACACACTATGGCTGCTTAACGGGAAAGGTGAGGTGGGGTGATACATAAAACAAGAGTTTCAAATTAGCTCAGATACCGTTCCATAAACCCAATATGTAATAGACAAGACCTACTCCTTGCTCAGAGAACTGGACTCAACACGCCCGATTCACCGCACAAGAATATATCTGACTACTAATAATCTTAAAACCTATGTATTGATATCTCTCTGTTAGTGTGTCAAGTGGGTGTAAAGCGGCCTAAACACAGCCGTGAAAAGCAGCTAAACCCCATTATAAAAATAAATTACTTTTAAAAACCCATGAAACAAAGACAGGGAAAGAGAGAGAAATTCTTACACAATTCGTTCGGGGGCTGTGATGCAACCTGGATTGACCATATCTAGACCCACAGCTGGATGAGACATAAGGGTGGACACTCTTGGGGCTGAGAGGTTTGGTGAGGTTGGGTGAGCAAACGCAGACCCTTTAAAGTAATACTGCGTGCTACCCATCGCATGGGTCCCAAATCTCCAGGTTCAAGGGAATCTTCCTACATCGAAAACATGCATGAGAAACCCAGAAGATGGTACACCGTGTGATGGGGAAAGGTTTCTAAAACGCACCTCATTTCTCACCTCCTTGTGCTCGGGTTCGCCATTCCAGCCACTTTACTAGCAATCTCCCTACTTGGAGCATCAGCACCTTTAACCTCCTGTTCCGTACAGGTTGCAATTTGTCCTGAGGATGAACGGGAAGACGGGGAACCAATGAGAGACTAGCTCTTGGTGTTGGGACAGGCACAGGTCACTCTATTTTCCCATCAGGAAGAAGAATTAACCACAGGCTCAGCCTGCCCCCCGGAAGCAGAACAGGGCCTGAAGCCATCCTGCGCTTTTGCGGCCAGCTCCCAAAAAAGCGACTTGTAAAATGGAGATTCAGGGCACTGCAATTCACAAACCTGCAGAGTTATAAATGATAACTCTCGTCCACAAATATATTGAGGGAAGGCAAAGAAGAGGATTTGAAATCAAGGCAGAATTGCAGGAAACAGATTTCAGGAGGTAGATTCGAATCGCCTTTAAAGCACATGAAAAGCGGCAAAACGTTGACAATGGCGCCCTTGGCCAAAAAGGGCGTATGCGTTTTTTCCTGAATATATTCAGGAAAAAACGCATACGCCCTTTTTGGCCAACCAAGCAACCTGGAAAGGCAAATCAGCGCTACAAAGAAGTCTCGCTTCCCATCGGTCAAAAGGGACATGCTGAAAAAGGTGTCAAAACCAGAAATGCAGGACAGGCCATGGAGAAATGGGAGCCTTGCTACACTGATGGGCGGGATGTAAATTGCCAACAGCCACTCTGGAGAAGTGTACGGTGTGTCCTGAAACATCTAAAAAACACAGCTTAGAGAGCATAGGGCACTTCTACGCATGGGGGGATAAAGTGGGAAAATTGAAAATCAGCAAGACACAAGCACCCCAAAGTTTAGGGCTGCTCTGTTGACAAGGACCTCCACTTCATTCCACCTTAAATATCCCAGGAAAGCGAAAAATGGATAAAAAAGTTGTGGTCCTTATGTACAATGGAATATCACTCAGCCATGAAATCAATGTCATAAGGCTAGTAGCAGCATGATGAGTGGATTTAGGTAAGACGATTCTAAGTGAAATAAGTCACACAGAAAAGGACACTTCTCATAAGGTGTCACTTATAGAGGGAATGTAAAAACCGTTACACTTGAACTGAATTACAAAACAGAACAGAGTCACACATGCAGAAAACACACTATGGCTGCTTAACGGGAAAGGTGAGGTGGGGTGATACATAAAACAAGAGTTTCAAATTAGCTCAGATACCGTTCCATAAACCCAATATGGAATAGACAAGACCTACTCCTTGCTCAGAGAACTGGACTCAACACGCCCGATTCACCGCACAAGAATATATCTGACTAGTAATAATCTTAAAACCAATGTATTGATATCTCTCTGTTAGTGTGTCAAGTGGGTGTAAAGCGGCCTAAACACAGCCGTGAAAAGCAGCTAAACCCCATTATAAAAATAAATTACTTTTAAAAACCCATGAAACAAAGACAGGGAAAGAGAGAGAAATTCTTACACAATTCGTTCGGGGGCTGTGATGCAACCTGGATTGACCATATCTAGACCCACAGCTGGATGAGACATAAGGGTGGACACTCTTGGGGCTGAGAGGTTTGGTGAGGTTGGGTGAGCAAACGCAGACCCTTTAAAGTAATACTGCGTGCTACCCATCGCATGGGTCCCAAATCTCCAGGTTCAAGGGCATCTTCCTACATCGAAAACATGCATGAGAAACCCAGAAGATGGTACACCGTGTGATGGGGAAAGGTTTCTAAAACGCACCTCATTTCTCACCTCCTTGTGCTCCTGTTCGCCATTCCAGCCACTTTACTAGCAATCTCCCTACTTGGAGCATCAGCACCTTTAACCTCCTGTTCCGTACAGGTTGCAATTTGTCCTGAGGATGAACGGGAAGACGGGAAACCAATGAGAGACTAGCTCTTGGTGTTGGGACAGGCACAGGTCACTCTATTTTCCCATCAGGAAGAAGAATTAACCACAGGCTCAGCCTGCCCCCCGGAACCAGAACAGGGCCTGAAGCCATCCTGCGCTTTTGCGGCCGGCTCCCAAAAAAGCGACTTGTAAAATGCAGCTTCAGGGCACTGCAATTCACAAACCTGCAGAGTTATAAATGATAACTCTCGTCCACAAATATATTGAGGGAAGGCAAAGAAGAGGATTTGAAATCAAGGCAGAATTGCAGGAAACAGATTTCAGGAGGTAGATTCGAATCGCCTTTAAAGCACATGAAAAGCGGCAAAACGTTGACAATGATGCCCTTGGCCAAAAAGGGCGTATGCGTTTTTTCCTGAATACATTCAGGAAAAAACGCATACGCCCTTTTTGGCCAACCAAGCAACCTGGAAAGGCAAATCAGCGCTACAAAGAAGTCTCGCTTCCCATCGGTCAAAAGGGCCATGCTGAAAAAAGTGTCAAAACCAGAAATGCAGGACAGGCCATGGAGAAATGGGAGCCTTGCTACACTGATGGGCGGGATGTAAATTGCCAACAGCCACTCTGGAGAAGTGTACGGTGTGTCCTGAAACATCTAAAAAACACAGCTTAGAGAGCATAGGGCACTTCCACGCATGGGGGGATAAAGTGGGAAAATTGAAAATCAGCAAGACACAAGCACCCCAAAGTTTAGGGCTGCTCTGTTGACAAGGACCTCCACTTCATTCCACCTTAAATATCCCAGGAACGCGAAAAATGGATAAAAAAGTTGTGGTCCTTATGTACAATGGAATATCACTCAGCCATGAAATCAATGTCATAAGGCTAGTAGCAGCATGATGAGTGGATTTAGGTAAGACGATTCTAAGTGAAATAAGTCACACAGAAAAGGACACTTCTCATAAGGTGTCACTTATAGAGGGAATGTAAAAACCGTTACACTTGAACTGATTTACAAAACAGAACAGAGTCACACATGCAGAAAACACACTATGGCTGCTTAACGGGAAAGGTGAGGTGGGGTGATACATAAAACAAGAGTTTCAAATTAGCTCAGATACCGTTCCATAAACCCAATATGGAATAGACAAGACCTACTCCTTGCTCAGAGAACTGGACTCAACACGCCCGATTCACCGCACAAGAATACATCTGACTACTAATAATCTTAAAACCTATGTATTGATATCTCTCTGTTAGTGTGTCAAGTGGGTGTAAAGCGGCCTAAACAAAGCCGTGAAAAGCAGCTAAACCCCATTATAAAAATAAATTACTTTTAAAAACACATGAAACAAAGACAGGGAAAGAGAGAGAAATTCTTACACAATTCGTTCAGGGGCTGTGATGCAACCTGCATTGACCATATCTAGACCCACAGCTGGATGAGACATAAGGGTGGACACTCTTGGGGCTGAGAGGTTTGGTGAGGTTGGGTGAGCAAACGCAGACCCTTTAAAGTAATACTGCGTGCTACCCATCACATGGGTCCCAAATCTCCAGGTTCAAGGGCATCTTCCTACATCGAAAACATGCATGAGAAACCCAGAAGATGGTACACCGTGTGATGGGGAAAGGTTTCTAAAACGCACCGCATTTCTCATCTCCTTGTGCTCGGGTTCGCCATTCCAGCCACTTTACTAGCAATCTCCCTACTTGGAGCATCAGCACCTTTAACCTCCTGTTCCGTACAGGTTGCAATTTGTCCTGAGGATGAACGGGAAGACGGGAAACCAATGAGAGACTAGCTCTTGGTGTTGGGACAGGCACAGGTCACTCTATTTTCCCATCAGGAAGAAGAATTAACCACAGGCTCAGCCTGCCCCCCGGAACCAGAACAGGGCCTGAAGCCATCCTGCGCTTTTGCGGCCGGCTCCCAAAAAAGCGACTTGTAAAATGCAGCTTCAGGGCACTGCAATTCACAAACCTGCAGAGTTATAAATGATAACTCTCGTCCACAAATATATTGAGGGAAGGCAAAGAAGAGGATTTGAAATCAAGTCAGAATTGCAGGAAACAGATTTCAAGAGGTAGATTCGAATCGCCTTTAAAGCACATGAAAAGCGGCAAAACGTTGACAATGATGCCCTTGGCCAAAAAGGGCGTATGCCTTTTTTCCTGAATATATTCAGGAAAAAACGCATACGCCCTTTTTGGCCAACCAAGCAACCTGGAAAGGCAAATCAGCGCTACAAAGAAGTCTCGCTTCCCATCGGTCAAAAGGGACATGCTGAAAAAAGTGTCAAAACCAGAAATGCAGGACAGGCCATGGAGAAATGGGAGCCTTGCTACACTGATGGGCGGGATGTAAATTGCCAACAGCCACTCTGGAGAAGTGTACGGTGTGTCCTGAAACATCTAAAAAACACAGCTTAGAGAGCATAGGGCACTTCTACGCATGGGGGGATAAAGTGGGAAAATTGAAAATCAGCAAGACACAAGCACCCGAAAGTTTAGGGCTGCTCTGTTGACAAGGACCTCCACTTCATTCCACCTTAAATATCCCAGGAAAGCGAAAAATGGATAAAAAAGTTGTGGTCCTTATGTACAATGGACTATCACTCAGCCATGAAATCAATGTCATAAGGCTAGTAGCAGCATGATGAATGGATTTAGGTAAGACGATTCTAAGTGAAATAAGTCACACAGAAAAGGACACTTCTCATAAGGTGTCACTTATAGAGGGAATGTAAAAACCGTTACACTTGAACTGAATTACAAAACAGAACAGAGTCACACATGCAGAAAACACACTATGGCTGCTTAACGGGAAAGGTGAGGTGGGGTGATACATAAAACAAGAGTTTCAAATTAGCTCAGATACCGTTCCATAAACCCAATATGTAATAGACAAGACCTACTCCTTGCTCAGAGAACTGGACTCAACACGCCCGATTCACCGCACAAGAATATATCTGACTACTAATAATCTTAAAACCTATGTATTGATATCTCTCTGTTAGTGTGTCAAGTGGGTGTAAAGCGGCCTAAACACAGCCGTGAAAAGCAGCTAAACCCCATTATAAAAATAAATTACTTTTAAAAACCCATGAAACAAAGACAGGGAAAGAGAGAGAAATTCTTACACAATTCGTTCGGGGGCTGTGATGCAACCTGGATTGACCATATCTAGACCCACAGCTGGATGAGACATAAGGGTGGACACTCTTGGGGCTGAGAGGTTTGGTGAGGTTGGGTGAGCAAACGCAGACCCTTTAAAGTAATACTGCGTGCTACCCATCGCATGGGTCCCAAATCTCCAGGTTCAAGGGAATCTTCCTACATCGAAAACATGCATGAGAAACCCAGAAGATGGTACACCGTGTGATGGGGAAAGGTTTCTAAAACGCACCTCATTTCTCACCTCCTTGTGCTCGGGTTCGCCATTCCAGCCACTTTACTAGCAATCTCCCTACTTGGAGCATCAGCACCTTTAACCTCCTGTTCCGTACAGGTTGCAATTTGTCCTGAGGATGAACGGGAAGACGGGGAACCAATGAGAGACTAGCTCTTGGTGTTGGGACAGGCACAGGTCACTCTATTTTCCCATCAGGAAGAAGAATTAACCACAGGCTCAGCCTGCCCCCCGGAAGCAGAACAGGGCCTGAAGCCATCCTGCGCTTTTGCGGCCAGCTCCCAAAAAAGCGACTTGTAAAATGGAGATTCAGGGCACTGCAATTCACAAACCTGCAGAGTTATAAATGATAACTCTCGTCCACAAATATATTGAGGGAAGGCAAAGAAGAGGATTTGAAATCAAGGCAGAATTGCAGGAAACAGATTTCAGGAGGTAGATTCGAATCGCCTTTAAAGCACATGAAAAGCGGCAAAACGTTGACAATGGCGCCCTTGGCCAAAAAGGGCGTATGCGTTTTTTCCTGAATATATTCAGGAAAAAACGCATACGCCCTTTTTGGCCAACCAAGCAACCTGGAAAGGCAAATCAGCGCTACAAAGAAGTCTCGCTTCCCATCGGTCAAAAGGGACATGCTGAAAAAGGTGTCAAAACCAGAAATGCAGGACAGGCCATGGAGAAATGGGAGCCTTGCTACACTGATGGGCGGGATGTAAATTGCCAACAGCCACTCTGGAGAAGTGTACGGTGTGTCCTGAAACATCTAAAAAACACAGCTTAGAGAGCATAGGGCACTTCTACGCATGGGGGGATAAAGTGGGAAAATTGAAAATCAGCAAGACACAAGCACCCCAAAGTTTAGGGCTGCTCTGTTGACAAGGACCTCCACTTCATTCCACCTTAAATATCCCAGGAAAGCGAAAAATGGATAAAAAAGTTGTGGTCCTTATGTACAATGGAATATCACTCAGCCATGAAATCAATGTCATAAGGCTAGTAGCAGCATGATGAGTGGATTTAGGTAAGACGATTCTAAGTGAAATAAGTCACACAGAAAAGGACACTTCTCATAAGGTGTCACTTATAGAGGGAATGTAAAAACCGTTACACTTGAACTGAATTACAAAACAGAACAGAGTCACACATGCAGAAAACACACTATGGCTGCTTAACGGGAAAGGTGAGGTGGGGTGATACATAAAACAAGAGTTTCAAATTAGCTCAGATACCGTTCCATAAACCCAATATGGAATAGACAAGACCTACTCCTTGCTCAGAGAACTGGACTCAACACGCCCGATTCACCGCACAAGAATATATCTGACTAGTAATAATCTTAAAACCAATGTATTGATATCTCTCTGTTAGTGTGTCAAGTGGGTGTAAAGCGGCCTAAACACAGCCGTGAAAAGCAGCTAAACCCCATTATAAAAATAAATTACTTTTAAAAACCCATGAAACAAAGACAGGGAAAGAGAGAGAAATTCTTACACAATTCGTTCGGGGGCTGTGATGCAACCTGGATTGACCATATCTAGACCCACAGCTGGATGAGACATAAGGGTGGACACTCTTGGGGCTGAGAGGTTTGGTGAGGTTGGGTGAGCAAACGCAGACCCTTTAAAGTAATACTGCGTGCTACCCATCGCATGGGTCCCAAATCTCCAGGTTCAAGGGCATCTTCCTACATCGAAAACATGCATGAGAAACCCAGAAGATGGTACACCGTGTGATGGGGAAAGGTTTCTAAAACGCACCTCATTTCTCACCTCCTTGTGCTCGTGTTCGCCATTCCAGCCACTTTACTAGCAATCTCCCTACTTGGAGCATCAGCACC
Source organism: Balaenoptera physalus (assembly GCF_965194825.1). Classification (NCBI taxonomy): domain Eukaryota; kingdom Metazoa; phylum Chordata; class Mammalia; order Artiodactyla; family Balaenopteridae; genus Balaenoptera; species Balaenoptera physalus. Next base: position 645,961 of record NW_028126227.1, read on the forward strand.
TTTAACCTCCTGTTCCGTACAGGTTGCAATTTGTCCTGAGGATGAACGGGAAGACGGGAAACCAATGAGAGACTAGCTCTTGGTGTTGGGACAGGCACAGGTCACTCTATTTTCCCATCAGGAAGAAGAATTAACCACAGGCTCAGCCTGCCCCCCGGAACCAGAACAGGGCCTGAAGCCATCCTGCGCTTTTGCGGCCGGCTCCCAAAAAAGCGACTTGTAAAATGCAGCTTCAGGGCACTGCAATTCACAAACCTGCAGAGTTATAAATGATAACTCTCGTCCACAAATATATTGAGGGAAGGCAAAGAAGAGGATTTGAAATCAAGGCAGAATTGCAGGAAACAGATTTCAGGAGGTAGATTCGAATCGCCTTTAAAGCACATGAAAAGCGGCAAAACGTTGACAATGATGCCCTTGGCCAAAAAGGGCGTATGCGTTTTTTCCTGAATACATTCAGGAAAAAACGCATACGCCCTTTTTGGCCAACCAAGCAACCTGGAAAGGCAAATCAGCGCTACAAAGAAGTCTCGCTTCCCATCGGTCAAAAGGGCCATGCTGAAAAAAGTGTCAAAACCAGAAATGCAGGACAGGCCATGGAGAAATGGGAGCCTTGCTACACTGATGGGCGGGATGTAAATTGCCAACAGCCACTCTGGAGAAGTGTACGGTGTGTCCTGAAACATCTAAAAAACACAGCTTAGAGAGCATAGGGCACTTCCACGCATGGGGGGATAAAGTGGGAAAATTGAAAATCAGCAAGACACAAGCACCCCAAAGTTTAGGGCTGCTCTGTTGACAAGGACCTCCACTTCATTCCACCTTAAATATCCCAGGAACGCGAAAAATGGATAAAAAAGTTGTGGTCCTTATGTACAATGGAATATCACTCAGCCATGAAATCAATGTCATAAGGCTAGTAGCAGCATGATGAGTGGATTTAGGTAAGACGATTCTAAGTGAAATAAGTCACACAGAAAAGGACACTTCTCATAAGGTGTCACTTATAGAGGGAATGTAAAAACCGTTACACTTGAACTGATTTACAAAACAGAACAGAGTCACACATGCAGAAAACACACTATGGCTGCTTAACGGGAAAGGTGAGGTGGGGTGATACATAAAACAAGAGTTTCAAATTAGCTCAGATACCGTTCCATAAACCCAATATGGAATAGACAAGACCTACTCCTTGCTCAGAGAACTGGACTCAACACGCCCGATTCACCGCACAAGAATACATCTGACTACTAATAATCTTAAAACCTATGTATTGATATCTCTCTGTTAGTGTGTCAAGTGGGTGTAAAGCGGCCTAAACAAAGCCGTGAAAAGCAGCTAAACCCCATTATAAAAATAAATTACTTTTAAAAACACATGAAACAAAGACAGGGAAAGAGAGAGAAATTCTTACACAATTCGTTCAGGGGCTGTGATGCAACCTGCATTGACCATATCTAGACCCACAGCTGGATGAGACATAAGGGTGGACACTCTTGGGGCTGAGAGGTTTGGTGAGGTTGGGTGAGCAAACGCAGACCCTTTAAAGTAATACTGCGTGCTACCCATCACATGGGTCCCAAATCTCCAGGTTCAAGGGCATCTTCCTACATCGAAAACATGCATGAGAAACCCAGAAGATGGTACACCGTGTGATGGGGAAAGGTTTCTAAAACGCACCGCATTTCTCATCTCCTTGTGCTCGGGTTCGCCATTCCAGCCACTTTACTAGCAATCTCCCTACTTGGAGCATCAGCACCTTTAACCTCCTGTTCCGTACAGGTTGCAATTTGTCCTGAGGATGAACGGGAAGACGGGGAACCAATGAGAGACTAGCTCTTGGTGTTGGGACAGGCACAGGTCACTCAATTTTCCCATCAGGAAGAAGAATTAACCACAGGCTCAGCCTGCCCCCCGGAACCAGAACAGGGCCTGAAGCCATCCTGCGCTTTTGCGGCCGACTCCCAAAAAAGCGACTTGTAAAATGGAGCTTCAGGGCACTGCAATTCACAAACCTGCAGAGTTATAAATGATAACTCTCGTCCACAAATATATTGAGGGAAGGCAAAGAAGAGGATTTGAAATCAAGGCAGAATTGCAGGAAATAGATTTCAGGAGGTAGATTCGAATCGCCTTTAAAGCACATGAAAAGCGGCAAAACGTTGACAATGATGCCCTTGGCCAAAAAGGGCGTATGCGTTTTTTCCTGAATATATTCAGGAAAAAACGCATACGCCCTTTTTGGCCAACCAAGCAACCTGGAAAGGCAAATCAGCGCTACAAAGAAGTCTCGCTTCCCATCGGTCAAAAGGGACATGCTGAAAAAGGTGTCAAAACCAGAAATGCAGGACAGGCCATGGAGAAATGGGAGCCTTGCTACACTGATGGGCGGGATGTAAATTGCCAACAGCCACTCTGGAGAAGTGTACGGTGTGTCCTGAAACATCTAAAAAACACAGCTTAGAGAGCATAGGGCACTTCTACGCATGGGGGGATAAAGTGGGAAAATTGAAAATCAGCAAGACACAAGCACCCGAAAGTTTAGGGCTGCTCTGTTGACAAGGACCTCCACTTCATTCCACCTTAAATATCCCAGGAAAGCGAAAAATGGATAAAAAAGTTGTGGTCCTTATGTACAATGGAATATCACTCAGCCATGAAATCAATGTCATAAGGCTAGTAGCAGCATGATGAGTGGATTTAGGCAAGACGATTCTAAGTGAAATAAGTCACACAGAAAAGGACACTTCTCATAAGGTGTCACTTATAGAGGGAATGTAAAAACCGTTACACTTGAACTGAATTACAAAACAGAACAGAGTCACACATGCAGAAAACACACTATGGCTGCTTAACGGGAAAGGTGAGGTGGGGTGATACATAAAACAAGAGTTTCAAATTAGCTCAGATACCGTTCCATAAACCCAATATGGAATAGACAAGACCTACTCCTTGCTCAGAGAACTGGACTCAACACGCCCGATTCACCGCACAAGAATATATCTGACTACAAATAATCTTAAAACCTATGTATTGATATCTCTCTGTTAGTGTGTCAAGTGGGTGTAAAGCGGCCTAAACAAAGCCGTGAAAAGCAGCTAAACCCCATTATAAAAATAAATTACTTTTAAAAACACATGAAACAAAGACAGGGAAAGAGAGAGAAATTCTTACACAATTCGTTCAGGGGCTGTGATGCAACCTGCATTGACCATATCTAGACCCACAGCTGGATGAGACATAAGGGTGGACACTCTTGGGGCTGAGAGGTTTGGTGAGGTTGGGTGAGCAAACGCAGACCCTTTAAAGTAATACTGCGTGCTACCCATCACATGGGTCCCAAATCTCCAGGTTCAAGGGCATCTTCCTACATCGAAAACATGCATGAGAAACCCAGAAGATGGTACACCGTGTGATGGGGAAAGGTTTCTAAAACGCACCGCATTTCTCATCTCCTTGTGCTCGGGTTCGCCATTCCAGCCACTTTACTAGCAATCTCCCTACTTGGAGCATCAGCACCTTTAACCTCCTGTTCCGTACAGGTTGCAATTTGTCCTGAGGATGAACGGGAAGACGGGGAACCAATGAGAGACTAGCTCTTGGTGTTGGGACAGGCACAGGTCACTCAATTTTCCCATCAGGAAGAAGAATTAACCACAGGCTCAGCCTGCCCCCCGGAACCAGAACAGGGCCTGAAGCCATCCTGCGCTTTTGCGGCCGACTCCCAAAAAAGCGACTTGTAAAATGGAGCTTCAGGGCACTGCAATTCACAAACCTGCAGAGTTATAAATGATAACTCTCGTCCACAAATATATTGAGGGAAGGCAAAGAAGAGGATTTGAAATCAAGGCAGAATTGCAGGAAATAGATTTCAGGAGGTAGATTCGAATCGCCTTTAAAGCACATGAAAAGCGGCAAAACGTTGACAATGATGCCCTTGGCCAAAAAGGGCGTATGCGTTTTTTCCTGAATATATTCAGGAAAAAACGCATACGCCCTTTTTGGCCAACCAAGCAACCTGGAAAGGCAAATCAGCGCTACAAAGAAGTCTCGCTTCCCATCGGTCAAAAGGGACATGCTGAAAAAGGTGTCAAAACCAGAAATGCAGGACAGGCCATGGAGAAATGGGAGCCTTGCTACACTGATGGGCGGGATGTAAATTGCCAACAGCCACTCTGGAGAAGTGTACGGTGTGTCCTGAAACATCTAAAAAACACAGCTTAGAGAGCATAGGGCACTTCTACGCATGGGGGGATAAAGTGGGAAAATTGAAAATCAGCAAGACACAAGCACCCGAAAGTTTAGGGCTGCTCTGTTGACAAGGACCTCCACTTCATTCCACCTTAAATATCCCAGGAAAGCGAAAAATGGATAAAAAAGTTGTGGTCCTTATGTACAATGGAATATCACTCAGCCATGAAATCAATGTCATAAGGCTAGTAGCAGCATGATGAGTGGATTTAGGCAAGACGATTCTAAGTGAAATAAGTCACACAGAAAAGGACACTTCTCATAAGGTGTCACTTATAGAGGGAATGTAAAAACCGTTACACTTGAACTGAATTACAAAACAGAACAGAGTCACACATGCAGAAAACACACTATGGCTGCTTAACGGGAAAGGTGAGGTGGGGTGATACATAAAACAAGAGTTTCAAATTAGCTCAGATACCGTTCCATAAACCCAATATGGAATAGACAAGACCTACTCCTTGCTCAGAGAACTGGACTCAACACGCCCGATTCACCGCACAAGAATATATCTGACTACAAATAATCTTAAAACCTATGTATTGATATCTCTCTGTTAGTGTGTCAAGTGGGTGTAAAGCGGCCTAAACAAAGCCGTGAAAAGCAGCTAAACCCCATTATAAAAATAAATTACTTTTAAAAACACATGAAACAAAGACAGGGAAAGAGAGAGAAATTCTTACACAATTCGTTCAGGGGCTGTGATGCAACCTGCATTGACCATATCTAGACCCACAGCTGGATGAGACATAAGGGTGGACACTCTTGGGGCTGAGAGGTTTGGTGAGGTTGGGTGAGCAAACGCAGACCCTTTAAAGTAATACTGCGTGCTACCCATCACATGGGTCCCAAATCTCCAGGTTCAAGGGCATCTTCCTACATCGAAAACATGCATGAGAAACCCAGAAGATGGTACACCGTGTGATGGGGAAAGGTTTCTAAAACGCACCGCATTTCTCATCTCCTTGTGCTCGGGTTCGCCATTCCAGCCACTTTACTAGCAATCTCCCTACTTGGAGCATCAGCACCTTTAACCTCCTGTTCCGTACAGGTTGCAATTTGTCCTGAGGATGAACGGGAAGACGGGGAACCAATGAGAGACTAGCTCTTGGTGTTGGGACAGGCACAGGTCACTCAATTTTCCCATCAGGAAGAAGAATTAACCACAGGCTCAGCCTGCCCCCCGGAACCAGAACAGGGCCTGAAGCCATCCTGCGCTTTTGCGGCCGACTCCCAAAAAAGCGACTTGTAAAATGGAGCTTCAGGGCACTGCAATTCACAAACCTGCAGAGTTATAAATGATAACTCTCGTCCACAAATATATTGAGGGAAGGCAAAGAAGAGGATTTGAAATCAAGGCAGAATTGCAGGAAATAGATTTCAGGAGGTAGATTCGAATCGCCTTTAAAGCACATGAAAAGCGGCAAAACGTTGACAATGATGCCCTTGGCCAAAAAGGGCGTATGCGTTTTTTCCTGAATATATTCAGGAAAAAACGCATACGCCCTTTTTGGCCAACCAAGCAACCTGGAAAGGCAAATCAGCGCTACAAAGAAGTCTCGCTTCCCATCGGTCAAAAGGGACATGCTGAAAAAGGTGTCAAAACCAGAAATGCAGGACAGGCCATGGAGAAATGGGAGCCTTGCTACACTGATGGGCGGGATGTAAATTGCCAACAGCCACTCTGGAGAAGTGTACGGTGTGTCCTGAAACATCTAAAAAACACAGCTTAGAGAGCATAGGGCACTTCTACGCATGGGGGGATAAAGTGGGAAAATTGAAAATCAGCAAGACACAAGCACCCGAAAGTTTAGGGCTGCTCTGTTGACAAGGACCTCCACTTCATTCCACCTTAAATATCCCAGGAAAGCGAAAAATGGATAAAAAAGTTGTGGTCCTTATGTACAATGGAATATCACTCAGCCATGAAATCAATGTCATAAGGCTAGTAGCAGCATGATGAGTGGATTTAGGCAAGACGATTCTAAGTGAAATAAGTCACACAGAAAAGGACACTTCTCATAAGGTGTCACTTATAGAGGGAATGTAAAAACCGTTACACTTGAACTGAATTACAAAACAGAACAGAGTCACACATGCAGAAAACACACTATGGCTGCTTAACGGGAAAGGTGAGGTGGGGTGATACATAAAACAAGAGTTTCAAATTAGCTCAGATACCGTTCCATAAACCCAATATGGAATAGACAAGACCTACTCCTTGCTCAGAGAACTGGACTCAACACGCCCGATTCACCGCACAAGAATATATCTGACTACAAATAATCTTAAAACCTATGTATTGATATCTCTCTGTTAGTGTGTCAAGTGGGTGTAAAGCGGCCTAAACAAAGCCGTGAAAAGCAGCTAAACCCCATTATAAAAATAAATTACTTTTAAAAACACATGAAACAAAGACAGGGAAAGAGAGAGAAATTCTTACACAATTCGTTCAGGGGCTGTGATGCAACCTGCATTGACCATATCTAGACCCACAGCTGGATGAGACATAAGGGTGGACACTCTTGGGGCTGAGAGGTTTGGTGAGGTTGGGTGAGCAAACGCAGACCCTTTAAAGTAATACTGCGTGCTACCCATCACATGGGTCCCAAATCTCCAGGTTCAAGGGCATCTTCCTACATCGAAAACATGCATGAGAAACCCAGAAGATGGTACACCGTGTGATGGGGAAAGGTTTCTAAAACGCACCGCATTTCTCATCTCCTTGTGCTCGGGTTCGCCATTCCAGCCACTTTACTAGCAATCTCCCTACTTGGAGCATCAGCACCTTTAACCTCCTGTTCCGTACAGGTTGCAATTTGTCCTGAGGATGAACGGGAAGACGGGGAACCAATGAGAGACTAGCTCTTGGTGTTGGGACAGGCACAGGTCACTCAATTTTCCCATCAGGAAGAAGAATTAACCACAGGCTCAGCCTGCCCCCCGGAACCAGAACAGGGCCTGAAGCCATCCTGCGCTTTTGCGGCCGACTCCCAAAAAAGCGACTTGTAAAATGGAGCTTCAGGGCACTGCAATTCACAAACCTGCAGAGTTATAAATGATAACTCTCGTCCACAAATATATTGAGGGAAGGCAAAGAAGAGGATTTGAAATCAAGGCAGAATTGCAGGAAATAGATTTCAGGAGGTAGATTCGAATCGCCTTTAAAGCACATGAAAAGCGGCAAAACGTTGACAATGATGCCCTTGGCCAAAAAGGGCGTATGCGTTTTTTCCTGAATATATTCAGGAAAAAACGCATACGCCCTTTTTGGCCAACCAAGCAACCTGGAAAGGCAAATCAGCGCTACAAAGAAGTCTCGCTTCCCATCGGTCAAAAGGGACATGCTGAAAAAGGTGTCAAAACCAGAAATGCAGGACAGGCCATGGAGAAATGGGAGCCTTGCTACACTGATGGGCGGGATGTAAATTGCCAACAGCCACTCTGGAGAAGTGTACGGTGTGTCCTGAAACATCTAAAAAACACAGCTTAGAGAGCATAGGGCACTTCTACGCATGGGGGGATAAAGTGGGAAAATTGAAAATCAGCAAGACACAAGCACCCGAAAGTTTAGGGCTGCTCTGTTGACAAGGACCTCCACTTCATTCCACCTTAAATATCCCAGGAAAGCGAAAAATGGATAAAAAAGTTGTGGTCCTTATGTACAATGGAATATCACTCAGCCATGAAATCAATGTCATAAGGCTAGTAGCAGCATGATGAGTGGATTTAGGCAAGACGATTCTAAGTGAAATAAGTCACACAGAAAAGGACACTTCTCATAAGGTGTCACTTATAGAGGGAATGTAAAAACCGTTACACTTGAACTGAATTACAAAACAGAACAGAGTCACACATGCAGAAAACACACTATGGCTGCTTAACGGGAAAGGTGAGGTGGGGTGATACATAAAACAAGAGTTTCAAATTAGCTCAGATACCGTTCCATAAACCCAATATGGAATAGACAAGACCTACTCCTTGCTCAGAGAACTGGACTCAACACGCCTGATTCACCGCACAAGAATATATCTGACTAGTAATAATCTTAAAACCAATGTATTGATATCTCTCTGTTAGTGTGTCAAGTGGGTGTAAAGCGGCCTAAACACAGCCGTGAAAAGCAGCTAAACCCCATTATAAAAATAAATTACTTTTAAAAACCCATGAAACAAAGACAGGGAAAGAGAGAGAAATTCTTACACAATTCGTTCGGGGGCTGTGATGCAACCTGGATTGACCATATCTAGACCCACAGCTGGATGAGACATAAGGGTGGACACTCTTGGGGCTGAGAGGTTTGGTGAGGTTGGGTGAGCAAACGCAGACCCTTTAAAGTAATACTGCGTGCTACCCATCGCATGGGTCCCAAATCTCCAGGTTCAAGGGCATCTTCCTACATCGAAAACATGCATGAGAAACCCAGAAGATGGTACACCGTGTGATGGGGAAAGGTTTCTAAAACGCACCTCATTTCTCACCTCCTTGTGCTCGTGTTCGCCATTCCAGCCACTTTACTAGCAATCTCCCTACTTGGAGCATCAGCACCTTTAACCTCCTGTTCCGTACAGGTTGCAATTTGTCCTGAGGATGAACGGGAAGACGGGAAACCAATGAGAGACTAGCTCTTGGTGTTGGGACAGGCACAGGTCACTCTATTTTCCCATCAGGAAGAAGAATTAACCACAGGCTCAGCCTGCCCCCCGGAACCAGAACAGGGCCTGAAGCCATCCTGCGCTTTTGCGGCCGGCTCCCAAAAAAGCGACTTGTAAAATGCAGCTTCAGGGCACTGCAATTCACAAACCTGCAGAGTTATAAATGATAACTCTCGTCCACAAATATATTGAGGGAAGGCAAAGAAGAGGATTTGAAATCAAGGCAGAATTGCAGGAAACAGATTTCAGGAGGTAGATTCGAATCGCCTTTAAAGCACATGAAAAGCGGCAAAACGTTGACAATGGTGCCCTTGGCCAAAAAGGGCGTATGCGTTTTTTCCTGAATATATTCAGGAAAAAACGCATACGCCCTTTTTGGCCAACCAAGCAACCTGGAAAGGCAAATCAGCGCTACAAAGAAGTCTCGCTTCCCATCGGTCAAAAGGGCCATGCTGAAAAAAGTGTCAAAACCAGAAATGCAGGACAGGCCATGGAGAAATGGGAGCCTTACTACACTGATGGGCGGGATGTAAATTGCCAACAGCCACTCTGGAGAAGTGTACGGTGTGTCCTGAAACATCTAAAAAACACAGCTTAGAGAGCATAGGGCACTTCCACACATGGGGGGATAAAGTGGGAAAATTGAAAATCAGCAAGACACAAGCACCCCAAAGTTTAGGGCTGCTCTGTTGACAAGGACCTCCACTTCATTCCACCTTAAATATCCCAGGAACGCGAAAAATGGATAAAAAAGTTGTGGTCCTTATGTACAATGGAATATCACTCAGCCATGAAATCAATGTCATAAGGCTAGTAGCAGCATGATGAGTGGATTTAGGTAAGACGATTCTAAGTGAAATAAGTCACACAGAAAAGGACACTTCTCATAAGGTGTCACTTATAGAGGGAATGTAAAAACCGTTACACTTGAACTGAATTACAAAACAGAACAGAGTCACACATGCAGAAAACACACTATGGCTGCTTAACGGGAAAGGTGAGGTGGGGTGATACATAAAACAAGAGTTTCAAATTAGCTCAGATACCGTTCCATAAACCCAATATGGAATAGACAAGACCTACTCCTTGCTCAGAGAACTGGACTCAACACGCCCGATTCACCGCACAAGAATATATCTGACTAGTAATAATCTTAAAACCAATGTATTGATATCTCTCTGTTAGTGTGTCAAGTGGGTGTAAAGCGGCCTAAACACAGCCGTGAAAAGCAGCTAAACCCCATTATAAAAATAAATTACTTTTAAAAACCCATGAAACAAAGACAGGGAAAGAGAGAGAAATTCTTACACAATTCGTTCGGGGGCTGTGATGCAACCTGGATTGACCATATCTAGACCCACAGCTGGATGAGACATAAGGGTGGACACTCTTGGGGCTGAGAGGTTTGGTGAGGTTGGGTGAGCAAACGCAGACCCTTTAAAGTAATACTGCGTGCTACCCATCGCATGGGTCCCAAATCTCCAGGTTCAAGGGCATCTTCCTACATCGAAAACATGCATGAGAAACCCAGAAGATGGTACACCGTGTGATGGGGAAAGGTTTCTAAAACGCACCGCATTTCTCACCTCCTTGTGCTCGTGTTCGCCATTCCAGCCACTTTACTAGCAATCTCCCTACTTGGAGCATCAGCACCTTTAACCTCCTGTTCCGTACAGGTTGCAATTTGTCCTGAGGATGAACGGGAAGACGGGAAACCAATGAGAGACTAGCTCTTGGTGTTGGGACAGGCACAGCTCACTCTATTTTCCCATCAGGAAGAAGAATTAACCACAGGCTCAGCCTGCCCCCCGGAACCAGAACAGGGCCTGAAGCCATCCTGCGCTTTTGCGGCCGGCTCCCAAAAAAGCGACTTGTAAAATGCAGCTTCAGGGCACTGCAATTCACAAACCTGCAGAGTTATAAATGATAACTCTCGTCCACAAATATATTGAGGGAAGGCAAAGAAGAGGATTTGAAATCAAGGCAGAATTGCAGGAAACAGATTTCAGGAGGTAGATTCGAATCGCCTTTAAAGCACATGAAAAGCGGCAAAACGTTGACAATGGTGCCCTTGGCCAAAAAGGGCGTATGCGTTTTTTCCTGAATATATTCAGGAAAAAACGCATACGCCCTTTTTGGCCAACCAAGCAACCTGGAAAGGCAAATCAGCGCTACAAAGAAGTCTCGCTTCCCATCGGTCAAAAGGGCCATGCTGAAAAAGGTGTCAAAACCAGAAATGCAGGACAGGCCATGGAGAAATGGGAGCCTTGCTACACTGATGGGCGGGATGTAAATTGCCAACAGCCACTCTGGAGAAGTGTACGGTGTGTCCTGAAACATCTAAAAAACACAGCTTAGAGAGCATAGGGCACTTCTACGCATGGGGGGATAAAGTGGGAAAATTGAAAATCAGCAAGACACAAGCACCCGAAAGTTTAGGGCTGCTCTGTTGACAAGGACCTCCACTTCATTCCACCTTAAATATCCCAGGAAAGCGAAAAATGGATAAAAAAGTTGTGGTCCTTATGTACAATGGAATATCACTCAGCCATGAAATCAATGTCATAAGGCTAGTAGCAGCATGATGAGTGGATTTAGGCAAGACGATTCTAAGTGAAATAAGTCACACAGAAAAGGACACTTCTCATAAGGTGTCACTTATAGAGGGAATGTAAAAACCGTTACACTTGAACTGAATTACAAAACAGAACAGAGTCACACATGCAGAAAACACACTATGGCTGCTTAACGGGAAAGGTGAGGTGGGGTGATACATAAAACAAGAGTTTCAAATTAGCTCAGATACCGTTCCATAAACCCAATATGGAATAGACAAGACCTACTCCTTGCTCAGAGAACTGGACTCAACACGCCCGATTCACCGCACAAGAATATATCTGACTAGTAATAATCTTAAAACCAATGTATTGATATCTCTCTGTTAGTGTGTCAAGTGGGTGTAAAGCGGCCTAAACACAGCCGTGAAAAGCAGCTAAACCCCATTATAAAAATAAATTACTTTTAAAAACCCATGAAACAAAGACAGGGAAAGAGAGAGAAATTCTTACACAATTCGTTCGGGGGCTGTGATGCAACCTGGATTGACCATATCTAGACCCACAGCTGGATGAGACATAAGGGTGGACACTCTTGGGGCTGAGAGGTTTGGTGAGGTTGGGTGAGCAAACGCAGACCCTTTAAAGTAATACTGCGTGCTACCCATCGCATGGGTCCCAAATCTCCAGGTTCAAGGGCATCTTCCTACATCGAAAACATGCATGAGAAACCCAGAAGATGGTACACCGTGTGATGGGGAAAGGTTTCTAAAACGCACCGCATTTCTCACCTCCTTGTGCTCGGGTTCGCCATTCCAGCCACTTTACTAGCAATCTCCCTACTTGGAGCATCAGCACCTTTAACCTCCTGTTCCGTACAGGTTGCAATTTGTCCTGAGGATGAACGGGAAGACGGGGAACCAATGAGAGACTAGCTCTTGGTGTTGGGACAGGCACAGGTCACTCAATTTTCCCATCAGGAAGAAGAATTAACCACAGGCTCAGCCTGCCCCCCGGAACCAGAACAGGGCCTGAAGCCATCCTGCGCTTTTGCGGCCGACTCCCAAAAAAGCGACTTGTAAAATGGAGCTTCAGGGCACTGCAATTCACAAACCTGCAGAGTTATAAATGATAACTCTCGTCCACAAATATATTGAGGGAAGGCAAAGAAGAGGATTTGAAATCAAGGCAGAATTGCAGGAAATAGATTTCAGGAGGTAGATTCGAATCGCCTTTAAAGCACATGAAAAGCGGCAAAACGTTGACAATGATGCCCTTGGCCAAAAAGGGCGTATGCGTTTTTTCCTGAATATATTCAGGAAAAAACGCATACGCCCTTTTTGGCCAACCAAGCAACCTGGAAAGGCAAATCAGCGCTACAAAGAAGTCTCGCTTCCCATCGGTCAAAAGGGACATGCTGAAAAAGGTGTCAAAACCAGAAATGCAGGACAGGCCATGGAGAAATGGGAGCCTTGCTACACTGATGGGCGGGATGTAAATTGCCAACAGCCACTCTGGAGAAGTGTACGGTGTGTCCTGAAACATCTAAAAAACACAGCTTAGAGAGCATAGGGCACTTCCACGCATGGGGGGATAAAGTGGGAAAATTGAAAATCAGCAAGACACAAGCACCCGAAAGTTTAGGGCTGCTCTGTTGACAAGGACCTCCACTTCATTCCACCTTAAATATCCCAGGAACGCGAAAAATGGATAAAAAAGTTGTGGTCCTTATGTACAATGGAATATCACTCAGCCATGAAATCAATGTCATAAGGCTAGTAGCAGCATGATGAGTGGATTTAGGCAAGACGATTCTAAGTGAAATAAGTCACACAGAAAAGGACACTTCTCATAAGGTGTCACTTATAGAGGGAATGTAAAAACCGTTACACTTGAACTGAATTACAAAACAGAACAGAGTCACACATGCAGAAAACACACTATGGCTGCTTAACGGGAAAGGTGAGGTGGGGTGATACATAAAACAAGAGTTTCAAATTAGCTCAGATACCGTTCCATAAACCCAATATGGAATAGACAAGACCTACTCCTTGCTCAGAGAACTGGACTCAACACGCCCGATTCACCGCACAAGAATACATCTGACTACAAATAATCTTAAAACCTATGTATTGATATCTCTCTGTTAGTGTGTCAAGTGGGTGTAAAGCGGCCTAAACAAAGCCGTGAAAAGCAGCTAAACCCCATTATAAAAATAAATTACTTTTAAAAACACATGAAACAAAGACAGGGAAAGAGAGAGAAATTCTTACACAATTCGTTCAGGGGCTGTGATGCAACCTGCATTGACCATATCTAGACCCACAGCTGGATGAGACATAAGGGTGGACACTCTTGGGGCTGAGAGGTTTGTTGAGGTTGGGTGAGCAAACGCAGACCCTTTAAAGTAATACTGCGTGCTACCCATCACATGGGTCCCAAATCTCCAGGTTCAAGGGCATCTTCCTACATCGAAAACATGCATGAGAAACCCAGAAGATGGTACACCGTGTGATGGGGAAAGGTTTCTAAAACGCACCGCATTTCTCATCTCCTTGTGCTCGGGTTCGCCATTCCAGCCACTTTACTAGCAATCTCCCTACTTGGAGCATCAGCACCTTTAACCTCCTGTTCCGTACAGGTTGCAATTTGTCCTGAGGATGAACGGGAAGACGGGGAACCAATGAGAGACTAGCTCTTGGTGTTGGGACAGGCACAGGTCACTCAATTTTCCCATCAGGAAGAAGAATTAACCACAGGCTCAGCCTGCCCCCCGGAACCAGAACAGGGCCTGAAGCCATCCTGCGCTTTTGCGGCCGACTCCCAAAAAAGCGACTTGTAAAATGGAGCTTCAGGGCACTGCAATTCACAAACCTGCAGAGTTATAAATGATAACTCTCGTCCACAAATATATTGAGGGAAGGCAAAGAAGAGGATTTGAAATCAAGGCAGAATTGCAGGAAATAGATTTCAGGAGGTAGATTCGAATCGCCTTTAAAGCACATGAAAAGCGGCAAAACGTTGACAATGGTGCCCTTGGCCAAAAAGGGCGTATGCGTTTTTTCCTGAATATATTCAGGAAAAAACGCATACGCCCTTTTTGGCCAACCAAGCAACCTGGAAAGGCAAATCAGCGCTACAAAGAAGTCTCGCTTCCCATCGGTCAAAAGGGCCATGCTGAAAAAAGTGTCAAAACCAGAAATGCAGGACAGGCCATGGAGAAATGGGAGCCTTACTACACTGATGGGCGGGATGTAAATTGCCAACAGCCACTCTGGAGAAGTGTACGGTGTGTCCTGAAACATCTAAAAAACACAGCTTAGAGAGCATAGGGCACTTCCACACATGGGGGGATAAAGTGGGAAAATTGAAAATCAGCAAGACACAAGCACCCCAAAGTTTAGGGCTGCTCTGTTGACAAGGACCTCCACTTCATTCCACCTTAAATATCCCAGGAACGCGAAAAATGGATAAAAAAGTTGTGGTCCTTATGTACAATGGAATATCACTCAGCCATGAAATCAATGTCATAAGGCTAGTAGCAGCATGATGAGTGGATTTAGGCAAGACGATTCTAAGTGAAATAAGTCACACAGAAAAGGACACTTCTCATAAGGTGTCACTTATAGAGGGAATGTAAAAACCGTTACACTTGAACTGAATTACAAAACAGAACAGAGTCACACATGCAGAAAACACACTATGGCTGCTTAACGGGAAAGGTGAGGTGGGGTGATACATAAAACAAGAGTTTCAAATTAGCTCAGATACCGTTCCATAAACCCAATATGGAATAGACAAGACCTACTCCTTGCTCAGAGAACTGGACTCAACACGCCCGATTCACCGCACAAGAATATATCTGACTAGTAATAATCTTAAAACCAATGTATTGATATCTCTCTGTTAGTGTGTCAAGTGGGTGTAAAGCGGCCTAAACACAGCCGTGAAAAGCAGCTAAACCCCATTATAAAAATAAATTACTTTTAAAAACCCATGAAACAAAGACAGGGAAAGAGAGAGAAATTCTTACACAATTCGTTCGGGGGCTGTGATGCAACCTGGATTGACCATATCTAGACCCACAGCTGGATGAGACATAAGGGTGGACACTCTTGGGGCTGAGAGGTTTGGTGAGGTTGGGTGAGCAAACGCAGACCCTTTAAAGTAATACTGCGTGCTACCCATCGCATGGGTCCCAAATCTCCAGGTTCAAGGGCATCTTCCTACATCGAAAACATGCATGAGAAACCCAGAAGATGGTACACCGTGTGATGGGGAAAGGTTTCTAAAACGCACCTCATTTCTCACCTCCTTGTGCTCGTGTTCGCCATTCCAGCCACTTTACTAGCAATCTCCCTACTTGGAGCATCAGCACCTTTAACCTCCTGTTCCGTACAGGTTGCAATTTGTCCTGAGGATGAACGGGAAGACGGGAAACCAATGAGAGACTAGCTCTTGGTGTTGGGACAGGCACAGGTCACTCTATTTTCCCATCAGGAAGAAGAATTAACCACAGGCTCAGCCTGCCCCCCGGAACCAGAACAGGGCCTGAAGCCATCCTGCGCTTTTGCGGCCGGCTCCCAAAAAAGCGACTTGTAAAATGCAGCTTCAGGGCACTGCAATTCACAAACCTGCAGAGTTATAAATGATAACTCTCGTCCACAAATATATTGAGGGAAGGCAAAGAAGAGGATTTGAAATCAAGGCAGAATTGCAGGAAACAGATTTCAGGAGGTAGATTCGAATCGCCTTTAAAGCACATGAAAAGCGGCAAAACGTTGACAATGGTGCCCTTGGCCAAAAAGGGCGTATGCGTTTATTCCTGAATATATTCAGGAAAAAACGCATACGCCCTTTTTGGCCAACCAAGCAACCTGGAAAGGCAAATCAGCGCTACAAAGAAGTCTCGCTTCCCATCGGTCAAAAGGGCCATGCTGAAAAAAGTGTCAAAACCAGAAATGCAGGACAGGCCATGGAGAAATGGGAGCCTTACTACACTGATGGGCGGGATGTAAATTGCCAACAGCCACTCTGGAGAAGTGTACGGTGTGTCCTGAAACATCTAAAAAACACAGCTTAGAGAGCATAGGGCACTTCCACACATGGGGGGATAAAGTGGGAAAATTGAAAATCAGCAAGACACAAGCACCCCAAAGTTTAGGGCTGCTCTGTTGACAAGGACCTCCACTTCATTCCACCTTAAATATCCCAGGAACGCGAAAAATGGATAAAAAAGTTGTGGTCCTTATGTACAATGGAATATCACTCAGCCATGAAATCAATGTCATAAGGCTAGTAGCAGCATGATGAGTGGATTTAGGCAAGACGATTCTAAGTGAAATAAGTCACACAGAAAAGGACACTTCTCATAAGGTGTCACTTATAGAGGGAATGTAAAAACCGTTACACTTGAACTGATTTACAAAACAGAACAGAGTCACACATGCAGAAAACACACTATGGCTGCTTAACGGGAAAGGTGAGGTGGGGTGATACATAAAACAAGAGTTTCAAATTAGCTCAGATACCGTTCCATAAACCCAATATGGAATAGACAAGACCTACTCCTTGCTCAGAGAACTGGACTCAACACGCCCGATTCACCGCACAAGAATACATCTGACTACTAATAATCTTAAAACCTATGTATTGATATCTCTCTGTTAGTGTGTCAAGTGGGTGTAAAGCGGCCTAAACAAAGCCGTGAAAAGCAGCTAAACCCCATTATAAAAATAAATTACTTTTAAAAACACATGAAACAAAGACAGGGAAAGAGAGAGAAATTCTTACACAATTCGTTCAGGGGCTGTGATGCAACCTGCATTGACCATATCTAGACCCACAGCTGGATGAGACATAAGGGTGGACACTCTTGGGGCTGAGAGGTTTGTTGAGGTTGGGTGAGCAAACGCAGACCCTTTAAAGTAATACTGCGTGCTACCCATCACATGGGTCCCAAATCTCCAGGTTCAAGGGCATCTTCCTACATCGAAAACATGCATGAGAAACCCAGAAGATGGTACACCGTGTGATGGGGAAAGGTTTCTAAAACGCACCGCATTTCTCACCTCCTTGTGCTCGGGTTCGCCATTCCAGCCACTTTACTAGCAATCTCCCTACTTGGAGCATCAGCACCTTTAACCTCCTGTTCCGTACAGGTTGCAATTTGTCCTGAGGATGAACGGGAAGACGGGGAACCAATGAGAGACTAGCTCTTGGTGTTGGGACAGGCACAGGTCACTCAATTTTCCCATCAGGAAGAAGAATTAACCACAGGCTCAGCCTGCCCCCCGGAACCAGAACAGGGCCTGAAGCCATCCTGCGCTTTTGCGGCCGACTCCCAAAAAAGCGACTTGTAAAATGGAGCTTCAGGGCACTGCAATTCACAAACCTGCAGAGTTATAAATGATAACTCTCGTCCACAAATATATTGAGGGAAGGCAAAGAAGAGGATTTGAAATCAAGGCAGAATTGCAGGAAATAGATTTCAGGAGGTAGATTCGAATCGCCTTTAAAGCACATGAAAAGCGGCAAAACGTTGACAATGATGCCCTTGGCCAAAAAGGGCGTATGCGTTTTTTCCTGAATATATTCAGGAAAAAACGCATACGCCCTTTTTGGCCAACCAAGCAACCTGGAAAGGCAAATCAGCGCTACAAAGAAGTCTCGCTTCCCATCGGTCAAAAGGGACATGCTGAAAAAGGTGTCAAAACCAGAAATGCAGGACAGGCCATGGAGAAATGGGAGCCTTGCTACACTGATGGGCGGGATGTAAATTGCCAACAGCCACTCTGGAGAAGTGTACGGTGTGTCCTGAAACATCTAAAAAACACAGCTTAGAGAGCATAGGGCACTTCCACGCATGGGGGGATAAAGTGGGAAAATTGAAAATCAGCAAGACACAAGCACCCGAAAGTTTAGGGCTGCTCTGTTGACAAGGACCTCCACTTCATTCCACCTTAAATATCCCAGGAACGCGAAAAATGGATAAAAAAGTTGTGGTCCTTATGTACAATGGAATATCACTCAGCCATGAAATCAATGTCATAAGGCTAGTAGCAGCATGATGAGTGGATTTAGGCAAGACGATTCTAAGTGAAATAAGTCACACAGAAAAGGACACTTCTCATAAGGTGTCACTTATAGAGGGAATGTAAAAACCGTTACACTTGAACTGAATTACAAAACAGAACAGAGTCACACATGCAGAAAACACACTATGGCTGCTTAACGGGAAAGGTGAGGTGGGGTGATACATAAAACAAGAGTTTCAAATTAGCTCAGATACCGTTCCATAAACCCAATATGGAATAGACAAGACCTACTCCTTGCTCAGA
This sequence comes from Balaenoptera physalus, assembly GCF_965194825.1. Lineage (NCBI taxonomy): Eukaryota > Metazoa > Chordata > Mammalia > Artiodactyla > Balaenopteridae > Balaenoptera > Balaenoptera physalus. Next base: position 664,762 of record NW_028126227.1, read on the forward strand.
GAACTGGACTCAACACGCCCGATTCACCGCACAAGAATACATCTGACTACAAATAATCTTAAAACCTATGTATTGATATCTCTCTGTTAGTGTGTCAAGTGGGTGTAAAGCGGCCTAAACAAAGCCGTGAAAAGCAGCTAAACCCCATTATAAAAATAAATTACTTTTAAAAACACATGAAACAAAGACAGGGAAAGAGAGAGAAATTCTTACACAATTCGTTCAGGGGCTGTGATGCAACCTGCATTGACCATATCTAGACCCACAGCTGGATGAGACATAAGGGTGGACACTCTTGGGGCTGAGAGGTTTGTTGAGGTTGGGTGAGCAAACGCAGACCCTTTAAAGTAATACTGCGTGCTACCCATCACATGGGTCCCAAATCTCCAGGTTCAAGGGCATCTTCCTACATCGAAAACATGCATGAGAAACCCAGAAGATGGTACACCGTGTGATGGGGAAAGGTTTCTAAAACGCACCGCATTTCTCATCTCCTTGTGCTCGGGTTCGCCATTCCAGCCACTTTACTAGCAATCTCCCTACTTGGAGCATCAGCACCTTTAACCTCCTGTTCCGTACAGGTTGCAATTTGTCCTGAGGATGAACGGGAAGACGGGGAACCAATGAGAGACTAGCTCTTGGTGTTGGGACAGGCACAGGTCACTCAATTTTCCCATCAGGAAGAAGAATTAACCACAGGCTCAGCCTGCCCCCCGGAACCAGAACAGGGCCTGAAGCCATCCTGCGCTTTTGCGGCCGACTCCCAAAAAAGCGACTTGTAAAATGGAGCTTCAGGGCACTGCAATTCACAAACCTGCAGAGTTATAAATGATAACTCTCGTCCACAAATATATTGAGGGAAGGCAAAGAAGAGGATTTGAAATCAAGGCAGAATTGCAGGAAATAGATTTCAGGAGGTAGATTCGAATCGCCTTTAAAGCACATGAAAAGCGGCAAAACGTTGACAATGGTGCCCTTGGCCAAAAAGGGCGTATGCGTTTTTTCCTGAATATATTCAGGAAAAAACGCATACGCCCTTTTTGGCCAACCAAGCAACCTGGAAAGGCAAATCAGCGCTACAAAGAAGTCTCGCTTCCCATCGGTCAAAAGGGCCATGCTGAAAAAAGTGTCAAAACCAGAAATGCAGGACAGGCCATGGAGAAATGGGAGCCTTACTACACTGATGGGCGGGATGTAAATTGCCAACAGCCACTCTGGAGAAGTGTACGGTGTGTCCTGAAACATCTAAAAAACACAGCTTAGAGAGCATAGGGCACTTCCACACATGGGGGGATAAAGTGGGAAAATTGAAAATCAGCAAGACACAAGCACCCCAAAGTTTAGGGCTGCTCTGTTGACAAGGACCTCCACTTCATTCCACCTTAAATATCCCAGGAACGCGAAAAATGGATAAAAAAGTTGTGGTCCTTATGTACAATGGAATATCACTCAGCCATGAAATCAATGTCATAAGGCTAGTAGCAGCATGATGAGTGGATTTAGGCAAGACGATTCTAAGTGAAATAAGTCACACAGAAAAGGACACTTCTCATAAGGTGTCACTTATAGAGGGAATGTAAAAACCGTTACACTTGAACTGAATTACAAAACAGAACAGAGTCACACATGCAGAAAACACACTATGGCTGCTTAACGGGAAAGGTGAGGTGGGGTGATACATAAAACAAGAGTTTCAAATTAGCTCAGATACCGTTCCATAAACCCAATATGGAATAGACAAGACCTACTCCTTGCTCAGAGAACTGGACTCAACACGCCCGATTCACCGCACAAGAATATATCTGACTAGTAATAATCTTAAAACCAATGTATTGATATCTCTCTGTTAGTGTGTCAAGTGGGTGTAAAGCGGCCTAAACACAGCCGTGAAAAGCAGCTAAACCCCATTATAAAAATAAATTACTTTTAAAAACCCATGAAACAAAGACAGGGAAAGAGAGAGAAATTCTTACACAATTCGTTCGGGGGCTGTGATGCAACCTGGATTGACCATATCTAGACCCACAGCTGGATGAGACATAAGGGTGGACACTCTTGGGGCTGAGAGGTTTGGTGAGGTTGGGTGAGCAAACGCAGACCCTTTAAAGTAATACTGCGTGCTACCCATCGCATGGGTCCCAAATCTCCAGGTTCAAGGGCATCTTCCTACATCGAAAACATGCATGAGAAACCCAGAAGATGGTACACCGTGTGATGGGGAAAGGTTTCTAAAACGCACCTCATTTCTCACCTCCTTGTGCTCGTGTTCGCCATTCCAGCCACTTTACTAGCAATCTCCCTACTTGGAGCATCAGCACCTTTAACCTCCTGTTCCGTACAGGTTGCAATTTGTCCTGAGGATGAACGGGAAGACGGGAAACCAATGAGAGACTAGCTCTTGGTGTTGGGACAGGCACAGGTCACTCTATTTTCCCATCAGGAAGAAGAATTAACCACAGGCTCAGCCTGCCCCCCGGAACCAGAACAGGGCCTGAAGCCATCCTGCGCTTTTGCGGCCGGCTCCCAAAAAAGCGACTTGTAAAATGCAGCTTCAGGGCACTGCAATTCACAAACCTGCAGAGTTATAAATGATAACTCTCGTCCACAAATATATTGAGGGAAGGCAAAGAAGAGGATTTGAAATCAAGGCAGAATTGCAGGAAACAGATTTCAGGAGGTAGATTCGAATCGCCTTTAAAGCACATGAAAAGCGGCAAAACGTTGACAATGGTGCCCTTGGCCAAAAAGGGCGTATGCGTTTTTTCCTGAATATATTCAGGAAAAAACGCATACGCCCTTTTTGGCCAACCAAGCAACCTGGAAAGGCAAATCAGCGCTACAAAGAAGTCTCGCTTCCCATCGGTCAAAAGGGCCATGCTGAAAAAGTGTCAAAACCAGAAATGCAGGACAGGCCATGGAGAAATGGGAGCCTTACTACACTGATGGGCGGGATGTAAATTGCCAACAGCCACTCTGGAGAAGTGTACGGTGTGTCCTGAAACATCTAAAAAACACAGCTTAGAGAGCATAGGGCACTTCCACACATGGGGGGATAAAGTGGGAAAATTGAAAATCAGCAAGACACAAGCACCCCAAAGTTTAGGGCTGCTCTGTTGACAAGGACCTCCACTTCATTCCACCTTAAATATCCCAGGAACGCGAAAAATGGATAAAAAAGTTGTGGTCCTTATGTACAATGGAATATCACTCAGCCATGAAATCAATGTCATAAGGCTAGTAGCAGCATGATGAGTGGATTTAGGCAAGACGATTCTAAGTGAAATAAGTCACACAGAAAAGGACACTTCTCATAAGGTGTCACTTATAGAGGGAATGTAAAAACCGTTACACTTGAACTGATTTACAAAACAGAACAGAGTCACACATGCAGAAAACACACTATGGCTGCTTAACGGGAAAGGTGAGGTGGGGTGATACATAAAACAAGAGTTTCAAATTAGCTCAGATACCGTTCCATAAACCCAATATGGAATAGACAAGACCTACTCCTTGCTCAGAGAACTGGACTCAACACGCCCGATTCACCGCACAAGAATACATCTGACTACTAATAATCTTAAAACCTATGTATTGATATCTCTCTGTTAGTGTGTCAAGTGGGTGTAAAGCGGCCTAATACAAAGCCGTGAAAAAGCAGCTAAACCCCATTATAAAAATAAATTACTTTTAAAAACACATGAAACAAAGACAGGGAAAGAGAGAGAAATTCTTACACAATTCGTTCAGGGGCTGTGATGCAACCTGCATTGACCATATCTAGACCCACAGCTGGATGAGACATAAGGGTGGACACTCTTGGGGCTGAGAGGTTTGTTGAGGTTGGGTGAGCAAACGCAGACCCTTTAAAGTAATACTGCGTGCTACCCATCACATGGGTCCCAAATCTCCAGGTTCAAGGGCATCTTCCTACATCGAAACACATGCATGAGAAACCCAGAAGATGGTACACCGTGTGATGGGGAAAGGTTCTAAAACGCACCGCATTTCTCACCTCCTTGTGCTCGGGTTCGCCATTCCAGCCACTTTACTAGCAATCTCCCTACTTGGAGCATCAGCACCTTTAACCTCCTGTTCCGTACAGGTTGCAATTTGTCCTGAGGATGAACGGGAAGACGGGGAACCAATGAGAGACTAGCTCTTGGTTGGGACAGGCACAGGTCACTCAATTTTCCCATCAGGAAGAAGAATTAACCACAGGCTCAGCCTGCCCCCCGGAACCAGAACAGGGCCTGAAGCCATCCTGCGCTTTTGCGGCCGACTCCCAAAAAAGCGACTTGTAAAATGGAGCTTCAGGGCACTGCAATTCACAAACCTGCAGAGTTATAAATGATAACTCTCGTCCACAAATATATTGAGGGAAGGCAAAGAAGAGGATTTGAAATCAAGGCAGAATTGCAGGAAATAGATTTCAGGAGGTAGATTCGAATCGCCTTTAAAGCACATGAAAAGCGGCAAAACGTTGACAATGATGCCCTTGGCCAAAAAGGGCGTATGCGTTTTTTCCTGAATATATTCAGGAAAAAACGCATACGCCCTTTTTGGCCAACCAAGCAACCTGGAAAGGCAAATCAGCGCTACAAAGAAGTCTCGCTTCCCATCGGTCAAAAGGGACATGCTGAAAAAGGTGTCAAAACCAGAAATGCAGGACAGGCCATGGAGAAATGGGAGCCTTGCTACACTGATGGGCGGGATGTAAATTGCCAACAGCCACTCTGGAGAAGTGTACGGTGTGTCCTGAAACATCTAAAAAACACAGCTTAGAGAGCATAGGGCACTTCCACGCATGGGGGGATAAAGTGGGAAAATTGAAAATCAGCAAGACACAAGCACCCGAAAGTTTAGGGCTGCTCTGTTGACAAGGACCTCCACTTCATTCCACCTTAAATATCCCAGGAACGCGAAAAATGGATAAAAAAGTTGTGGTCCTTATGTACAATGGAATATCACTCAGCCATGAAATCAATGTCATAAGGCTAGTAGCAGCATGATGAGTGGATTTAGGCAAGACGATTCTAAGTGAAATAAGTCACACAGAAAAGGACACTTCTCATAAGGTGTCACTTATAGAGGGAATGTAAAAACCGTTACACTTGAACTGAATTACAAAACAGAACAGAGTCACACATGCAGAAAACACACTATGGCTGCTTAACGGGAAAGGTGAGGTGGGGTGATACATAAAACAAGAGTTTCAAATTAGCTCAGATACCGTTCCATAAACCCAATATGGAATAGACAAGACCTACTCCTTGCTCAGAGAACTGGACTCAACACGCCCGATTCACCGCACAAGAATACATCTGACTACAAATAATCTTAAAACCTATGTATTGATATCTCTCTGTTAGTGTGTCAAGTGGGTGTAAAGCGGCCTAAACAAAGCCGTGAAAAGCAGCTAAACCCCATTATAAAAATAAATTACTTTTAAAAACACATGAAACAAAGACAGGGAAAGAGAGAGAAATTCTTACACAATTCGTTCAGGGGCTGTGATGCAACCTGCATTGACCATATCTAGACCCACAGCTGGATGAGACATAAGGGTGGACACTCTTGGGGCTGAGAGGTTTGTTGAGGTTGGGTGAGCAAACGCAGACCCTTTAAAGTAATACTGCGTGCTACCCATCACATGGGTCCCAAATCTCCAGGTTCAAGGGCATCTTCCTACATCGAAAACATGCATGAGAAACCCAGAAGATGGTACACCGTGTGATGGGGAAAGGTTTCTAAAACGCACCGCATTTCTCATCTCCTTGTGCTCGGGTTCGCCATTCCAGCCACTTTACTAGCAATCTCCCTACTTGGAGCATCAGCACCTTTAACCTCCCTGTTCCGTACAGGTTGCAATTTGTCCTGAGGATGAACGGGAAGACGGGGAACCAATGAGAGACTAGCTCTTGGTGTTGGGACAGGCACAGGTCACTCAATTTTCCCATCAGGAAGAAGAATTAACCACAGGCTCAGCCTGCCCCCCCGGAACCAGAACAGGGCCTGAAGCCATCCTGCGCTTTTGCGGCCGACTCCCAAAAAAGCGACTTGTAAAATGGAGCTTCAGGGCACTGCAATTCACAAACCTGCAGAGTTATAAATGATAACTCTCGTCCACAAAATATATTGAGGGAAGGCAAAGAAGAGGATTTGAAATCAAGGCAGAATTGCAGGAAATAGATTTTCAGGAGGTAGATTCGAAATCGCCTTTAAAGCACATGAAAAGCGGCAAAACGTTGACAATGGTGCCCTTGGCCAAAAAGGGCGTATGCGTTTTTTCCTGAATATATTCAGGAAAAACGCATACGCCTTTTTGGCCAACCAAGCAACCTGGAAAGGCAAATCAGCGCTACAAAGAAGTCTCGCTTCCCATCGGTCAAAAGGGCCATGCTGAAAAAAGTGTCAAAACCAGAAATGCATGGACAGGCCATGGAGAAATGGGAGCCTTACTACACTGATGGGCGGAAGTAAATTGCCAACAGCCACTCTGGAGAAGTGTACGGTGTGTCCTGAAACATCTAAAAACACAGCTTAGAGAGCATAGGCACTTCCACACATGGGGGGATAAAGTGGGAAAATTGAAAATCAGCAAGACACAAGCACCCCAAAGTTTAGGGCTGCTCTGTTGACAAGGACCTCCACTTCATTCCACCTTAAATATCCCAGGAACGCGAAAAATGGATAAAAAAGTTGTGGTCCTTATGTACAATGGAATATCACTCAGCCATGAAATCAATGTCATAAGGCTAGTAGCAGCATGATGAGTGGATTTAGGCAAGACGATTCTAAGTGAAATAAGTCACACAGAAAAGGACACTTCTCATAAGGTGTCACTTATAGAGGGAATGTAAAAACCGTTACACTTGAACTGAATTACAAAACAGAACAGAGTCACACATGCAGAAAACACACTATGGCTGCTTAACGGAAAGGTGAGGTGGGGTGATACATAAAACAAGAGTTTCAAATTAGCTCAGATACCGTTCCATAAAACCCAATATGGAATAGACAAGACCTACTCCTTGCTCAGAGAACTGGACTCACACACGCCCGATTCACCGCACAAAGAATATATCTGACTAGTAATAATCTTAAAACCAATGTATTGATATCTCTCTGTTAGTGTGTCAAGTGGGTGTAAAGCGGCCTAAACACAGCCGTGAAAAGCAGCTAAACCCCATTATAAAAATAAATTACTTTTAAAAACCCTGAAACAAAGACAGGAAAGAGAGAGAAATTCTTACACAATTCGTTCGGGGGCTGTGATGCAACCTGGGATTGACCATATCTAGACCCACAGCTGGATGAGACATAAGGGTGGACACTCTTGGGGCTGAGAGGTTTGGTGAGGTTGGGTGAGCAAAACGCAGACCCTTTAAAGTAATACTGCGTGCTACCCATCGCATGGGTCCCAAATCTCCAGGTTCAAGGGCATCTTCCTACATCGAAAACATGCATGAGAAACCCAGAAGATGGTACACCGTGTGATGGGGAAAGGTTTCTAAAACGCACCTCATTTCTCACCTCCTTGTGCTCGTGTTCGCCATTCCAGCCACTTTACTAGCAATCTCCCTACTTGGAGCATCAGCACCTTTAACCTCCTGTTCCGTACAGGTTGCAATTTGTCCTGAGGATGAACGGGAAGACGGGAAACCAATGAGAGACTAGCTCTTGGTGTTGGGACAGGCACAGGTCACTCTATTTCCCATCAGGAAGAAGAATTAACCACAGGCTCAGCCTGCCCCCCGGAACCAGAACAGGGCCTGAAGCCATCCTGCGCTTTGCGGCCGGCTCCCAAAAAAGCGACTTGTAAAATGCAGCTTCAGGGCACTGCAATTCACAAACCTGCAGAGTTATAAATGATAACTCTCGTCCACAAATATATTGAGGGAAGGCAAAGAAGAGGATTTGAAATCAAGGCAGAATTGCAGGAAACAGATTTCAGGAGGTAGATTCGAATCGCCTTTAAAGCACATGAAAAGCGGCAAAACGTTGACAATGGTGCCCTTGGCCAAAAAGGGCGTATGCGTTTTTTCCTGAATATATTCAGGAAAAAACGCATACGCCCTTTTTGGCCAACCAAGCAACCTGGAAAGGCAAATCAGCGCTACAAAGAAGTCTCGCTTCCCATCGGTCAAAAGGGCCATGCTGAAAAAAGTGTCAAAACCAGAAATGCAGGACAGGCCATGGAGAAATGGGAGCCTTACTACACTGATGGGCGGGATGTAAATTGCCAACAGCCACTCTGGAGAAGTGTACGGTGTGTCCTGAAACATCTAAAAAACACAGCTTAGAGAGCATAGGGCACTTCCACACATGGGGGGATAAAGTGGGAAAATTGAAAATCAGCAAGACACAAGCACCCCAAAGTTTAGGGCTGCTCTGTTGACAAGGACCTCCACTTCATTCCACCTTAAATATCCCAGGAACGCGAAAAATGGATAAAAAAGTTGTGGTCCTTATGTACAATGGAATATCACTCAGCCATGAAATCAATGTCATAAGGCTAGTAGCAGCATGATGAGTGGATTTAGGCAAGACGATTCTAAGTGAAATAAGTCACACAGAAAAGGACACTTCTCATAAGGTGTCACTTATAGAGGGAATGTAAAAACCGTTACACTTGAACTGATTTACAAAACAGAACAGAGTCACACATGCAGAAAACACACTATGGCTGCTTAACGGGAAAGGTGAGGTGGGGTGATACATAAAACAAGAGTTTCAAATTAGCTCAGATACCGTTCCATAAACCCAATATGGAATAGACAAGACCTACTCCTTGCTCAGAGAACTGGACTCAACACGCCCGATTCACCGCACAAGAATACATCTGACTACTAATAATCTTAAAACCTATGTATTGATATCTCTCTGTTAGTGTGTCAAGTGGGTGTAAAGCGGCCTAAACAAAGCCGTGAAAAGCAGCTAAACCCCATTATAAAAATAAATTACTTTTAAAAACACATGAAACAAAGACAGGGAAAGAGAGAGAAATTCTTACACAATTCGTTCAGGGGCTGTGATGCAACCTGCATTGACCATATCTAGACCCACAGCTGGATGAGACATAAGGGTGGACACTCTTGGGGCTGAGAGGTTTGTTGAGGTTGGGTGAGCAAACGCAGACCCTTTAAAGTAATACTGCGTGCTACCCATCACATGGGTCCCAAATCTCCAGGTTCAAGGGCATCTTCCTACATCGAAAACATGCATGAGAAACCCAGAAGATGGTACACCGTGTGATGGGGAAAGGTTTCTAAAACGCACCGCATTTCTCACCTCCTTGTGCTCGGGTTCGCCATTCCAGCCACTTTACTAGCAATCTCCCTACTTGGAGCATCAGCACCTTTAACCTCCTGTTCCGTACAGGTTGCAATTTGTCCTGAGGATGAACGGGAAGACGGGGAACCAATGAGAGACTAGCTCTTGGTGTTGGGACAGGCACAGGTCACTCAATTTTCCCATCAGGAAGAAGAATTAACCACAGGCTCAGCCTGCCCCCCGGAACCAGAACAGGGCCTGAAGCCATCCTGCGCTTTTGCGGCCGACTCCCAAAAAAGCGACTTGTAAAATGGAGCTTCAGGGCACTGCAATTCACAAACCTGCAGAGTTATAAATGATAACTCTCGTCCACAAATATATTGAGGGAAGGCAAAGAAGAGGATTTGAAATCAAGGCAGAATTGCAGGAAATAGATTTCAGGAGGTAGATTCGAATCGCCTTTAAAGCACATGAAAAGCGGCAAAACGTTGACAATGATGCCCTTGGCCAAAAAGGGCGTATGCGTTTTTTCCTGAATATATTCAGGAAAAAACGCATACGCCCTTTTTGGCCAACCAAGCAACCTGGAAAGGCAAATCAGCGCTACAAAGAAGTCTCGCTTCCCATCGGTCAAAAGGGACATGCTGAAAAAGGTGTCAAAACCAGAAATGCAGGACAGGCCATGGAGAAATGGGAGCCTTGCTACACTGATGGGCGGGATGTAAATTGCCAACAGCCACTCTGGAGAAGTGTACGGTGTGTCCTGAAACATCTAAAAAACACAGCTTAGAGAGCATAGGGCACTTCCACGCATGGGGGGATAAAGTGGGAAAATTGAAAATCAGCAAGACACAAGCACCCGAAAGTTTAGGGCTGCTCTGTTGACAAGGACCTCCACTTCATTCCACCTTAAATATCCCAGGAACGCGAAAAATGGATAAAAAAGTTGTGGTCCTTATGTACAATGGAATATCACTCAGCCATGAAATCAATGTCATAAGGCTAGTAGCAGCATGATGAGTGGATTTAGGCAAGACGATTCTAAGTGAAATAAGTCACACAGAAAAGGACACTTCTCATAAGGTGTCACTTATAGAGGGAATGTAAAAACCGTTACACTTGAACTGAATTACAAAACAGAACAGAGTCACACATGCAGAAAACACACTATGGCTGCTTAACGGGAAAGGTGAGGTGGGGTGATACATAAAACAAGAGTTTCAAATTAGCTCAGATACCGTTCCATAAACCCAATATGGAATAGACAAGACCTACTCCTTGCTCAGAGAACTGGACTCAACACGCCCGATTCACCGCACAAGAATACATCTGACTACA